>NC_138306.1:5307500-5907500 GCF_965601325.2 Salmo salar | reverse complement strand
GAAATTACACCCCCTTCCCGTTCCACAGCGGCCGTGGTCAGACTTGTCAGTGGACTTCCTCACTGACCTTCCCGTATCGCAGGGGAACACCACTATCCTGGTCGTTGTGGATCGGTTCTCGAAGTCCTGTCGTCTCATCCCGTTGCCCGGTCTCCCTACGGCTCTGCAGACTGCGGAGGCCCTGTTTACCCATGTCTTCCGGCACTATGGGGTGCCCGAGGACATCGTTTCTGATCGGGGTCCCCAGTTCACGTCCAGAGTTTGGAGGGCGTTCATGGAACGTTTGGGGGTCTCGGTCAGCCTGACCTCGGGTTTCCACCCCGAGAGTAATGGGCAGGTGGAGAGGGTGAACCAAGAGGTGGGTAGGTTTCTAAGGACGTATTGCCAGGACAGGCCCAGAGAATGGGCGAGATACGTGCCATGGGCAGAAATAGCCCAAAATTCTCTACGACACTCATCAACCAACATGTCACCGTTCCAGTGCGTGTTGGGCTACCAGCCGGTCCTGGCTCCATGGCACCAGAGCCAGACCGAGGCTCTTGCGGTGGAGGATTGGGTGCAGCGCTCGAAGGACACCTGGAGAGCCGTCCAAGACGCACTTACAAAGGCGAGTGGACGGCAGAAGAAGAGCGCTGACCAGCACCGCAGTGAGACCCCTGTGTTTGCACCAGGGGATCGAGTCTGGCTCTCGGCTAGAAACCTGCCCCTCCGCTTGCCCTGCCGGAAGCTGGGCCCGCAGTGTGTAGGGCCGTTTAAAGTCCTGAGGAGGATAAACGAGGTGTGTTACCGGTTACAACTTCCATCTTACTACCGTATTAACCCCTCGTTTCATGTGTCTCTCCTCAGGCCGGTGGTGGCTGGTCCCATGCAGGAAGGTGAGGTGCCGCTGGACATTGGGGGGTCCCCGGCGTATTCCCCGCGCCATTCTGGACTCCAGACTTCGGGGGGGGGGGGGGGGGGGGGGGGCCTACAGTACCTCGTCGACTGGGAGGGGTACGGCGCGGAGGAGAGGTGCTGGGTACCCAGGAGGGACATTTTGGACCCCCCACTACTGAGGGAGTTCCACCGCCTTCATGGGGATCGCCCTGCGCCTCGTCCTCCGGGTCGCCCTCGAGGTCGGTGGCGGCGCGCTGCGGGAGCCGCGCGTCAGGAGGGGGGTACTGTCACGAATCCCACCGAAGGTGGCTCCCCTGCCTGCTCGGGCGGCGCTTGGCGGTCGTCGTCACCGACCTACTAGCCGCCGCTGATCCTTTTTTCCTTTTCGTTTGGTTTGTCTTATTGTTTGCACCTGTTCCTCATTTGTCTTTTGATTTTGGTTATTTAAGCCTGGTTAGCCCGCCCAGTGTTGTGCGGGATTATTTTAGCGTCAGGTTGTGTTTTTTTCATTCGATGTGCTGGCGATTTACGACTGTGATATTGTAGGCTGGCTGTGCACCTGTTTTGGGCACTTGGCATTTTTTCCACGCCGTTTGTGTTGGCGTTGTTCGTGTTGTGTTTTGGATTTAAATAAACACACAGTTCCGTACCTCTGCTCTCTGCGCCTGACTCCTACCACCACTCCTAGCAATCGTCTGACAGGAAAGGTTTTCCTGAATGACAGACAAGTGATAAAGAGCTGGTGTGATAATGCACGTGATTGAACAACAGCCAAAGTGTGGTAATTAATGTTGATCTGGAGAATTGACCGACATTTTGGTGTCTATGTTGTTAAGTCGGTGAAGATAATTAACCTATGTCTTGGACAACATATTCCTGAGGTAAGATTACGGTCCGTATACGTTTTGATCATTTATTTTCCGACTTAAAATGGAGCAATCGGGAACTGTTTGTTTATTCCTTTTTTAAATATAACTGCATATTAAATCAAAACACACAGATTGATATTTCGATTTTCACATGCGGGTGGGGTTAAATGTGGAATGCCTGTCATTGGTTAAGTGCACAGCCAACACTTCCTGTACTTACAAAGTAGTTCACCCTTCTAATGCCATTATATAAATCTTTTATCTATTCATTCATCAATTAATAGCTGCCCATACCATGCCACTGTGCCAAGATAAAGTAAGATTTCTAAACATCTGCATAAGATTTAGTGTGTATTGACTTCTTAATGAACTACTGTTACTGTAAATAGTTAGCTGGCTCATATATTTTAGTTACCTAACTAACCATTGGCAATCTTATTCAATGATGCCATACAGCCGAAACAACAGTATCTATTGCTAGACTAGAGATATGCCCTGGCTATATTTAGTCAGTGGTTGCACATCTAACTAGCTGGAATGAATCAAGGGTGTGAATAGTAGACATGTAAATGCCGTGGGTGTGTCCAGCTTACACCTGTGCAAATCCATGTGTGTATAGCAATGGAATGAAACAACCAACCAATGCCTCAAGTCGTGCTGTACAGTAGTAGGTCCACCACACACCCGGAGGGTTGTGGGGTCCTGCCCAGAAGCCACCCCTAGCCGCTATTCATAGACACTTATGGAGATCTGAGAGGATTGGACAGGTGTAAGCAAGACATTCCACCAAGCCTTTCAGAGGGTAAGGTGGAGCTCTCACCATGTCACCACCAGCCATAAATCCCATATTAGGTAGCGGAGTCAGTCAGTCTGGCACAGTCTGGCACAGAGACTGGTAATAACATCCGCCAGTGCCACACACACATCCGCCAGTGCCACACACACAGTCAATGGAGAACATTGGATAAACTGAAACGCAGTGACCGTTTGACAAACCACAGACACAAAAAAACAATCACACAGACACATATTACTGTACCTGGTTCGCCCTCCGTCGAACCCTGATGCCCAGGCCGTTGTTGTAACCCACCAGAGTGAGGGCCTCCCTGACCTCTGCTTTCAGAGACGGGTTCTCAGCCTGTCAGAGACAAAGTAGACACGGTAATACTACATGGTGAACATACACTAATTTATTCAGTTCTACAGTGCTAGTTTTTATGCAAGGCCAGAAACAAAGGCCCTGGGTTAAAATGGGTTGAGTGTCCAATCGGAAAGTCCCGACAGATAAGGCTATCTGTAATATAAATAGCCTATATGATAAGGGAACAAACAGGGCAGTGCAAACTCGTTTTGGTGATTTCTGGTAAATCATCAAAATAAATCACATCACGTTTTTGTACTCATTCTGCAGTTTTTACCTGATTAAGAACTATATCATTGGAAATTAATGTTATGTTTATATCCCTAAAACTTAAGTTGATGTAATGCGTCTGTGTGTAGCTGGTGAGATGAGTCAGGTGCAGAACAGCAGATACGAGTAATGAAAGCAATTTTACTTAACAGTATAACAATACACGTAGTAAAATTACCAGGCCACAAATACGGCGCGCAATACAATAAACAATTACTCACAAACAAACATGGGGGAACAGAGGGTTAAATAATGAACAAGTAATTGGGGGATTGAAAACAGGTGCGTAATACAAAGACAAAACAAATGGAAAATGAAAAGTGGATCGGCGATGGCTAGAAGGCCGGTGACGTCGACCGCTGTACGCCGCCCGAACAAGGAGAGGGACCGACTTCGGCGGAAGTCGTGACAGTTGATAATGATTCTGTCTCTACTTCCTGTTGACAAGACATTTTGATAAATAGCCCAATGTCAAAACACAGTTTTAGCATGTCCAAATCAATAACCACATTAAGTCCTGCGACGGACAGGCGAGTATAACAAAATCAACAGTACCAAACCAAATATATGAATCTGTTTAAAGCAATTGATTTTAATGTATTTGTGATGACTGTAAACTAAAGATCACCAATCTGAAGCAAAAAGGATATGTAATGTGGTAAAAAAGCAAGCTTCTGTAATGTAGTAACACGTTTTCTCACCCATAAGGAAATGTGAGTAATATAACATAATTAAATATGTCAAAGTAATTCAATATTTTTATATATGATGATAGTAAATAAAGCACAGACACATTTTTACAACAATTACATTTTTTTTCTTCCTAATTTAATCATGAGAGTAAAAATGCACAGTTTAACCAGGCACTCTAGACTAGAGCATCCATAAGGTCTGTGCAGCAGGCTGAACGTTTGGCATCCCTACTACATAGTAAGACAGTTCTCTCATTGACTGACTTATCTTATATAACATTATGTAGGCTATGCTGTTGCCATAGCAAAACTTGACATTTAGGAAGGCATCAGAGAGCTTAAGGTTGTGTCCCAAATGGCACCCTATTAAATAGTGCACTACTTTTGACCAGAGCCCAATGGGCACTCGGCCCTGTTCAAAAGTAGTGCACTATAGGGTGTAGGGTGCCATTCTAGACTCAGCATAGAAAAACAACACAAGCAAATCAGCTGCCCCAGAATCTCACCAGATACAACATGATTATGAAGGCAAAAAACAATGCTGTACTGCATACTGCTCTGATGTGAGGTGGTGTCAAAATGAAGGATTTAGGGCTAGAGGACATGATCAGGATGGACAGATTGGACACACTGCATGAAACACTGTTGTGGATTCGGCACAAAAGCTCTAACAGGATAACTGATCAGTGGAGGCTGGTGGGAGGAGCTATAGAAGGATGGGCTCATTGAAATGGCTGGAATGGATTAAATGGAACATTTTCAAACGCATCAAACATATGGAAACCACATGTTTGACTCCATTCCAATCATTCCATTCCAACCATTACAAATAGCTCGTCCTCCTATAGCTCCTCCCACCAGCCTCCTCTGTAACTGATATGTCCTAACATGACTTTGTCGGTAAAGACTCTAATTCGCAACTCAAAAGGACAGACTCTGACACCTCTGTTTCACCACGCTCCGCACCGGGTCTGCGTTGCACCAAATGACGGGCGTCACAAACACCAGGAATCTTCCATTTCAATTGCTCCATCTCCACCCTTAACGCTAACCCAGAAATCCCTCCTTTCAATGGTGCCCTGTTCCTAAGAGCAAAGCAATAAATAGATCTTGACCCGAGAATGCGTGGCTCAGAGCACCCGCTCCCTCTGGGTGGAAGAAACACAAACAAACATCACAATTCCACTTCGGGTTAGGCCTACTTTCATTAGCATCATGGCAGCAACATTAAGACTTCCAGTTTTCTGATTTAGTGTTCAAAATAAAATGCGTTAAGACGCTATGTGTATGATACGAAATCAAGAATTTTTGCAGCTTTGCATAATGTTAAAATAATGTTACAAAAAATGGAAACTAAAGAGAATTATTACTTTACACAAGATAAATCATATTATAAGGTGGAGCATGTTGATAAATGCTTCTAGCTTAAGTACACTGAACAAAAATATAAACGCAACATGTAAAGTGTTGGTCCCAGGTTTCATGAGCTGAAATAAAAGATCCCAGAAATGTTCCACAGTCCGTCCTCCTGCCAGGTGTGGCATATCAAGAAGCTGATTAAACAGCACAATGCCACAGATGTCTCAAGTTTTGAGGGAGCGTGCAATTGGCATGCTGGCTGCATGAATGTCCACCAGAGCTGTTGCCAGATAATTGAATGTTCATTTCTCTACCATAAGCCACCTCCAACGTCGTTTTAGAGAATTTGGCAGTACGTCCAACTGGCCTCACAACCGCAGACCACGTGTAACCACGCCAGCCCAGGACCTCCACATCCGGCTTCTTCACTTGTGGGACTGTCTGAGATCTGGACAGCTGATGAAACTGACAAGTATTTCTGTTTGTAATAAAGCTCTTTTGTGGGGAAAAACGTATTCTGATTAGCTGGGCCTGACTCCCCAGTGGGGGGGACTGGCTCCCAAGTGGGCGGGCCTATGCCCTCCCATGGCTGTGCCCTTACCCTGTCATGTGAAATCCATAGATTAGGGCCTAATGAATTTATTTCAATTGACTGATTTCCTTATATGGACTGTAACTCAGTAAAATCATTGAAATTGTTCCATGTTGTGTTTATATTTTTGTTCAGTATTTAAATTAATGTAAAAAACAAAATATTTTACAGACCCTATTGATTTTGTTTTATTTTTTAAATTTTATTTCACCTTTATTTAACCAGGTAGGCTAGTTGAGAACAAGTTCTCATTTGCAACTGCGACCTGGCCAAGATAAAGCAAAGCAGTTCGACACATACAACAACACAGAGTTACACATGGAATAAACAAACATACAGTCAATACAGTAGCAAAAGTCTATATACAGTGTGCGCAAATGAGGTAGGATAAGAGAGGTAAGGCAATAAATAGGCCATGGTGGCGAAGTAATTACAATAAAGCAATTAAACACTTGAATGGTAGGATGTGTAGAAGATGAATGTGCAAGTAGAGATACTGGGGTGCAAAGGAGCAAGATAAATAAATAAATACAGTATGGAGATGAGGTAGATTGGATGGGCTATTTACAGATAAGCTATGTACAGGTGCAATGATCTGTGAGCTGCTCTGACAGCTGGTGCTTAAAACTAGTGAGGGAGGTAAGAGTTTCCAGCTTCAGATGTTTTGATGTAGCACTAGAGTATATATATGGTGTTATTTCTTGGATGACTGCACTTACAAAGAAAGGCGCTATCTAGAACCTAAAAGGGTTATTTGGTTGTCCCCATGGGAGAACACTTTGAAGAACCCTTTTTGGTTCCAGGTAAAACCCTATTGGGTTCCATGTAGAGCCCTTTCCCCAGAAAAGACTAGATACCTTTCTCCATCCACTCATTGTAAAATCATGTTTTTTTCTTAATTAGGATGCATCTAGTGTTCTTCATACTGTAGCTACTGTCTTTGGTTTCAGTTTATTTCCCTTTCCGTTTTCTATTTTCCCTCCTTTTCCCATTTGCATCCAGTAGTTGGCAGCAATAAACCTTTTCCGGTGTAGTCCACCCTAAACACCACCAAGGAAGAAGAAGGTGCGCGATAAAGCGACTTATTAACTGAAGTTATCCTTCGCAATTCAGCAAAAATGTAAGTGAAACTGTATTGTTGCAGTTATGACTCTCACCATGATTAGGGACATTCAATCATTGTTTTTTTGGCTTTACTGGGCAATCAAGCTTGCTAGCGTTAAATTGTGAACTAACCATCAGCTAACATTAGTTAGCTAACGTTAGCTAACGTTATATAAGATTGACAACATCATCACCAGCAATGTGTAGTTTGTTGTGCCGGTATCTTTGGATGAATGAAAAAAAAAAACATACAAAATATCGCTAATGTCGTGTCAGTTCAGATTAACTGGGTTTTCTTAGCGAGCTAATATGCAGTTAATAGACTGCAAAATAGCTAACGTTAGCTAGCTCAACCAGGCTCAATCTGCCTGCCTGTCTCCATCAATACTGTAAATAGTTTCGTCAAGATGCAGCTGATCAGAGTAAGTGTGATATCACTTTTCTCAACTCAAGAAACTGTTGATAGTGAAATATGTCACACGATTAGCTAAAACTACTCTACTACATGATGTGGGATATTTAGGTTGGAGATTATATCAATACGGGTAGTATACCTTTTCTGCTCACTCCTTTGCATAAATAATACAGGGTACTGTGGTCTCAGTTGATGCATTGTACGTTTTTTTTTTTTTTTTTACATGTGTATGCTGTAGTGTAGCGCAACTTTTCTTCTACTCCTCCCGTATTTACTTTACAGAAGCCACCAGCACCATGGGAACTTCACAGTCAGCCTTCGCATTTGCAGTTTGTATCCTGATAATAGAGTTAATACTGGCCAAAAAGAACTACTATGACATATTGGGAGTTCCGAAAGATGCCAACGAGCGTCAGATAAAGAAGGCTTTTCACAAGCTGGCTATGAAGTATCACCCAGACAAGAACAAGAGCCCAGATGCTGAGACAGAGTTTAGAGACATTGCTGAGGGTAAGTGTAATAGGAATTTCCAGGTGAACAAAGGAGAAGAGCAGTCCCAGATAAAGTAAATCAAGAGTCAAATCTGGTTTATTATAAGTTGCAAGTCCAGCACAAGCAGAGAAAATATCTAACTGGCCTTATCTGAGCAGGCCTCTATATCCTAATCAAAAAGCGGCAAATGTTCTGTAGGAAGTCAAAACGAAAAGGCAGTGACTTTGTCAGCTGCTACAGAATCGCACATTGTTCACAGAATGTCATCAATACAATACAACCGTGAATAAACAGTGTGTCCTTGTATCTCCAGTCTGGAGTCAATCGCTATCAACAGATATGAGAATCCATAACATTTGGCTTCCAGTCTAGCAACCATCAACCCACACCTTGAGTGTAACTCTGCAAAGGATTTGTATTACAGAAACTCAAAATATGCTAAATAATTGTGTTGATCATGCTAAATTAAATATGAAGTTTAGTCATCTTAAATATTCCTATTACAGGTTGATACTTTACTGTAGTGTCTTTATTTATGTAAAAATGTCTACTCACGTTCCAGCGCTTTCTTTCTTATTATTGTGTTATAGCCAAATTACATCACTGTTGTTTTTTTACACTACTGCTAATAGAATCATTGGTATGATCTGAAACGCTTTTTTGCAACTCTCTCATCTACAGCATATGAAACATTGTCAGATGAGAAGAGGAGACAAGAGTATGACCAGTTTGGACATGGAACATTCCATAATGATGGAACCAAAGGCAGAAACAGTCCAAATGTCCACCCGCCCTTCAACTTTGGCGACATGTTCAAGGACTTTGATATTTACAGCCAGAACTGGCACGCCCGTCACAAGAGGCACTTCGAGGATCACTTCCGGGCCCACCAGGAGGCCCATCACAGCAGACACAAGAGACACTCCCAAGGGGCTTTTGGAGCAGCAGGTGGTGGTGGCTTTGACGGCATGTTTAACGACATGAAGAAGTTTACTTTTCACAGGGACACTACTAAGCAGACTGAGAGCAGGTTTCAGAGTACTACAGCGAAGCAACACTGCAGAACAGTGACACAACGCAGGGGGAACATGGTCAACACGTACACTGACTGCACTGGCTCCTGAGGACGGGCAAAGTCCGTATCCACATCCCTTGGGTTGTGTTCATCAGGCATGAAATGGAAGAAAGCGATTTGAAATGGGGAGGTACTATCTGAACCAGTTGTGGCTGATGGGAGGAGCTATTGGAGGATTGGCTCATTGTAATGGCTGGAATGGAATTAATGGAATGGTATCAAACACATGGAAACCACGTTTGACTCCGTTCCTTCATTCCATTCCAGCCATTTAAAAAAAAATATATATTTTTATTTATTTAACCTATTATTTAACTAGGCAAGTCTGTTAAGAATAAATTCTTATTTACAATGACTGCCTACCCTGGCCTCCCTTTACCCAGAAGACGCTGGGACAATTGTGCGCCGCCCTATGGTACTCCCGATTACGGCCGGTTGTGATACAGCCCGGGATCGAACCAGGGTCAGCAGTGACGCCTCTAGCACTGAGATGCAGTGCTTTAGATCGCTGTACCACTCGGGAGCCATTACAATCAGCCCGTCCTCCTATAGCTCCCCCCACCAGCCTCCACTGATCTGAACTTGTCCAATAAGAAAAGGTCGTTTTTGTTTTCTGTTGCACAACATTTTGAAATGTTTCTCTATGGTGTGCCCTAATGAACATTACCCTGCAACAGCTTGCAACTGGGTAGGCACCTGTGGTGGGAGCTAGGTGTTTTTGTTGATGCTGTGACCTAAGTGCTGGTCAATGCTACTCTGTTGAGTTAAAGTAAGTAGCTAATGAAAACACTTTTGAGCAGACACTGTTTGTAAAACAATCAATAATAATAATAATTCATGCACTGAACAGCTTTTGAAGCATATTGCACACAGTTTACATCAAGTATAGCTAAGAATTTGAACGTGGTAGAGGAGAATATTTTTGGGAATAGTGTTAAGAAATTGTTTTATATATCCATTTGACCAACGTTTCACAAACTCGGTGCACGTTTTGGTTTTTGCCCTAACACTTCACAGCTAATTCAAATGATCAAAGCTTGATGATTAGTTGATCATTTGAATCAGCTGTGTAGTGGTAGGGCAAAAACCAAACCATGCACCCCTTGGGGTCCCGAGGACCAAGTTTGGGAAACCCTGCATTAGACTATCATTCTATGTACAGTATATTTAGTACCCCTCTTGAATATTTACAAAGGCTCTTACTCGTTAGCCAAAAGTGTTTAGTAACTACTACCACTCCCAGACCTAGACATTTTCTGTGTGCATTTAGTAGTTTGTATAGCCTACACGACTCCATTGTGTGAATCCAGCAACCTTTAGTTGGAACAAAACGGTGTGGACAATGACGCTGGGACAGGTTTACTTTTGGTTGATAAATGGAGAAAAATGTCAGAAATATATCCCCTCGGTTTGAACATTTAGTGAAACTATAATGCAGCATTTTGATGTACTGTTTTGTAAAGGGATGCTCACCACTTGTAGTTGAAATTAGGTCAAACTATTCAGCTCTACAAGGACTCGTATGGCCAAGGGATCACATTGGAAACTACTTGCAGTTCACGTAGCCAGCTGTTTTTGTTGCTGCTGTGTGCTTGCCATTGCTTCTTTGTCAACATCTTTCTTCCTGTCTGCATGGACCACTTGAATTCATAAGCTCACGTTGGTGTAAATACAATCCAGTGTTGTTCATCCAACACCTCATAAACATCCGTAACCTGTTTCCCTAGACTGTAGACTAGAAATGTATGTTATCCAGTTTTGTTATGTCATGTGTAAAGCCAGCACTCCTTTTTTCGTCTTTTTTTGCCACTGTTTGCTGGCTTTATCGTTGTCATACCTTGACCCATATAAGCACTTTCATTATTTGAATCCTTTGGATAAAATGTGTTACTTTGACAGAAAAATGGTGTATTGTCCCTGTAAATAAGTGTTCAGGAAATAAAATATCAGAAAAGAAACTTTATTTGCTTTCTTTTGGCATTGTGCTGAATTTTGGCAGGTATGTATGCAACCTCCTAGTAGACATTTTGTTTTTGGTAATGCCAAGGAAATTCCCAACCCTGATTTTCTCAATACATGAATCAGTGCCTAAATATTTTGTTAAATGACTGTTGTCTTGGAAAATACATTTTGCTCTACATTGGTGCAGCATGAATCATGTCAACGCTGGTAAATGTATACTGAATAAAAATATAAAAGTAACATGTAAATTGTTGGTCCAATGTTACATGAGCTAAAATAATATTTCCATACGCACCAAAAGCTTATTTCTCCAAAATGTTGTGCACAAATTTGTTTACATCCCTGTTAGTGAGCATTTCTCCTCTGCCAAGATAATCCATCTATCTGACAGACGTGGCATATCATGAAGCTGATTAAACAACATGGTCATTACACAGGTGCACCTTGTGCTGAGGACAATAAAAGGCCACTCTAAAATGTGCCGTTTTGTCACACAATGCCACAGATGTCTCAAGTTGAGGGATCGTGCAATTGGCATGCTGACTGCTAATGTCCACCAGAGCTGTTGCCAGAGAATTTAATATTAATTTCTCTACCATAAGCCACCTCCAATGTTATTTTAGAGAATTTAGCAGTACGTCCATCCGGCCTCACAACCGCAGACCATGCCAGCCCAGGACCTCCACATCCGGCAATAAATAGGCCATGGTGGCGAAGTAATTACAATATAGCAATTAAACACTGGAATGGTAGATGTGCAGAAGATGAATGTGCAAGTAGAGATACTGGGGTGCAAAGGAGCAAGATAAATAAATAAATGCGGTATGGGGATGAGGTAGGTAGATAGATGGGCTGTTTACAGATGGGCTATGTACAGGTGCAGTGATCTGTGAGCTGCTCTGACAGCTGGTGCTTAAAGCTAGTGAGGGAGATATGAGTCTCCAGCTTCAGTGATTTGTGCAGTTCGTTCCAGTCATTGGCAGCAGAGAACTGGATGGAAAGACGACCAAAGGAAGAATTGGCTTTGGGGGTGACCAGTGAGATATACCTGCTGGAGCGCTTGCTACGAGTGGGTGCTGCTATGGTGACCAGTGAGCTGAGATAAGGCGGGGCTTTACCTAGCAGAGACTTGTAGATGACTTGTAGCCAGTGGGTTTGGCGACGAATATGAAGCGAGGGCCAACCAATGAGAGCGTACAGGTCGCAATGGTGGGTAGTGTATGGGGCTTTGGTGACAAAACGGATGACACCGTGATAGACTGCATCCAGTTTGTTGAGTAGAGTGTTGGAGGCTATTTTATAGATGACATCACTGAAGTCGAGGATCGGTAGGATGGTCATCCTACCCATGCTAGATTACGGAGACATAATGTATATATCGGCAGGTAAGGGTGCTCTCGAGCGGCTAGATGTTCTTTACCATTCGGCCATCAGATTTTCCACCAATGCTCCTTACAGGACACATCACTGCACTCTATACTCTTCTGTAAACTGGTCATCTCTGTATACCTGTCGCAAGACCCACTGATTGATACTTATTTATAAAACCCTCTTAGGCCTCACTCCCCCCTGATCTGAGATATCTACTGCAGCCCTCATCCTCCATATACAACACCCGTTCTACCAGTCACATTCTGTTAAAGGTCCCGAAAGCACACCCATCCCTGGGTCGTGCGTCTTTTCAGTTCGCTGCAGCTAGCAACTGGAACAAACTGCAACAAACACTCAAGGTGGACAGTTTTATCTCAATCTCTTAATTCAAAGACTCAATCATGGACACTCTTACTGACAGTTGTGGCTGATTTGTGCGATGTATTGTTGCCTCTACCTTCAGCCCCTTGTGCTGTAGTCTGTGCCCAATAATGTTTGTACCATGTTTTGTGCTGCTACCATGTTGTTGTTGTGTCACTACCATGCTATTGTAGTGACCCGCACAGACAGCTGTGTGTTATGTGTTAGACTATTAGTTGGTGGTGTTGTACTTACCAGTACCCGGTGTTCGCGGGGGCCGACATGCCAATCAACCTGCTATCTGCCAATCACGGGAATGTTCTGATGCCGGGCATCCTGGTGGTTGGCGGTGTGGCGTGGAGGGGGGTTGGGCAGTGGGGATGGAGCATTGGAGGTTAAGACCAGGTTTAGCCATTATTCTCCCTCTTACGTCTGGCCTTCACAAGAGAAGGTCACGGTTGGTTTGTAGGGTACCTTTCATTTATTTGGCGTGGGCTTCGGCCAAACAGTAGCCTGTGTTAAGTTGGGTTAATAAACCGTCAATTCGTTAACTCAATCCTCTGTCTGGACAATGTTCCTTTATGATCTAGGCAGGTCATTACTCTATGTTGTTGTCTTAGGTCTCTCTTTATGTAGTGTTGTATCTCTTGTCGTGATGTGTGTTCTGTCCTATTTTAATATATATATATATATTTTTTTTATCCCAGCCCCCGTCCTCGCAGGAGGCCTTTTTTCCCTTTGGTAGGCCGTCATTGTAAATAAGAATTTGTTCTTAACTGACCTGCCTAGTTAAATTAAAGTAAAATATATATATAAAAACTCCAAGTCCCATAATGCAACGCTGAATTATTTTGTGCGCAGTTTTCTGGGCCGGGTAAAAGGTGGCAGTGTGAGGGACGTTGGATGACTTTGTGCCTGTGTTTAGCAGGCTAGTTAGGTCGTTTATTTGACAGGTACTACATTTTCAGAGCCATGGAGGCCCTTATCCCTGTCATAAATAAATTACAAGATGTGTTTAATACAGTTGGCGCCGACATTATCCAGCTGCCGCAGATTGCTGTTGTTGGAACGCAGGTAAGAATCGCTGTCCAGCTAACTAGCATCCCCTCAGCTAGTTGCATTCCCTTAACGTTAGCTATAGTACTGTTGTCTGTATCGCGCAGTTCCACTTCGAGATATTTCATAGTACCTGAACATTTACGTGTACTGTGTTTTCGAGGAAAGGTTAGCTAACGTTACTATAGTTACCTTAGCTGTAGCAACTTAGTTAGTTAGCTAGCTAGCTAGATAGTTAGCTGGCTAGTGGCTATGAATCATGAGCTGCTAACTAGTTGGTTATAGCGAATTTGACAGGCAGTGGAACCTGGTTAACGTTAGCCCTGTGTAATGTTAAAACAGCTGTGCTCAGCAGAAGGCGCCATTGAAATGTAAATGTCATCACGTGTCTCTAAATGTACGTATTACACATTTACTGACTTGTTTACACTGGTATCCCCCTCTAGCCTTTGAAGACTTGTGGTTTTGATGAATGAAAACATCAATTAATTCTTCCAAGACATCGCTACCTTTTCTTATTGCTTGAATTATCATTCATTATATGTCAGTTGGCAACCAACTGGTGCATTACCACTACCAACTGGACAGGAGTGTGGACCTCAGTTTATCTTTCATTCACCCACGTGGGTATATGCAACTAAAAACCAATGAGGAGATTTGCAGCGCATCATGCCAATAAAACCAAGTTATATTTTACCAACTGGCTACACAGACTCACTAGCAGTGTGGGTGCTATGATTGAATGTACCATGCTGACCACACTGCCTGAGCAAGCGTTGCAAAATACATTTACACATGTTATTCAATCATTGCACAAACACTGTTCATGCGTATCAACAAGTGCCTGCAGTGCTAAAATAGGACTTGGTTCTATTTGTGACGCTTGATGCGCTGCAAGTCCCGCCTCTCCCATCTCATTGGTTTTTAGGAGCATATACCCACGTGGGTGATTCATCTTTCAATGTTTAATGCTTTTACAACCCGTCCCCCAATTAATATAGTTCGTTCAGAGTTCGTTTTTATATTTCAACCTGCGTGTCCTGATCACATGTGGGTGGACAAAATCAACATGCGCAGGAGGACGAGCGGTCTGCTCAGCATGTAAGGGACTTCAGCCAAGTGTACCCCGTTTCCAGTGTGCCCGCCAACAGAGTAAAGATTGCCTCAAGATCGTACCTTCTTGAGGGCAAAGTAACGAGGCTCCAAGGAGCGCATCGCAAGCTGCTCCAAGTAGTTGGACAGTTTTTACTTCCCAACATCAGCGGCTCACTTTGAGCAGGCCAAGGTCTGCCGCAAACCGAAGTAAATTAGAGGCAAATTATAGCCTCCTTAATTTGAGTTTTGGAAACAAGTGGTTTCATGAATGCATGGCGCAGGCCTCGTTTCACAGGAGCGTTGTAAAATAAGCTTTCTCTCAATGAACCAGCCTTAACAAATGTAGTTTATTTACAGATTGAATTATATTTCTTGGAACAATGTGGGTTTTTAATCAAATGTTTCTTTCTCTAGTCCCCATTCAGTTGACAGCCCTGTTGCGCTGGGGTCTGTTTTATAATTTCTTAATTTTGTGGCTGCCTAGAGTGTCCTCTTTCCACTGCTGGATTGCAGTGGGAGTGGGGCGGGCTGGCCCAGTCATGGATAGAAGGGAAATTCGTCAATTTCTTTGTTTTTGGGGGGGGCAGGGGGGCATTTTAGCTAACCCTTTTTCCAAACGTTAATTCTCCTGACCTGCTAAGAAAAGTCAAATCTAACGTTAATTTGACAAGCTGGATCCATTCTGGCCCTGGTGTTCGTAGACAGCCGTGTTTAGTTATTACACCTAATTTAAAATGTTCATGGCTGTGCTACATTTTAAATTCTAGAGGCCTAGATTGTATTTGAAAACGGCTGTTATTTATTAATAAAACATTTCATACAAATTTTCTATAGGACAGGTTGTTCGCAAATTATATTATACTAATATTATATTTTGAAGTTGTATTACTGTGTAGGGGTCTTGGTCTTCTAGGCTAAATGTCTTTTCTTAAATTATATATTAATTTATGATTTATACCAGGGATTAAAACACAATGTGCAATGTTTATTTAAATTTTTTTTTTATACCTGTCATGTTGGTATAAGAACATTGTTATACTTTATTTATTATTGCTACGTTACAGGCATATTTCTGTTCTGTTAAAATGAATTACAATAATCTAAATGTGAGTTTTGATTACCTTTGGTGGATGTCCTAACATGCTGACCAGACCGGACACGTCGCGTGCGCGAGCATCGCAAAATAAATGTAGAAATCCATGTTATTCGATTATTGCACCCATGCTGCTCGCACTCGTCAACGAGCGTCTGCGATGCCAAGGGCTAAAATAGAACTCCTTTCTATTTCTGACGCAGATCGCGCTGAAAGTCCTGCCTCTCCCATCTCCTCATTGGTTTATAGAAGCAGGTACCCACGTGCCATCTCCTCATTGGTTATACCCACGTGGGTGATGGAAAGACGAACTGTTTTGCCGGTCGTCGTGGTAATACTATGAAAGTTTAGATGCCGATCACCATATAAGTTCAAAGATGAAAAAGCCTGGAAGGAGGAGAGGACTAGAAATGATTCGGTTGGCCGTTTTATTTGTGGATTAATTGTCAGAGTAGAGGACCTTGTGCATTTCAGGTAAAATAACTCAATGTTTATATCCCAGGACAAATTAGCTAGCTAAATAGGACAAATTAGCTAGCAAGTGCAAGCTAACTAGCTAAATTGCCATACATGTTTAATGCTTTTTGACCTGTCCCCAAATTAATGTCATTGGTTCAGAGTTTGTTTTGATTTTTTAACCTGCGTGTCGTGATCGCGTTTGGTGTAGGGGGACAAAATAAATGTATACACGATAGCACACGATGCGTGTAATGGGTTCCGTGTAATGTGTTACACACCCAATGCAAGGGGATGTCTGGTCATTTTAAATGTTGCCCATCACGTTGTCTGGTGCCAAATTATCTTCACGGCACGCTTCCACCTGGTCTAAGGATAGAGATCCCAATGCCCCAGTGCAGTGAAGGTTCCCCCTACTGTCTAAAGTGCTTTGAGTTCCTCAGTTGGTAGAAAGCTCTATATAAATCCAATGAATTATTATCATCATATAGGCTACACCTGTACTCTTCTCTCCACACACAGCTCTTGTTGGCCTAGGTGTTACCTAATAGGTTTACAGTAGCATGGCATCCTCTCTGACACCTTCACTGGTCTGTCACCTTCTTTGTCACTGTCTCAGCCCTTTGGCAACCGTCTGAACTGAAGGTGCCATGGCGACAAGAAGGCAACCCCTTGGATGCTCCAAGTGTATGTCTGCTCTTGTCTCGTTATTCATTAGTGCTTTTCAAAAGGACAGATGCACACAGAGGGGATCTTTTGAAAAATCCTTGACCCTGTCAGTTCTATAATTGCCACACATGAATCGAGCCCAAGCTAAATTAGGTCAACTGCATCCAGGTGCAGCTGAGGTGACATCAGGTAGGTTCAAATGTTGTGGAAAGATTTGACTTGTGATGAGTAATGGCTGTCGTAGCCTCAGTTGGACTTTAATTTTGTAGGCGATGTTTACTACTTGCTCACTTCTACTTTCACTCTGTAGGTGAGCATGTTATGTGTTTCTGTCTCCAGAGCAGTGGGAAGAGTTCGGTGCTAGAGGCTCTGGTGGGCAGAGACCTTCTGCCCCGTGGTACTGGTGTTGTCACCCGTCGGCCCCTCATCCTCCAGCTGGTCCACGTGGACCCAGAGGACCGCAGGAAGACCAGCGAGGAGAATGGTACTGTGAACACAACACTATCACTGCTTTAGGGTTGTAAAATTCTGTGAATTTCCCCAAAGTTCCCAGGTTTTCAGAAACCCTGGTTGGAGGAGCCCTCCTCTGCTTAAGCTATTCCCTTCTAATTCTGCAAGGGAATCCTCCAACCAAGGTTTTTGAAAAAGATTCCTCTGTACCTCTGCTGAGCGCAAACTTGAACGTTGGGAAAATTCTGTGCAACTTCCAGCGTGCGTTTACTGTGAACACTGAAGCTGTACCCACTTTAAGTTAGTTTTAACAGTGTCCATGTAGGCTACTGTAGCTGTTTGATCATAATGTAGGCAATTGAGAAAATCCATCCCATAACATTTTAACATAGAAGTAGAACAGCTATCAATCAGCCTACAGTAGCAACCAATGTCTGGTGTTCATTGTAGGTCTAGATTCCATGAAACTTTTGAAAAACACATGCAGGGCTTAACATTAACCTGTTTATCCACGTAACTGAAAATGTTTTTGTGGTGTTTGATGCAAGAAACCACTTTACAAAATAAAATGCATTATTATTCCCATACCATTATTACAGAGAATCAGACACATTTTTCTACCCTCTGCCTATTGGCTACGTAGCTTATTCAAGTCTGTCTCAAAATACAACACTGCCCATTTAAGACAAAAAAAAGCTCTTTACCAGACTCGCTTTTCAAAGATGTCCAGAAATGTACACTTTGTGCTCTTGTAGGAAGCAATCACGCCCCCATTGCTGACTACAAATGATCTCTAACTGGGCTAATAATTCATTGAATTGCAAAGGATACGAACAAAATGTGCACACATGGCTACATGCAGCTCTTGCTTTGATCTCAAAACAAGCACATCAGCTCACGACCACTCATGCTGTAAACACAGTCCTGTTCAAAGTAAATGGCACAGATCCAGATATGGCAATGGTCAATTTGCATATAGACCTACTGCAGCTGTGCTTGGTTATGCCGCACCGGTCTGTGTAGAGTACGGGCTGAGTCGTGCGTGTCGATACAATAGAATCCTACTCCGATGCGTTCTGCCTACAACAAAATCTCTTGCATAGTTAGTTTTGCATAGTTAGTTTTGCATACTAAGTCGTGTATAGTTAATTTTGTTTGGGTATGTTGCATTGAAAGTGGCTATTGCATTGATTCGCCACAGTAAAAGGAAACGTTGATAGTGTTAACAGGGAAAACTCTAGAAGTTGAGTGAAGTTCAACCTTGTGTTTCTCTGTGGGCTGACATTTCTTCTCCATGTCAGTCCCAGGGAGCTGTGCTGCACGGTGTCTCTGCAGGGCACATGTTGTTGTTGACCCCCCCCCCTTCCCCGTCCTGTCCCTCATGTCTACAGTCATTAGATGACTGTTTAAATTCCTCTAGTTCAGACTGTCCTTTTGTGACTGTCTGTTGTTTTCTTTTTGTCACTGTGTGTTGATAACTCGGCATATATTCAAGTCTGTAGCACTCCGTCTGAGTACTAGCTAATATCCAGCTAGTGTCCATAAAAGCTAGCTAATATACTGCAGTAAATATGGCAAGGTATTGACAAAAAAATAGTATTTCCCTCAGATTCTACTCACGTTATATTTAGAGGCTCCTGAATATTATTACTGAGCCATTAAGTCACAACAGCGTGCAATGTCATGCTACTCAATCCTCAATGTCATCCCAAGACATTTGAACACAAAACCAAGCCTGTGCCCTGCTGTTGGGAATAGTCACACACCGGATGGATCATGTCAAAAAGTACTGCATTGCTGCAGATGGCCATGGTGCAGGAGCTGCAGCTAGGCTAACGGCTAACCATTTTCACCTGTCATCTGATCTCTCCTGAACCACAGACCCCAATGCCTGGAAAAACGGGCGCTATTACAAAGGTCTCCTTTTCATTGTTTCTCCTTGCCTTTTGTTAGTGTTCGATCATCAGCTTCTTACTCTAGGCCTATCCCTTTCATTTTGCCCCCCTTCCATCCTGCCTATTGTTTTTGTAGCCTTGATTTAAGCTGCCAGACTTTGGCTTAGCTTGATTCAGCGAATCAAGCCCAACAAGGTCAGTCTCGTGTTTCAGACAAAACACTTGATTGTCTGTATAAGGACATCCTGTATAAAATAAAAACTATTCCGGAGTGCATGACCGGTGTCAACTTTGTCAGAAATCATGGTAAGTATGGCCTTTTTAAGGGCAAATTTAAATGTTCTGTTCCAATTCATGTTCATTTAAAATGTCCTCAAACAGCTGATTTTGCTTTCTTAGTTTGGTAGGTAATTCTTTGTTTAAATAATCCAACTAATACATTGATTTATTAGTTGAAAGAATAACTTTGTTGTTTATCAAAAGTGTTTGGTAGCTAGGTAGTAGCGTATGCTGTGCTCCCCATAGCGCACCAACCATGCTTTGGCTTGTCTCACAGGCATTTTTTTTCTGACAAACAACATTTCTCACTGTATTGTTTGTTCAAGCCTCTGGGTTATTGGCCTGCAGGATGTATTCCCATCCCAGCTGAACAACTCAACCCAACCCAATGACAGTATCAGCCGGTCCCAATTCACTCCCCTGGCCCTAACCTTTCTTTACAGCTCTGTAAGATGTGCTTGATCTGGTGGATGCTCCACCACTGCACTTTGTATGTCTATCCAGACCCTTCAGATATGCAAACATGGGTTAGGGCCAAGGGAAAGGGAGTGAATTGGGACCTGCTCTATAATCACAACACTGGTCATTAAAGTACTACTCCAAATGACATCTGCCAGACAGGCTGGGGAATGGGAATGACACTGTCTTGTGTTTATGTTCCCGTAGGTGTCGATGGAGAGGAATGGGGCAAGTTTCTACACACCAAAAGCAAGGTATATCTCCATAACCATTCCTCAGAGCTAGTTTCTGTGTTGGTTCAAAGCCTGCAGGTTGCTGACAAAGCGAAGCACCTCCTCCAACTATCTGTTCATCTCAGTGGAGTTCCCTGCCCTTTCACTGCTACAAATAGACATGCAGCTGAAATACTTGATTGACCTGATATAGGCATGCGTGCAAAGCATTGTATTGGTTTACTGACTGAAGATCACTGGAAATGCTATATGAGTTTTGTAGCTTTGTCTGGAGAGTTTGTTTGACAGGAATCCTATTTTAATCACCTCAGGCGCACACCCTTTCACAGTCGCAGGCAAAGAAGACACAGGAGGATGTACAGTAGTACTGTCTTCTAGAGGGAATGGCCCAGAGAATAAAGTAGAGATGAGGGAATAGGGCGTGATATACAGTCAAGATGAGGGAATAGGGCGTGATATACAGTCAAGATGAGGGAATAGGGCGTGATATATAGTCAAGATGAGGGAATAGGGCGTGATATACAGTCAAGATGAGGGAATAGGGCGTGATATACAGTCAAGATGAGGGAATGGGGCAGAACGCGCGGTCGAGCTGAGGGAATGGGGCAGAACGCGCGGTCGAGCTGAGGGAATGGGGCAGAACGCGCGGTCGAGCTGAGGGAATAGGGCAGAACGCGCGGTCGAGCTGAGGGAATAGGGCAGAACGCGCGGTCGAGCTGAGGGAATAGGGCAGAACGCGCGGTCGAGCTGAGGGAATGGGGCAGAACGCGCGGTCGAGCTGAGGGAATGGGGCAGAACGCGCGGTCGAGCTGAGGGAATAGGGCAGAACGCGCGGTCGTGCTGAGGGAATAGGGCAGAACGCGCGGTCGTGCTGAGGGAATAGGGCAGAACGCGCGGTCGTGCTGAGGGAATGGGGCAGAACGCGCGGTCGTGCTGAGGGAATGGGGCAGAACGCGCGGTCGTGCTGAGGGAATAGGGCAGAACGCGCGGTCGTGCTGAGGGAATGGGGCAGAACGCGCGGTCGTGCTGAGGGAATAGGGCAGAACGCGCGGTCGTGCTGAGGGAATAGGGCAGAACGCGCGGTCGTGCTGAGGGAATAGGGCAGAACGCGCGGTCGTGCTGAGGGAATAGGGCAGAACGCGCGGTCGTGCTGAGGGAATGGGGCAGAACGCGCGGTCGAGATGTGTGCAAACACAGTCATTTGCTCTGGTGCTTTAGGTCCTTCATGCGTGAACAGAGAAACCCTTGTGATGTGCTATACTGTAAACGGCATTGATGCAGTGGGTGATGGAGGATGCTTTTTTCTTTATGTTTACATTTGTAAGATTTGATTATATTTAGATTTCTGTAGTGATCTTTTGCTGTTGGGTCCAGATCATAGTAAATCACATTTACATTTGTCATATGCAGCTATATAAACCATAATTTAATAATTTCTTACGCTGCGCAGTACCCATAAACATGTATTTGTTTTTAGATCTACACAGACTTCGATGAAATCAGGCTCGAGATCGAAGCTGAAACAGAAAGAGTTTCTGGCAATAACAAGGTATGTCAACAATAAAAAATGAGTTGATGCAAAGGTAGTCCTAAGCAATGTCAAACAGATGTTATCATTGCCAACTGCTGAATTGACATTTCTTTGTTTTCTTCCAGGGAATCACTGATGAGCCCATTCACCTGAAGATCTTCTCCCCTCACGTAGTCAACCTCACACTAGTGGATCTGCCAGGTATCACAAAGGTACACACAAAGCAAGGTGTTTTTATTTCAAATATAAAAGCAAATTGAGTTGCTCAAGTGTGATCGAGTTGGTTTGAACCCGCCACAATACTTATTTAGCTGTCTGCGCTAACACCTTGGCATTAGCTCTGGGAGCTAACGCAAGTCTTAGGTGATCTCAGTGCCTGGGATCCTATCTTTCATGCACTGAACCACCTCTCTTTCCAAGTTTATTGAGGGAGATAGAACTCCAACTATGGTTTGAACTAATGATATGGGCAGGAATGAATTGTGTATGGCATGTTCTACCCAGGTCCCAGTGGGAGACCAGCCCAAAGACATAGAGGTGCAGATCAAAGACTTGATCGTGAAGCACATCTCTAACCCCAACTCTATCATCCTGGCTGTGACTGCGGCCAACACAGACATGGCCACCTCAGAGGCCCTCAAAGTTGCCCGCGAGGTCGACCCCGACGGTAAACACCTCAATCGCTTCTTCACTCAGTCTCTTTCTCTTTTTTTGTTTGTCTATGCCTCTTCTTTTTGTGTGTCTGTCTCTCTCTCTGCCGGTCTCTGCATCTCTCTCCTCTCTCCACCACTCTTGCTCTCTCTGTTAACCTTAGTCTGTCACCTACTGGTTCCTCTAATCCTTATCAGACACGCCATGTCGTACACCGCCTTACAAAAACTCTTGATTACCTGGATGTAGGCCCAGGAGTTTTTCCTGACTATCTCACTTGACCAGGAAAACTCTAGCCTCTAGTTATAGGCTAAACTCCTGGCCCTATTTGGAGGTAACTGCGGAAAGGTTTAGTTATCATGGCTGTGGATCTGGTCCCGTATTCATAAAGCATCTCAGAGTAAGGTAGACGACCTAGGATCTGCCTTTCAGATCATAATGAATAAGATTTTATGGACGGGGGGGGGGACCTGATCCTAGATTAACACTCCTACTCTGATATGCTTTTTGACTGTGGGTTCTGGGGTTTGTGTCACTGTGTAGGCAGGAGGACGTTAGCAGTGGTGACCAAACTGGACCTGATGGATGCTGGGACAGATGCCATGGACGTTCTGATGGGCCGGGTCATCCCTGTTAAACTTGGCCTCATTGGCGTGGTCAACAGGTCTGCACCATGACACAATAATATTCAGTCTCTAACATGTTGAATATAGCAAGGGTCCAGTATGTAAAAGGGTGTTAGAAGCCAACAGTCACTTAGGATCAAAATGGGAAAAGGGCCAGCATTCCTTAAGTTTTGTTAGGAGTTTCTTTTACCGTACTATGTACATTTACTTTTGAGTCACTTAGCAGACTCTTATCCAGAGCGACTTAGTGCATTCATCTTAAGATGGCTATGTGGGACAACCACATAATTATCTGTCATAGTAAGTACATTTTTCCTCAAAGTTCTGGATAAGTTGCAGGGGTTTGATGGCACTAGCGGAGAGCCGAGCCAACAGTGAGTTGCAGTAGTCCAGATGGGAGATGGCAAGTGCCTGGATTAGGACCTGCGCCACGTCCTGTGTGAGGTAGGGTAGTAGTCTACGGATGTTGTAGAGGATAAACATGCAGGAGAGAGTCACTGCTTTGATGTTGGCAGAGAACGACATGGTGTTGTCCGTGCTCACGGCAAAGTTATTTGCAATCGCCGTGATGGAAAAGACTTGGAGCGGCCAGGTCTTCCACGAGAGGAAAAGTAGCTCCATCTTGTCGAGGTTGAGCTAGACACGCATCTCTGCCAGGCACGCAGAGATGCGTGTCGCCACCTGGGTGTCAGAAGGGGGGGGGGGAGAAGTTGTTGAGTGTCATCTGCATAGCAGTGATGGGAGAGACCATGTGAGGATATGACGGAGTAGAGTGTCTATATGGAGAACCGAGCCTTGGGGGAGACCAGTAGTGGGAGCATGTGGTGCAGACAAAGATCCTATCCACGTCATCTGGTAGGAGCGGCTTGCCAGGTAGGATGCAATCCAAGAGTGTGCAGTGCCTGAGACACCCAGCCCTGAGAGGGTGGAGAGGAGGATCTGATGGTTCACTGTGTCGAAGGCAGTGAATAGATTTTAGGAGGATGAGAACAAAGGAGCGAAAGTCAGCTTTGGCAGTGCAGAGAGTCTCCATGACACGGAGAAGAACAGTCTCGGTTGAGGGACCCGTCTTGAAGCCTGAGTGGTTAGGGTCAAGAAGCTCGTTCTGCGAGGGAGTTGGAGAGATGGCATGCTTAAGCTTTTTTGGAAAGAAAATAAGGGATACCGGTCTGTATTTATAAAAAAAAAAAATGTTGGTTTCTTGAGGAAGGGAGCAACTCTGGCCATTTTGAAGTCCGAGGAGGATGAGTTGCCAGTGAAAACCGGTGGTCAGGGATGAGGAATGGGAAAGATGGTCTGGAGAAGGGAGGCAGGGATGGCGTTGAGCGGGCAGCTTGCCGAGTGGCTGGTCATCACTAGTCACAGAGTGAGAGTGACACACACACAGAGAGTGAGAGTGACACACACACACACACAGAGAGTGAGAGTGACACACACACAGAGAGTGAGAGTGACACACACACAGAGAATGACAACACACAGAGAGTGACACACACACACACACACACACACACGCACGCACAGACACACACAGAGCCAGACAGACACAGAGACACACAGAGCCAGACACACACAGACACAGAGAGACACAGAGACACACACACACACACACAGAGAGAGAGAGACACACACACACACACACACACACAGCGAGCGAGACACACACACAGAGAGAGAGACACACACACACAGAGAGAGAGACACACACACAGAGAGAGACGCACGCACACACACACACACACAGAGAGAGAGAGACACACACACACACACACAGAGAGAGAGACACACACACACAGAGAGAGAGACACACACACAGAGAGAGAGACACACAGAGAGAGAGAGAGAGACACACACAGAGAGAGAGAGAGACCACACACAGAGACAGAGAGAGACACACACACAGAGAGGAGAGAGACACACACACAGAGAGAGACACACACACAGAGAGAGACACACACACACACAGAGAGAGACACACACACACACAGAGAGAGAGAGAGAGAGAGAGAGAGAGAGAGAGAGAGAGAGAGAGAGAGAGAGAGAGAGAGAGAGAGAGAGAGAGAGAGAGGAGAGAGAGAGAGAGAGAGAGAGAGAGAGAGAGAGAGAGAGAGAGAGAGAGAGAGAGAGAGAGAGAGAGAGAGAGAGAGAGAGAGAGAGAGAGAGAGAGAGAGAGAGAGAGAGAGAGAGAGAGAGAGAGAGAGAGAGAGAGAGAGAGAGACACGCACACACACAGAGAGAGAGACACACACACACACAGAGAGACACACACACGCACACACACACAGAGAGAGAGACACACACACACAGAGAGAGAGGCACACACACAGAGAGAGACACACACACACACACACACACAGAGTGAGACACACACACACACACAGAGAGAGAAACACACACACAGAGAGAGACACACACACACACACAGACAGAGAGAGAGAGACACACACACACACACACACAGAGTGAGACACACACACACACACACAGAGAGAGAGACGCACACACACACAGAGAGTGAGACACAGAGAGAGACAGAGAGAGACCGACCAGTGGACTCAATAGGCTGACTGATTGAGGAGCTGGTAGTAAAATAACTCGCAGTCCTATCCTTCATGACTTTCTTCAGGAGTCAGCTCGACATCAACAATAAGAAGACAGTGGCCGACGCCATCCGTGATGAATATGCCTTCCTACAGAAGAAGTATCCCTCCCTCGCCAACAGAAACGGAACCAAATACCTGGCTAGAACATTGAACAGGTATGAGCAATGTTCCCTCCCTGAAAAATTGGGCACTTAGCAAATTTCAGGTCTGCTTAGCACAAACTGGAATTTTGTGAATATTCTGTGTGACTTCCAGTGATCGTTTACTGTCAACTCTGAGTCTGTACCTGCATTAAGTTAGTTTTAAGTGGCCAAGTAGGCTACTGTAGCTATTTGATCATAATGTAGGCCTATCAAAGTGACCTACCATCACAAACAATGGAGAAAATGCATCCCATAACATTTTAACATAGAAATAGCTGTTCTATCAATCAGCCTACAGTAGCAGCCAATGTGTGGGGTTCAATGTCAGCCTACATTCCATGAAACCTTTCAAAAACACATGCAGGGCTTGACATTAATCTGTTTCTCCACTTGTCCTTCAGACAAGGAGGTGACTGAACATGTTTTTTGACGCAAGAAACCACTTAACAAAATAAAATGCATTATTATTCCCATACCATTATTACAGAGAATCAGACAAATTATGCTACTTAGCTTATTCAAGCCTGTCTCAAAATACAATGCTCCTTTAAGACAATAAAGGCCTTTACCTGACTCGCTTTTCAAAGATGTCCAGAAATGTACATGTTTTGTGCTCTTGTAGGAAGCAATCACGCCCATATTGCTGACTACAAATGTTCTATAACTGGGCTAATAACTCACCAACTAGCAAAGGAAATTAACAAAATGTGCACACGTGGCTACATGCAGCTCTCACTTTGATCTCAAAACAAGCACATCTGCTCACGACCGCTCATCCTGTAAACACAGTCCAGTTCAAAGTAAATGGCACAGATCCAGATATGGCAATGGTCTATTTGCATATAGACCTACTGCAGCTCTGATTGGTTATGCCGCACCGGTCTGTGTAGAGTACGAGTCGTGCTGCAATTGAATCCTACTTCGAAGTGTTCTGCCTACAGCAAAATCTTCTGCATAGTTGGTTTTGTTTCGGTATGTTGCATTGAAAGTGGCTAATTTTGCATTGATTTGATCACAATTGCCACAGTACAGGGAAATGTTGATGGTGTTAACTAACAGGGGAAAACTTTCTAGAGTTAAGTTCAATCTCGTGCTTTTCTCCGTGGGCTGATTTAAAAAAATAATAATAATAATAAAAAATCTCTGTGCGGCAGTCTTGGGGCTACAATAACTGAAAGGAACATTGGGAATGAGAAAGAAATAATATATTAGGCATACAAGGCCTCAACAGAAGAGTACTTTTGAGGTTTGAAAACATCTGGCCAACTATGATTTTAGAGTGTAATGTCACTAGAAACTAACAACTATCATGTTGTCTGTTGCCTTTTCTACTTTCTCATTCTTCTCCTTGTTGCCAGATTGTTGATGCACCACATCAGAGACTGTCTCCCGGAGCTAAAGACTCGTATCAACGTGCTGGCGGCCCAGTACCAGTCCCTGCTGAGCAGCTATGGTGAACCTGTAGAGGACCAGAGCTCCACACTGCTCCAGCTCATCACCAAGTTTGCTGCAGAGTACTGCCACACCATCGAGGGCACCGCCAAGTACATAGAGACAACCGAGCTGTGAGTAACTTATTTTTTCTCTTGAAGGTCCAATGCAGCTGTTTTTCTCTATCAAATCATTTCTGGGTAACAATTATGTACCTTTCAGTTATTGTTTTCAATTAAAATGGTCAAAAATAAACAAAAATAGCTTCGTAGCAGAGGGCAATTTCTCAAGCAAGAATTTTGCTAGGACTGTCTGGGAGTGGTCTGAGTAGGAAGGGGAAAATTGGCTGATATTGGCAGAGGGGTATGGAATTCTGTCTTATTGGTCTATTAACTAATTTACCACCTGGCGATGTCACCATGGAAGACCTGAACTGCATCCCACCGAACAAGCTGACATTTCAGACGGTCTTGTCAAACAGCTCTTACACTAAAAGTCGTAATTTCATATATATATATATATATATATATATATATATATATATATATATATATATATATATATATATATATATATATATATATATATATATATATATATATATATATATATATATACAAACATTTTTTTCTTCATTTATTTGAAGATATGGAGAACCTTTTTCAAACATCCTTGTACCTCTAGTTACCAGAAGGGGGCATACAAGTATAGCATCACAAGTCAACCAATTTGAAGCTTTTGCAGTCCAATGTAGTGGGTCGATTACATGGGCTAAATTAACTAGGCTAATACATTGATCACAAATGTTCAACATTTTGTTGCATGTATATGTAACAGTGGACCATTCTCTTTCAGGTGTGGTGGAGCGCGAATCTGTTATATTTTCCATGAGACCTTTGGTCGGACGCTGGAGTCTGTGGACCCACTAGGAGGTCTGACCACCATAGACGTGCTAACAGCTATTAGGAATGCTACGGTGAGTGTGCAATGCTATATACTGTATTGTGCGCTACTAAACTGAACAAAAATATAAACGCAACATGTAAAGTGTTGGTCCCATGTTTCATGAGCCGAAATAAAACATCCCAGAAATGTTCTATCCACACAAATCCCTGTTAGTGAGCGTTTCTCCTCTGCCAAAATAATCCATCCAACTGACAGGTGTGGCGTATCAAGAAGCTGATTAAACAGCATGATCATTACACAGGTGCACCTTGTGCTGGGGACAATAAAAAGCCACTCTAAAATGTGCAGTTTTGTCACACAACACAATGCCACAGATGCCTTACGTTTTGAGGGAGTAGGTAATTGGCATGCTGACTGCTAGAATGTCCACCAGAGCTGTTGCCAGATAATTTCATGTTAATTTCTCGACCATAAGCCGCCTCCAACGTAATTTTAGAGAATTGGCCTCACAACCACAGACCACGTGTAACCACGCTTGTCCAGGACTGCCACATCTGGCTTCTTCACCTGCGGGATTGTCTGAGACCAGACACCCGGACAGCTGATGAAACCGAGGAGTTTTTCTGTCTGTAATAAATCCCTTTTGTGGGGGAAAAACAAATTCTTATCGCCTGTGCCTGGTTCCCCAGTGGGTGGGTCTGGCCCACCCATGGCTGCGCCCCTGCCCAGTCGTGAATCCATAGATTAGAGCCTAACACGTATTTATTTCCTTTTTATGAACTGTAACTCAGTAAAATCATTGAAATTGTTACTTGTTGTGTTTTATATTTTTGTTCAGTATGTTGATCTATACAGACTCTCATATTTAGCTGTATGGGATGGCAGGTAGCTTAGTGGTTAGGGCGTATGGCCAGTAACCGAAAGGTTGCTAGATCGAATCCCCGAGCTGACAAGGTAAAAATCTGTCGTTCTGCCCCTGAACGAGGCAGTTAACATACTGTTCCTAGGCTGTCATTGTAAGTAAGAATTTGTTCTTAACTCACTTGCCTAGTTAAATAAATAAAAATGTTCGTTTGCAGAGTAGAATGATGGAATGTTGAGTGTTTTGATAATCAGTTTAATAGGTGTTTTCGTTTCTTTGAGATTGGATAAGGATAACTTTATCGGCTCTGTGATTTATTGTGCGTTGAGATCAGTTGCGTGTTGTTAGCCAGAGAGGCTGTTGGGTAATGTAGTCTCTGTCTGTGTGTGTGTGTGTAGGGCCCGCGGCCTGCCCTGTTTGTGCCTGAGGTGTCGTTTGAGCTGCTTGTGAAGAGACAGGTAAAGAGACTGGAGGATCCCAGTCTGCGCTGTGTAGAGCTTGTCCACGAGGAGATGCAGAGGATCATCCAGCACTGCTCCAACTACAGCACACAGGTAGACTAGAGAGACACACACACACACACACACACACACACACACACACACACACACACACACAGCAACTGCAGCACCCAGGTAGCCTGTTCATACACACATTCACATCAACAACACTTGCTTTGACTCTTGACATCTGGCCAAAGTCACTGATGAGTGTTGTATCTCTCTCTCTCTCTCCAGGAGCTGTTGAGGTTTCCAAAGCTCCACGATGCCATAGTAGAAGTGGTCACGTCCCTCCTCAGGAAACGGTTACCGGTCACCAATGAGATGGTGAGCCATTTTTCGGTTACACTGCATTTCAAATGGATTATTCTTGAATGTTATCTGCTCCACTTGTAGTGTGTTTGCTTATATTTAGTGTACTAATTCCAACTCCTCCTCAGGTTCACAACCTGGTGGCCATAGAGTTGGCCTATATTAACACCAAGCACCCTGACTTTGCTGATGCCTGTGGCCTCATGAACAACAACATCGAGGTAAGAAACATTCACAGCTTTAGAAATGGCTTTATTCTGTGTTTTCTACCTTTTTTTATAAAGTACAAGAAGTGTTGTAGTTGTGTTGTTAATTAGTAGTAATTGTTGTCTCCTAGGAACAGAGACGCAACAGAATGAGAGAGCTTCCGTCCTCAGTTCCCAGGGAAAAGGTAACAGAACACACTCAAGACTCTCCCTCTTTCATTGTGCTTTTGATTTGTTAAATTGTTTCTTTACTGCGCCAAGTGAAGATTTCTACATTTTACAGCAGAGATATAAGCCATATGCTGTTTTTTTTTTCCCACACCAGACTATCGCAGCTCATTCAGTAAAGGTTTTTCTTCCGTTGCTGGCTTTTTAGGTCCTATTTCTCTGTCCGCTCTTCCTCCTCTCTCTCTCTCCCTCTCTCTAGTCCTTTAAGGGCCCAGGTGGTCAGTCTCTCTCCCCCACTGAGCTTCCTCCGCCCGAGGGAGAGGGACCCAAGGTGTGTCACTGTGTGCCACTCACCCACCCAATGCCTGCATGGCCCTGCCTGCATCCTACCTCAACCAAGATTGGGGCCAATTCCATTTCATTTCAGGAAGTTAACTGAAAATCCGGTTTTCATTAGTTCCTTAAAATGTCAGTTAATTTCCTGAATTGACTGACTTGCAATGGACTTTCCACTGACCCACCCTCATACTCCCCTCTGCAACCCTGTAGACGATCCTACTTTGTGTAGGGCACAATTCTGAATTCCCCTTATCTGTTCCCCTTCAATGTCCCACAGATATGTTTTAATAAATTGATGAGCCCCCACCCTAACTAACTCCACCCCTTGAACTTTGATTCTGTCATTACATACCCCATCTTACACCTCTTTCCGGCATGTGTGCTTCTATACGGAGGAAGGGTCCTGGAGTGATCTCTTTGTACAATATGGCCGTGCCACTGTCAGAATGCCGTTTTTAATCCAAAAAGTCAGTGTATGTATCTACAAACATGACTGTGTAGTCTGTAGATGTTACATCATACAAGCCTAGGTGATGTAATAGCCCTGACAGAAGCATCTTTGGGAATAAATTCTAACGAGCATAATGATTGTTGCTGTCTTGGAACAGTTCTCTCTTGTAAAATAGATTTTTAATCTCAAGGAGACAACTGTGTAAGTAAAGGATGAATCAATAACAGTGAATAAACCACTTGACAAGATCTCTAACCAGTCTGTCTGTCTATAACCTTGTCTCTAGGCTGCAGGTGGGGGTCCCCAGGGGGACCAGGATGGAGGGACAGGGAACTGGAGGGGCATGCTGAAGAAGGGAGATGAGGGGATGGGTGGAGATAGATCCATGCTCCAGACCTCCAACCCTGCCAGCCCTCAGAGGGGCCACGCTGTCAACCTGCTGGATGTGGTGGGTAATCTCTTCTAGTTGGATACTCAGATAGTCCCAATTCTATCACTATACCTTTTGATGTTTGCAGAACTGTGATCTTGGTTAACCCAAAACTAAAGTCTCACGTAATTAGTCAGCTGCTCGATTAACCTCTATGGGCTAGGTGGGACGCTAGCGTGCCACCCGTGGTGCACTCCATCAACAGCAGGTGCATTTCAAGAGCGGCAAATTTGAATCCAAATAAATGTCAAAATTCAAATTTTTCAAACATACAACTATTTTACACCCTTTGAAAGATAAACATCTCCTTAATCTAACCACGTTTTACGATTTCAAAAAGGTTTTACGGCGAAAGCATAAATTTAGAGTATGTTAGGACAGTACATTTACAAGAGTTGTGTGTAATGTTTTGTCAAGTCAAAGACAGGGTCACCAAAACCATAAAACCAGCTAAAATGATGCACTAACCTTTTACAATCTCCATCAGATGACACTCCTAGGACATTATGTTAGACAATGCATGCATTTTTAGTTCTATCAAGTTCATATTTATATCCAAAAACAGCGTTTTACTATGGCATTGATGTTGAGGAAATCGTTTCCCTCCAATAACCGGCAGTCAAGTCAGCGTCACAAATTAAATAATTAAAATTTGAAAACATTGGTAAAATATTATATTGTCATTTAAAGAATTATAGATTTACATCTCTTGAACGCAATCAACTTGCCAGATTTAAAAATAACCTTACTGGGAAATCACACTTTGCAATAATCTGAGCACTGCGCCCAGAAAAATACGCGTTGCGATACAGACTAGACGTCATGTTGGGGAGATCTAAAATCGAAAATACTATGTAAATAATCCATTACCTTTGATTCTCTTCATCAGATGTCACTTCCAGGTATCACAGGTCCATAACGAATGTAGTTTTGTTCAAAAAAGCTCATTTATGTCCAAAAATCTCCGTCTTGTTAGCACATGATCTAAGCCAGCCGGACTTCTCGTCATGAACGAGGGGAAAAAATATATTTCCGTTCGTTCAAACATGTCAAACGTTGTATAGCATAAATCATTAGGGCCTTTTTTAACCAGAACATGAATAATATTCAAGGTGGACGAATGCATACTCTTTTATAACGTATTGGAACGAGGGTACCCAACATGAACTCGCGCGCCAGGTGTCTAATGGGACATCATCGTTCCATGGCTCTTGTTCGGTCAGATCTCCCTCCAGAAGACTCAAAACACTTTGTAAAGGCTGGTGACATCTAGTGGAAGCAATAGGAAGTGCCAAAATATTCCTCAGCCCCTGTGTTTTTCAATGGGATAGGTTTAAAGGTAATACAACACATCAGGTATCCACTTCCTGTCAGAAAATGTCTCAGGGTTTTGCCTGCCAAATGAGTTCTGTTATACTCACAGACACCATTCAAACAGTTTTAGAAACTTTAGAGTGTTTTCTATCCATATATAATAAGTATATGCATATTCTAGTTACTGGGTAGGATTAGTAACCAGATTAAATCGGGTACATTTTTTTTATCCAGACGTGCAAATGCTGCCCCCTAGCCCTAACAGGTTAAGTTCTGGGTCCAACACGTGATAAGAGATGGTAGACGAGGCGAGGCGCTCCACCCTCTCTGCAAGTTATGGGCCGAATGTCTCCTCCCCGTCCGAAAATCAAAAGATGACAACCTGCGAAATCTTAACTTCTACAAATAACCAGTGACAAAAAACACTGAAACTACTGCTGCTCATTACCCCATTCCTCCCTGACAGATTCTAGAGTACCGGTTATGTTGATGTAGATCTGTCCACAAGAGATGAGCAGAACTTTGAAGTGTAAGCCATTAATATGGTGGAAACTTCTCACTACTCTGCTTATGCCTATCCAGCGCCTTCAGATCTGCAGACATTGAAGGGTTAGGGCCAAGGAAGGGTACGAATGGAATGGGACTAGCTACTGCTCGAAGTCCAAACACGTTTCATAGCACCACAATGTTAATGACCTCTGAGAAGTAGCACGTCAGTGATTGGCCTGTTTGACTCTGTATATCCCCCAGCCTGTTCCCGTTTCCAGGAAGCTGTCTTCTCGAGAGCAGAGGGACTGTGAGGTCATCGAGAGACTCATCAAGTCCTACTTCCTCATCGTCAGGAAAAACATCCAGGACAGGTATGGTGCTGCTCTGCTTTACTTGCTGTTAGACTCCCTCTCCTGCAGTTTCTGTTCGATGTTGAAATAGTTTTTCATTCTCTTTTCTACTTGGCGCCATCTCGATTGCTTAAAGATCTGTTGTTTCCTGTACTTAAGAGTCAAATTGTTTTCCCCCTCAATCTCACACTTTTTCTCTCATCCACCCTTTCTATACTTCTCTCTCCCTTTGCGCTCCTCCCTGCAGCGTGCCCAAGGCGGTGATGCACTTCTTAGTGAACCATGTGAAAGACAGCCTGCAGAGTGAGCTGGTGGGTCAGCTGTATAAGGCAGGTCTGTTAGATGACCTGCTCACTGAGTCTGAAGACATGGCCCAGAGACGCAATGAGGCTGCAGACATGCTCAAGGTAGTGTGTGTGTGCGCATACTATTTGTATCTAAACTCAACAAAAAAAGAAACGTCCCTTTTTCAGGACCCTGTCTTTCAAAGATAATTCGTAAAAATCCAAGTAACTTCACAGATCTTCATTGTAAAGGGTTTAAACACTGTTTCCCATGCTTGTTCAATGAACTGTAAACAATTAATGAACATGTACCTGTGGAACGGTCGTTCAGATACTAACAGCTTACAGATGGTAGGCAATTAAGGTCACAGTTATGAAAACTTAGCACACTAAAGAGGCCTTTCTACTGACGCCAAAAGAAAGATGCCCAGGGTCCCTGCTCATCTGTGTGAACGTGCCTTAGGCATGCTGCAAGGAGGTATGAGGACTGCAGATGTGGCCAGGGCAATAAATTGCAATGTACGTACTATGAGACACCTAAGACAGCGCTACAGGGAGACAGAACAGACAGCTGATCGTCCTCTCAGTGGCAGACCACGTGTAACAACACCTGTACAGGAGCGGTACATCCGAACATCACACCAGCGGGACAGGTACAGGATGGCAACAACTGCCCGAGTTACACCAGGAATGCACAATCCCTCCATCAGTGCTCAGACTGTTCACAATAGGCTGAGAGAGGCTGGACTGAGGGCTTGTAGGCCTGTTGTAAGGCAGGACCTCACCAGACATCACCGGCAACAACGTCGCCTATGGGCACAAACCCCATGTCGCTGGACCAGACAGGACTGGCAAAAAGTGGTCTTCACTGACGAGTCACGGTTTTGTCTCACCAGGGGTGATGGTCGGATTCGCGTTTATCGTTGAAGGAATGAGCGTCACACCGAGGCCTGTACTCTGGAGCGGGATCGATTTGGAGGTGGACGGTCCGTCATGGTCTGGGGCGGTGTGTCACAGCAGGCAATCTCAACGCTGTACGTTACAGGGAAGACATCCTCCTCCCTCATGTGGTACCCTTCCTGCAGGCTCATCCTGACATGACCCTCCAGCATGACAATGCCACCAGCCACACTGCTCGTTCTGTGCGTGGTTTCCTGCAAGAGCCCGGATCTCAATCCCATTGAGCACGTCTGGGACCTGTTGGATCAGAGGGTGAGGGCTAGGGCCATTCCCCCCAGAAATGTCCGGGAACTTGCAGGTGCCTTGGTGGAAGAGTGGGGTAACATCTCACAGCAAGAACTGACAAATCTGGTGCAGTCCATGAGCAGGAGATGCACTGCAGTACTTAATGCAGCTGGTGGCCACACCAGATACTGACTGTTACTTTTGATTTTGACCCCCCCCCCCCCTTTGTTCAGGGACGCATTATTCAATTTCTGTTAGTCACGTCTGTGGAACTTGTTCAGCTTATGTCTCAGTTGTTGAATCTTATGTTCATACAAATATTTACACATGTTAAGTTTGCTGTAAATAAACACAGTTTACAGTGAGAGGACGTTTCTTTTCTTGCTGAGTTTATATGAAAGTTTTGACCCCGTCTCCATCCTATGTCCACAGGCCTTGCAGAAAGCCAGTCAGGTGATTGCTGAGATCAGAGAAACACACCTGTGGTGATGGCCTCTACCTCCATACGCTCTCCCTCCCACATGGACACTATGCCCTATGCTCTTCCCCTAAGCCCTGTTCTCTCAAACCTACCTGGACTGCAGAGATGGCCAACTTGGAAAATGCACTGGTGTCAATTTGTTTAAAGCGTCTCAATTCTCCATCCTTCTCCTGAAGTGTGCACTTGCACACTCCCTGTCTTGGATTTAAAGCGTTCGATTAGTGTAAGCATTGGCAGGAGGGATCTTCCTCCATTGTTAATTCCATGACAGGGAGTGTAGAAGTGCACACTTCTGGAGATGAGTGGAGAATCGGGAGGTATGTTTTGAATATAGTTTTATGATGTATTATGTAGTCTTGAGCTACACGAAGGGCAGTACATATCTTTGCCTGTACCACAAACACACACACAGGAGCGCTCCTGTCCAAATTATCTTTCATATGTGAGTACAGTAAATACCATGTAAGGTGTGAGGCATACCTAATGAAGAATGTTTGTCCCTAAATGTAGAGTTAAAATAAAGCTAGATGGCAAACCTTATAGATGTTTACTGTAGTCTCTGACTGGATGCTGTGTTTTGATTATGGTTGCCTATCTACATGTAGTGTCGCTGTCTATGCTGCTGTTGACCATGTCATTACATGGTAACTATCTCTCATTTGCGTTGATTTTCCCAGAGAGAGAAATACCACTCTTTCACATATAATTGTTTTTGAGTCATTTTTTTGTGTGTGATTTGATTTGTTTTTCACCTAACATGTAAATGTATCATACACCTAACCATGCTACACCCAGTCTCATATGTTTAGTTTACTCCTGACCATGCCTAAACACAGTGTTTACAACTATATATATATTGGTGTATCTCACTGGCGAATGAAAATTTGGATAGTAGTATGTGAATTTAGGAAACACCCACAATGTCAATATGCACTGAGTGCACAAAACAGGGACACCGTCCTAATATGGAGTTACTCCCCTCTTGCCCTCAGAACAGCCTCAATTTGTCAGGGCATGGACTCTACAAGGTGTCGAAAGCGTTCCTTCCACAGGTATGCCGGCCCATGTTGACTCCAACGCTTCCCACAGTTGGCTGGATGTCCTTAGGGTGGTGGACCATGGCTGATACACACGGGGAAACTTAAGCGCGAAAAACCCAGCAACGTTGCAGTTCTTAACACTCAAACCGGTGTACGCCTGGCACCTACCATACTCGGTTCAAAGGCACTTAAATATTTTGTCTTGCCCATTCACCCTCTGAATGAAACACAATCTGTCTCAAGGCTTAAAAATCCTTTAACACAAGTTTATAAAAAATTAAAAAGTGTATCCCTTAAATTACTACTAGTTTGTTGTCGCAATCAATTGTCCCATTAACAATAACACATTAGCAATATATTTCATACGTCACCATATCAGTTCGCTCTCGCTCGTGTCCACTGAGCTGTTGGGCCCAACCTGCAACCTCATTAGATAACACTAGGCTGGCCTATTGCTAGCTGTCATTCATGTGAGGAGCTGAAGCTCATTGGTTAGAACTTGAATTGCTATAGGTTCGGCCCACGTGGGGGGGAAATGGCGTGGCACAGCGTTAAGAAAAGCTGTGCCAGGGATTTCGTGGCTAATTAAGGTAAGACAGTAATTCTGCTCATATATTATGCATGTATGAACTGCACATTGACACATCCAGCCCAATGCTGGAGGTTTAAAAAAATACTTTCAAAGAACAGGAGCATGTCTTTAAAACTAAATGTCAGAACAGAGCTAAATTGTGTGACCACTTAAATTGCAGTGACTGCTTTATACAGTATGTTCAAAAAGGGGTGCCAGTGTTGGACTCATTTATTGACACGTTGATACACAGATGAACACACATCATGGGCCGATCCCTGGCGTCGTGGTCGTTCGCCCGACTGTAGCGATTGCTCCTTTACCTCACCCGGCCCATCTTCTTGCCGCGACCTTTGATGCTGAAAGGGGCAGGAAAGAGTTAAGCTTTATCTCAAACCTGCCATGCTCGCCAGGTAGTAAGCCAGCCCTGTGTTGCCAGTGGATGTCTTTCAATTACAGCGGTTTTGTTCATTCTAATTATCTACTCTTCACTCAAGTGTACATTTGTTCACTCTCCCTCCCTCATGTAAAATCATTGGATTGGTGCAATCATGGCCAGTCCATTCCTTTTGACTCTGTGAGGTGGAGTGTTTGAGTGCACACTTTGGGACTGCAGATGTGGTCCACTTACAACTCAAGTGTGAATGAGTTGAATGGTTTCAGTCAGATGTCAAGTTCAGTGCAATCAATCCGGTGTAATATAGGGTTTTTAGGCTTGTTTTTGTTGTTGTAATAATGGGGAATGGTTTCATTCTGCAATTTCAGACCACACCATGTCAGGTTTTCTCCTTTTAAAATGAATCGGAGCTAGTGCATAGATGCTACATACAGTGCAGATACACAGATCTGGACACAGATGCTGTGTAAACAATGGATATGAATGGTGAAATTATCAGGGGTTGGGAAGCTATAGTTGTTTAGCTACATGCTTCGGACAGAGAAGTGTAGGGCGGGAGATGCAACTGAAATTTTGTGGGTGGGGAGAGATGGAGGAGGAGGCTTGGCTTGAAGCACTGGGCATCTTGCTATGAAATGCGTTATCTGAATTAAGCCCGCAGAATTATACCTATGGAGTAGCGGCTTCCAAGAGTTGGCTTAACATTGGACCAGAGCAAATGTTAGCTAGCTAACAAGCTTGCGTGTGGAGAGCAGCACCAGAATTAAAATAAAAACACGTCTTACCTTTTTGTAATGCTTTTAAAATAACGGTTCTGTTCCGGAACAGGATAAATTACTTTCGTTCATAGTTCTGATTCTGTTCCTCTAAAAATGTCATTATTTTCAGTGCTGTTTCAGGCAGGTTTTCTGCATTATTGTATAATTGGGTATCAATGGATAATGAAAGACCTGTTCAAATAAATGATTGTTCCACTGTTAAAGGACTGATTATGACCATGACCATCCCTGGTTGAGGGTTTGGAAGGAATGATGAGAAAAATAGTTGTTAATGGAATAGGAACCAGTGACTGCCTTATTAAGATGAAAACCACAATTATAGGTCTTGTTCATTGGGCACGAAGTTGAAGAAACTGTTCTGAAATAAGAAATGTTTGTCTCCTGTTTCCTGCTTGTTTTCCGTTTTGTACCCTAATAAACATGAATTATTATGTCTCTCAAAGTCCAAAATCCCGAACCTCAGTGTTACTTACCTTTGGTGATCCTGGACCCGAGTGAGAAGCTGGTTAATCTGTAAGGACACACATACTGTAAGTCTGGCTATAAGCATTTAAAACAACTTTTAGTTACTGTAAAGGAAACCTGTACAAGTGGAGTCCATCGGAGAGATGGAGAAGAACCCAGGAACCTGGTGATACTATAGAAGAATTCACCTGTTGTTCACCTGTTCAGTAGTACTGTAGGTCACCTCTGATGTACCCACTGCCTGGGACCTCTCACATTGTGTAAAAATTGACAGTCCAAATTTCTACTTAGAGATGCTTGGTCTGGTGCCCCCCGTCTTATTTTTCATGATCTGAAAATCAAAAGTAATCCTGGATCAGCACTCATAGTCTTGGATACCTTGTAAATATCGACCCAGAAGTATGCACCATATAAAGAGGGGCGAAGTGATGGTGAAAACCCAGTTCCCAGTATATCCATAGGTTAGTTATGTCTAAGAAAGCAAAAATACTGCCACGGCTAGCTACTGAAACAATAAGCTGTAATAGACCTTTCCCGGTGGCGCTGAGGTTAAAAGTCTTGGCTTGGGAACCAAACATTGCAGTTTTAAACCCTCTATGTGCAGATTGTCAACATATAAAGTGTAACAAAAAAATCTTACGTTTGTTTTCTTATGCTGTAAGGAACTACACATTTGCATGTTGTTGTAATATTAGTTGCTAGGGACTCTTTTGGAAGAAGCTAGCTAGCTAACGAAGAACAACAAAGAATATCTAGTTAACAGAAGAAAAGAAAGAGAAAATCAGGACAGAAGAAAAAGGATATCAAAGTGAAACAGTTCTCTAAAGACACAGGAGACAATAATACAAGAAACAACACTTCTGTAGCTTGTCAACTATGTGTCTGTCTATCCCTGTTCTCTCCTCTCTGCACAGGCCATACAAACGCTTCACACCGCGTGGCCGCTGCCACTCTAACCTGGTGGTCCCAGCGCGCACGACCCACGTGGAGTTCCAGGTCTCCGGCAGCCTCTGGAACTGCCGGTCTGCAGCCAACAAGGCTGAGTTCATCTCAGCCTATGCTACCCTCCAGTCCCTAGACTTCCTGGCGCTGACGGAAACATGGATTACCACAGATAACACTGCTACTCCTACTGCTCTCTCTTCGTCTGCCCACGTGTTCTCGCATACCCCTAGAGCATCGAGCCAGCGGGGTGGTGGCACTGGAATCCTCATCTCTCCCAAGTGGACATTCTCTCTTTCTCCCCTGACCCATCTGTCTATCTCCTCATTTGAATTCCATGCTGTCACAGTTACCAGCCCTTTCAAGCTTAACATCCTTATCATTTATCGCCCTCCAGGTTCCCTTGGAGAGTTCATCAATGAGCTTGACGCCTTGATAAGTTCCTTTCCTGAGGATGGCTCACCTCTCACAGTTCTGGGTGACTTTAACCTCCCCACGTCTACCTTTGACTCATTCCTCTCTGCCTCCTTCTTTCCACTCCTCTCCTCTTTTGACCTCACCCTCTCACCTTCCCCCCCTACTCACAAGGCAGGCAATACGCTTGACCTCATCTTTACTAGATGCTGTTCTTCCACTAATCTCATTGCAACTCCCCTCCAAATCTCCGACCACTACCTTGTATCCTTTTCCCTCTTGCTCTCATCCAACACTTCTCACTCTGCCCCTACTCGGATGGTATTGCGCCGTCCCAACCTTCGCTCTCTCTCTCCCGCTACTCTCTCCTCTTCCATCCTATCATCTCTTCCCTCTGCTCAAACCTTCTCCAACCTATCTCCTGATTCTGCCTCCTCAACCCTCCTCTCCTCCCTTTCTGCATCCTTTGATTTTCTCTGTCCCCTATCCTCCAGGCCGGCTCGGTCCTCCCCTCCTGCTCCGTGGCTCGACGACTCACTACGAGCTCACAGAACAAGGCTCCGGGCAGCCGAGCGGAAATGGAGGAAAACTCGCCTCCCTGCGGACCTGGCATCCTTTCACTCACTCCTCTCTACATTCTCCTCTTCTGTCTCTGCTGCTAAAGCCACTTTCTACCACTCTAAATTCCAAGCATCTGCCTCTCACCCTAGGAAGCTCTTTGCTATCTTCTCCTCCCTCCTGAATCCTCCTCCCCCTCCCCCCCCCCCCCCTCCCTCTCTGCGGTTGACTTCGTCAACCATTTTGAAAAGAAGGTTGACGATATCCGATCCTCGTTTGCTAAGTCAAACGACACCGCTGGTCCTGCTCACACTGCCCTACCCTGTGCTTTGACCTCTTTCTCCCCTCTCTCTCCAGATGAAATCTCGCGTCTTGTGGCGGCCGGCCGCCCAACAACCTGCCCACTTGACCCTATCCCCTCCTCTCTTCTCCAGACCATTTCCGGAGACCTTCTCCCCTTCCTCACCTCGCTCATCAACTCATCCTTGACCGCTGGCTACGTCCCTTCCGTCTTCAAGAGAGCGAGAGTTGCACCCCTTCTGAAAAAACCTACACTCGATCCCTCCGATGTCAACAACTACAGACCAGTATCCCTTCTTTCTTTTCTCTCCAAAACTCTTGAACGTGCCGTCCTTGGCCAGCTCTCCTGCTATCTCTCTCAGAATGACCTTCTTGATCCTAATCAGTCAGGTTTCAAGACTGGGCATTCAACTGAGACTGCTCTTCTCTGTGTCACGGAGGCTCTCCGCACTGCTAAAGCTAACTCTCTCTCCTCTGCTCTCATCCTTCTAGACCTATCTGCTGCCTTTGATACTGTGAACCATCAGATCCTCCTCTCCACCCTCTCCGAGTTGGGCATCTCCGGCGCGGCCCACGCTTGGATTGCGTCCTACCTGACAGGTCGCTCCTACCAGGTGGCGTGGCGAGAATCTGTCTCCGCACCATGCACTCTCACCACTGGTGTCCCCCAGGGCTCTGTTCTAGGCCCTCTCCTATTCTCGCTATACACCAAGTCACTTGGCTCTGTCATATCCTCACATGGTCTCTCCTATCATTGCTATGCAGACGACACACAATTAATCTTCTCCTTTCCCCCTTCTGATAACCAGGCGGCGAATCGCATCTCTGCATGTCTGTCAGACACATCAGTGTGGATGACGGATCACCAGCTCAAGCTGAACCTCGGCAAGACGGAGCTGCTCTTCCTCCCGGGGAAGGACTGCCCGTTCCATGATCTCGCCATCACGGTTGACAACTCCCTTGTGTCCTCCTCCCAGAGTGCTAAGAACCTTGGCGTGATCCTGGACAACACCCTGTCGTTCTCCACTAACATCAAGGCGGTGACCCGATCCTGTAGGTTCATGCTCTACAACATTCGCAGAGTACGACCCTGCCTCACACAGGAAGCGGCGCAGGTCCTAATCCAGGCACTTGTCATCTCCCGTCTGGATTACTGCAACTCGCTGTTGGCTGGGCTCCCTGCCTGTGCCATTAAACCCCTACAACTCATCCAGAACGCCGCAGCCCGTCTGGTGTTCAACCTTCCCAAGTTCTCTCACGTCACCCCGCTCCTCCGCTCTCTCCACTGGCTTCCAGTTGAAGCTCGCATCCGCTACAAGACCATGGTGATTGCCTACGGAGCTGTGAAGGGAACGGCACCTCCATACCTTCAGGCTCTGATCAGGCCCTACACCCAAACAAGGGCACTGCGTTCATCCACCTCTGGCCTGCTGGCCCCCCTACCTCTGAGGAAGCACAGTTCCCGCTCAGCCCAGTCAAAACTGTTCGCTGCTCTGGCACCCCAAAGGTGGAACAAGCTCCCTCACGACGCCAGGACAGCGGAGTCAATCACCACCTTCCGGAGACACCTGAAACCCCACCTCTTTAAGGAATACCTAGGATAGGATAAAGTAATCCTTCTAACCCCCCCCCCCCCCCTTAAAAGATTTAGATGCATTATTGTAAAGTGGTTGTTCCACTGGATATCATAAGGTGAATGCACCATTTTGTAAGTCGCTCTGGATAAGAGCGTCTGCTAAATGACTTAAATGTAAATGTAATTAGGTTAAACTTAAATATACAATTTTTCTAAATGTTCTTGAAATGTTGTGAGGACCTCCAAGACAAGGTCAAATGTATATTGCGTGAACATCATTGGAATATTTTGTTAAACCTATATAAAACCAATATGATGATAAAAATACTTATTTGGAAATTGTGGAATATTGTGCAATGTAGGAATGTTCTGTGCAACTTTTGTGAATATCACTACAATATTCTTGCACATTAAGGGAATGTCCTGTGTAATCTAACTTCAACATTGTCTGAATGTCAACACAACTGGGGCCCCAGGTAGCTTAGTGGTTAGAGCGTTGGACTAGTAACCGTAAAGGTTGTAAGATCAAATCCCTGAACTGACAAGGTAAAAATCTGTTGTTCTGCCCCTCAACAAGGCAGTTAACCCACTGTTACTAGGCTGTCATTGAAAATAAGAATTTGTTCTTAACTGACTTACCTCGTTAAATAAATAAATGAGCATCTGTTGTGTGATGTATCCCACAACTTAATTGAATGGGAACCTTTAAAGAACTCAATGTTCTTGCAACATCAAACAAATGCTTTATTCAGCCGAATACAAACATGATCTGAATGTCAGCACTACTGGAGAGTTTTGGGAAGCTACCTCTTGTCATATCCCCACAATGTTACCACAACCTAAAGACGTGTTAGAAACTTTTAAAGAACAAAAAAAAATGTTTTCTGGGAACGTTCCTGTAACATCAGGTTAATGTTTTTTGCACCCTAAAAGAAACATTGTATAATCATCCGTACAACCAGACAGTGTTTGTGTTTTGGGAACATATCTTTTCCCAACAATGTTCCCACCAGACTGTTCCCAGAACAAATGTGTTATGTTCTTTAAAAGTTCCTAACACATTTCTTGACAGAACAGACCAAATGTGGTCTGGGAACATTCTTGTAACATTAGGTGAATGTTTTATACAAACATTGTATAATCATCAGCATGACTGGACAGTTTTTTGTTATGAGAACATTTTTGTGAATATTGTGTGTGTGCTAGGTAAAGGTGACTTACATCGTACTTGAGTTTCTCACTGAGGTCAAACTTCTCAGCCTCCAGCTCCATCATCCACTGTCACATCTCATTGGCTGTTGCCCTGCAGGGAGAAGGCCAATCAGAACACTTGCTGTCTTGCTCTAAAGAACTGTTGTTGTCTCATTGAAGAATCTATATCACTCGAACCATTCAGATAGTCATGTTCAGTCATCTATCGAAAAAACAAACGGCATCATACTTGAGTGTGTCCTCATTCAGATTGTCGATGCTGAGAGATTTCCTGCGGTCAGCAAGAATCTTCTCCCTCTGATTTTTGGCTCCTTTACGGTTTTCATTCTGGGCATTGAAAGATCAGAAATACGATTACTCTCAAAGAAATTAAGAACATTTTGAGAATTTTTTGGGGAGGCAATTCTTAATTGCCCCACATTACTTGGGAGGCCTCTGTTAAACTATTATCCATATATTTATAGTAAAGGATACACAGTATATTTTAGAAGTTTTTGTACAATATCAAACTGACTGACTTCTGCTGAATGCCTCCATACTGGTGGGTCATGTTAGTGAGAGCCTTTTTTTTAGCATCATCATCGTTCTTCCTACATTGCTCTGCCTCCTTCCTCTCTTTCTCCTCCTGCAGAGCACTAGGGAATAAAGACCAATCAAGAGATCTTTCAAAGAAACTACATCCACAATATGTTTGACCCCCTAAAATGTTTGATAGAAGAGAGAAGGAACTTACAGCAACCCTGAGCTGCCATTCCTTCTCCCTCTCCGCACGAACCCGCCGCTGCTCTGCCCTCTCCGCAAAGCGTTTCTCCTACACCTATGTACACAAACACACACAGTAGTTAGGTGTTTGCTTGTTAGTTGTAATGTTTTTTTTAACACTGTAGAAATATAAATATTATTATTTAATTATATTTCTATGGAAAGCACAGTCACGTGCGAAAACAGCCGACTCACAATCCTGTTTACGAGGGAGATGAGCTCCTCTTACTCCTTCTTCCTCCGGGATGAAGTGAGACTCAGAGACTGGAGCTCAGACAGGTCTCCTGACGCTTCCTGTGGATGTCCTGACCACCAGAAAGAAGAACCAGATTTCGTAATAAGAATTGCTTTGGTAAGACATGATATATTACACCATATCACTAGATAGACAGAAGCCAAAAACAATAAAGTATTTTTATTGACTTTCGGTACCTCTTGCTATATATGAGAGATGACAGCTGGAGGCAAGAGCAAATCTGTCACAAAACTGTGAGTTTTCTTACCATGGTGTGTGTCTGTGTGTGTGTGTTGGATGGTTCAACTCACATCAAAATCCACGTTGTCACCATCAGCCATCTTTGGTGCAGAGAGGTTTTGCATGAACCTATAGAAATGAAAAATATATGGAATATAATCTCAATATGCACATTTCAGTAAACTTCAAATGTGATCCTTAATCACATATAATTTGTCATCTGTCAGGGGAAAAGAGTGGGCAACCAAGAAACAGATGTTCGGGAAGAAATGACGAAGCATGACCTCAACTGGTGTGACCTGGAAAAACTTGCCCTGAACAGAGTGAGATGGAGGACCTTCAACAACCTATGCTCCTTATAGGAGCCAAGGTCTTAAGACTTTAATCAAGTAAGTCATAATATGTCAAATCGAATCTCATGATTTTGTGGTAAATTAAAAACTTACTTTGGTTTAGGCTTAGATCCATCTGGACTCTCTTAGCTTGACTCTCAGTGACTCTTAGCTTGATGATATCATAAAAAATTATAATAATGCTTAGAACATTTTGTATGTTTGTCACAGATGTCGTTATGTAGAGAGGGCCAAGGCGCAGCGGGTTGCGTGCTCATCATTATTATTATTATTATTTATTAAAATGTGAACACGGCAAAACAATAAACAAAGAAACGACAGGAACCATTTTACAGGCTATAATAACAAACAGTGCAAAATCAACTACCCACAAATCCCCAGGTGAAAACACGCAACAAATATATGACTCCCAATCAGGAACAACGACTTACAGCTGTTCCTGATCGGGAGCCACACAGACCACAGAAATAAACAAACTAGAAAACCTAGAATACAAAACCCAGAACATACACCAAAACCTCGTAATACATAAATAAAACACCCCTCTACAATACTCATAACCCCCGAACCACATAAAACAAATACCCTCTGCCACGTCCTGACCAACCTACAAATACAAATAACCCCTATACTGGTCAGGACGTGACAATGTTAACTGGGATAGAAAAGTCCTTTAGTTTTACTGCATGGGGTCATAAAAGTATAATTAAGTAATAAAATATCCATTATATAGAGTCGCATTTGCATATACACTAGCTCTCAAGAAGCCAAGGGGAGCCTACCCAGCCCTAGGGTTATCAACTGAAGGTATGAAGCACAGCTGGCTACATGTGAACTACAATCCACGACCCGCTGTTCTAACGTTTAGAAATGTTAATAATGCTTGCTTGCTATACAGTTATGCAAACCTTTGTAACGTTCATATCCGCAAGAAATAATCTTTCAAATACTAAAATACACTTCCTGTACTCAGTTTTGCAAAGTTGCACATGGCTGTGTTTTCTCACACCATCCAGCCGAAGCAGGCTACAACATGTCCTCTCACCTTGCGCTTGCATTTCCATTGGACCATTCTATTCCACATTTCTGCCCTGAAGCAGGTGTTACTCAAAACACACCCAGGTGCAACTTCGCTAAAATGCGTACAGTAAGTGTATATTTTGTATTTTATTAAAATATATATGAAGGTTAAGTTCCAAATATTTCCGAAACCGTATTGCAAGCGAGGTGTATTAACGTTTAGAAAGAGCATTTGGGCAGCGTCGGTGCATTTTCCCCCGGAAAATTAAACAGTATGTGGAATGACCCAATGCAATGCAATTTAAGTCATGATAAGGGCAACATACCCTGAGTGCCCTCGGAACAGTCTCAATTCGTTGGGGGCATGATGGACTGTACAAGGTGTCGAAAGCGTTCCACAGGCATGCTGGACCGTGTTGACGGCAATACTTCCCACAGTTGTGTCAAGTTGGCTGGATGTCCTTAGGGTGGTAGACCATGCTTGACACAAGGGAACCTATTGAGTGTGAAAAACCCAGCTGTGTTGCAGTTCTTGACACAAATCCGGTGCGCCTGGCACCTACTACCATACCCTGTTCAAAGGCACTTCAATCTTTTCTCTTGCCCATTCACCATCTGAATGGCACACATACAGTACACAATCCATGTCTCAGTTGTCTTAAGCCTTAAAAATACTTATTTAACTTGTCTCCTCCCCTTCCTTTACACTGATTGAAGTGGATTTAATAAGTGACATCAATAAGAGATCATAGACTGACCAGGTGAAAGCTATGTAATGGAAAAAGCATGTGTCCTTAATGTTTTGAACACTCAGTGTATACACCAGCAGTCAGTCTTAAAAAAAAAAACATTTTTGTACTAGTCTAATTCATTACAATAATTTTAGGAAAACCTAAATTTATCGACAGACTTTCAGACAAAGCCAAAATAAATCTTACCTTCTTCCTCCCTTCAGAAAAGTATTGGCATGAAAACAAAATAAACATTTCATTAGTTTGATATAGCAGAAGATCATTTTTTTTAAATAATAAAAAAAAAAACATATGATACTCACTGCACTTCCTCCACTTCTTCTGTGTCTGACATTTTGTTTTATTAGAACCCTAAAATACAAAATACACCTTCACTTGAGTACGTAATATGGCTCTAAGAGTAATCAGGGATGTACTTTTCAGACGTGGCTAGTAGAAAATGTGCCAAACTAGGCTGCCGGCTAGTGAGATTTTGTCTTTTCAAATATCTCGTGTCACAAATGTTGGTCTACTAGCCCGGCTGGCCAGTGCCTAAAACCCTTAAATTCCATCCCTGAGAGTAACCCATACCAGATTCAAACACATGGAATAACAAGCTATTATAGTCTAAGCTACCATCATCACCTCCCACTATCACAGCACTCAATCTTCCTCTCGACATAGGAAGTATTTGCTCTGGCTTGTTCACTTGCTCAGAGGACATTGTCAGTCTGATCAATTACTTAGCTGCTCTTAGAAGAACACTACCAGTCAACATTTTGGGCACACTTACTCTTTTTATTTATTTTTACAATTTTATACATTGCAGAATTGTCACGTATACTCCCATTCAGGCCTCTAGGTCATCAGGCTGCTGATTATCCCGCACACCTGTCACCACCTGACACTCACCTGGACTCCATCATCTCCTTGATTATCTTCCCTAGATATGTCACTCCCCTTGGTTCTTTCCTCAAGTGTTATTGAGTCTGTTTTCATGTCGGTGCGTTGTTTGTGTTTCGTGTTAATTGTTTTGTTTATTTATTAAAACACTCACTTCCTGTACTTGCTTTCCGACTCTCAGCACACTCATTACAAGAATAATAGTGAAGACATCAAAACTATGAAATGACACATGGAATCATGTAGTAACCAAAATAGTGTTAAACAAATCAAAATATGTTTCATATTTGAGATTCATCAAAGTTGTCACCCTTTGCCTTGATGACAGCTTTGCACGCTCTTGGCATTCTCTGAACCAACCTCACGAGGTTGTCACCTGAAATGCATTTCAATGAACAGGTGTGCCTTAAAAGTTCATTTGTGGAATTTCTTTCCTTCTTAATGCGTTTGAGACAATCAGTTGTGTTGTGACAAGGTAGGGGTGGTATACAGAAGATAACCCTATTTGGTAAAAGACCAAGTCCATTTTAATGCAAGAACAGCTCAAATAAGGAAAGAGAAACGTCAGTCCATTACTTTAACACATGAAGGTCAGTCAGTCTGGACAATGTCAAGAACTTTTAAAGTTTCTTCAAGTGCAGTCGCAAAAACCATCAAGTGCTATGATGAAACTGGCTCTAATGAGAACCGCCACAGGAAAAGAAAGACCCAGAGTTACCTCTGCTCCAGAGGATAAGTTCATTAGAGTTACCAGCCTCAGAAATTGCAGCCCAAATAAATGCTTCACAGACTTCAAGGAACACACACATTTCAACATCAACTGTTCAGAGGAGACTGTGTGAATCAGGCCTTTATGGTTGAATTGCTGCAAAGAAACTACTACTAAAGGACACCAATAAGAAGAAGAGACTTGCTTGGGCCAAGAAACATGAGCAATAGGCATTAGACCGGTGGAAATCGGTCCTTTGGTCTGATGAGTCCAAATTTGAGATTTTTTATTCCAACCGCCGTGTCTTAGTGAGACGCAGAGTAGGTGAACGGATGATCTCCGCATGTGTGGTTCCCACCGTGAAGCATGGAGGAGGATGTGTGATGGTGTGGGGGTGCTTTGCTGGTGACACTGTCTGTGATTTATTTAGAATTCAAGGCACACTTAACCAGCATGGCTACCACAGCATTCTGCAGCGATACGCCATCCCACCTGGTTTGCGCTTAGTGGGACTATCCTTTGTTTTTCAACAGGACAATGACCTCCAGGCTGTGTAAGGGCTATTTGATCAAGAAGGATAGCATCAGATGACGTGGCCTACACAATCACCTGACCTCAACCCAATTGAGATGGTTTGGGATAAGTTGGACCGTAGAGTGAAGGAAAAACAGCCAACAAGTGCTCAGCATATGTGGGAACTCCTTCAAGACGGTTGGAAATGCATTCCAGGTGACTACCTCTTGAAGCTGGTTGAGAGAATGCCAAGATTGTGCAAAACTGTCATCAAGGCAAAGGGTGGCTACTTTGAAGAATCTAAAGTATAAAATATATTTAGATTTATTTAACACTTTTTTAGTTACTAGATGATTCCATATGTGTTATCTCATCGTTTTGATGTCTTCACTATTATTCTACAACGTAGAAAATAGTGAAAATAAAGAAAAACCCTTGAATAAGTAGTTGTGTCCAAACTTTCGACTGGTACTGTATATAACTAAATTGTATTTAATGAGGGCTTGATCCACACAACATTGCACTCATCCATACTCCCTTCTATAGATACAAGGAGTCCACATGTCATGGTCTCGTGTGACCAGTAGAAAAGGAAATAAACCTCATACTGAGTCTAAACTGGGATAGCGGCCAAGTACACTGTCTGCTTTGGGCGCTAAACAGGACTGTCAGTTACGTACTTCAGGACAGGTGGGGAGTCGCAGACCCTTTACCACTCATGAAATTGAACCTCATGTCATGCCTATCCTATGGTGATGTCCAACTGCCTGCCAGAGCCCTGTCAGTGGCTTTAGAAATGTGAGTAATGCTTTATTTGAAAGGCACCTGCATCAGGGTACCTACAGCACATAACAACTATATATGACGCATATAACATCCATAACCCATACACGAATCAAATCAAATCAAATCAAATTGTATTAGTCACACGCGCCGAATACAACAGGTGTAGACCTTACAGTGAAATGATTACTTACGAGCCCTTAACCAACAATGCAGTTTAAAAAAAAATACAGATAATTTAAAAAAAAAGCTAATAATTAAAGAGCAGCAGCAAAATAACAATAGCGAGACTATACACAGGAGGGGTACCGGTACAGAGTTATACATGTAGGTAGAGTTATTAAAGTGACTATGCATAAATGATAACAGAGAGTAGCAGCAGCGTAGAAGGGGTGGGGGGTGGGGGTGCAAATAGTCTGAGTATCCATTTGATTAGGTGTTCAGGAGTGTTATGGCTTTCGGGTAGAAGCTGTTTAGAAGCCTCTTTGAACCTAGACTTGATGCTCTGGTACTGCTTGCTGTCCCGGTAGCAGAGAGAACAGTCTATGACTAGGGTGGCTAAATCATTCACAAGCAGTACATTAGCATATCATTGTGAATTTGTTATACACTCCTTATGTAGGTAACCTTCAAATAAAGTGTTACTGAAATGTATGAGGGCGCTCCACTCCCCCACTGCCTCCTCTCAATCCCAGAGAGACTAAATGGTCAAGATAATGAGCAAGCTAAGAACCATCCAAATTGATATCTGCTCTAGCTGTGTCACATTGATTTATGATGAATTCCAAGGCAACGTAAAGGTATGTCTGGATGTAAAGACATGTCAGTATGAAGTAATAGCCCTTACCTGAGCCCAAGGCAGAGAGGGAGAGACAGATACAGAGGCTGCAATTCCTTGGTGGTTCAGAATCCTAACAGGTTTGTTTGGCCAAAAAAGGCTATGTAGTGTGGCCCTTCCTACTCATGTGACTGCACTGCCCTATGGCTGTTCAGATATTGTTAGAACCTTAGACAATGGAAACCCAACATATCTGAAGGCATGCACACGCATACGTGCACGTACAGACACACAGGGTTTCATTGACCACATTCCTTTACATGAAAAACGTTGCAGATCTCTTTGTCCACCATTCGCCTTTTGAGAACATCATTCATCCATTAAAACATTCACAAGCTATTGAATAAAAACACATCATCTAAAAACAAAACTATGACATATTCTTAGCTTTTTATATTTGTTTTATTGATGTAGCAGGGACAAAGAAAATCTTGAATCAAAAACCTTTGAACAAGGCAGTTCATTACAATAAACATTAGGACTTACTTTACTTACAATACTCTCCTTTACCTCAAGTTTCAAACAAAAAGGAGCATTCACAGAGTTCGATGCCACCTCATACTCAGAATGCCAAAGTGAAACATCAGTGAGTAAAGAACTGTATTTTAATTAGACGCCTAGTACAGTATTGTATTTTGGTATACATCAGTAAAGTCAACTGTATATAGACAGATGGGTCTTTACTTTTTCCCTTAACTTGCAATACGGTGCAAATCTCAGCTAATGTTACTCTGTGGGAACATTTCCCATGGTGTTTCAAAATGATGCAAAGAATCCTTTAAAAATAAAATACAACGAATTATTTGAAAATGTGTAAACAAAAGAGGACATTCTTAAGAATCCCCAGAACATTTTACATATTTGGTTTTGAAATGATAGATGCGGTAACGAGGTCAATAGAGGTCGACCAAAACAATGGAAATGCCATGGAAACGCATGGGGGAAAGATGCCATGGAGGAAAGATCCCGAATCTCCTTATTGCCCCCAGCAAAATGTGCCTACATTTAGGCTATTGTTTATGTGTCTTTGAAACTATGTTGAGGTAAGAAATCAGAGTATAATGCTTGTATTGATGTCAACCCCAATACATGTTTATGTCATCATCATCAATCAACTGCATTACAGTTAAAAACGACTTTGACTACCACCACCGATTTTTCTATGCTAGCTATGCTACCAGCTTTTACGAACGGGGGTTAGCATTTAGCAGTCACTTCTTCTAAACCTGAAAATGGACTACTTCTAAATGTTATGCAGTGTAAACAGCCAAATATATCCAAATCGAACTTTAGTAACGACATTGTGGACCTGTTACAATACATAAATCATGACAGATTTGACTTTGTTAGATCAGATAGGGGAGGAAATGGCGCCGACAGAGAGGGCTGCCTCGCTTCTAGCTCTTGCAAGCATTTCGCTACTCCTGCAATAACATCTGCTAAACACGTGTACGTGACCAGTCCAATTTGATTTGAGATTTGTTGAACGTGCGCCAATCCGGTGTCCTCCTTCTATCCCCCATGGTCTATGTTCCATTGACCTCTTTACTGCATCTATGCCTCCTCATTGTTTAAAACTTTGGTCTAAAAAACCTAGTCTCTTTGGTTTAGTTGTGAAAATCTTCATGGAACAATGTGATATGACTCCTGTCTCTTTGGATGATTATTAACTTTAGTCAAACGGTCACACCTTTCCTGGATAGTTCTTAATTCCAATAGCCTTAGTATACATTGAGACCTTTAAACCCAACCAAGGAGTGATTAACCCTCTGATAATCGTCCTGGGCATTATTTATCCAATGATTTTGAGGGGGTTAGTTTAGCAACCAGTGCTTATTGGGAAATAAGTTATAGTTCATGGTTTATGTCACCCGGAGAGCAGAGCCATTCAATATACATGTGTACGGTGTCCATATTAGGACAGCCTCCTCGTGACCATGTGGCAGTCCGAATATTGACATCCGTAAACATAAAATAAGTCAAGTATTTAGAGGCTTACCAGCCCAAACCCAGCTAAGCGGGACCAAAGTATCAGTCAACGAAAAGTATATTTGGGAGGAAAAAACAGCTGTGATGCAATAATACTCATTTTGACATTTCCACAAATGGAATACAAAATGTGAACACATCTCAAAAAAGCTGTGATAGTGTATACTGCTAATTCATAACTAAAAACTAAAATACCCCATACATACTGTACGACTGAATAATGTGAATATGCACTGCAATGACACCATCACATCACCATTACACTGTGAGCAAAGATATCGAAGCGATGAATGTGACAAACATCTATCCTGACATATTGGTAGTACATGTATATGATCAGACTGCCAGCTAATGTCAACCTTCTGCAACTGGAAGCTTTTCTTGAAAAATAGAAAAAATAAAAGTACAACAACATTCAGTTCAGTATGGCTATTTGGATAGATACCTTATTAAATTCTTAGTGTATCTCTTCAGAAGATGCATTACATTTTGGATAACTTTGAAAACATTTTTTAAGGTTTCTTATCTATTCTTTGAATTTCTTTTGTTTATCAAAGAAATTAAGTCGAGCCCAAAAGGGTGGGGGGGATACAATATTTTTCATTACACTAACATAAATTATTTCCAAATTTCATTTTCACAGCATAAATTCTATGAGGATGTACAAGGGATTGTGCGAAGGCTGAAGGGGTTGGAACCGTTTCAGAGAACAGACGCGAAAATAATGACATCTTTTGATGAACAGAATCAGAACCAGGAATTAAAGTGATCTACAGTATACTGTTCTGGAACAGAACCATCATTGTAAAAGCATGGGAACTGTTTAATAACGTTATTTTACATTCTGGCGATTTTTTTCCCAGTCCCACAAAAAACGCAACAAAGCACCTATGCAAAGCCCACACTCAAAAAACGTATTCCAGTGTGTGCCTGCCAGCTGAAAATCTTCGCCAGTGTTTATGCGTGTGTAGGCTACATGCCCCTCCCCCTCTGAAGCATAGGCTAGTGTAGCCTACTGATGTTACAAGCGTGATTCAGACATTAAGGAGAGAGATTTTTTATTGCTAGTTAAGGATACTATAGCACACACAAGCTTGTTATCTAGCTAAATAGTTCTGGTCCAACGTTAAGCCAACTTTCGGAAGTTCAAAGACATTCAAACTTCCTTCATAGAAGCCGCTCCTCCGTAGCTATAATTCTGTGGGTCTAATTAAAAAAATGCATGTCATAACAAGATGCCCAGCACTTCAAGCCAAGCCTCCTCCTCCGCCCTCTCTCGCTCTCTCCCCACCCGCAAAATGTTAGTCGCATCTCGCGACCTACACTTGTCTGTCCAATGCATGTCAACAACTATAGCTTGCCCACTCCATAGCATGCTGCTCTATCTGCAATGATTGGTGAAGTCATGTAGAAAAATTGATTTCAGTGGTTTAAGAAGGAACAGAAAGATACGCTATATTTCTTTTTGGGGGTTTCGAACAGGTTCAGAACTTTATTTTGCTGGTCAGAACAGTGGAACGGAGCAAAAAGAAATGATGTTTCTGTTCAGAACTAAATGATTGGAAAATAAGTTGGGTTCCAACCCCTGCAAGGCTGTTATGGAGATATTTTTGCTTATGAATACACATAGTAGAATCTTGTATTTCATCAGTTTGGGCTTCTTCCTCGGGGTTTTTACTTTGGATCATTAGCGTCCCACACCTGCTGAGAGAGATAGGGAGGAAAAGATCATTAGTCCTGAGGAAAAGTTGCAAAAAGTCACAAACAAAAAGTCTCAAAAAGTGGCAAAACGGTGCAAGGAAACAGAGAACAACCAGTACAGCCAAACTCTTAAAAAAGTAAGAATCACTTTAAAATAAAGTAGTCAAGTATAATTCTACTTCTAAGTGAGTCATAGTTATTCAATTCTAACTCCCAGAGAGAAATATGTATCCGCTCGTTCAGAATATGGCGTAGCTTATCAAACGTTATTAGGTGTTAATGGAGACACTGACTGATTAATAAGTCATCTAATTTTAGAGCTGTTCATCAAAAAAATGTATGTGTGTGTGTGTGTGTGTGCGCGCGCATGCACGTACAAACATGCCTGCATGAGTGTGTTCAAGTACAGTGAAGTGTGTGTGTGTTTGTGTACAAGCACGCGTGTGTGTGTATGTGCGTGCAAGTGAGTTAGTGTGTGTGTGTGTGTGTGTGTGTGTGTGTGTGTGTGTGTGTGTGTGTGTGTGTGTGTGTGTGTGTGTGTGTGTGTGTGTGTGTGTGTGTGTGTGTGTGTGTGTGTGTGTGTGTGTTGTGTGTGTGTGTGTGTGTTTGTGTACAAGCATGTGTGTGTGTGTGTGTGTTTGTGTACAAGCATGTGTGTGTGTATGTGCGTGCAAGTGAGTTAGTGTGCGTGTGTGTGTGTGTGTGTGTGTGTGTGTGTGTGTGTGTGTGTGTGTGTGTGTGTGTGCAGCTGTGTGTGTGTGCAGCTGTGTGTGTGCAGCTGTGTGCAGCTGTGTATATCAGACCCAGTAAGCACTACCTTTTGTTGACACATATTCTGAGGCCCCTGCAGTGACACTAGTTTGAGTGATTGATAGCTCTAACAATGTAATTTGCCCTTCAGTTCATTCCCAGGGGTCTAGTTCAGCTGAAGAACTGGGAAGGTTGCAAGGGTGATAGGGTGACACCCAAGCAAGTGCGACAGCTTTTCCTTCCCCCAGGGTCTGACTCAGACAGTGGGTGTGAGGGATATCCCAGTTTGGGATAGACTGAGCTGAGGGTGCTACTAATGATACAGTATATACCGAATTGGGGAATTATAAAAGTAGCACTGTAGTGAGATAGGTACTTGGGCAGAAATGTGTACTGTATAATCAACATAACTTGATACCCATAGGAATCATATCTCTTTCACCTGTCAGTATCTACTGTTACTAGTCTCACTCAACAGCCACTGAGATTATACAGTAAGCAACTACAATTGACCCAGTAAGAGCATAAGCCTTGACAATATTACGGTTGAATGTAAAAGCCTAGTGAGGCTACTTTGCTACTTAAACGGCTGGGATTCCTCCACAGCCCTACGGGCATAATGCAACAGTAATGTGACAATAGCAGCTGCACTGTGGCATGCGTGGCATCATGCCGACGGTCTGCACAGTATTCGTCAGGTCCAGGTGGCGTGGGGTGACCTACGCAGGACAGCGGAGGCATCCCACTATATAGGGAATAGGATGCCATTTGGGATGGCTCCACTGCCCTGCGTTGTTTAACCCCACGCCACCTAGACCATTTGGGACACAGGACATGACAGGTTCCTTGCACAGAGAAATAAGGTCAGTGGGAACGGGCCCTTTATATATAGAACAATAATGCAATGAGGCAATGGAACATGCCCAATATGTCCGTCCAAAGGATTTGATTTACGGTGGCCAGCGAACTCGGGCACAGAGTGGAGGACAGACGTAGGAGTTATGGACACGGCGCCATTGGGGGTTGTAAATCAATTCAAGGCACGTGTGGGTGTGTGTCCTTCAGAAGAGAAAAAATGTCCTTAGCCTCAGCTTTTTTCGTTCTGTAACGATGTCACTCACAACAGGTTCGGGAAAAGCACGCACGCACACATCTTTGGCACATCATAGTGAGAAAACTCACTTACCATTTGTGACAGATTTGTTCTTGCCTCCAACTGTCACCTGTTAACAGAAGTTAACAAAGTTACTAAGCCATCTAATCTTTACCAGTGAAATGACTGTATTTCTTGGTGAATCATGTCTTACCAAGGGGCAATCATTATTACTTATTCAGATTTCATATAGTTCAGGGTCATGCATTTTAATATGCTAAACTGACTCACAAGGAGTGAAGAAAGGGTGACAACTATGTATCAGCAAACCAGAATTGAACATGACTAGGAAACGTTATGCTAAAGTACTGAAATGCCCACAGAAGAACATCCTTTCTAAACATTCTTGGAACTATTTGAGAACATTCCCAATGTCAAACCAGTTGGAGAACATTCCTGGAACATTACCAAAATTGAAATGAAATGTAACCATGTTTGAACTTTTAGGAAACATTCTGTTAAAGTTTTTCGGTCAAGTTCCTTAAATGTGTTGACACTGCTCCAAAGCCAAGAAACTATCCTGCACCATTTGAAGGAAGTTGTGGGAAGGTTGTATGCAAAACAATCATAGGACAACCACGCTCTCACCAAGCTCTAAGAAACAAATGGTTCTCAGAACGTTATGTGCTAGCTGGGTTTCCTGTAAAGGTGCAGCTGACCCATAATGTGTCATGGTGTTGGTGACATAGAATACATAGGTAGATAATCACAGCAGGTTAAGATAACTCAGTAGCCTGCTGTTTTGCCATCTCCCATGGTCATTGTTTGGTGTGACAAACAGATCTGGGATCAGGCTAAAGACTAAGTGCCTGGTGGTGTACCATTACCTCTTCTGCTCATCGAGGTTTAAAGGTGCAATCAATTAAGTTGACTGCTTCAAATGGGGAAGAGTAGAATCACACAATCCTGTGTTACTGTACATCCTAAGAAAGGTTTCATCTTTGGCACACTGTAGATACTCCAGTACTGTTGTCTAATCACACATGTATCCCTAGACCCTAAACCCAACACTTGTGGAGATCTGAGAGATTGGACAGGTGTTCGCAATATGGCACAAAATCCACCTAGCCTATAAGAGGGCAAGGTGGAACTATCAAGATACTGTTTACACCCATCAAATCCTCTCCGTTCTCCACGTGTCTGGGGGGTAGGGGCTAGAGGTTGTTTCGGGACAGGGCCATCATCTGATCTACTAGCTCACCTTAGCAGGGGAGGAGCCCTTTGTTTCCCATAGGCTGCGCTTGTTGCCCACATCAACAGGTTTCAGGTCCTGCAAGAGAACACAGAGCAGAGCGTAAGGTGGGGAAGAAGCCATAGTGAGGCTAGAGTGCATTTCATCGGAACAAAAGCACGGATGGAACTACGCTGGATGCTAAGAAGTGCGTCAATGGTTGGTGAATGATCACGACTAAATTGCTAATCATTTATTGATTAACTAAAATGTATATGTTTCCATCAAATGGCGCATTCAAGAAAGTACTTTTTAAAGATATCAGATGCATATTGCTAACATGACAAACTGGATCATACAGTACCTTTCCCACAGTTAAAATCAAGCAGAAGACAGAACAGAAAAGTACAGAAGGAAGGAAAGTTCCGGAGGAAGGAAACTGCAGAGCTAGTCAAGTAGAAGAGAGGAAAAGTTGTTAAACAACAGTAATTGATAGACAGACATTTTCTCAAGACAAATAGCCTAACCTAAACATTTCATATAACATAGGAGTCCTTTACAACTTCTCTCCATGAGAGGGAAACCTTGTAGCGTTCCTGTAAAAGCAACTTGGCTCTTACAAGTACTTGTGGCCAGAAGGAATGGGACTAAAGATATCCCCTCATAAATGTCAGGTTCGAACAAAGTGGCTTGCCAATCAACAGTACATACTCACATACTGTCTCACATACTGTTCTGCCTGTCTCTAATAGAACTGGTCAGATTAGCCTGCTAGCAAGCTATAAAGAATAGGATGCGCTGACTATCTCAAATGGTCTCACCATCACCCTGGATATGGCATTTATTTTAGATATACATCCAATTTAGGATACCTGTATCCTACACATCGGTTAAACACAGAAATGACCTAGTTTAACGCTCTAGTTTTAAACTAAATTAGAAATGAAAACAAATCAACTGTTACGAGAAAGCAAAAGTCGTTTTTTATGAAACTGGTCATCAACTGAAAACATTTGAGAGACTTTACCTTTTTTGATTGGTCATATACAGACAGTCACATTGTCACCAAGATCTAAAACGTCCCCTCAAGACACTGTTTACACACTTCCATAAGCAACACACTCATATGCCATGGCGTGGTGTACGCAAACTTGAATGTACTCTTATCGTACTCTGTCAGCAGTAAGATAACGTTAAAGTAACTATCCAGCCCAAGCAAGATGAAATATTGCCTCTGACAGTGGCTGATGCGGAGGGCATAACCAGGGAGATACACTATATATACAAATGTATGTGGACACCCCTTCAAATTAGTGGATTTGGCTATTTCAGCCACACCTGTTGCTGACAGCACACAGCCATGCAATCTCCATAGACAAACATTGACAGTAGAATGTACTTATTGCAATGACATTTAACGTGGCACCGTCATAGGATGCCACCTTTCCAACAAGTCAGTTCGTCAAATTTCTACCCTGCTATAGCTGGCCCGGTCAAATGTAAGTGCTGTTATTGTGAAGTGGAAACATCTAGGAGCAAAAACATCTCAGCAGCGAAGTGGTAGGCCACACAAGCTCACAGAACGGGACCGCCAAGTGCTAAAGTGCGTAAAAATTGTGTGTCCTTGGTTGCAACACTCACTACCAAGCTCTAAACTGCCTCTGCAAACAATGTCAGCACAGTAACTGTTCGTTGGGAGCTTCATGAAATGGGTTTCCATGGCCGAGCAGCCACACTCAAGCCTAAGATCACCATGCGCAATGCCAAGTGTCGGCTGGAGTGGTGTAAAGCTCGCCGCCATTGGACTCTGGAGCAGTGGAAAAGTGTTCTCTGGAGTGATGAATCACACTTCACCATCTGGCAGTCCGACGGATGAATCTGGGTTTGGTGGATGGCAGGAGAACTCTACCTTCCCCAATACATAGTGGCAACTGTAAAGTTTGGTGGGGGAGGAATAATGGTCTGGGGATGTTTTTCATGGTTCGGGCTAGGTCCCTTAGTTCCAGTGAAGGGAAATCTTAACGCTACAGCATACAATGACATTCTAGACAATTCTGTGCTTCCAATTTTGTGGCAACAGTTTCCTGTTTCAGCATAACAATGACTCTGTGCACAAGGCAAGGTCCATACAGAAGTGGTTTGTTGAGATCTGTGTGGAAGAACTTGATTGTCCTGCACAGAGCCCTGACCTCAACCCCATCAAACACCTTTGGGATTAATTGGAATGCCGACTGCGAGCCAGGCCTAATCGCCCAACATCAGTGTCTGACCTCACTAATGCTCTTGTGGCTGAATGGAAGCAAATCCCCACAGCAATGTTCCAACATCTAGTGGAAAGCCTTCCCATAAGAATGGAGGCTGTTACAGCAGAAAAAAGGGGACCAACTCCATATTAATGCCCATGATTTTTGAATCAGATGTACGACAAGCAAGTGTCCACATACTTTTGGTCATGTAGTGTATGTTGGCATCCTGCCACCTTGCACACAACTATCGTACTTCTGTTGTTTGTTTGGTCTTTTTCTCGCCTGAAATTGAAAGAGAGAGATGCTGCTTATAAACAGGTGACTGGAAACAATAGTTTGGTAATCAGTACAAATACAACCTACGCAGATCGGTCAAAATTCAGCGGGTCAGACACAAAGCGTATGTGGCAGTGGCTCCTAACGATCACGGATTACGAAAAGAAAGCCAGCCGCATCGCGGTCACCAACACCACCCTACCGGACAAGCTAAACACTTTTTTCTCACGATTCGAGCATAATGACCCTGAGCTCCTAAGGAGAGACCCTGATGACATGGGCTACATACTCATGGTATTCAATGAGGACGTATGTAAGTCATTCAAACGTGTTAACCCTCGCAAGGCAATGTGCAGACCAGCTGGCTGTTGTGTTCTCTGACATTTTCAATCTCTCTGTAGTTAAGGTGGCCACTCAAGATACCAAACATCATCCCAGTGCCCAAGAAAGGAAAGGTAACTGAACTGAATGACTACCCCCATCCTCATCAACGCAGCCGCTGTGGAGACGGTCGATAACTTCAAATTCCTTGCTGTACACATCTCAGAGAAGCTGAAATGGTAAAACCACATGGACACCGTGGTGAAAAATGCCCGACAGCAACTCTTCAACCTCAGGATGCTGAAGAAATTCGGCCTGTCCTCGAGGCCTCTCGGTGTTCTACAGGTGAACCATCGAGAGCATACTGTCGGGCTGCATCACAGCCTGGTACGGCAACTCCACCGCCGCATACCGCAAGGTACTTCAGAGGGTGATACGCACAGCCGAACGCACCATTGAGTGCCCACTGCCTGCCCTCCAGGATACGTACAGCACCAGGTGTCGCAGGAAGGCCAAGAAGATCATCAGGGACCCCAGCCACCCATCCATGCCCTGTTCTACCCGCTTCCATCACTCAGACACGGGCAGTACAGGAGCATCATGGCGAAAACTGGAAAACTGGCCAATAGTTTCTAACCAAAGACTATCATGCTGCTGAATAGCCACCATTAGTCAGCTACCTGCCCCCCACCTCCCCAACAGTCTTAACTCTGCCTCCACCCCAATAGATGTGTATTTATTCATCACTGCCACAGTTGTTATTATGCATATAATACTATTTGTTTTATTTCACTTAGTCCTGCATGTTGGAGCTAGGAGCCAATGATTTTCGCTGTGCCCTGCAATCACACCTCCAACCAGGCTGCACGTTTGCAGTGCTCCCAGACCATTTGTAAAAATCCTATTTCAGCGTGTTTCCACTAGCGTAGGTCAAGACGAATGGATGATCATATAGATGTGCACTCACCAGGTCGGCCATTTGGGGTCATTAGACTACAGCTAGCCATATTTTCAAGTTAAAGAGCTCAACCGTGTGTGTTTGTCCTTACGTCAGCCTTCTCAGCTGCGGCTGCAGCTGCCTTGCCAGTGTCTGCTGGGCTCTTGCCCCAGCCTTTAGTCAGTCCAGCCACACCCACTTTAATATCAGCAGCATCCTGGGAAGAAGATGGAGAAGTAGGCTGTCATTAATGACTTACAGTCAGCGATTGCTCTCTCGCTCTCTCCTTCTGTCTCCTCCTGTCTCCCAATCTCTTCTTATTTTAACATTTTTAGTCATTTAGCAGATGCTCTCATCCAGAGAACCTTACAGGAGCAATTAGGGTTAAGCGCTCAAGGGCACATCAACAGGTTTTTCACCTAGTCAGCTCGGGGATTCAAATGAGCGACATTCCACTTACTGGCCCAACTCTCTTAACCGCTAGGCTACATCCTTCCCTCTCCCTCCCCTCTCTCTCTCTCTCTCTCCCACACTCTCTCTCTCCTTCATCCATCTCTCCCTGTCCCTCTCCTGACTCCCTCTCCTCCCTCACCTTATTCATAGGCTTGGGGCTCTCAGTGGCCCCCCCAACGTTCCCTTTCTCCCACATGCTCTTGATGTTGCGGATGCTTGGTGTCTCTGGCAGGTCTGAGACTGGAGACTTAGGAGACCTCACGTCCCGGTTGGTCTATGGAGAGGGAAAGGAGACGTTTCATTTTTACATTTTGGTAATTTAGCAGACACGCTTATCCAGAGCGACTTACAGTCAGACATCAAGATAATGTCACTTAAAAATAAATAAATAGAGAAACTGGGAGGCAAGTGATTGTATTTGTATTCCATTTATGTAGTTATTTAACCTTTAATTAACCATAAAAGTCAGTTGAGAACCAATTCTCATTTACAATGATGACTACAAATGGACAAAAAGGTCCTCAACAAGATACAATCACCTAATTTCTGCCTCCTAGCTTTTTATTGAATTTTTGTACTCATTCTGTCATCTTATGACATGATGAGTATGCCTCAAGATGCCCTGGAACACTATGCAGGATGTGTCTGTGCCTTACCTGAACTGCAGCAGTGTATAGTTCCAGTCTGTTGCCTATCTTGGAGACAATAGGAGCATGTGATGTCTTACAGCTGTAGGAGCAAGAACACACAAACCGTGAGTACAATGCATTACATTCTAGACTGAAGGTTTACATGAATACCACAGTAGAGGTAAAAAGCAAGGAATGCTCACCCTTTCTGGGCTCTCTGGTTCAAGAATTCCGCTCTCTCCCCAATCTAAAAACACAGAGAATAGACTGACTTGATTACACTTGTAAACACATTATTGACATGCAACACACAGCTGATGCAAATGTCTGCTGCTCTCTCTCTCTCCTCCTCTGTCCCTCTCTTTCCATTTCTTCCTTTCTCCCTTTAGACTACAATTCTTACCATTCTTGGGCAGTTAGTTCTGTGTGATCTGAACAAAGTTGAACTCAATGGTGATGACTCAGTGTTGTGTTGAGGAGACAGTCTGTCACAGAGCCAGTATAAGCAGGGTCCTGTCAGCTCCTGAGCTGGCTGGGAACCCAGGACTGCTGTTTACGATAAATGACAAGTCCATAACGAGTGTGCGCACACAAACGCATGCAAGCCATACACTCAGGCAGGTACACACGTACACAAACACACAAAAGCATTCACACACACACTCGTCATACTGCTAGCTGTGGATGCTCCTAAAATACGTGTCACAATAAATTCCTCTCAGTCCTAGACCTCCTCTAAACACCCATATTTGAGCACAGTTGTGATACCAGCAGCAAAATCACTGTTTTGCACTCGCCATAGAGAATTTCTGTTTTTATGAAAAGCTGTCTATCATTCAGAGGAAATAGAAACAGACTTAACAATTAAAGAGACAGCAGCATGTTTCAAACTTGGAAACACATAACAGTTTGCCATGTTTGTATGAGAATAATTCTATGGATCTTTACTCAAGGTGTTGCATTGTATTGCTTTATGGGAAGACATTGCACATCAATATGGACACAATATCTATAGGCGATAGCTTTTGTTAATCGGCAACAGATCTTTCTGAGTTCCTGTAATGATATCATCTGTAGTTGAAGCCTATAGGGCCTCACCTTGCCCTTGGGCGTGACACCCAATGTGAAGGGTTTCTTGTCTCCGTCACCCGATTCCTCGATCATCTGTTTCTTCTTCTCTGCAGCGTCTTTTCTTCTTTGCTCTATCTCTTCCTTCAACCTCTTCCTCTCCTCCTGTTAGAACCAGAGCAATGGCCCATTTAACCATCATTGTTATCGTTAGGGTTAAGGTTAAACCGGGATGAAGACATGAAGCTAGGGTTAGGGTTTTTCACTAGGTCTGAAATGGGGTGAAACATGTTTTTTTTAAAATAATTTAGCTGTTCAATAAAGCTTTTCGCTTCTGTTTCAACTGGATCCCTATCAGTCCCCACCTGTCTGTCTGTCTGTCTGTCTGTCTGTCTGTCTGTCTGTCTGTCTGTCTGTCTGTCTGTCTGTCTGTCTGTCTGTCTGTCTGTCTGTCTGTCTGTCTGTCTGTCTGTCTGTCTGTCTGTCTGTCTGTCTGTCTGTCTGTCTGTCTGTCTGTCTGTCTGTCTGTCTGTCTGTCTGTCTGTCTGTCTGTCTGTCTGTCCCCAGTCTCCACCTGTCTGTCAAATGTTTTTTTTGTCACATGCTTTGTAAACAACAGGTGTAGGCTAACAGTGAAATGCTTACTTATGGAACTTTCTCAACAATGCAGAGAGAAAAATAGAAAAATAATAGAAAGATAATAACACATGGAATAAATACACAATGATTTACTATAACTTATACACAGGGTAACAGTGCTGAAGTCGATGTGCAGGGTAATTGAGGTAGATAAGTACGTATAGTTAGGGGTAAAGGCACTAGAGAACAGGATAGATAATAAACAGTAGGGGCAACGTATGTGATTCAAAAGAGTTAGTGCAAAAAGAGTCCATGCAGGTAGTCCGGGTAGCTGTTTGGTTAACTATTTAGCAATCTTGTGGCTTGGTGGTAGAAGCTGTTCAGGGTCCTGTTGGGTCCTGTTGATGCATCGGTACCGCTTGCTATGCGGTAGCAGAGAGAACAGTCTATGACTTGGGAGGCTAGAGTCTTTGACAATTTTTAGGGCCTTCCTCTGATATCGCCTGGTATAGAGGTCCTGGATGATAGGGAGCTTGGCCCCAGTGATGGACTGGGCCGTTCGCACTACCCTCTGCAGCGCCTTGCGGTCAGATGCCTTTTTGAGGATCTGAGGGCCCATACCAAATCTTTTCAGCCTCCTTAGTGGGAAGACTCATTGTTGTGCCTTCTTCCTGAATGTGTTGGTGTGTATTGACCATGTTAATTCTTTAGTTATGCGGACACTGAGGAATTTGAAGCTCTCAATCCCCTCCACTACAGCCATGTCGATGTGGATGGGGGCGTGCTCGGCCCTCCGTTTCCTGCAGTCCAGAATCAGCTCCTTTGTCTTGCTGAGGGAGAGGTTGCTGTCCTGGCACCACACTGCCAGGTCGCTGATCTCCTCCCTATAGGCTGTCTCATGGTTGTTGGTGATCAGGCCTACCAACGTTGTGTTGTCAGCAAACTTAATGATGGTGTTGGAGTCGTGTGCGACCACGCAGTCGTGGATGAACAGGGAGTACAGGAGGGGACTAAGCACACACCCCTGATGGGCCCCCATGTTGAGGGTCAGCATGGCAGATGTGTTGTTGCCTACCCTCACCACTTCATAGTCGTAGCGGGATTTCTTATAAGTGTCCGGATTAATGTCCCGCTCCTTGAAAGTGGCAACTCTAGCCTTTAGCTCACTGCGGATGTTGCCTGTAATCCATGGCTTCTGGTTGGGATATGTACTGTACATACGGTGACTGATGTGGTAAACTCCTCAATGTTATCGGATGAATCCCGGAACATATTCCAGTCTGTGCTAGCGAAACAGTCCTGTAGCTTAGCATCCATCTCTCTGGACCACTTCCATATCGAGCACATCACTAGTACTTTCTGTTTGAGTTTTTACTTGTAAGCAGGAACAGGAGGAGAGAGTTATAGCCAGATTTGCAAAAAAGGGAGGGCGAGAGAGAAACTCTAATACATTTTTGTACCCCTTTTTCGTGGTGTCCAATTGGTAGTTACAGTCTTGTCTCATCGCTGCAATTCCCGTACGGACTCGGGAGAGGCGAAGTACGAGAGCTGTGCGTCCTCCGAAACACAACCCAACCAAGCCGCACTGCTTCTTGACACATAACTCAGAAGCCAGCCGCACCAATGTCTCGGAGGAAACACCGTACACCTGGCGACCGTGTCAGTGTGCACTGCGCCCGGCCCGCCACAGTTGCTAGTGCACAATAGGACAAGGACATCCCTGCCGGTCAAATTTTCCCCTAACCCGGAAGACGCTGGGCCAATTGTGCGCTGCCCCATGGGTCTCCCGGTCGCAACAGAGCCTGAACTCGAACCCAGAATCTCTAGTGGCACAGCTAGCACTGTGATGCAGTGCCTTAGACCACTGCACCACTCGGGAAGCCTTCTAATACTTTTCTGTGTCGAGTAAAGGTGATCTAGAATTTTGTCGCCTCTACTTGTCGCCTCTACAGGTGACATGCTGATAAAAATGAGGTAAAAGGGATTTCAGTTTCACTGCATTAAAATCACCGGCCACAGGAAGCGTTGCCTCTGGGTGTGCATTTTCTTGTTTGCTTATGGCCCTATGCAGCTTGTTGAGTGCGGTCTTAGTGCTAACATCGGTTTGTCGTGGTAAATAAACAGCTATGAAAAATGTAGATAAAAACTCTCTTAGTAAACAGTATGGTCTCATTGCACACCAGCTGTTGTTAACAAAGAGACACACACCTCCCCCTCATCTTCCTCAAGGCTGCAGACTGGTCTTGACGATGCATAGAAAAGCCAGCTAGATGTATATTATCCATGTCCTTGTTCAGCCACGTCTCTAAGAATCATAGAATATTACAGTTCTCCAGGTCCCGTTGATAGGATAGTCTCAAATGGAGCTTGTACAGTTTGGTCTCTGGGGACTGTACGTTCCCAAACAGAATGGAGGGTAAAGGCAGTTTATTTGGTCGCCAACGTAGTCTCGTAAGGATGCTGGCTCGTCTGCCACTTTTCCGGGGAATTAGGGCCTGATCCAGTAAACAGAACATCCAGAGCTGTAGACTAGTTGAAGTAGAAATTGTCATCCAAATCGAGATTAGTGATAGCTGTTCTGATCTCCAGAAGCTTTTTTCTGAGACATTATGTACAAAAGAAGTAAACCTCTCTTGGGTAGGGGGCAGTATTTTCACGTCCGGATGAAAAGCGTGCCCAAAGTAAACTGCCTGTTACTCAGGCCCAGAAGCTAGGATATGCATATAATTGGTAGATTTGGATAGAAAACACTATAATGTTTCTTAAACTGTTAACCTGTTGGGGATAGGGGGCAGTATTTGCACGGCTGGATAAAAAACGTACCCGATTTAATCTGGTTACTACTCCTGCCCAGTAACTAGAATATGCATATAATTATTGGCTTTGGATAGAAAACACCCTAAAGTTTCTAAAACTGTTTGAATGGTGTCTGTGAGTATAACAGAACTCATATGGCAGGCAAAAACCTGAGAAGATTCCTTACAGGAAGTGGCCTGTTTGACCATTCCTTGAGCTTCTTGACTCTGTTTATTGAAGACTGAGGATCTTTGCTGTAACGTGACACTTCCTACAGCTCCCATAGGCTCTCAGAAGGCGGGAAAAAGCTGAATGATGTAATTCCAGCCCCAGGCTGAAACACATTAGCGCTTTTGGCAAGTGCTCTATCAGAGGACAATGGGCTGAGGCGCGTGCACGAGTCGACCCCATGTTTTTATTTTCTATCGTCTTTGAACCTAAACACAGATTCCCGGTCGGAATATTATTAAAAATGGCATAAAAATTGATTTTAAACTTTGGTGAGTGCTAAACTTACTGGGTGTCTAAATAGCTAGCCCTGTGATGCCGGGCTATCTACTTAGAATATTGCAAAATGTGCTTTCACCGAAACGCTATTTTAAAATCGGACATATCGAGTGCATAGAGGAGTTCTGTATCTATAATTCTTAAAATAATTGTTATGCTTTTTGTGAACGTTTATCGTGAGTAATTTAGTAAATGTTTAGTAAATTCACCGGAAGTTTGCGGGGGGTATGCTAGTTCTGAATGTCACATGCTAATGTAAAAAGCTGGTTTTTGATATAAATATGAACTTGATTGAACAAAACATGCATGTATTGTATAACATAATGTCCTAGGTGTGTCATCTGATGAAGATCATCAAAGGTTAGTGCTGCATTTAGCTGTGGTTTGGGTTTATGTGACATTATATGCTAGCTTGAAAAATGGGTGTCTGATTATTTCTGGCTGGGTACTCTGCTGACATAATCTAATGTTTTGCTTTCGTTGTAAAGCCTTTTGGAAATCGGACAGTGTGGTTAGATTAACGAGAGTCTTGTCTTTAAAATGGTGTAAAATAGTCATATGTTTGAGAAATTGAAGTTATAGCATTTCTAAGGTATTTGAATAACGCGCCACAGGATTCCACTGGCTGTTACGTAGGTGGGACGATTTCGTCCCGCCGACCCTAGAGAGGTTAACATTATGTCTGTGAATATAACAGCACTAATATGGCAGGCAAAACCCCGAGATCAAACCATCAAAAAAAAAACAATTTCACCCTATCACTGTTTTCAATGGCTGTCACTTTTATAATAAGGCGAAATCCTCCCAGATTGCAGTTCCTAGGGCTTCCACTAGATGTCAACAGTCTTTAGAAAGAGTTTCATGCTGGTCTTTGGAAAAATGAGCCAGAAATTGTAGTTTTTCTAGGTGGCTCCTATTTTGGCTGTAGTGTTTCCAAGCACGTGGAAGAGAGCGCGTTCTTTGGTATTTTTCTTCGGTAAAGACAATAACGATTCTCCGTCTTAAATTTTATCATTTATTTACGTATTAGGGTACCTAAGGTTTGATTATAAACGTTGTTTGACTTGTTTGGAAAGGTTTATTAGTATTATTTGGGATTCATTTTGTATGCATTTTGATGGAGGGAAACTGGGTGGATTATTGACTGAAGCGCGCCAGCTAAACTTAGTTTTTATGGATATAAAGAAGGACATTATCGAACAAAAGGACCATTTGTGATGTATCTGTGACCTTTTGGGGTGCCAACAGAAGAAGATCATCAAAGATAAGGCATTTATTATATCGCTATTTCTGACTTTTGTGGCGCACCCTGCCTGGTTGAAGTATGTTTTTCATGCTTTTGTATGCGGGGCGCTGTCCTCAGATAATCGCATGGTGTGCTTTCACCGTAAAGCCTTTTTGAAATCTGACACTGCGTCTGGATTAACAAGAAGTTAAGCTTTATTTTGATGTATTACACTTGTGGTTTTCTGAAAGTTAAATATTTATAATTCTGTAGTTTGAATTTAGTGCTCTGCAATTTCACCGGATGTTGGCCAAGTAGGACGCTACCGTCCCACCTGGCCATAAGAAGTTTTAAGATCAGCGTAAAAAAAAAAAAACACACAACATAGCAGAATTGGTCAGGAGCCCGTACAACAGCTGCTATCCACTGCAGCGCCATTCCACGTCTGTCTGTTTGTCCGTCCCCAGTTCCCACCTGTCTGTCTGTCCATAAAAAAAAAAAAATCTTAGCCCCCACCTGTCTGTCTGTCTCTACGTCCCCACCCACCTGCTCCTTGGCCTTCTTTTCTGCCATCTCTGCCTTCTTCTGCTTCTCTTCCTCCTCAATTATCTTCTTCCTCCCCTCCCTCTTCTTCTTCAGCTCCTCCAGCTCGGCCTCAGACTCCTGCTGTTTCTGCTTCATCTTCTCAAACTCCTCACTGTCCGCCTCGTCACGACGCCGCTTCAGCTCCTCCAGCTTACGCTCCGCCTCCAGGCGCTCCTGGTCCTCGGCCTCGGTGGAGCGCGCCACACCTCCATTCTGCTGCTTGGAGAGGGAGGACTCCTTCTGTTCAATAGAGAGCACAGATAGATAGACCAATGGATTAGTGATAGACCCATATCATTGGAATGAGATTACAATACCCCATCCAACATGCTTCATCTATTTCTATCAATTCACCAGTGGAAACCAATTGATGAGCGATGGACCAGTGGATGAGTTATACACCAATAAAAAGCAGAGATAGATAGAATAGTTAATGAATGCAACAAACAGTGGTAGTATAACAAGGCAACTGTTTGTCGGGTGGACAGAAAATGATACTCACCTCGTCTTTCTTCACTGATCTTAACTTCGGTTTCTCCAACTCCACCTTCTCAGCCTCCTGCATCAAAGTCCAACAATGTTGAAACAAAAACAAAGTTATAGAATATAAACAAATGGTATCCAGCATAATATGGACATTTTTACAATCTATGATTTAGATACAATCTATGATTTACAATCTATGATTGACATATTATTTCTATGTGAATCGACATTTCAACTTGATCTCACCCGCTTTTTTGACTTTTCCTCCTTGGTGGGCAGGAACAAAGGGAAATACAACAAGAGAGGTCAGATAACTGTGGCATCTATCTACATATGCGAACTGTAGAAGCCAGGCAAATTGCCATACAACGGTGTTCGACTGCAGCCTGCAAGGTGAGAGCAATGCAGATGTACGTTGATGCTGACCACACACACTCAAACACACATACACACACTGTGACAACACTGTGACATAACTAGCCTGATTGCTGATCTGTTTGTGCCAACTTCTATGGCTCAGTTTGGCATGACAATGATCATAGGAATTGGCGGGACAGAACAAACAGATCTGGGGCCAGACTAGGACACAACTGCCCAAGTTCTCAATGATGCAAAGCAACACATTGTGACCACTCTGTGATCTGTGACCACACCTTAAAGCATGGGAGAATGTGGATATGGAAGTGGCCCAAACAGCGAAGATGTAAACCTGGATAACCCAAATATATCCTCTATGTGTAATTTAAAATATCTTGAATATAAATGTATTATTGAGCATACTGCATTATGTTACAGTAGCTATATGAGGAACATTGGAGTTATCCAGGATTTGAATGGAGGCAATCACCCTAAAAGTCACACTGATACCTCAGCTTTCTTTTTTTCCTCTGCTTGCTTAGATTTTTTAGCTTTCTCTTCAGCTTCTTTCTTGAGTTTTGCAGCTTTTTCTTCTTTTTCTTTGTTGAGTTTTGCAGCTTTTTCTTTTTCTTCAGCCTCTTTCTTGAGTTGTGCATTTTTTTCTTCTTCTTTCTTCAATTTTGCAACTTTTTCTTCTTCTTCTTTTTTAAGTTTTGCAGCTTTTTCTTCTTCTTTTTTAAGTTTTGCAGCTTTTTCTTCCTCTTCTTTTTTAAGTTTTGCAGCTTTTTCTTCTGCTTCTTTCCTTTCTTTTTCAGACTTTTCCTCAGCCTCTTTCTTGAGTTTTGCTGCAGCCTCTTTTTCTTCCAACTCTTTTTTCTGTTTTTCTTCCTCTTCTTTCTTAGATATCTCTTCAACAGATTTCTCCTCTACTGCCATCTTGGGCGTAAAGGATATTTCAAACCCGCACTCTTGTAGTGGTGCAGCGGGTACAACAAATTCAATAAATTTTTCTGGTACTATTTGTGTTTCTTCAACCTCTTCCTATGAGATAAAGTACATTTTGTGTCAATATAACTTCCTGTAAATACAATACCTCCCATCCAACATTTATGCCCTTTAACATTAATCTAGGAAGTCATACTTTACCTCTTTCTTCTCTTCCTCCACCTCCTCAGCTTTCTCAGGCTCTGTGACGCATTCAGGCTCTTCCTCCTTTGGCGTCGCCTCCTCTTCTTTCACCTCCTTCTCCTCCTCTCTACTCCAGGAGTTGGTGGTTACTTCCTCCTGGGCTGGTTTCTCCTCCTTCTCCTCCTCTGTGCCCCGGTGGCGGCCGCTAGAGAAGGTCTCCTCTTGGCTGTTCTCATTACCATCGGTGATGGTAGGGTCGAACTCCTTCTGTCTATCCAGTGCCTCTTTCAACCTCTTCTGTCTGCGTTCCTCCCGCTTGGCCAGGCGGTCCAGGAGTACCACGTCATCCCCATCACCTGCTGAGGAGCTCACCTCTGCACCGGTGGAGTAGGACTCTGTCTCTGTCACACTGTGGAGTGGAGGGGAGGGGAAAACAGAATGAATTAGTTGTAGACAAGCTATTGGTTAACACTGGAACTTATATTATTGTTACCAGATGGGATCTTTCTATAGATCTAGGTCTTGTTCAGTAGGGAGAATGGGGTGGTTCTATCTAAATTTGTAGAAGACATTTTGGTTTTCAAGGATTTGTTCACGCTCTGTGTGTTCTCTACCTGTGAGTGTTGTTGACCTCTGTTGTCACGGTGCCGCTGCTAGACTCCTCCATCTCCGCCTTTTTCATTCGTTCCTCACGAGCGTTCCTCCTACGCTCGCGAGCCACCTCCTCATCATCATCAGTGGTGCTGAAGCCCCTGAAACAAGCCAAGACATACACATAAATGAATGGGAGATGTTAGCCTTTTGTGTACAATTATTACTGCCATACAAATGACTGATATTATCCCAATGCCTATTGCATATCATTATGATTCCCATACATACCAAACCATCACTACAATTATTTTCACCTATAGTGGTTTACATAACAATTGTAAGAAATCAAGTTCTTGTTTCATCAAGTGTTTTACAGAGGGACATTTATTGGGGCCTAAGCTTCATTTCTTTCCACCCCGAGGAGTTTCTTACATTGTGTCCCAAATGGCACCCTATTCCCTACTAATTACACTACTTTTGACCAGAGCCCTATGGGCCCTGGTCAAAAGTGGTGCACTCTATAGGGAATAGGGTCCCATTTGGGATGCAATCTTGGTCTTTAACCAAACGTGGAGTTAGGGAAGCAGAGAGACGTTGTGTACTGGACTAGGTCTCTGTTACAGTTAGCTACATGGGAGGTGAATGTAAATTGTGTGTATATAGGCAGATACAAACATACAGTATGTTGGACTGAGAAAAGTTTAATTCCATCTCCGTTCTTTATACAACACTAAATCTGCCATGTAGTCATGGCCTAATCCTTATGTCCCAAAGTGTGATTATATACAGTACATAAAGTCTTTAAGACACCTTACTGTATATACAGCCACAACTTTTAAAAGAGCTGTCTTAAACTGATTCATTTGTGGATGGGTTTACACTACAGACCCTATGCAAGCGTTCACAAAGAACATGCTAAATGGAGTTACACACAGGTTCAGGCTAACACGAAAACGCTAAAGTTCAGACTGCTCATCCGTCTAACCAACAGTCTCGTACTGCTTTGAGAGATGATGATCCAGCCATAGACCTTACACTGCACAATAGTGCAGACGGTCTCACAAACTATTCAAAGATGAATTATCAGGTCTTGTCAGTCAAACACTTGACCCTGTACTGATCCACCATGTTGTCTCCCAGTGAGCTGACCTCCAGAGCAATTACAGATACGGCGGATGGATGGATGCATGATGTCGTGGTGGAGGAAGGTCAGGCTGATAACACACACAGGTATGTATGTGTTGCGAATCAAAACGTCACTGAGGTGAAAGAGAGAGAGAATAGGGAGAGCCCGAGAGGGAACACAATGCTCATCAACTGGTCTCCCAGCCAAGATAAAGAGAAACCAAAATCCATATCGCGATAACTTGACTGAATTATCATGATAGCGATACAATGAATAACACATTTATAAAAAAAAAATTATATTAACCTTAAAACTACTACTACAACTTTGAATGTTGTAGCTATCAATTGGTCAATTAACAATCACCCATATTAGCAAACTTGTTTCATTTCAAACTTCACATTTCTATGGTAGGGTTATAGATTATTTATCGTAACCAACCATATCAAGAAAATATCCACGATAACTGGTTGGTTTGTTCGGAGTCGATAACTTTTGGTTTATCGTCCCAGCTCTAGAAAGTGGAATACGGAGATAGGAGGAGCAAGAAATTGAGAAATCAATTCCCTTCTCTCCTTCCGTATTCATCATGTGTGTGTGTGTGTGTGTGTGTGTGTGTGTGTGTGTGTGTGTGTGTGTGTGTGTGTGTGTGTGTGTGTGTGTGTGTGTGTGTGTGTGTGTGTGTGTGTGTGTGTGTGTGTGTGGAGAGGATCCGTGGCTGCAGAGCATGCCATGCCATCCCTTGCCTTGTTTATGAGGTGAGCAGAGAGCTTGAAATGGCCCATTGATAGAGAATGGGTATTATTTCCCCCTGCTCTCTCTCACACAAACAAAAACACACTGGGAAGGCTGAAGTAAGGCCACACACACATAATGACAAAGTAAAAACAGGTTTTTAGATTAATTTTTATTATTATTGTTATTTTTTTTACGGAAATGTCACATTTACGTAAGTATTCAGACCCTTTACTCAGTACTTTGTTGAAGCACCTTTTGCAGCGATTACAGCCTCGAGTCTTCTTGGGTATGACGCTACAAGCTTAGGACACCTGTATTTGGGGAGTTTCTCCCATTCTTCTCTGTAGATCCTCTCAAGCTCTGTCAGGTTGGATGGGGAGTGTCGCTGCACAGATATTTTCAGGTCTCTCCAGAGATGTTCGGCTATGAAAAGCCAACTGACATTTACTCCTGAGGTCCGGACCTGTTGCACCCTCTACAACCACTGTGATTATTATTATTATTTGACCCTGCTGGTCATCTCTGAACATTTGAACATCTTGGCCATGTACTGTTATAATCTCAAAAAGGCACAGCCAGAAGAGGACTGGACACCCCTCATAGCCTGGTTCCTCTCTAGGTTTCTTCCTAAGTTCCTGCCTTTCTAGGGAGTTTGTCCATGCCACCGTGCTTCTACATCTGCATTGCTTGCTGTTTGGGGTTTTAAGCTGGGTTTCTGTATAGAACTTTGTGACATCGGCTGATGTAAAAAGGGCTTTCTAAATACATTTGATTGATGTTCGATTGGGTTCAAGTCCGGGGTCTGGCTGGGACACTCAAGGAATCTTGTCCCGAAGCCACTCCTGTGTTGTCTTGGCTGTGTGCTTAGGGTCATCGTCCTGTTGGAAGGTGAACCTTTGCCCCAGTCTGAGGTCCTGAGTGCTCTGGAGCAGTTTCATCAAGGATTTCTCTGTACATTGCTCCATTCATCTTTCCCTCAATCCTGACTAGTCTCTCAGTCCCTGCCACTGAAAAACATCCCCACAGCATGATGCTACCACCCCCATGCTTCACCGTAGGGATGGTGCCAGGTTTCCTCCAGACATGACGCTTGGCATTCAGACCAACGAGTTCAATCTCAGTTTCATCCGACTAGAGAATCTTGTTTCTCATGGTCTGAGAGTCCTTTAGGTGCCTTTTGGCAAACTCCAAGCGGGCTGTCATGTGCCTTTTACTGAGGAATGGCTTCCATCTGGCCACTCTACCATAAAGGCCTGATTGGTGGAGTGTTGCAGAGATGGTTGTCCTTCTGGAAGGTTCTCCCATGTCCACAGATGAACTCTGGAGTCACCATCGGGTTCTTGGTCACCTTCCTGACTATAGTCCTTCTCCACCGATTGCTCAGTTTGAACGGGCGGCCAGCTCTAGGAAGAGTCTCGGTGGTCCCAAACTTATTCCATTTAAGAATGATGGAGGCCACACTGTTCTTGGGGACCTTCAATACTGTAGAAATATTTTGGTACCCTTCCCCAGATCTGTGCCTTGACACAATCCTGTCTCTGAGCTCTACAGACAATTCCTTCAACCTCATGGCTTTGTTTTTGCTCTGACATGCACTGTCAACTGTGGGACCTTATATAGACAGGTGTGTGCCTTTCCAAATCATGTCCAATCAATTAAATTTACCACAGGTGGACTGCAATCAAGTTTTAGAAAGTTATTTCTGTTTTTATTTGTAATAAATTAGGAAAAATTTCTAAAAACATGTTTTCACTTTGTCATTATGCTGTATTGTGTGTAGATTGATGAGGATTTTTTTTAATTTAATACATTTTAGAATAAGGCTGTAACGTAACAAAATGTGGAAAAAGTCAATGGGTCTGAATACTTTCCGAATGCACTGTATATACACTGAGTGGAAAAAACATTAGGAACACCTTCCTAATCTTGAGTTGCCCTCAGAAAACTCAAAATGGTGCACCTGGCACCTACTACCATACACCGTTCAAAGGCTCTGAAATCTTTTGTATTACCCATTCACCCTCTGAATAGCACACATACACAATCTTTGTCTCAATTGTCTCAAGGCTTAAAAATCTTTCTTTAACCTGTCTCCTCCCCTTCCTATACACCGATTAAAGTGGATTTAACAGCTTTCACCTGGATTTACCTGGTCAGTCTATGTCATGGAAAGAGCATGTTTTGTACACTCAGTGTATATATACTGTACACTACATCACCGAAAGTATGTGGACACCTCTTCAAATGAGTGGATTTGGCTATTTCAGCCACACCCGTTGCTAACAGGTGTATAAAATCGAGCACACAGCCATGAAATCTCCATAGACAAGCATCAGCAGTAGAATGGCCTTACTGAAGAGCTCAGTGACTTTCAACGTGGCACCGACATAGCATGCCACCTTTCCAACATGTCAGTTTGTCAAATTTCTGCCCTGCTAGAGCTGCCCCGGTCAACAGTAAGCGCTGTTATTTTGAAGTGGAAATGTCTAGGAGCAACAACGGCTCAGCTGCGAAAAATCGTCTTTCCTCACTACCGAATTCCAAACTGCCTCTGGAAGCAACTTCAGCACAAGAACTGTTCGTCGGGAGCTTCATGAAATGGGTGACCATGGCCGAGCAGCCTCACACAAGCCTAAAATCACCATGCGCAATGCCAAGCGTCGGCTGGAGTGATGTAGAGCTGCCATTGGACTCTGGAGCAGTGGAAACGCGTTCTCTGGAGTGATGAAGCACGCTTCACTATCTGGCAGTCCAACGGAAGCATCAGGGTTTGGCGGATGCCAGGAGTACGCTACCTGCCCCAATGCATAGTGCCAACTATACATTTTGGTAGAGGAGGAATAATGGTCTGGGGCTGTTTTTCATGGTTCGGGCTAGGCCCCTTAGTTCCAGTGAAGGGAAATGTTAACACTTGAGCACACAATGACATTCTAGACGATTCTGTGCTTCCAACTTTGTGGCAACAGTTTAGGGATGGCCCTTTCTTCTTTGAGCATGACAATGACCCCATGCACAAAGCGAGATCCATACAGAAATGTTTTGTCAAGATCGTTGTGGAAGAACTTGACTGGTCTGCACAGAGCCCTGACCTCAACCACATCGAACACTTTTGGGATGAATTGGAACGCCGACTGTGAGCCAGGCCTAATCACCCAACATCCGTGCCCGACCTCACTAATGCTCTTTTGGCTGAATGGAAGGAAGTCCCTGCAGCAATGTTTCAATATCTAGTGGAAAGTCTTCCCAGAAGAGCGGAGGCTGTTATAGCAGCAAAGGGGGGACCAATTTTATTTTAAACATTTTATTTCACCTTTATTTAACCAGGTAGGCCAGTTGAGAACAAGTTCTCATTTACAACTGCGACCTGGCCGAGATAAAGCAAAGCAGTGAGACAAAAACAACAACACAGAGTTACACATAAACAAACGTACAGTCAATAACACAATAGAAATATCTATGTACAGTGTGTGCAAATGTAGAATAGTAAAGAGGTAAGGCAATAAATAAGCCATGGAGGCTAAATAATTACAATTTAGCATTAACACTGGAGTGATAGATGTGCAGATGATGAAGTGCAAGTAGAGATACTGGGGTGCAAAAGAGCAAGAGGGTAAGTAATAATATGGGGATGAGGTAGTTGGGTGTGCTATTTACAGATTGGCTGTGTACAGATAGTTATCGGTAAGCTGCTCTGACAGCTGATGCTTAAAGTTAGAGAGGGAGATATAAGCCTCCATCTTCAGTGATTTTTGCAATTCGTTCCAGTCATTGGCAGCAAAGAACTGGAAGGAAAGGCGGCCAAAGAAAGTGTTGGCTTTGGGGATGACCAGTGAAATATACCTGCTGGAGTGTGTGCTATGGGTGGGTGTTGCTATGGTGACCTGAGTGAGCTGAGATAAGGCGGGGCTTTACCTCGCAAAGACTTATAGATGACCTGGAGCCAGTGGGTTTGGCGATGAATATGTAGTGAGGGCCAGCCAACGAGAGCATACAGGTCGCAGTGGTGGGTAGTATACGGGGCTTTGGTGACAAAATGAATGGCACTGTGATAGACTACATCCAGTTTGCTGAGTAGAGTGTTGCAGGCTATTTTGTAAATGACATCGCCGAAGTCAAGGATGGGTAGAATAGTCAGTTTTACGAGGGTATGTTTGGCAGCATGAGTGAAACTCCACATTAACGCCCACGATTTTGGAATGAGATGTTCGACGAGCAGGTGTCCACATACCTTTGGTCATGTTGTGTGTGTATACACACACACTCAATGATTTACAGATGCTGGGGAGGAGAGGAAGTGCGCAGGTTTTCCGAATGACAAAGGTTGCTCAGAGATGAGAGAACCATCAGTATTTCTCTTCAAGAACACAATCATACTGTACATACTCATGTTGATATGTTACAGATTATAACAATTGGGGGGGAGAGAGAAAGAGAGAGAGACTCAAGTTGTCAGCTCTGAAATAAAAACAGCAGTCAAAACATTCCAGCGTCTACAACGTGTCCTCGGGCCCAGGCCGTGCTGCAGCGAGGCTCTGTGTGTGTGAGGCTGCACAGGAAATGCAGGGCAGGAGCCAGATTGTGAGAGAACTGCAGGCCCGCCCTTCAGACCACAGTCAGAGCAGGGGCTGATGGGACTTCAGTTAATACTGAAGATACAGCACATCTAATGGGCTGTAGTTTCATCCATGAGCAAACAAACAATGCGCTGATCGTTATCTTCTTCATAGAACAGAGAGTGCCCTATAAAGTGATCCCTTCTCACAGTCTCCTGTACCCAACAATACAGATGCTGTCATTTACAGCCTATTTATTCTATTCGACTGTTGAGGGAGATGTGACACTTTTAGATTGATACTCACGCTCCAATTGGGAATACTTGGTCTCTTCTGGACATGTTTTATGCCAAGTCTACAGTATAAAGACAGACTGAAATGTGACAAATCTGTTCTTTATTCTGCAGAGACGCTGGGATTTTGAAGACATCAACTCCAATGAACTTTTCCGTTTGATCAGTCCAGCACACGCGCAGCACTACAGACGTTTTCACACACTGCGATTGCAGAACACCACTGCATTATGGTGGCCAAACTCACAGCTAAACTACTGAATCGCTCTCTTTCTCTCTTTCTTTGCACCCGTTCTATTCTTTCTCTCTCCCTCTCTCTCTCACACACACACTGGCGGTGCTTCCTGCTGAGCAATAGAACCATTCCTCTTCGCTGGACGAAAGCCTCTAGATCCAAACTGACATTTAGGCGTGGTCACAGTGGCAGCTTAGATGATGCATTGCAGTAATTCGTGACTTTGTCTGGGAACGATTGCACTCACCCTTCAATTCCACACACACACACACACACACACACACAGGCTAGTTGCTGGCTGTGGTGCCTGGGCAATGTCTGCTAACAGTAAACTTATCCCCTAGATCTCTAACTCATACCCCTTTTTCTACAGCATACTTTGGCCTGAGTGCCAGATTTTTCCACCATCCCCTTTCTGTCTGTTGAACTTCGTCCACGGGTAATAGGGGCAACAGAGCTAAAGAGATGGTGCATTTTGTAGTATTTAAAATGCATTTGGGCCAAAGAATCTACTCTACATGTGGTCATCATCATGAACTAACTGAACAACAAACATAGTAGCATTTGCCAGAGAGGCCTAATATCTGACTCTAGAGCCTTAAGTTAACCAATCAGTTTGATGTCCTGGGCACGACTATACAGGAAAGAAGCTAACAATCCAGCAGACTACGCCAACATGCACTGTTGTACATAGGACATTACAATCAGTTTCAATATAAGAAAAGTTTTTTTAAATAATTTTTTTACTTTATTTAACGAGGCAAGTCAGTTAAGAACAAATTCTTACTTACAATGGTGGCCTACCGGGGAACTGTCGACTGATTTCTACCTTGTCAGCTCGGAGATTCGATCCAGCAACCTTTCAGTTATTGGCCCAACGCTCTAACCACTAGGATACCTGCCGCCCCCGAGGTGAGCTGGGTATCATCTGGTCTCTGTCAGCATTGTCCTGTACAGTCAGCAGGAGAGGAGCTGGGCGGCTGCATCCCAGACCCACAGGAGTGAGCTCTGACAGGGGGCAGAGCTAAACTGCAGACTGGAGACGCACACACACACACACACACACACACACACACACACACACACACACACACACACACACACACACACACACACACACACACACACACACACACACACACACACACACACGACGGAGGCCTGAGCTCTCCAAACAGCCCAGCCAATCTGTTCACTAATGAATGAGCAAAGCAATAGAGCTCATTAAGCAGTCATCACTTCAGCCTGCCGCTACATCCAAGTCTTCTGTCTGTGTCTGTCTACTACACAGGGCCTGCTGAGCCAACACATGGATATGCTCAGACAAAGACAGACACAATTACAGTACATATACTGTGCTTTCACACATACACTCACACACATGCTTGGATCCATTTTTCGAAACAATGGTTCCAGAAAGGATTCTTTGGCTGTCTCCATAGGAGAACCCTTTTTGGTTCCAGTTTAGAACCCTTTTTGTTCCAGATAGAACTATTTTGGGTTCCATGTAGAACCCTCTGTGTAAAGGGTTCTACATGGAACTCAAATGGGTTCTACCTGGAACCAAAAGGGGTTCTTCAAAGGGTTCTCCTATGGGGTCAGCCGAAGAACACACACACACACACACACACACACTCAAATTGTACAAGCGCAACTGGTCATTATCTGTCTACAAGCCCATATATGGCTGCTGGACTATGGGAGGTACAGGAGGAAGGGAAAGTGCCTCATGACTCCGCACAATGTAAACACTCTGCATACCACGGCCTCGACAGTCTCATTCAAACAAACCTCTAATGCTGTTAATATATTCTCTATAAAACATCCATAATACTGCATTCATGAGCATGACAAAACCACTCATGTTTCTGAATGTTAGATTATAGCAAACGTAAATATTCACAGTAAAACCAGATTTCCTAAACAACGGAAAGTGTAACGGAATACGTAAGGTTTAATCATAAGCAGAATCGATTAATTGCCTGCCAATGGCGACACAGAACAAAATGGACATCTAGGCAAGCCTGCATTTGTTCAAGTTAGAATGACTTAGAAGCTGATGTAGAGTGATGGTTGCCCATACAAAAAACAAACAACAGTACCCTATAGCAAGCAAGGAGAGATGAGCAACCCTAAAATCTGAAGAATGGAAGCATCTAGGAGCCAAAAACAAATCCACTGCCAAAATAGAACATTTATAGAGTTTGTTTGTTTGTGTGCAGTAAGTCAGTCAGTCAAACAGTCAGGTTTCGATTAGAATTGGACACCACTGAAAATAACCAATCAGTTTGATGTCAGGGGATAGGCTGTCTGGAATGACTTCTCATGTTATCCTGTGTGTGCATACAAGTGTACCTGCATGACAAAAGATACAATAAATACTGACTGAGGTTTACAGGTAAAAATGCCCAGTGAGAAGGATGAATTTGGCAAAGAGATCAGAGAACTCTTACTGGGTTCAGATGAGGCAATGGGCTTAACTGGAGGAGAGCACACATTTGGGCTTAAAGCTCATCCACTCCTCCACCATATTAGATCAAATCACATTTTATTTGTCAAATACTTCGTAAACAACAGGTGTAGACCATCAGTGAAATGCTTACTTATGGGCCCTTCCCGACCATGCAGAGAGAAAAAAAGAGAAATAATAACACAAGGAATAAATACATAATACATTTGCTATATACACGGGGTATCAGTACCGAAAATCCATGTCAGATCATCCGAGTTCTATCCACAGGAACACATCTATTCTTTTTTCTTTTTTTACCCCTTTATTTCCCCAATTTCGTGGTATCCAATTGGTAGTTACAGTCTTGTCTCATTGCTGCAACTGCCGTACGGATGGCGAAGGTCAAGAGCCGTATGTCCTCCGAAACACAACCCAACCAAGCCGCACTGCTTCTTGACACAATGCCCACTTAACCCGGAAGCCAGCCGCACCAATGTGTCGGAGGAAACACCGTACACCTGGCGACCATGTCAGCGTGCACTGCGCCCGGCCCGCCACAGGAGTCGCTAGAGCACGATGGAACAAGGACATCCCTGCCGGCCAAACCCTCCCCTAACCCGGACGATGCCGGTGCCAGTTGTGCACCGCCCCATGGGTCTCCCGGTCACGATCGGCTGTGACAGAGCCTGGACTTGAAACCAGGATCTCTAGTGGTACAGCTAACACTGCGATGCAGTGCCTTAGACCACTGCACCACTCGGGAGGCCCGAACACATTTATTCTGATGTCATTGCTTTGTGGGGTTTTAGGTCGGGTTACTGTAAAGCACTTGATTGATTGAATAATGATTGACTGAACATATGGCATAGTAACAAGTATGCATACATCCATCCTACCTTAATATGATCACACACACATCTGTAGAATGTACAGAATGATCATGGCCTCACTGAACTAAGCAGGTGTGTGTGTGTGTGTGTGTGTGTGTGTGTGTGTGTGTGTGTGTGTGTGTGTGTGTGTGTGTGTGTGTGTGTGTGTGTGTGTGTGTGTGCGCGTTAGACAGACAGGTCACTCACTTCTCTGCCTCTAGACGCATTTGCTCACGCCTCTGCCTCCTCAACTCCATGCGCTGGTCAAAGTCGTCATCCATGGTGGCCTGGGAGCGTTTCTTCTGTGTTCAGACTGAAAGAAACCAACATAGACCGGTGAGTTTACCATCATTACACAACTTACACAACTTCTATGCCGTAAGACTCTGTTCAGTATGCTGAAATGAGGACGTGCAAAAAGGTTTTCATTGAGGCCGTGAGGGAAAATGCCCTGTCTGTAGTGTGTGTATGCCAAATCTAGCCTCAACACTTTCAGTATGTTTAACTCTTGTATTTCTTTTGAAGTCAAATGACATAACCTTTGACCTTACATCAGAAGAACCCTGACAGTGACATCATTGGTGATTAAGTGCTTGTAACTCATTCACATTAAGTAGCATGACACCGTAAAGACCTGCACAAACATTTGGGTACTTAAAACTGCTGCGGCATAACCAACCCCTGCTTTTCTTAAATCAGACCTCTTAGTTGTCACCCCTAAAGCCACAAGAAATATCAGAAATAAAGATATATAAATATAAATCAATAAAATATCAATAAATAATATAAATACGATGAAATATCATAATCATTATCATCATCATCATTCCAATCACAATTCTCTGGGACGAACTAGGCTAACTGGGATGGAAACTCTACCAAACAAAACAAGCACAAAGTAAAGAAAAAAAACACAAGATAAGCTCCCCAGTCAACACAGAAACACACTAACATTCACTGGACATGACTCGAAGTAGGACCACCCAAGAAACATTCAACACTCAGCGTTATGACATTCCCTGGCTCTCTATGGGCTACTGAATAGTAGGAAAAAACCCATAGCTATACAATACCTTAGCTGTAGTGAGTAGCGACGCTTAGGTTTAGTCCATGGGCAGCACTCCCTCCTCTCTCAGTATATCAACTCTACAGTCTGGTTTATATCTCAGCTCTCTCTGCTACAGCACAAAGAATTCCTGCTTGCTCTTTCAGCAACTATAACTACCAGAAAAGGCAAAGCCTGTCTCTTCCCTCTCTCCCTCTTGCTCAGCCTCCCTCCCTCCTTACTCTCTTGATTGCTCCCTCCCTCTCTCTCTTTCTCACTCTCTCCTCCTCTCTCCTTCTTGCGCAGACTATCTTCCTCAAACTATTTTCTCTTGTTTTGCCTTCTCCTTCTTTTCACACGCTCCTGATGTCTCTTGCCCTCTCTCCCTCTAGCTCTGTCTATCCCCCTCTTTTTTCTGTTTTTTGTTTCCATCTCTGCCTCTCTCAACCCCTCTTTCCCTCCACCTTTCTCTCTCTCTCTCCTTCTCTCCCTCTCTCACCATTCTCTACCTCCCTCCTACAGTATCTACATTTTCTTTTTAGCCCGCTTGTGTTTACAGAGCTGTCACTGGTTAGCTAAACTCAGCAGCGCTGGTTGGAATATGGTGTTAAAGGCAGGCAGGCAGCAGGCAGGCAGGCAGGCAGGCAGGCAGGCAGGCAGGCAGGCAGCAGGCAAGCAGGCAGGCAGGCAGGCAGGCAGGCAGACAGGCAGGCAGGCAAGCAGGCAGCCAAGCAGGCAGGCAGGCAGGCAGGCAGCAGGCAAGCAGGCAGCCAAGCAGGCAGGCAGGCAGGCAGCAGGCAAGCAGGCAGGCAGGGAGGCAGCAGGCAAGCAGGCAGGCAGCCAAGCAGGCAGGCAGGCAGGCAGGCAGGCAGGCAGGCAGGCAGGCAGGCAGGCAGGCAGGCAGGCAGCAGGCAAGCAGGCAGCCAAGCAGCCAAGCAGGCAGGCAGGCAGCCAAGCAGGCAAGCAGGCAGGCAAGCAGGCAGGCAGTCTCCTAGATTGTTTCTTGCATTAAACCAGAGGCCTTCACTTCCTCTGAGTGGCCAAAACTACCCGGCAACTTATTTTCCAGCCCACAGAGTGGACCAGGGTAGGGGCAGAGACAGGAAAGACACAAACATGCCAAGAAGATACTGTACGGCCCCAGGACAGTACTATGCAGTGTTGCAGATGGTATTCCCTCGATCCACTTCCTTCCCTCTCCCTCTCCCTCTCCCTCTGTGCTGCAGAAGCCATTGTCTATGGCATTCACATAATGCCATAATGTCACTTTGAGAAAGAAAAACAAACTGAAATATTTTAGCATTTACAGCCTTGGTTTCGGACTTTTTCAACTTTTCAAAAGTGTGTGGGTATCTATTTTTCTCATCATGAACACACTTATCTTGCCAGAAAGGGGGAAAAAAAGAACATCTGAAAATGCATTACATATCGTAAAAGTAAATAACAAACGATATTAAAGAGATAATATTACAGTGGGTATCTCTGCCAAAACACATTTACTAAATATCTATAAAACACTGTGTTAGTTCGTGATAATAAATCTGTATTTAGGATGGTATAGCCAGGCAGGCCAGGGGTCATTTAGTGAAGTGCAGTCTATTATGTAACACTGTAAGCCTGTAAAAACCTTACAACTTACAAATGACAAAACTCTTACTGGCTGGCTGATAGAGCTCCAGGCACGACTCCAACACCATCATTAAGTTTGCAGATGACACAACAGTGGTAGGCCTGATCACCGACAACGACGAGACAGCCTATAGGGAGGTCAGAGACCTTGCCGTGTGGTACCAGGGCAACAACCTCTCCCTCAACGTGATCAAGACAAAGGAGATGATTGTGGAATACAGGAAAAAGAGGTCCGAGCACGCCCCCGTTCTCATCGACAGGGCTGCAGTGGAGCAGGTTGAGAGATTCAAGTTCCTTGGTGTCCACATCACCAACAAACTAACATGGTCCAAGCACTCCAAGACAGTTGTGAAGAGGGCATGACAAAACCTATTCCCCCTCAGGAGACTGAAAAGATTTTGCATGGGTCCTCAGATCCTCAAAAGGTTGTATAGCTGCACCATCTCGAGCATCCTGACTGGTTGCATCATTGCCTGGTATGGCAACTGCTCGGCCTCCGACTGCAAGGCACTACAGAGGGTAATGCGAACGGCCCAGTACATCACTGGGGCCAAGCTTCCTGCCATCCAGGACCTCTATACCAGGCGGTGTCAGAGGAAGGCCCTAAAAATTGTCAAAGACTCCAGCCACCCTAGTCATAGACTGTTCTCTCTGCTACCGCATGGCAAGCGGTACCGGAGCGCCAAGTCTAGGTCCAAGAGGCTTCTAAACACCTTCTACCCCCAAGGCATAAGACTCCTGAACACCTAATCAAATGGCTACTCAGAATATTTGCATTGCCCCCCACCCCCTTTTTACACCGCTGCTACTCTGTGTTGTTATCATCTATGCATAGTCACTTTAACTCTACCTACATGTACATATTACCTCAACTAACCGGTGCCTCCGCACATTGACTCTGTACCGGTACCCCCTGTATATAGTCTCGCTATTGTTATTTTACTGCTGCTCTTTAATAACATGTTACTTTTTTTCTTTCTTCTTCTTCTCCATATTTTTTATAACTGCATTGTTGTTTATGTAAGTAAGCTTTTCACTGTACGGTCTACACCTGTTGTATTCGGCGCAAGTGACTAATACAGTTTGACTTGATTTGATTTCAACTGAGATCTGTCAGAGCAGCCCCATTTCTTAAATTATACATCACAATAATAGCTGAACATGATTTGACGTACAAATTTGATGATTCTACGTTCATAAGTGACTGACTGACTTAGGCTGTTCATTGGAGGTTGTGATGTTCAGAGAGAGTCTGCTTCCACTGTGAAGAGACTTGATTGGCAGATACAATAATAGAGTAGTCGACGAGGAATAAACAGATGCTGAAAGAAATGATTTATAGGCTAGGGCCTTCAGCCTTTCATTGAATTAATCAGCTGGAGTACGTGTGTACTTCTGACATGAATAGACCAGCCATGCTTTGGTAATGCCAGAACCACAACACTGGAAATAAATGGACACTTATTCCTTAGTGGTATTGTATCTTCAAAGCTGTGTTGTCCGTAGTAGTAGCTAATTTATCAAATTCCATCCGTTACCTTCAAAGAGTTTTAATAGCATAGACAAATAAGGTAATCACAACCTGTTATGGTTTTGTAAAGTACCTGTGTATGTTCATAACTACTTGAATTCTATTTTGACATAACCCTGATACTGACTTGGCATGTCATTGACAGCTCCCTCTACTGTAAATTCACATTAAGTTTGACAGTCGCTCTGCTCACTGCCAATAATGTGTACTGTGAGAAGAACAGAGTAAGGGTGTGGGAGAAAAGAGCAGTCACGAAGCAAGCAATTCACTTCCAGAAATGTTGGCATAGAACAGCTAATAAAAATAAATAAAAACTGCACATTTTTGTTTGCGGCTTCAGTACCCTGTGGATTTTTTTTACATCCTAGAATATATGCGTTTAAGAAGGGAGAGGCTGCGATCAATTTCAATTAGTTCTTAGATGTATGACAAACCCTAGTACATAAAATAATAATGATAATACAGTAATACCAATTGATATTTCTGGAAGGATACATCAAAACTCAATAAGTTGGAATAGTGGAGTGTGTACAAGTAGGCTAATTGCCTAAATGAAATAAACATCAACATATAGTGTTTTAATAGGGCGTTGGGGCACCACGAGCCAGAACAGCTTCAATGCACCTTGGCATAGATTCTACAGGTGTGTGGAACTCTATGGGAGGGATGCCACACCATTGTTCCATAATAAATTCCATCATTTGGTGTTTTGTTGATGGTGTTCTCATGTGCCAATTTCATGGTCAAGAAACCATTCAGTGACCACTCGTGTCCTGTGGATGGGGGAAATGTTTCCTCAAATTTTTGGGGGCACTGAGCAAAGTTTAGGTCTTGGGAGCGGAATCTTGAATGCTGTGAGAATTTTGTGCAACTTCCGACGCGTGTTTACAATGAAGACTGAGGCTGTACCCTTACAGACTTAGACAGTAACCAATAGGCTTTTGTAGCTATTTGAGCATAATGTAGGCCTGCCAACCAACCCAATGGAGCAAATTCCATTACATTTTCACATGGAAATAGCTTTTGATTTCTATGATATAGCCTTCAGTAGTCCACATGAAGTGTTCAACGCAGGCCTAGATTGCATGAGACTTTTAATTATTATTACCATACAGAGAATGAGACAATGTGGGCTACCCCTCTGCCGATTGGCTTATTTGCATATTCAAACCTGTCTCAAAATACAACACTGCCCCTTTAATTAAGACCTAAGCTTTTTACCTGACTGGCTTTTTCAAAGACAGCTTCAAATATAGCCTACACCTTTCATGCCCTTGTAGGAAGCAGTAACTCATTGCTGACATATACTTATCTATAACTGGGCTAATAACTCCCTAACTAGAAAAGAATATCAACAAATGTGCACACGCGCGGCTCCACGTTCTGATCTTGAACTGATGTGAAAAGCGCATAAACTCGAGGGTGATTGAAAGACTTCTCGTGGACAACACCCGCCAATATAATTCTGCTCCGTTGCGATCTAGCTCTGCCTACAACAAAACCACAGACGCAATATTATATTTGTTTTGGTTTGTTGCATTGATAAGGGGCTGATATTTTGATTCGATCACAGGAAAAACGATCTATATAGTGCAAACTAATCGGGCGAATTCAGTGAAGTTCAATCTCTTGCATCTCTGCGTAGCGTGAAATTTCTTCTGCACCACAGTCTTGGAGTGTAATGGGTGCGTAACTGGTGGCAGGGAAGTCAGACGCAGGAGAGCAGAACTGGGTAATAACCGGAGCAGTTTAATTATCAAAACCATCGGCATACAAAATATGGGTCGCGCACCAGTCAAAATGTGCACAAGCACTTACAACAAACAATTTCACACACCGACATGGGGGGGAACAGAGGGTTAAATACACGACAAGTAATGATGGAAATGTAAACCAGGTGTGTGGGAAAACAAGACAAAACAAATGGAAAATGAAAGGTGGATCGGTGACATCGACCGCCGAACGCCGCCGGAACAAGGAGAGGAACCGACTTCCACCGAAGTTGTGACATGGAGGTGCGCTTTCGTGCACGCGAGCAGTTTAGCAGGAACATTGGATGGGAGCATTATAATTGAGTATTTTATTTTATGTTTATTTCACTAGGCAAGTCACTTAAGAACAAATTCGTATTTACAATGATGGCCTACACAGGCCAAACCCGAGCGACACTGGGCCAATTGTGCGCCGCCCTATGGGACTACCAATCACAGCCGGTTGTGATACAGCCTGCATTACTCAAGTGCTTCCATTATTTTGGCCATTACCTGTATATTTCACTGCTTTGTGCCTTTTCTCCCTTGCAGAGACTGTAGCTGTGTTCGAATACCCATACTGTATACTACATACTATTAGTTAACTTTAGTATACTGTAAACGAATGGTATCCTTTCAGTTGAGCGTACTAGCACTTCACCTGTCTACTGGAAGTTGTGTGTGTTCGTAAATTCATTCTGGAGTGCCAGAATGTGCACTGGGCGTTCGTATATTAAGAGCGTTGTCATATTGTCAGATTGTAAATTCAGAGCGTTTCGCCCTCAGAGCGCACGCTGGACTCTCTGGCCGAGGAGTAGGGTTGATCCGAGCATTCTGACCACACAACGGCAGTCAAGCACCCAAGCTAACTGGCTAACTTGCTAGCTACTTCCAGACAAATGAAAGAACACCTCACTCCGACCATGTTAATCTCTAGCAGAGCTTGTTAGGTTGTTTTTATGTGTGCTACAGGCAACAATTTAATTACGCCTTTTTGCCAACATTTACTGACACTCAATGAGTGTTGAGCATTCAAAAAAGCATCAGTTATATATGTGCTCTGGCACACTCAGACGAGAGTGCTCTGAAATCGGAGTAGATAGCCAGATTTAACAATATCCATTGAGAATGCACAACGACTATACAGATTAGCTAAAATAAGAATGACATGAATAATCAAGTCAAACATTGGGTAATTAGTTAGATAGCATATAGTTAATATACTGGCAAATTCAATGTATTAGTAGCCAACTAACATACCGGCGGTACACACTGCTGTAATGATATGCGGTTCGTAACATGCTGACTACACCGCTCACGTCGCAAAATAAATGTAGAAATCTATATTATTCAATTATTGCGCCAAGGGCTAAAATAGAAGTCAATTCTATTTCTGACGCAGATCACGCTGCAAGTCCTGCCTCTCCCATCTCCTCATTGGTTTATAGAAGCAGGTAGCCATGTGCCATCTCTTCATTGGTTATACCCACGTGGGTGACTGAAAGACGAACAAGGTTGGTGGTGGTAATGCACCTAATTTATGAAAGTTGCCAATCACAATATAAAGTCAAGAGAAGAAAAAGCCTAGAAGGAGAAGAGATGACTAGAAATGATTCCGTTGACCGTTTTATGTGTGGATTAAGGGGGCAAACTACCTGCCCTCCAGGACACCTACACCACCCGATGTCACAGGAAGGCCAAAACGATCATCAAGGACAACAACCACCCGAGCCACTGCCTATTCACCCCGCTATCATCCAGAAGGCGAGGTCAGTACAGGTGCATCAAAGCGGAGACCGAGAGACTGAAAAACAGCTTCTATCTCAAGGCCATCAGACTGTTAAACAGCCATCACTAACTTTGAGTGGCTGCTGCCAACATACTGACTCATCTCTAGCCACTTTAATAATGAAAAATGTATGTAATAAATGTATCACTAGCCACTTAAACAATGCCACTTTATATAATGTTTACATACCCTACATTACTCATATCATATGTATATACTGTACTCTATACCATCTACTGCATCTTGCCTATGCTGTTCAGCCATCACCCATTCATTTATTTTTATGTACATATTCTTATTCATTCCTTTACACTTGTGTGTATAAGGTAGTTGTTGTGAAATTGTTAGATTACTTGTTAGATATTTATGCACAGTTGGAACTAGAAGCACAAGCATTTCGCTACACTCACATTAACATCTGCTAACCATGTGTATGTGTGACAAATAATTTTTTATTTGAAACCCATTACTTTATTACACTGCATAACATTAACATTTGTTAGAATTAGTTAAAGCAATGAATTTGTATCCGCACTCGTCGGACTTCGGCTGCATATTTTCTGCCATTTTCTTCAAATCTGAAAACTTGGCAAAGCCACGCCCATTTTCTGAAAATGCCATTATGGGCCTTAAAAGCACAGAAATAGTGTCCACTGTTTGTATACTTCGTATTTTGGGGAATTTAGTACGACATCCAGGATCTTTAGGCATACTAACCATTCATACTATGACCAATAAGCATAGTACATACTCAACTTACATCACAATAGTACAGTTACTGCAGTTACAGCTTGTTACATGGCAAAGCTATCAGGTGTAAAGGGAAGACCCAGATGCAGACCACGTCGAATAAACAATAGTTTAATGTTCCAAACAGTGGCAGGCAATAGACAGGTCAAGGCATCCAGGGGTCAGAAAACCAGAGGTGGGGCATCGGTACCAGATGGCAGGCAGGCTCTGGTAGAGATTGGTAATCCAGAGGGGGCAGAGGTACCAGTCGGGAGGCAGGCGGGCTCAGAGTCAGAACAGGCAAGGGTCAAAACCAGGAGGGTGCGAGAAAAGAGAGACTGGAAAAAGTGGGCGCTGAGACACAACCCGCTCAGTTGACTTGAACATACAAGACAAACTGTCACAGACAGACAGACAACACAGGTATAAATACACAGGGGATAATGGGGAAGATGGGTGACACCTGGAGGGGGGGGTGGAGACAATCACAAAAACAGGTGAAACAGATCAGGGTGTGACAAAAGCAAAGCCAACAGAGCGAGCAAGCCTTCTTTCACTGTTTCACTGGGGGGCACTTCCTTTCCCGGCTGTCCCGCTAGTGTGGCCTGGGTAGTGTTTAGTATGAAGAATAGTTTTTGAAACAGAGTCAAATGGGGAGGTGCTACTCGCATCTGTTCAATTAGAACACAAAGCTCTGGAAGATATCACGCTGGGATTTCTTTCCAGACAATTTAAGCATATCAGTGAATCAAGTGCTGCAGTTTGAGTATATCTGAGAGCAATTTATAAACAAATAGATCCACATGAATGTTTAATGTACCCAAGAGATCTGTAAGATTCTAGTACTGGAGACAGAGACAGTCGCAGCAGAATCAGAGAACCCACTGGGCACAGACTTCAATTCAACGTCTATTCCACATTGGTTCAATGTCATTTCATTGAAATGTGTAGTGTTGTGTTGTGTAGTGGCTTTGCTGGCATTCGTCTGCATTTTTGTTTGTTTTGTTTGCCCCTCAAGATTTACATACTAAAATCACCCCTGTGTGAGTTCTGGGTCATGTGTGGGTCATGTGACTTATCATCGCTCTTCATATGACCGCCCATTCCGCCCCCTTGTTTGCTGTCCCTACTCACGTTGACAAGCAACAACTTTGAATTCCAGTGGTGAAATATGTGTTCAGAGAGGAGTGACAGGACTGAACAGCGAAGGTTTATGAAATCAAACCAATCTCAGCATCCATAGCGATCAGCCTTATCGCAAACCAAGCAGTGGCACTGCCATTTTGTTGTTTTTGAAGGAGTGGGCCTTTAAACTTAGCCTTATATGGTAATGTAGGATGTCTACCCAGTTATAGGTGGTCTACTTCAGTGCTGCAGTCCCATTACATGTTTTATCTATGATATCTGATCTAAAGAGGGGGCTGCAAGGACAGCACAATGCATTACAGCAGGGCACTAGTGTATTCTGGTTTAGATTTCACAATGACCAACACCATATACAGTAACAGAGGCTTAAAACCAGAGCAGTCCGGAAGAGGCCTGTAACCACTTCAACATATCAAACTCAAGTGTATATTTGCCAGAGCGTAACCTTTTTAAACCAAATGTTAGTTTAACAAGGTGATAGTTCTGACAGTGTTTTTGACTCCCCTACAGAAAGCAACATCGAAGATATACTTAGTGCTCAGTCTGTCGATACATTATCTCTCAAAATAACAATAACTGAATATAAATCCAATGTTTGAGAGTATTGCCAATGTCTAAACCAGTGGGATGACTTGTATTTTTTACTTGGCACATGGCAATTTAACGCCAAAAGTAATTTTTATGTGCACTACGTCAGCATGCACAGCCTCAATTTGATGGAAATACTTCTCTAATGGGAAAATGTTTTTATGCAGAAAATCTGTTGCCAATTGAATGGAAACATGGCTACTGACTCAAATCTGACTTACATCAATCTTAAGCAAGGCATCCAACACATCATGTTGAAAGTTGTTGAAATGAAAACAAAGATTCACTAGAAGTTAACTGATCTTCCATTGAGTCAACTGGAGGCTGGGAGATGTGTAATATTACACCTTCCTAATATTGAGTTGCACCCCATTTTGCCATCAAAACAGCCTAAATTCATCGGGACATGGACTCTACAAGGCGTCAAGCGTTCCACAGTGATGCTGGCCCATGTTGACTCCAATGTTTCCCACAGTTTAGTTGGCTGGATGTCCTTCGGGTGGTGGACCACTCTTGATAGAAACAGGAAAGTGTTGAGTGTGAAAACCCCAGCAGCGTTACAGTTCTTGACACACTTAAACTGGTGCGCCTGGCACCTACTACCATACCCCATTCAAAGGCACTTAAATATTTTGTTTTACCATTAAACCTCAATGGCACACAAACACAATCCTTCTTTAAAGTGAAAAAGTGAGTCACTCTGTTACTGTGGAATTGGTCAAAAGACCCTGGTCAAAAGTAGTGAACTACATAGGGAATAGGGTGTCATTTGGGATTCAAGTTGTGTCTGCAGGGTTGCGCCGCCTCACCTCACAGAAGCACAGCAAATTATTAGTCAAACCCTGGACATAGTTGGTCCACTGCACAGATGGTAAGCTCAACTCCGCTGCCCCTGGGAGACTGGTCACTACCCAGGCGTAGGGCTGTAACCCCTGTCCATACCACCAGCCTACCGCACCTCCCGACGCCATCCAGTGCTACTGGCGTGGGGTGTCAGGCTAGCCTGGCTCGAAGCCCACTCCCTACCTGCCTTAGTCAGTCCCATTCCCCCCTTCCTTCCCATTGGATTCCATCATGACCAATTTCACTGTGGGCAGCTCGATGGTGTAAGATTTTGGCCTGCCTACAGTCTGTGGACCGGCTAAGGTTCACTGTCACCCAGACGCCCGTGTCTGAGACATCAACTCCCTCCTGCCAACAGTTCTGGCCAATTACTCTAATATTGGCACCATCGTCACTCACGTTGGGTTTAACGACATTCACTTTAGGCGATACTTGGAACTGAGGGAGGATTACACGACTCTTTTAAAAACCCTTGTTAGCACAGGGAAGAGAATAATTATCTCTGTGCATCTCCCACGCTATCGAAGGGGTTTGGAACATTTCAGCCCCCACGATGCCCTAAACGAGTACCTCAAGGAACTTTGCAATAAAAAGATTGTTTCCTTTTGTGACAAATTTGATTTGCTATGGGAGCAACCAGCGCTTTATAAAAGAGAAGGGGTTCACCCTAACAGCAGGGTGCCCTAACAGCAGGTGTGCAATGCTCTTAGAGACTTACCCAGAAAGACTCACAGCTGTAATCACTGCTAAAGATGATTTGAACATGTATTGACTCAAAAATATGAATACTTAAGTAAATGAGATATTTCTGTATTTCATTTTCAATACACGTAAACGTGCAAAGCTTGATGTCAAAGATGGACCTTCTTGATGTCTGGGGGCATGATACGAGGCCTGATATTCTGGTTCTCACGGAGACCTGGCTCAAGGGTTCAATCATGCATAAGGACATTGAAATTGCTGACTACAACATTTTTTTTACATTTTCAAGTGTGATAGCCACCTCATCCCCTTGTTCAGTCTATATATGGAAAATCGACTCTTGTGGCATCATGTTCTCTAAGTGTCACTATCCACAAAAAGTTTGAGTGTTTGGTTATAGATGTGGGCTCATGCCAAATTATGCATTTGTTTGTAGCTGGGATTCACCGCCCCCCTGCTGCACTGGTTGATGCTGTTGATACTATTTCTGAATGTTTGAAATCTTTTATGTCATCTGAATGAGTTGTTTTAGGAGATTTTAACCTGGATTGATTTACCCCGGCTTCTGATCATTTGAAGAATATTTGTCTTGTCTTTAACCTGACTCAATTCATCTCCAAACCTACACGGAATAATGTAAGAAACGCACCAAACTCCTTACTGATGGGGCTATTTGTCAAAATGAGGTCAAAGTTCTTAGTGAGTGGTGTCTTTGCTAATGACATCAGTGATCACTGTCCTATTCCAAGTATAGAGATGCCATACTATATTTTTGAGGATAAAGAAAAATACAACATTTCCCCAGGAGTGTCTTCATGATACTGTATGTATTGCTCTGAGCTTTTCTTTATCAACTGCATGTCTAACCCCTGAATTGTCTCTGGATCTTTTTTCATCTCCCACTGGGCAAAAAATGTTCAAATTCCACGTTGTTTCCAAGTCATTTCAACCCCCCAAAAAAATCGATGTGATGACGTTGAATCTGTAGGCTCGCCCCCAATTTATGTGCCCTCTGTAACCTCCGGCCGCATGGCAAACGGCTCAGAGAGAAGCCCTTCCCTCCTCGGAGTGGCCAAAATGTATCTCTCTCTCTCTCTCTACAGTATCCAGAGGACTGATTACTGTGTGATAGAATAACCCTACAGCAGCCATGTCTGGTGTCCATCTAAAACCTGTCCTCTGAGAAGAAATGTTATGCCATCTACAATGCCTTCAGAAACTATACACACATTTGGACTTTTTACACATTTTGTTGTGTTACAGCCTGAATTTAAAATATATTAAATTGAGATGTTGAGTCACTGTTTTCACTTTGTCATTATGGGGTATTGTGTGTAGATGGGTGAGAAAAAATATATTTAATCAAATTCAGGCTGTAACACAACAAAATGTGGAATAAGTCAAGGGGCGTCAATACTTTCTGAAGCACTGTATATGGATGTATGACCTCTGTGGCTACATGTATCTGTACAGGGTGAACTCTGAATTACTCTATGCAGAGAGATTTTATTGTCTCCTCAGTAATTATTTCTTATTTATATTGGTCTCATCCCCCACACAAGCCTTTAGATCAGAGTTTAACAAACTCAGTCCTGGGGACCTCAAGGGGTACACAATTTGTTTTTTTGCCCTAGCACTACACAGCTGATTCAAATAATCAACTCATCATCAAGCGTTGATGATTTGTATCAGCTGTGTAGTGCTAGGGCAAAAACCAAAATGTGTACCCCTTGAGTCCCCAGGACCGAGTTTGGGAAACGCTGCTTTAGATGCTATGACATCCTATGGAGATTGGGCTTGGGTGATCAGGTGACTTTAAACTTGCTATTGGTCAATGGTGGTTGGTTTTGGTTGGAAAAAGTTACACCTTCAGATGTTATAAATGGAATTAAATCCCTTTGTTCTATCTCATATCCTGTATCCTGTCATTGGAGGAAGGTGGTGTGATCAATTCTCATTTCCTATGCTTCTAGGCATCTCTTTATTCATGATTTGTCTTATAAGTTAACCTTCTGGTCTATTTGCCTAGAATAATGGCTGGTAATGCTTGTTAATGCTTTGTAACTTAAGCTTCATGCCTTGTATGTGATTTAATTCATTTTACAATGTCATAAAATATCTGCTTTTAGTATTCCACTCAGACCAATTCTTCCTAGTCAAAATCAAATAATTAAAATCAAATACATTTTTATTGGTCTCATACACATACAGTATTTAGAAGATGGTATTGCGGGTGTAGCGAAATGTTTGTGTTCCTAGCTCCAACAGTGCAGTAATATCTAATAATAGACAACAATATCAACAAATCTAAAAAAGTAAAAGAATGGAATTAAAAAATATAGAAATATTAGGACGAGCAATGTCAGAGTCCGGAGTAATAATATACACTACCGTTCAAAGGTTTGGGGCCACTTAGAAATGTCCTTGTTTTCCATGAAAACATACATGAAATGAGTTGCAAAATGAATAGGAAATATAGTCAAGACATTGACAAGGTTATAAATAATGATTTTTAATCTAAATAATAATTGTGTCCTTCAAACTTTGCTTTCGTCAAAGAATCCTCCATTTGCAGCAATTACAGCCTTAAAGACCTTTGGCATTCTAGTTGTCAATTTGTTGAAGTAATCTGAAGGGATTTCACCCCATGCTTCCTGAAGCACCTCCCACAAGTTGGATTGGCTTGATGGGCACTTCTTACGTACCATATGGTCAAGCTGCTCCCAGAACAGTTCAATAGGGTTGAGATCCGGTAACTGTGCAGGCCACTCTATTATAGACAGAATACCAGCTGACTGCTTCTTCCCTAAATAATTATTGCATAGTTTGGAACTGTGCTTTGGGTCATTGTCCTGTTGTAGGAGGAAATTGGCTCCAATTAAGCTCCGTCCACAGGGTATAGCATGGCGTTGCAAAATGGAGTGATAGCCTTCCTTCTTCAAGACCCCTTTTACCCTGTACAAATCTCCCACTTTACCACCACCAAAGCACCCCCAAACCATCACATTGCCTCCAACATGCTTTACAGATGGCGTCAAACACTCCTCCAGCATCTTTTCATTTTATCTGCATCTCACGAATGTTCTTCTTTGTGATCTGAACACCTCAAACTTAGATTTGTCTGTCCATAACACTTTTTCCAATCTTCCTCTGTCCAGTGTATGTGTTCTTTTGCCCATCTTAATATTTTCTTTTTATTGGCCAGTCGGAGATATGGCTTTTTCTTTGCAACTCTGCCTAGAAGGCCAGCATCCCGGAATCGCCTCTTCACTGTTGACGTTGAGACTGGTGTTTTGCGGGTACTATTTAATGAAGCTGCCAGTTGAGGACTTGTGAGACGTCTGTTTCTCAAACTAGACACTAATGTACTTGTCCTCTTGCTCAGTTGTGCACCGGGGCCTCCCACTCCTCTTTCTATTCTGGTTAGAGACAGTTTGCGCTGTTCTGTGAAGGGAGTAGTACACAGCATTGTACGAAAATAGATTGACGAGTTTCAGAAGAAAGTTCTTTGTTTCTGTCCATTTTGAGCCTGTAATTGAACCCACAAATGCTGACGCTCCAGATACTCAACTAGTCTAAAGATGGCCAGTTTTATTGCTTCTTTAATCAGAAAAACCGTTTTCAGCTGTGCTAACATAATTGAAAAAGGGTTTTCTAATGATCAATTAGCCTTTTAAAATGATAAACTTGGATTAGCTAACACAACGTGCCATCAGAACACAGGAGTGATGGTTGCTGATAATGGGCCTCTGTGTACTTATGTAGATATTCCATTTCAGCTACAATAGTCATTTACAACATTAACAATGTCTACACTGTATTTCTAATCAATTTGATGTTATTTTAATGGACATAAAATATGCTTTTCTTTCAAAAACAAGGACATTTCTAAGTGACCCCAAACTTTTGAACAGTAGTGTATTATGATGCATAGACATTTACGTCATTTAGCAGACGCTCTTATCCAGAGCAACTTACAGTAGTGCATGCATACATTGCATGCATTTTCTTTTGTACTGGCCCCCCGTGGGAATTGAACCCACAACCCTGGTGTTGCAAACACCATGCTCTACCAACTGAGCCACAGGGAAGACTGTATATCTGAAGAATACGTAGGATAGAAAAGTATACAGTATGTACAGCAGTAGTTAAATAGGATAGGCCCTGACTAGAATCCAGTATATACATATGAAGTGGGTAAAACAGTATGTAAACATTATTAAAAAAGACCAGTGTTACATGTCTATGTACATAGGCAGCAGCCTCTAAGGTGCGGGGTTGAGTAACCAGGTGGAAGTTGGCTAGTGACAGTGACTAAAGTTCATGGCAGGGTACTGGGAGGAGGCCGGCTAGTGGTGACTATTTAACATAAAGTGGCTGTTCCACTGGATATCATAAGGTGAATGCACCAATTTGTAAGTCGCTCTGGATAAGAGCGTCTGCTAAATGACTTAAATGTAAATGTAAATGTAACATTCTGATAGCCTTGAGATATAAGCTGTTTTTCAGTCTGTTGGTCTCAGCTTTGATGCACCTGTACTGACCTCACCTTCTGGATGGTAGCGGGGTGAACAGGCCGTGGCTCGGGTCCTTGATTATCTTTTTGGCCTTCCTGTGACATTGGGTGCTGTAGATGTCCTGGAGGGCAGGCAGTGTGCCCCCGGTGATGCCCTGTGGTTGAGGATGGTGCTGTTGCCGTACCAGGCAGTGATACAGCCTGACTGGATGCTCTCAATGGTGCATTTGTAAAAGTTTGAGGGTCTTAGGGGCCACGCTGAATTTTTTCAGCCTGCTGAGGTTGAAGAGGGGCTGTTGCAACTTCTTCATGACACTCTCTGTGTGGGTGGACCATTTCAGATTATCAGTGATGTGTACACCGAGGAACTTGAAGTTTTTGAACTTCTCCACTGTGGCCCCGTCGATGCGGACGGGGGCGTTCTCCCTCTGCTGTCTCCTGAGTCCACGATCAGCTCCTTTGTTTTGTTGATGCTGAGGGAGAGGGCCCTCACCTCCCCCTGTGTCGTCTGCAAACTTGATGATTGAGTTGGAGACGTGCGTGGCCACGCAGTCATGGGTAAACAGAGAGTACAGGAGGGGGCTGAGCACGCACCCTTGTAGGGCCCCTGTCTTAAGGATCAGCGTAGTGGAGGTGTTGCTGCCTACCTTCACCACCTGGCAGCGTCAGGTCAGGAAGTCCAGGACCCAGGTGTACAGGGCAGGGAACAGACCCAGGGCCCCAAGCTTAACGATGAGCTTGGAGGGTACAATGGTGTTGAAGGATGAGCTGTAGTCTATGTCATTCTTACATAGGCATTCCTCTTGTCCAGATGGGATAGGGTAGTGTGCAGTGTGATTGCATCATCTGTGGATCTATTGCAAATTGGTATGCAAATTGCAGTGGGTCTAGGGTGTCGGGTAAGCTGGTCGGGTAGTCAATGTCAACTCATTGCCTAATGTTGGGTGGTCAATGTCAACTCAATGCCTAATGCTAGCTTGCATACTTGAATTATCTTTATCGAGCCAGATAACATTTTAATAGGCTAATTGTATAGTCTTATAATGGGTCGCTTGTGATATATACAGTGCATTCGAGAAAGTATTCAGACCCCTGGACTTTTACCACATTTTGTTACATTACAGCCTTGTTCTAAAATGGATTAAATAAATCAAAAAGCTCATCAATCTACACACAATACCCCATAACGACAAAGTGAAAACAGGTTTTTAGAAATTTTAGCAAATGCATGAAACATAAAAAACTGAAATATCACATTTACATAAGTATTCAGACCCTTTGCTGTGAGACCTGAAATTGAGCTCAGGTGCATCCTGTTTCCATTGATCATCCTTTAGATGTTTCTACAACTTGATTGGAGTCCACCTGTGGTTAATTCAATTGATTGCACATGATTTGGAAAGGCACACACCTGTCTATATAAAGGTCCTACAGTTGACAATGCATGTCAGAGCAAAAACCAAGACATGAGGTCAAAGGAATTGTCCGTAGAGCTCTGAGACAGGATTGTGTCGAGGCACAGATCTGGGGAAGGGTACCAACAAAATATATGCAGCATTGAAGGTTCCCAAGAACACAGTGGCCTCCATCATTCTTAAATGGAAGAAGTTTGGAACCACCAAGACTCTTCCTAGAGCTGGCCACCCGGCCAAACTGAGCAATCGGGGGAGAAGTGCCTTGGTCAGGGAGGTAACCAAGAACCCGATGCTCACTCTGACAGCTCCAGAGTTCCTCTGTGGAGATGGTTGTCCTTCTGGAAGGTTCTCCCATCTCTGCAGCACTCCACCAATCAGGCCTTTATGGTAGAGTGGCCAGATGGAAGCCATTCCTCGGTAAAAGGCACATGACAGCCCGTTTGGAGTTTGCCAAAAGGGACCTAAAGGACTCTCAGACCATGAGAAACAACATTCTTTAGTCTGATGAAACCAAGATTGAACTCTTTGGCCTGAATGCCAAGCGTCACGTCTGGAGGAAACCTGGCACCATCCATACGGTGAAGCATGGTGGTGGCAGCATCTTGCTGTGGGGATGTTTTTCAGCGGCAGGGAATGGGAGACTAGTCAGGATCAATGGAAAGATGAAAGGAGCAAAGTACAGAGAGATCCTTGATGAAAACCTGCTCTAGAGCACAGGACAACGAGCCTAAGCACACAGCCAAGAAAATGCAGGAATGGCTTCGGGACAAGTCTCTGAATGTCCTTGATTGGCCCAGCCAGAGCCCGGACTTGAACCCAATCAAACATCTCTTCTGCAGAGAAGAATGGGAGAAACTCCCCAAATACAGGTTTGCCAAGCTTGTAGCATCATACCCAAGGAGACTCGAGGCTGTAATCACTGCCAAAGGTGCTTCAACAAAGTACTGAGTAAATGGTCTGAATACTTATGTAAATGTGATATTTCATATATTTTTTGTTATGTACACTGTACATTTGCAAAAACTTCTAAAAATCTCTTAGCTTTCTTATTTTGGGGTATTATGTGTAGATTGATGAGGGGGGAAAAAATCATCTATTTCAGAATAAGGCTGTAACGTAACAATGTGAAAAAAGTCAAGGGGTCTGAATATTTTCAGAATGCACCATATACACTGAGTATACAAACATTAGGAACACCTGCTCTTTCCATGACATAGAATGACCAGGTGAATCCAGGTGAAAGCCATGATCCCCTATTGGTGTAACCTGTTAAATCCACTTCAATCAGTGTAGATGAAGGGGAGAAGACCGGTTAAAATGTATGCCAAGCAAATACCATTGATTGCAAAGTTTAACAAATCATACACCTACAGTATATGCAGAAGTTAACTTTTAACAATTGCCACTGACATTTTTACTAATATACATTTACTTGAGGAACAGGGCAGATGCAATTTATCATCATTTAAAAAAAAAATGTATGTGACCACATTTTCCAAAGGTTTTAGCAAAACTGTTAAATCTCTACTCTAATTCTACTTAAAATTCAAAGATGTCTGCAGAAAGAATGGGGTGTCAGCTATGACATGACACCTTGAGCTTGAAAAGATCTCTTTTGGTTATTGAACTACAGTAAGCGAAGTGGGTCAACACCCGGTAACATAATGACGGTAACAGAATGACATCATGGGACCTTGATCTGTACTATGCAGAAATGCATAATTATGAATGTTATTCTCTTCATGGTGATGTATCCTGAATAGGTACACAAAGGTAGAAAAATGTAATATCCTCTTTTGCATGTTTGGGTATTATTCTAATGAGCTCTGCACCCAAACAAGACCAAATTTGGTTGGTCCGGACCGGATCAAATCTATATCAATCATAGACGTCTATGTTTCACAAGTTTTGACATCACAGTACAGCACAGTAAAGAAAAGTAGAGTGTTCAGTAGAGTACAGTACAGTACAGTAGCACACAGTAGAGTACAGTAAAGCAAAATAGAGTATAGTTCAGTACAGAACACTCCAGTATGTCACGTCCTGACCAGTATAGGGGTTAATTGTTATTGTAGTTTTGTCATAACGTGGCAGGGGGTATTTGGTTTATGTGGTTCGGGGTGTGTGTCTATGTAGAGGGGTGTTTGATTGATGAATTCCGGGGTTTCTGGGCACTGTTCTATGTTAGTGTATTTCTATGTTCTGTCTAGTCTAGTCTATTTCTATGTTTAGTTTATTGGGGTTGGACCTTCAACTGGAAGCAGCTGGTTATCGTTGCTTCTGATTGAAGGTCCTATAATTAGGAGTTTGTTTTCATGAGTTTTTTTTGGTGAGAGATTGTGCTGTGTATAGCTTTGTGCCTTACCGGCCTGTTATGAGTCGTCGTGTTTTTTTGTGTTTGTTTTGGTTTACCTTCTTTGTCCTTAATAAAAAGAAGATGAGTGCACATATTCCTGCTGCGTTTTGGTCCACTCTACCCTACGACAACCGTGACACAGTAGAGTAGAATATATTACATTATATTGTACTTTACTCGTATGTGCTCTAATGTACTCTACTGAACTATACTCCATTTTTCTGTTCTCTACTGTACTGTGCTGTTCTCTACTGTACTGTACTGTGCTCTACTCCAACTGTGGTTTGTGACTACTATGACTTCCCATTGTGGCCAATTCAATTGCAGTCATTTTGTTACAGATTTTTTTGGTAACAGAGTGACATGTTTTAATCACTTCATAATTCCTAAACCAAATTGTTATCAGTAAAAACACTACAACTAATTGGTAGGTCTACCTTGTTACTTCTGTGAACTTTCATCATCCTTCATGAGGGAGAGGCATTAGTAAATATCTTAAAGATACTGTATGTGGGGTTTTGGTAACAGAATGCCAAGACTCTACGCAATATTTTTTAAACTTACAGAAGGCAAATCATTTCTGCAAAACTAAATAGAAATGTTGATATTAATTGACAGGGGCCCTTCAACATTATTGTGTTTTGATATATTTCTAATACCTTTTAAGACTTTTTCTAGTAGATGTTTTTTAAGAACCCTTCCCCATTTGTGTGACCAGAAATTAAAGCCTTTGCTTTTTCCTAATTCTTACGATGGAAAATGGTTTAAAAACATATTTATGCCTTCAAAAATATAGACTTATCTTTCATTTGACACCAAATGTGATATGCTCCTAAAGAAACCTGGGTCCTTTTACATGGAAATGACCATATAAGAACAGGGTTCCATTTGGGATGCGACCACACACTGACCCACCGGCAGGGTAACTCATATATGTCGGGGTAACCAGCACTCATACATGTCAGGGAGCCTGACACCACTGCTACTTTTACTGGAGCTGCAGGCCTGTTTGGGTTGGCCTGGCTCCAGCAAGGGTTTAAATACCAGGCTAGGATGGATGGAGTGATGGAAGGGGAGAGGCTACTCTACATATGAAGAGTCGAAGACTCTCAACTCCTGCTTTGGCGGTCAGGAGTGTCGGTCTGCCTCTTGGCACACTCTGAAGTGAGAATGGAACTCACTCTGATTCACAGTTAAACTGGTAGTTTCTCTCTAACAAGGCATTCATATACAGTACTGGCACATCATGCAAAACCCAATGCTATGGAAACAGAGCTATGTTAATCATCTGTTCTCAATCACATACAGTACAGACAGATGTCTTTACACATTGTCCACCTTTCCGTCTCCTAGGAACCTCCAAAAAAAGTTCATATACACCTGTTATTGAGTCCCATAATAATCTCTTCATTTATGCGTGGGACTGGGAACATCATCTAATAGATTTCCCATGTTATGTCCAGTCCTTCGTACCACTTGAATCAAATCCACAAATCACTTCCACATGATGGGGGCTGGGGACACATTGAAATTTACACATCTGGAGCGCGTTCAGTTTGCGGGCATGAGTCTCTCTCTCTCTCTCTCTCTCTCTCTCTCTCTCTCTCTCTCCTTAGACTCTCTATCCCTCTCTTCATCACTCTCTCCCTTCTTTCTGTGGCCTGCTGCAAGTCATGAAAAAGAAAACTGGACCTGGACGAGAGTTGGAGCTGGACTCTCTCTCGCTGAATCTCACTCTCTCGCTCTCTCTCTCTCGCTCTCTCTCTCTCTCTCTCTCTCTCTCTCTCTCTTTCTTTTAACTGTATCGACAACATCTTCCTCTCTATTTCTCTCTCCATCTCTCTCTCTCTCTCTCTCTCTCTGACCTTCATGGGCTCGCTCTGGCTGCTCTCATGTCACTGGCTATCCGTCAAACATTCACAGCCATGACACTGACCATGCAGCATTCATGAATATTGAAATGCAATTAATATAAATACACCTCACGATGCTGTCAAAAGTAGAAAAACAGAGGTGATGGCTAGTGGGTCTGGGCCGGTGTGATGTAATTGATGTTTGTATGTGTATGTTTTTAAATCTTCTATAAAATAAAATACAAAGTGACAGGGAAAACGGGGTGCAAGTCAGTTTGTTGCTGAGTAAGAACAGATGACAACAAATAAATCCAAGACAAAACGTTGGAAATGCTTCTGGTTTTGAGTTGGTGTGTTGACCTGTTAGGTATGTGTATACAGAAGTGTCATGAATCGTGTGCTATCGGAGCTTGAGTCGATAAAAAAAAAAAAACATCTGCCCCGTCTCAACCCACTGACAGTTTACCTGCTCGTCATCTAAATGAATTGTTCGAGAAATATTTAGTTACCTTACATCAACATCGCACTGGGAAAACATTCAACAACAATAACACAACCAGTAATACAAGCCACTGCAACAAAGGAATAGAAAAATACTCCTGGAGTTTATCAGGTCCATCTGTGAACCAATTGCATGCAGGTTTCTGAGCAATTTAAGAATGAGTTACTGGATATATTATGTGTTTATTGTGTTTATGTCAAAGAAGATGAAAAGGAAGAATTCTGCATTCCCAGACAATGGTGCATATTCCTGGCATAGCTTGCTGAGTCATAATCAAATCCTGAATGATGTTACCTGGGCTTAGTGCGATTGATGGGCAATGCTCTGTTTCAAAAGTCTCAAAAGAAAGATAGATACCAGCACACTGGAATGCTCCCACAGTTTTATTGAGTGCAACATTTTGACCCAAAGGTCTTCATCTGATTTCAAAGTCTCGTTATATTACAAAGAGACGTAATAGACGCGTGGCTCTCGACCTTCACCTCTCCCAAGTCCGTACGGGAGTTGCCGCAATGGGACAAGACTGTAACTACCAATTGGATATCACGAAGTTGGGGAGCAAAATCAATAAATAAAGAGACAGAATTAAATCACATAGTTAGTTAATACTCTGTACATTACAAAAGCCAACAAGTGAAAATTAAGTTTCTAGATTACGTTTGTAGGTCACAATCATAGCTATAGACTAGCTTCTTAGACGTTGAAGGCAGTCTGGATGTCCCATTACAAGATGCATAATTAGATCAACACATAGCACTTCCTTATGTCTGTCTTCATACATTCCTTTTTGATGTATGCCCCATGTGCTATTTAGATACTGTCTGGACATGTAATGACTCAACTAGATAAAATAATCGCTGGTCCACAGCATGACTACAGGCATGTCTACAACTTTATTAATCAGCGACATCAAAGAGAGACAGTAAAACATGATGTGCCTTTTTCCTTTTTAAATGCATAGTTTGCATTAGCGGTGGCAATTAAAGGACGAAACTCACAAATCACATCAGGAAATATCCAGGGGAAGAAGTAGAGGCTGTAGAGACAGAGGAGGCAGCTGGATGCTGTTGGCAGACGTTCAGCGACACTGCGAGTGGGTTGTCTCTCCTACACAGTAAACTACAACATTGCCTTCAAAAAGAACTCCTTAGAACGTTCAGACAAGAGGAGTTCCCTTCACTATCACAGAATCAGAGAGCAGAGCCCCCCCCCTTAGTTAAACGATAAAGAATAACAATTTACATTGAACTCATTTCGATCATTCAAACCCTTATTAATAAAGAAGAGGCTAGAGACTTCAATAGATACCAGATAAACATGTCAAAGAGGCGTGTGCAATCGATCAAGAAAGCGCAGCTGCTTACAAGTGTTGTCCCACGTGACCAAATATGGTACTGTCCTTTATCCAGGACACAAACTCCAAAAAGGTTGAGATGCAGTGTAGTGTAGGGATGACCTTCAGGGACTCAGTTTGAGCGGGTTTGTGTACAGTACAGTAGTTGATAAAAATCTTGTGATACAGCCAACTTTAAAGGTCCATGTGCCCTGGAGTGGGAATGGTTCCATGCAGGGAACTGCATAAGAAGGTGAGGTGTGGCCCTCTCCATTATACAAACAATTCAATTGACATTAAGATTAAACATAGTTTGTTGTTTCGGTCTAAACAGACCCTCATCGGACAATGCTCTGAAGGGAACTCTGTCCATCTTTGTTGAGATCTCTTGAAGTAATCAGTGATCACTCACTCAAAACGGACAAATATTCCTCTCAACAAAAAAAGTCTACCCTTAAAGACCAGCTGCAGCTGAGCTGGTGAAATAGTTTGTATATCAGCCATTAGCCTGTGTTGTCTGTGACGATGATGTCGGGTTGCTATGATTGACCTTTACATCTGGCACACACTCAAACACACACACACACACACACACACACACACACACACACACACACACACACACACACACACACACACACACACACACACACACACATTTGCTGGAACGGAACACAAAACGGAGCTCTCCCTCCCATAATGAGTCTTGTGACATTGGTGTCCAGATAGCAGGCTGAGGCTCCATTCAAATACTTTCCTTGGAGTTTCCCTTAGCGTCACCATCAAGTCTAAACTAATAAAAATAGATGAAGCTAAGTGTGCACTCCCTGTTCTGACCACATCCCGTCAACTGAGAAGGCGTCGGTACTATTCCTCCTTTTAAGGAAGCACACAGACACAGGAGGCGATGTTAGTTGACGGTAGTTGTGTCGTAGCAGCTAGCGTAGCTGGGAATGAACAGGAACGGAATACAGAAACCATGGTTTACCCTAACAAATACCTGCTTGCTGCTGCTATCCAGAGACAAGGGCTGTGTGTCCCGAATGGCACTCTATTCCCATTGACCTCTGGTCAAAACGAATGCACTATGTAGGGAATAGGGTGACATTTGGGACACTAGCCCAGCTACCCAGAGACAAGATGGGATCCAGGAACAACTTTTATTTCCGTGATGATTAAAGAATCAGTTTTCCATAATGCTAATAGCCATTGTGTGTCTGCAAGCTGAAGGAGAGGAAAGAAGGTAGAGTAAATAAATGAAAGTAGGCCTAATTAGGTAATAAGTAATGGATGACATATCTGACTGTGCAAATGAAACATCTACAGTATCTACGACGTCCTCTTCTGCTCCAAAGGCACCTTAGGGGCTCCTGTATCTATTTCTGTATCCCTATCCATCACATAATCTGTTCTGAGTCTTACTGTGATGTCACCCAAGGGGGAAGAGAGAAATCATAGAATGCAGAGCTTCTTTTCATGCCAGGACATTCAGTTGATTCTAGTATCCTAGTGATTTAGTAATGTCTACTAATAGACATCTGTCTGGGACATGGTGGCCTTTCTATGTCTCTAACATAATATAACTAGAAGACAGTTATTCTATTTATATGTGGTATAAGTGCACTGATGGTAAAATTATGGCTGATGAATGACACCATTTTCCAGCTAATCCCATATACCAGCTAATTCTAGGGCTACAACTCCTCCTTTGCCAACTGGCCTGGACCCTTTATTGTCGACACGGAGCCCCGCCGATCCATCACGACTGGACTGCCGACGTGATCGCCCGATGTGGTCTCAACAGGCTATTCTGTAACAATGTCGTGAAGAACAATATACTAGCCCCGGCCCGCTAGCTTTTCTGAACGCTGTGTCCCCTGCTCGCCTAGCGTAGTAGTGACTACCGAACGGCACCCTGACTCACCTATTGCTGCTCTTTTGACCCTATGATCACTCGGCTACACAGCTGATGCCCCCTGGACTGTTTCAATAACACGGTACCTCATTTCGTTTACCTGTCTTGAACTCAGGTCCTGTATGTACCTAACTGACCCGCTCTGCCCATTCATCACCATTTACCCGTTGTTGTCTTAGCTCTTCTGATCAACACCTGTGATTGCTTTATGCCTCTCTCTAATGTCAATATGCTTTGTCTACTGCTGTCTTGGCTAGTTCTTTTATTTTATTTCACTGTAGAGCCCTCAGACCCTTATCCTACTCCTCTTCTGTTCCTCTGGCGATGTAGAGGGGAATCCAGGCCCTGCAGCCCCCAGTTCCACTCCTATTCCCCAGGCGCTATCATTTGTTGACTTCTGTAACCGTAAAAGCCTTGGTTTCCTGCACGTTAACATCAGAAGCCTCCTCCCTAATTTTGTTTCATTCACTGCTTTAGCACACTCCACCAACCCTGATGTCCTAGCCGTGCCGAATCCTGGCTTAAGAAGGCCACCAAAAATTCTGAAATTTCCATCCCCAACAACAACATTTTCCGCCAAGATAGAACTGCCAAAGGGGGTGGAGTTGCAATCTACTGCAGAGATTGCCTGCAGAGTTCTGTCATACTATCCAGGTCTATACCCAAATAATTTGAGCTTCTACTTTTAAAAATCCACCTTTCCAGAAATAAGTCTCTCACTGTTGCTGCTTGTTATAGACCCCCCTCAGCCCCCAGCTGTGCCCTGGACACCATATGTGAATTAATTGCCCCCCATTTATCTTCAGAGTTTGTACTGTTAGGTGACCTAAACTGGGATATGCTTAACACCCCGGCCGTCCTACAATCTAAGCAAGATGCCCTCAATTTCACACAAATTATCAATGAACCTACCAGGTACAACCCTAAATCCATAAACACGGGCACCCTCATGGATATCATCCTGACCAACCTGCCCTCTAAATACACCTCTGCTGTCTTCAACCAGGATCTCAGCGATCACTGCCTCATTGCCTCTGTCCGCAATGCGTCCGCGGTCAAACAACCATCTCTCATCACTGTCAAATACTCCCTAAAACCTTTCAGCGAGCAGGTCTTTCTAATCGACCTAGCACGGGTATCCTGGAAGGATATTGACCTCATTCTGTCAGTAGAGGATGCCTGGTTATTCTTTAAAAGTGCTTTCCTCACCATCTTAAATAAGCATACCCCATTCAAAAAATGTAGAACTAAGAACAGATATAGCCCTTGGTTCACTCCAGACTTGACTGCCCTTGAGCAGCACAAAAACATCCTGTGGCGTACTGCATTAGCATCGAATAGCCCCCGCGATATGCAACTTTTCAGGGAAGTTAGGAAACAATATACACAGGCAGTTAGGAAAGAAAAGGCTAGCTTTTTAAAACATACATTTGCATCCTGTAGCACAAACTCCAAAAAGTTCTGGGACATTGTAAAGTCCATGGAGAATAAGAGCACCTCCTCCCAGCTTCCTACTGCACTGAGGCTAGGAAACAATGTCACCATCGATAAATCTACGATATTCGAGAATTTCAATAAACATTTTTCTACGGCTGGCATGCTTCCACCTGGCTACCCCTACCCCGGTCAACAATCTGGACCCCTACAAATCAGCTGGGCTAGACAATCTGGACGCTCTCTTTCTAAAATAATCCGCTGCAATTGTTGCAGCCCCTATTACTAGCCTATTCAACCTCTCTTTCGTATCGTCTGAGATCCCTAAAGATTGGAAAGCTGCCGCGATCATCCCGCTCTTCAAAGTGGGAGACACTCTAGACCCAAACTGTTACAGACCTATATCTATCCTACCCTGCCTTCCTAAGGTCTTCGAAAGCCAAGTTAACAAACAGATCCCCGACCATTTCGAATCACACCTTACCTTCTCCGCTATGCAATCTGGTTTCCGAGCTGGTCATGAGTGCACCTCAGCTACGCTCAAGGTCCTAAACGATATCATAACCGCCATCGATAAAAGACAATACTGTGCAGCCGTCTTCATTGACCTGGCCAAGGCTTTCGATCTTGCTGCTGGTGATTCTCTGATCCACCTCTACGCAGACGACACCATTCTGTATACTTCTGGCCCTTCTTTGGACACTGTGTTAACAAACCTCCAGACGAGCTTCAATGCCATACAACACTCCTTCCATGGCCTCCAAGTGCTCTTAAATGCAAGTAAAACTAAATGCGTGCTCTTCAACCAATCGCTGCCCGCACCCACCCGCCCGTCTAGCATCACTACTCTGGGCGATTCTGACTTAGAATATGTGGACAACTACAAATACCTAGGTGTCTAGTTAGACTGTAAACTCTCCTTCCAGACTCACATTAAGCATCTCCAATCCAAAATCTAGAATCAACTTCTTATTTTGCAACAAAGCATCCTTCACTCATGCTGCCAAACATACCCTCGTAAAACTGACTATCCTACCCATCCTTGACTTCGGCGATGTCATTTACAAAATAGCCTCCAACACTCTACTCAGCAAACTGAATGTAGTCTATCACAGTGCCATCCATTTTGTCACCAAAGCCCCATATACTACCCACCACTGCTACCTGTATTGTCTCGTTGGCTGGCCCTCGCTTCATATTCGTCGCCAAACCCACTGGCTCCAGGTCATCTATAAGTCTTTGCGAGGTAAAGCCCCGCCTTATCTCAGCTCACTGTTCATCATAGCAGCACCCACCCGTAGCACGCGCTCCAGCAGGTATATTTCACTGGTCATCCCCAAAGCCAACTCCTCTTTTGGCTGCCTTTCCTTCCAGTTCTCTGCTGCCAATGACTGGAATGAATTGCAAAAATCACTGAAGCTGGAGTCTTATATCTCCCTCACTAACTTTAAGCATCAGCTGTCAGAGCAGCTTACCGATCATTGCACCTGTACACAGCCCATCTGTAAATAGCCCACCCAACTACCTCCTCCCCATATTGTTATTTATTTTTTTGCTCCTTTGCACCCCAGTATCTCTACTTGCACATTCATCTTCTGCACATCTATCACTCCAGTGTTAATGCTAAATTGTAATTATTTCGCCACTATGGCCTATTTATTGCCTTGTCTCCCTAATCTAACTACATTTGCACACACTGTATATAGATTTATCTATTGTGTTATTGCCCGTGCGTTTGTTTATCCGATGTGTAACTGTGTTGTTTGTGTCGCACTGCTTTGCTTTATCTCGGCCAGGTCGCAGTTGTAAATGAGAACTTGTTCTCAACTGGCCTACCTGGTTAAATAAAGGTGAAATAAAATGTAAATGCGACTCACTCTAACGTCCCTCAGATTAGACTACCCCCCCCCCCCCCCGTAATTTTCCCCTGTGGATAACGATTTCCTTTCCCATTCAATGTCACACCTATGCCATTGCTTAATAGAATTATAGACAACTTTCTATTCTACTGACAGCCCACCACTGTTCTCTGACAGGTTCATGCACCAGACATGATCAGACAACACATTACTGTTTATAGATGTTGTCATTATATAGTCGTCAATAGCTGACTATGTGGCTAAATTTTTTCATTATATTTTCATTCATGCTTTAAATAGTAAAGGGTCACCAATGTTTTTTTATTTATATATCCTTTATTTAACTAGGCAAGTCAGTTAAGAACAAATTCTTATTTTCAATGACGCCCTACCCCGGCCAAACCCTAACCAGGACGACGCTGGGCCAATTGTGCACCACCCGATGGGACTCCCAATCACAGCTGGGTGTGATACAGCCTGGAATTGAACCAGCATCTGTAATGACACCTCTAGCACTGAGATGCAGTGCCTTAGACCGCTGCGCCACTCGGGAGCCCAATGTATTTAGCATACTGTACATTGTGTATTATAGGACAGCATCCTTATTACATTTCTAAAGATGATAATATTGTAGCGATGTTATTGTAGCGAAGTGGGATGTTACAATTCCCACCAAGTGGGTTAACCCTATTGGTGCGATGTGTAGGGTGTTTGCCTTTCATTCCGCGACCTGGGTTCACTTCCCTGCTTTGCTGTTTGCTACATTGGTGTCAGAAGTGGGATGGCGGCTATTAGGCCCTCGGAACACATGGCCCAAACATGTGAGGGGGCTGAGTAGTCGAAGCACGGGGTCGTGCCTTCCCGCTCGGAGAGGGCAGTGTAGTGACGCTCGCTATATGAGACACGTTACAATTCCCAACAAGTGGGTTAAAGGATTTTGGCAATGATGCCATTTATCTACTTCCCCAGATGAACTCTTCGATACCATTTTTTGTGTATGAAGGAAGTTAGAGGTAGTTTCGTGAACCCATGCTAACTAGCGATGACTGTTAGTCCTTCCCTGTGGCTCAGTTGGTAGAGCATGGTGTTTGCAACGCCAGGGTTGTGGGTTCGATTCCCACGGGGGGCCAGTACAAAAAATAAAAAAAAATTGAAGAAATGCGTGAAATTAAATGTATGCATTCACTACTGTAAGTCGCTCTGGATAAGAGCGTCTGCTAAATGACTGAAATGTTAAAATGTCTATGGTATCTACTAGCATGTTATCAGTTACCATAGACTTCAGGGGCGCCAGTTGCTAGAATATCATAAACTTTTTTGTGCAAAAGGGATTTACAGATTTTGACCAAGGAAACAGGATACTACTGGCAATATACAATGTTGCTCTCTATACATGACTCAAGTTTGGAGTTTTAATTGAATGACACAGTCTAGTTAGACTTCAGCTGTGTTTGTATGCATGCTCAACTTGATTTTACTTGACTTAACGCTTAACTTAAATGCACTTTTTCCCATAAAACAACGGGATGGATCTTCATTTCTCTGGTGACAAGAAACAGTATTAAGCAGACGCAACTGTTTCAATCAACATAATGTGTACAGCTTTCCGTACGGAAGAAGGGTGCCAGCATCTCATCCTTAACTAAACATGTCATTCAATTCACATTTCTAAGCTGCCTTTATGGCAGTGAGACAATGAGACAGCGGGTAGCAGGTAACCTAGAGGTTAAGGTCGCAGATTCAAATCTCCGAGCCGCAAGGTTGTAAAACTCTGCTGTTCTGCTCTTGAGCAAGGCATTTAACCCCCAACAACAACTGCCCCCTGGGCACCGATGATGTCGATTAAGGCAGCCTCCCGCACCTCTGTTATTCAGAGTGATTGGGTTAAACACGGAAGACTCATTTTGGTTTAATGCATTCAGTTCTGCAACTTACTAGGTATCCCCCTTTCCCAATACTGGTGCACTCTGAGGAGAGAAGCTTCAGAGTTTCACAGAGGTGAAACACACTCGCATGATAACCTTAACTGAGACCTGAAGTCTTGGTTTAGCTCCTGGAGCAACTGCCTTGGCTTAAGCTCAGTGGTTTTACACAGTCATGGCACACAGGAGACAAGCGTTTTAACATTGACACAGGTTTGAATACTAAGACACAAAAACACAGACCTAGACACACGTGTATCAGAAAGAGACAGCCTTGTGCTCTTTTTTCTCCAATGAGATTCACAAATCCCATTCTCACAGTCACTGGCTAACTAGAAAAGTGGATGATCTTCTATAGGAGAGAGAGATAGTTGCAGCCAGAAACCATTCCTGGTCCCCAGGAGACAAGCTCATTGCTCATCAGGAGACGGTGGCTCAATGGCTCACACACATACACAATGAGGCTCTGGCTTTGGTCTCCATAACCACTACCATCTAAGGAATAGGAGCCTGACTTGGCATGTACTCTGCGGCACACAGCTTTTCCACTGCAGGACGTCTGCTTAATGTATGACAAACAGAGTGTTAAGTCAAATTATAGTATTCACTGCCTGGGTCAGGGTAGAGAGAGTGCGCAGCACACACACACACACACACACACACACACACACCCCCCTGGCCTGGGTAAAGCAGATGTGAGAACGTCTAATCCACACTCTTGACATTCTCTCAACCAGCTTCATGAAGTAGTCACCTGGAAAGCATTTCAATTAACATGCGTGCCTTGTTAAAAGTTAATTGGTGGAATTTCTTCCCTTCTTAATGTGTTTGAGCCAATCATGGAGGCGTGGTATACAGAAGATAGCCCTATTTGGTAAAATACCAAGTCCATACTGTATTATGGCAAGAACAGTTCAAATAAGCAAAGATAAACGACAGTCCATTATTACTTTAAGACATGAAGGTCAGTCAATATGGAACATTTCAAGAACTTTGAACGTTTCTTCAACTGCAGTCGCAAAAAACATCAAGTGCTATGATGAAACTGGCTCTAATGAGAACCGCCACAGGAAAGGAAGACCCAGAGTTACCTCTGCTGCAGAGGACAAGTTCATTAGAGTTAACAGCCTCAGAAATTGCAGCCCAAATAAATGCTTCACAGAGTTCAAGTAACAGACACATCTCAACATCAACTGTTCAGATGAGACTGTGTGAATCAGGCCTTCATGGTCGAATTGCTGCAAAGAAACCACTACTAAAGGACACCAATAATAAGAAGAGACTTGCTTGGGCCAAGAAACATGAGCAATAGGCATTAGACCGGTGGAAATCTGTCCTTTGGTCTGATGTGGCCAAATTTTAGATTTTTGGTTTCAACCGCCGTGTCTTAGTGAGACGCAGAGTATGTGAACGGATGATCTCCGGAAGAGGAGGTGTGATGGTGTGGGGGTGCTTTGCTGGTGACACTGTCTGTGATTTATATAGAATTCAAGGCACACTTAACCAGCATGGCTACCACGGCATTCTGCGGCGATCCGCCATCCCATCTGGTTTGCGCTTAGTGGGACTATCATTTATTTTTCAACAGGACAATGACCCAAAACACCTCCAGGCTGTGTTAGGGCTATTTGACCAAGAAGGAGAGTGATGGAGTGCTGCATCAGATGACCTGGCCTCAACAATCCCCCGACCTCAACCCAATTGAGATGGTTTGGGATGAGTTGGACCGCAGAGTGAAGGAAAAGCAGCCAACAAGTGCTCAGCATATGTGGGAACTCCTTCAAGACTGTTGGAAAAGCATTCCAGGTGAAGCTGGTTGAGAAAATGCCAAGAGTGTGCAAAGTTGTCATCAAGGCAGAGGGTGGCTACTTTGAAGAATGACATTTTTGGGGGGTTACTACATGATTCCATATGTGGTATTTCATAGTGTTGATGTCCACTATTATTCTACAATGTAGAAAATAGTACAAATAAAGAAAAACCCTTGAATGAGTAGGTGTATCCAAACTTTTGACTGGTACTGTGTGGTGTAATTCCTAGGAATTTTTTATTTTATGTTACTGGCTGGCGAAACATCTGCAAGCTAGGCTACTTAAATCAACAAAATCCATGGGTTTCAGCTTACTCTTACTTCATGATTGAGGAATGCTCAATTTACCATTTCTTTCTTTTCACCATCCCGTTTTGTTCTGCAGGTCACATATTTCCAATGGGCTCCACATGGTTGTGTGTGTGTGTGTGTGTGGGTGCGAGCGAATGTGTGCCTGTGTGCACGTGCATGTGACTATAACTGGGGTGATGAATGCAGAGTGGCCTTCAATGACACGCCTTTAAAGCCCAAGAAAATACTTCAAACAAGTTGAGACTGTCTGTGGCTGCTTTCATATCACCAGACTGGCTTCATGCTCATCATCATGTCTGGAATAAGAGTTCTTACTAACCAAGCTTCAAAAACAAAGAGTCTCTGATGATTCACAAGGTGTCTGAGGCATGTGTTCTAGTTTAGCAGTTGAGACCATGGCGCTGTTACAAGGCTAAAATAGCCTAAGGCCTGGAATCAATCAGTAGCGCTGAAGATCAGCGTTATAGCGTGATTTAAATTTAAAGGAAATGTTTCCGCGTTCGCTGAGACTGCATTCACAGGAAACGCTGCATATGTCGGCTCAATTGAAAACGACTTAAATTTCAACCGCGCTACAATGCAGATCTTCGGCACTACTATTTGAATCCAGCCCTAAGTCTTTCTTCCCTTCGAAGGGAATGCAGAATGCAGTTCACATCTTTGGTAAATGGATGTTGTAAAAGATGTACATTTATTCTTTCTCTAATTATATTCAGATTGAATAAGGGACAAATAAATCTTGAGAATCTAAAGATTATGAAAATAAACGTTTCTTCATTGTTTCTTAACTTGCTACCAAAAACTCTCCTCCCCTATTTATATAATTTCCCTTGCATCATATCATTATTAAGCATTGTTTAGTAATAACAATCAATATAGCGGTGTCAAACCTTCCCTGGCTGCCACTACACTTGCTAATAAAATTCTGTCTCATCTAATAAAACGATTCTGAAGTAAGTTGGTTTAATATTTAGTATTTTATAAAAAGGTATATCTAATTATGTCAGATCTTGAAATGTTGTATATTACAGTGCCTTCAGAAAGTATTGACACCCCTTGACTTATTCCACTTTTTGTTGTTACAGCCCGAATTTAAAATTGCAAAAAATTTGCTTAACAAGTCACATAACAAGTTGCATGTGTTTAATATGATTTTTGAATGACTAGCCCACACATACAATTATCTGTAAGGTCTCTCAGCCGAGCAGTGAATTTCAAACACAGATTCAACCACAAAGACCAGGGAGGTTTTCCAATGCCTCGCAAAGAAGGGCACCTATTGGTGGATAGGTAAAAACTTGAATATCCCTTTGAGCATGGTGAAGTTATTTCTTACTCTTGGGGTGGTGTATACACCCGGTTAGTACAAGGATACAGGCGTCCTTCCTAACTCAGTTGCCAGAGAGGAAGGAAACTGCTCAGGATTTCACCTGAGGCCAATGGTAACTTTAAAACAGTCCCAGAGGTTAATGGCTGTGATAGGTGTGGTGGTTAATTTCTGTATTATAATCGTGATAAAAAAAAGTTAATAGTAGAATTATGGGATAATTATACTGGATGTTAATATAAATGTACATTCTGCCAATGTTGATGTGTGTTAAATTGAGTTTTTTTTTACTTTGAGTGATAGGACCAATTTGAATCACTGAGCAACGTCATTCTAAATTTTGATTGGATAATTAATTGAGTTTTTGATTATGATTTGGAAACTGAATGACTTTTTAAAACGAAGGATTGATTTGAGTTTAGTATGTTAATAACTATATGAGTGAAGCAATTCATGTATTAGGGATTGATTGTTTTGATTGCTGTTATGAACTAAAGATATTGACACTATTCTCAACATGCGCTGGTGAATGGAGAGGGTGAACTCTGATCCGGAGAGTGAAAGTGATCCACCATATAGGAGAAAACTGAGGATGGATCAACAACATTGTAGTTACTCCACAATACTAACCTAGATGACAGAGTGAAAAGAAGGAAGCATGAACAGAATCAAAATATTCCAAACATGCATACTGTTTGCAATAAGGCACTAAAGTACAACTGCCAAAAATGTGGCAAAGAAATTAACTTTATGTCCCCATTACAAAGTGTTATGTTTGGGGCAAAACGTAACTGAGTACCACTCTTCATACTTTCAGGCATGGTGGTGGCTGCATCATGTTGTGGGTATGCTTGTCATTGGCAAGGACTAGGGAGTTTTTTAGGATAAAAAGAAACAGTCCATTATTACTAAGAATAGAACTAAGCAGAGGCAAAATCCTAAAGGAAAACCTGGTTCAGTCTGCTTTCCAACAGACACTGGGAGACATCAGGACAATAACTTAAACAAATATACACTGGAGTTGCTTATCAAGACGATACTGAATGTTCCTGAGTGGCCTAGTTACAGTTTTGAGTTAAATTGGCTTGAACATCTATTGCAAGACTCGAAAATGGCTTTCTAGCTATGATCAATAACCACTTGACAGAGCTTGAAGAATTAAAAAGTAATAATGTGCAAATATTGTACCATCCAGACTGTTATCGCTGCAAAAAGGTGATTTTAACATGGGTTGTGAATACTAATGTAAATTAGATATTTATGTATTCCATTTTCAATAAATTTGCAAAAATATCAACAACAAAAATATATTCAATCCATTTTGAATTCAGGCTGTGGAACAAAATGTGGAATAAGTCAACGGGTATGAATACTTTCTGAAGGCCCTGTATACAATTAGGGGAGCCGAAAGATAAATAATCCACTTGCTTAGAGATATAAAATGTAATCCGTTTTTAATAAAAACAGTCAAATGTAAGGTGAGTGTGTTGGGGCCCTCTTATTTTTCTTCATAGTTTGTTTGATATCTACTTTTTTTATTATGTCTTTTCTTACCAAATCTTGCTTTTTGTCGCAGCAATTGGAAATTGTTCTTAAGGGGTACTAGTTATCCAACGTTACCCTACTGAGTCAATAAACTAGTGAACTGTGTTGCAATTATCAATTTAAAGAACGTACAGCAAACATGGGAAACATTTTATGTGAAATCGTTTCATTTCATACTATGAGGAATAACGTACTATTTTTGAACTATACCCGCAGCCTAGCCTGCAATAAGCCTCGATTTCCTTTGGAAAATGGGATGCGCACAAAATCATGGCAACTGATGCTCCGCGGTGAGTTGTGGCACATATTCTCGCGTGTGAAATTAATACATGTAAAGTTTATATTTAATTCAAACGTACCTGTCCTGCAGAAAGCCAAGTTCAGTTGTTTCTTTATGTTCGATGTCAGAAGCTTCGGAGAGAGTTGAAACAATTGAGCTTTTATCCATTGGCTATGGTGCAGTTGTGGCTCCTCCTGTCTCGCTCACATTTCTAAAATGTTTAGGCTACATTGGCTATTTCTCTCTGTACTTGTAGTCGTCTATGTGTATCGGAGACGGTTGGCTTTCCGTAATAATAAATAATCACGATAAAAGCAATACTAAAGAGTTGTAATGTATTTTTCTTCAACAAATAAAAAGTAAGTATTGCTTTCTAATATGATGAAGCATCCTTATATATGTTTCAGTCATTTAGCAGGTGCTTTTATCCAGAGCAATTAATATATATTTTTTATTTAACCGTTATTTAACTAGGCAAGTCAGTTAAGAATAAATTCTTATTTACAATGACGGCCGGGGAACAGTGGGTTAACTGCCTTGCTTAAGGGAACATCCACATATTGCTTTCTGTTACTGTTCTAACGCTCTTAACCGGTAGGCTACCTGCCACCTTATCTCCACAATTAAACTTCACCAAAAAAAATGACATCATGTTTTTGAAGAAATAAATAGAAAACAATATTGAAAGACTTTGGCTGTTCTCTCAACAAATACTTCCAAATAATGTGATGAAACTCTGCACTATGCTATAGCTGGCCATATAGCAGCTTTGGTATGTGACAGATGTGAAATGTACAAAAATGTGGCAGGGCAAAGAGAACAAGGGAGGGGCACCATGACATGGTCCAGGTGGGAATGTTGTCTGATTCATACTTTAGAAACGGATAGGCAGACTATAGGTGGGAGACCATCCTTAAGGGCTAATACCTAATTCAAAGGGTATTGGGGAAACCATTACTGCTTTCAATAAAGCTGTAGGCTAATAATTACATAGTTAATTACTAACCATACTGGCAGCTATTGGATGCAGCTATTTCAGGTCAGAATATACAAACTAAGTAGAGTGGCGAGTGCTGCGAGACCAATAACTAATGTGCTTGGCAGAAAATGTACCAACAAATAAATATACAGTGTAGCTTACTTATACTGTGCTTGCAAACTGGCAATATATTCAGTTTAAATTGAGTTATATTAAGTGAGATGGGAAGTCAATGCAGTAATCTAAAAAGAATCTGAACCACGCTGAAATGTATAAGTAAATAAAAGAGACTATAAAAGTCCTTTCCAACAGCTGACATCTCTCTCTCCTGCCAGAACACAAGAGCTGCAGTAGCCTCCCACCAAACAAGGATATGTTACTACTCCAGTCAGCAGCTAATTGAAACTCCTCTGTCCACCTAAATAAAAGAGCAATCATATTCAAAGGATACAGTATATGTACAATAATATGTGGAACCTGTTCAAATGAGTGGATTCAGCTATTTCAGCCACAGCCGTTGCTGACAGGTGTATAAAGTTGAGCTCACAGCCATGCAATCTCCATAAAAAAAACATTGGCAGTAGAATGGCCTTACTGAAGAGCTCAGTGACTTTCAACGTTGCAAAGTCATAGGATGCCACCTTTCCAACAAGTCAGTTCGTCAAATTTCTGCCCTGCTAGAGCTGCCCGAGTCAACTGTAAGTGCTGTTATTGTGAAGTAGAAACGTCTTGGAGCAACAACGGCTCAGCTGCGAAGTGGTAGGCCACACAAGCTCACAGAAAGGGACCGCAGAGTGCTGTCCTCGGTTGTAACACTCACTACTGAGTTCCACTGTTTGTCGGGAGCTTCATGAAATCTGTTACCATGGCCGAGCAGCCACCCACAAGCTTAAGATCACTATGCGTAATGCCAAGCGTCGGCTGGAGTGGTGTAAAGCTCACCGCCATTGGACTCTGGAGCAGTGGTAATGCGTTCTCTGGAGTGATGAATCGCGCTTCACCATTTGGCAGTCCGACGGACGAATCTGGGTTTGGCGGATGTCAGGAGAACGCTAGCTGCTCGACTGCATAGTGCCAGCTGTAAAGTTTGGTGGAGGAGGAATAATGGTCTGGGACTGTTTTTCATGGTTTGGTCCAGTGAAGGGATATCTTAACGCTACAGCATACAATGACATTGTAGACGATTCTGTGCTTCCAACTTTGTTGCAACAGTTTGGGGAAGGCCCTTTCCTGTTTCAGCATTATAATGCCCCTGTGCACAAAGTGAGGTCCATACAGAAATGCTTTGTCAAGATCAGTGGGGAAGAATTTGGCTGGCCAGCAGAGCCCTGACCTCAACCCCATCAAACACTTTGGGATGAATTGGAACGCTAACTGCAAGCCAGGCCTAATCACAAATGCTCTTGTGGCTGAATGGAAGCAAGTCCCCGCAGCAATGTTCCAACATCTAGTGGAAAGCCTTCCCAGAAGAGTGAAGGTTGTTATAGCAGCAAAGGAAGGACCAACTACCCAAGTAAGGTGGGTGAGGTTTACACTTTTTTTGAATTTTCTATTGGTTCCTTTGCAACATGCAAGCTCAATTTAAGCAGAAGGGGGAATAAGAATCATATTGTACACCATACTCCTCATTCTTGTTAGCCTGATCCCAGAACTGATGGTTTTTGGCACAGTCCCAGTCTTCTCCTTCATGCCAAATAACTAAAACAGCCACTCCCCCCTGTATCTGCCTGTGGTCACCCTGACGAAAAGGTTCATTATCTATGGGCTTTGCTCATTGCAGTTCACCTGACTGTATCATGATTCAGGAAAACTGCAGCTTCAACTGGTAGGCACAGACATTTTCTTCAAGGAACATTTTCATCATAATACACTAGCAACTACACTGACATACTTTTACATCCTTGAAACATCTTTGGCATTTTTACCCCAAAGAAAACTTCTGAGACAGTCATATCATTACTGTCACTTATACTCCGCTCTCCAGCCTATAGGTCATCAGGCTGCTGATTATCCCGCACACCTGTCACCATCGTCTTGCACACCTGCCCTTCATGACACTCACCTGGACTCCATCACCTCCTTGATTATCTTCCTTATATCTGTCACTCCCCTTGGTTCTTTCCTCAGGTGTTATTGACTCTGTTTTCATGTCGGTGTGTTGTTTGAGTTTATTGTATTGTTTCTTTATTAAAACACTCACTCCCTGTACTCTCAGCGCATTCGTTACAGTTACAGAGTGAGCCATTTCCCTTTAATTGTATTTCCACCATGCAAACCATCAAATGGAAAAGTCAAGTTTTCAAACTAAGTTTAATACTTAATGTCATCACTGAACATTTAGTATAACCGGGGGGATAACACATTACAGAAAATATTACAGGACATGACTACAGTATTTTGTAGTAGCAATATATTTACACATTTACGGTTTTAGGGATTAAGTAATAATATTAGTCATCATTTCCCTAATGACCTGAAGACCACAACACCAAATATAATGGTTATTATGACACAGATGGACAGAGCGCAAAAAATAATATTAGACCGACAGACAGGCGTACAATACAAAATGAGACACACAAACATACATGTATCTTCCCTGTGTAAAAACAAATAAAAAAAATAAAATAAAAAAAATAAAAACATCACAGTAATGCCCCACAAACAATGTGCCTTCAGAAAGTATTCATACCCCTTGAATTTTTCCATATTTTGTTGAGTTACAGCCTGAATTTGAAATGTATTGAATTTAGATTTTTCTGTCACTGGCCTACACACAATGCCGCATAATGTCAAAGTCGACTTTTTTTTTTCTTCGATTTTTTCCGGTCTGGACATATATTTTCAACTTTCATTCAGAACCAAAAATGTACCTGATTTAAACATCCATAAAATACCTATTTTCAACGACAAGAAAATACCTATTTTAAACTTTCATTTAGAGCTTAAATTGAACCCAACCTCAACGTCTGGAAAAATACTTATTCTAGACGTTTTTTCAACTTAATTTTGCTTACTGGGATTATTCTTGTAGTGGCGGCCATTTTTTGTTTCGCTTAGGGCGGCAGAACGGCCAGGACCAGCCCTGAATACTAGTACCCCAATAATGTACAAATCTAAAACATCTTTAGTAGCATTGTATTCAATTGAAAATGCAGTGGTGTTCACATAACCTAAACTATGTTAAGAATACTTTTAAGGTAACATTGGCTGAGATAATGGATGGGCTGGACATGCCGGGAGATGAGTTTGGATTGGTCTGCCATGTAGCATGCTTCTGTCTATAACGTGAGCTGCTCACTATGTCTTGATAGTCCTTTCTACCGCAGTGTAAGACAACATTATCAATCGAGAACTACAAACGTTTTGCTACATTTCTCAACAACATTGATGCTCTGAATTTTTGCAGTCTTTTTTTGGTTTAATGAACAACACTTTTCCACTTTGTTATACTTCAAGCAAGTTCAGCCAAGACTAGCTAGCTAGTAACATTAGCTGAGATGGAAGCTAGCAAAAATGTAGAGGTAACTGTCGTAACCGAGGTAGATACTGTCAACTATATGGAAGATTTTGACACTCTCCCAGAAGTAACGGTACCGAGGTCGGAGGAATTAGTCTTCGGTACAGGTGTCCAAATGACACCTTGGAAACCCCACAAAACTACAGAGTTTAATGCAGCAGGCATTAAGGATATTACCACTGATGTGAAACTGTTGAAAAATAAAGTTGATGCCCTGACAAAAGAAAACAAGCTGCGCACAGCCAGTGATGAACAGGACCGATACAAGCGCCGATGGGGGCTGAGACTGAACGTCCAGCCCATCCACTGATGGTGAGAATATCAGAGGGATTGTGATTGACATTATTGGGAAGGTTGTTCCATATCCCCCTGCTATGAACATCGCTGTAAATGTTGTACACTGTCTCAGAGATAAGAGAAAGGAGATGAACAGACACAGACAGGTCATCATGATGTTTGCGTTGAGGAACGTGAGAGACGAGGTGTGGAGAGCTGCCAAACTTGCGCCGATCTACAGGGAGAAAGGCATTTGCTTTGCAGAAGATTTGAGCAAGCGCGACAGGGATGCCCATGCGAAGCTGTGGCCACAAGTCGATGAGGCAAGACGCAGGGAGAAAAAAAGCCTCCTTTCGCGAGGGGTTTGCTGTCACTGATGGCCGCAGGGTGGAGCCACATGACTGACTGATTTATGCTTCATGAGTTGGCCTGCTTATACAGTAGTAGGCTAATGAAGCCATATACCGTTTCAACTGGTGAGTTTATTCATGCAATCGTTTATCTGAACACCACATATAGGTGATATTGCATAGGGCCATACTGTCCGTAGTGGCGAGTTTTGAATGTGAACATTAACCAACGTAAGCACACTGATTTTTGATTCTCATTTGATGGCATACTAAGATATCAGTTAGCTTTTATTCATTTCATTTCAAGATTGATATTATGTAAGTAAATCTCCATTTATCTTTCATATGGCTTGATTAGCTGTCAGAGATGTTTTTATTTTAAGTTTGAGAGTTCAATTGAAGATCTAAACTATTAATATAATATGTGTTATTACACGGGCTTTCCATTTATTTTCCTTTTACGGTCGTTACTGTTCGCCTACGGTCGTTACTGTTCGTCAAGTACATTTTTGAAGAGCGTATGCTACCTTTATATTCAGGGTCCCTGTTTATTCTAGACAACTCTATCTCGGATACTCTTCTCTTCAACATTTCTCTTTGCTTTTTATCCCTGAACACCAGGGGTTTACGTAACAATTTAAAACGCAAGGCAATTTTTAGTTTTTGTAAAGATTCATTAAAGTGCAATTGTTTTTTTATTTTAAGAGACACGTTCCTCAGATGCTGACTTCAAATTTTGGACTTCACAATGGGGTGACAAGATCATTTTTAGCCATGGCTCATCTCATTCTGCTGGTGTGGGAATACTTTTCAGACGGTTTCCAGGTACAGTTTTAGAAAGCAGGTGTGATGCTGAGGGTCACTTGATAACTATTGTTTTCGAATATAAAGGGTCATGTTACATATTGGTAAATATTTATGGTTATAACATACAGTCAAAAAACAATATTCTTCTAACATCTATTAGTGAAGTCTTAATTGAAAAACAAATATTCTACAGATAACATTATTGCTGGAGGTGATTATAATGTTGCTCCTGATTACTGGATGGATAGGTATCCCATCAGGCATTCAGCCCATTGTTTTAATAACTTCATTCTACATTTCTGCTCCAACTTTCAACTTTCCGACATTTGGCGTTCACAGAATCCAACTTTAAAACAATTTTCTTGGTTCAACTCTACAACTAGCGACAGACAATTAAAATCTAGAATTGATAATTGGTTGGTATCATCCAATCTTATCAATCTTGTCAGTGAATGTAGTATTTCCTCAGCTCCTCTGACAGACCATTGTTCCATTATTCTTTCCTTTTGATAATGACAAGAGATTTTCTAAAGCATACTGGAAATGTAACTCTTTTCTTTTAAAGAATGTAAACAAAATGACTCAGTCTAAAGCTCTTATCAAAGAGACCCGTCTCGATCCTGCTCTTTCTTCTAATAACAAATGGGAAATTATTAAATTCAGAATTCAATGTCTTGCCATCACTACTGGTAAAATGCTAGCTCAGAAAAGATCCTCCAAGTTGATATTAACAGGCTGAGCAATAAACTTGATTTAAATGAAGATGAAAAAGGAACAGGGTGCCTTCATCCGTTGAAAGGCCAAATGGATGGAAAAAGGTGAGAAAAAAAACACATCTTAATTCTTTCATTTGGAGAAGAGTAGGCAGACTAGGAATAGTATTACATCCATCTATGTAAATGACACTATATCTGATGATCTTGAAGTGATTAATAAGAAAATACTCTTTCTACAGTTCACTATATCAATCTCATCTTTCAGAATGTGACTTGAATTCCTTTTTTGATTCAGTTAATAACTCTGTTAACCCTATAGAAGAAACGTTTAAGAAACTCTGTGATTCTGATATAGATATTACTTAGTTGGACTAAGCCATTAAACAAATGCCTATAGGTAAATCTCCTGGACCGGATGGCATGACTCCTGAATTCTATCAACATTTTTGGCCTGATATTAGAGAGTTATTGCTTTCGGTCTACAAAGAGGGTATTGGTTCTTATACCCAAACCAAATAAAGACTCTATTTACCTGGACAATTGGAGACCAATCAGATTGTTGGCAACTGACTATAAGTTACTAGCCATGTCTATGCCAATAGGCTGAAAAAAAGGCTTTAATGATATAATCAGTGAAACTCAATCAGCCTTCATTAAAGGAAGGAGTATCCATAACCATAAACGATTGGTTTTAGATATTTTAGATTACAGTGTTCATAGAAGATGATGAATTTATATTGGTTTTAGATTTTTTTTTTTAAGGCTTTTGACACTTTAGACATTTTACATTTACATTTTAGTCATTTAGCAGACGCTCTTATCCAGAGCGACTTACAGTAGTGAATGCATACATTTCATACATTTTTATTTTTTCTGTGCTGGCCCCCCGTGGGAATCGAACCCACAACCCTGGCGTTGCAAACACCATGCTCTACCAACTGAGCTACAGGGATGCCTGAACAACTTTTAATTTAGAACTCTACTTTTGGGTTTTGGTAGGATTTCTGTTAAGTGATAAGGATAATGTACTGTATAATATTAGCAGTTCAGTGGCTATTAGTAATGGTACATCCCCTCGTTTCTCTATTGCTAGAGGAATTATACAGGGTTGTCCCATCTCCCCTCTTATTTATTTTAGCCACAGATTTACTAGCCATATTTCTTAACAAATCTGAGAATTTAAAATGGACCTGTTTTTTTGGTAAAGATATAAATATCAGTCAATTTGCAGATGATACTGCCCTTTTCCTAAAGGATAGAGTGTCTATTCCCTTGGCTATTGAGAGAATCAAGAAATATTCTATGGCCTCTGGGTTGACTCTCATCCTTAACAAATGTGATCTCATGCCAATTCTTTGCTGTGACTATCAACATTGCCTCCATACCTGTTAAAAAGGAAGTTAAATATTTAGGAATTGTTATCACAAAAAATGTTTCAGATCGAGAATCTTTAAACATCGATAATAGGATTAATTCCATGAGAGTTTAATAAAGTCAGTGGCTGCAATGTGATATATCTCAATTTTGGGTCATATTCTTTTGTCCAAGACAGATGGGTAAATGATTCTAGATAAACCAAATCAGTCCCTTTTTCTTTCTTCTAATAACATACATTTTTTTAAATTCTGTTATATTTAGATTTGTTTGGAGGAATAAAACACAAATTCAGAAATCACAATTAGTGAGACTATGATCGTGGAGGTTTACAGGCTATTGATTTTGAGTCTAATGGGTGCTTTTAGAATTAAATGGTTGAAATTGTGTCTGTCTAATCTTACCTCTATGTGGTATCACATCCCTAACAGTCTGTTTAATAAACTTGGTGGACTTGAATTCCTAATGAAATGTGATTTTGACCCTCCAAAAGTACCTGTGAAATTGTCTAAGTTTCACCAGCAAATGTTATTTTTCTGGAAAATGATATTCAAACACAATCCCCCCCCCCCACACACACACAAAACATTGATTTGGAATAATAGAGTTATTAAAATTAATAGGAATTCCATTTTCAAAGGCCTTTGGTTTGACAAGGGTATTCATTTTGTATGCGATTTGGTAGACAACACTGGGGAGTTTTTGCCATTTGATGAGTTCATTGGTAAATTTCAGGTTAATATTACTCAGAGAGAACATATGAAGATTTGCAAAGCAATTTCACTTCCTTTACTTTGACTTATTAAGAACAGTTTGTTATATTATGAGGTTGTTCCCTCTTTTCCAAGTTTGCAAATTAATGACGTGAATCTTTTGGATAAAAAAATGCAACAATAAGTGGATACGATTGGCTGTTAATGAAGTAATTTTTGGTGATTATAATTCGATATATTGCTATGGAAGTGACCAACCCATGCTATGGTCAAAAGCGACTACCTTTTACCTTACTTGTCTAGTCATCCCTGTTAATGATTTCTTGTACAAAAGATTCAATTTTGACAAAATGCCTTGTGTTTTTTGTTCCTCTGATTCAGAATCTATAGAGCATTTATTTTTTTCATGCCGCCATTCTAGTAAACTATGGATTGAAATTCATGAATGGTTGTGTATAAAATCTCCAGAATTACCTATGTTTACCTTTGATGAAGTTAAATTACATTTTGCTTGTCCTTGTAATTCCGATCATAACTATTTTATTAACATTATTATTCTCTTGGCCAAATATTATATTCACAAATGTAAATGGGGTGGAAAAATGTCTTATTTTGTATTTTTTTTTTTTCATTGAACTGTTACAATTTTATAAATCTGTCAAACTTGTGAAACTTAAAAAGTTGGAAAAATTCATGTCTCTGAAAAAGTCATGTCTCTGAATGGCTGTTAATGTCTCATTGCCTTGTCACATTAATAATGTCCTGAATTATTCTATTTGGGGGGGGGGGGGGTTGCCTGGTGTTTTATTATTTCATTGTTTTTATTGTATTCACAGGAATGTCCCTGTATTGATGTGTAATATTGTTACTATTGTTGCAATTAAAAAATAAAATGTATTGAAATCAGAAATCCATTTGCCATGCTAGTTATAGCCTAATGTTACCTAGCTAACGTTGAACCTAGTTGGTTAGCTTTACCACCACAGCTACCTGCAGATTCATACTACAGCTATGAAAATGTTTCTATTGGTTGTAGATTGAGTTGGGATTATGCCGGTTCATTGTTTAGCTAGCTGCAGGTCTAAACAAAAGACTTAACTTCGCCAGATGATTACATCGAGTTCGCCAGGTGTGACGGGTTGATTACAGACATCTATTGTATTTCATGAACAAGTGTACATGTCTAGACAATAGTGACCCATCCACTTAGCTAGATGTGGCCGTGGGGTGGTTACACATGACCCATCAATTTAGACAGGTTTGTCAGGGTAAGCGTCATCTAATAACTATACAAAAATTTTATCTGGACTCTTTCTGTTTTTATATTACTACTACGCAAGTAACCATTTCACTGTACCGTTTACACCTTAAATAAACATAGATTTGATTTGATATAGTGTGTGTTTACCAGAGCTAGTAATGTGTTGAACAACATGACCTGCACCAAAGTCAGATTAGGATATAGGACTAGATAAAGTATATTTTTACCTAGAGTTTTTCCCTTATTGTAGGCTACCACTTTTACCCCTTTTAGCCTAGAAATCTTTAGTTGTTTACTACACTACTCCCTCTGTTTAGCACATGGGCTCACATATGAATCCTTAAAGAGATGGGTGAGGCTTAAGAGGGTGTGAACAATCTTGAATGGGTGTAGACAAAGAAGAGCTCTCCAGTAGGTGTACCAAAACATTAATAGCAACTTTCTCAAAAATGGGGTTACAAGTTTATCAACATTCAAAGCAGAATTAATTTTCCATTGTTCCTCAGCTGCAGTGTATCAATTACCATTTTCTAGCTCTGAGTCTCTACTTTCATCCAATGTAAAAAATACAATTTCAAATTTTGCTACATAGGACCGAATCCTGGTGGCGGGTCACAAATTGAAACAAGAGAAGCTTTTGTGTCAAATTATACCGCAAGTCATAAATCAGCATGTCAACGTAGGTATTTTATGATTAACCGCATGAGCACTACAGTTATTTCATATGAACTTCTCTTAAACTAGCATGTAGCATATGAGCGGACATGTTCTTATCAAGTTTGACCTATCTTTTTCAACAACACATTTACAGCATTACTGTACTAAAAGAAGCTTTGATCACACAATCACCGACCTGTCTTGGAATGAATAGCCTGGCTGTCAGTCTCAATGAGGTAATACTTGTTATGAAGTGCTTTTAAAGTTTCTTGATAAATAACATAATTTGTACATGTTAGTGCTGGCTCATATTCTACTGCTAGATTCTGTCAGTCATAATTCACTTGTAAGAACTAACAAAATTGCATCGCAAAGTCCTACAGAAATTGAGAATAATGGCAGTGACAGAGGTTTGAAAATGTTTTTTTTTTTTTTTAAAGGAACATTTCATGGTTTCACTTTCTGCTATTCCTTTAATGCCTCAATACACGCTTAGTCAGCCTATTACCAAATATGCTTGTTAACGATAAATATGCCTGTTAATGTAACTCCCTTCAGCACACAACTTATTTCTGTACGAACAATATTATTTTGTTTCCTTGTTGCACCCAATAGGGTAGTCTGGGTTAAGTCCATACCACGATTATGTATAGTCAATTCACTGTGAGACTTACTGACTACAATAGCGTGTACTTAATATTGATTTAATTAAATCAAGAATTCAGCTTTGAGTGAATCTGATTAATGGTGCATAACAGGCAACCAAATAAGTGCTAGCCCAGGCCTGGGCAAATTCATATATTAGTCTTAGTTGACTAGATTCTAGAATCCACTCCAGAATGACTAGAATACAGTTGATTAGATTCTACAATCACTAGTATCTACAATGAATATAATTCAGTTGACAAGATTTTTGAATCTAGAATGACTAGTTTTCAGTTGACTAGATTCAGGCCAATCAGGCTGTTTGTTTGACCTTCCCCTGATCCTCCACCTTCCTGATGGCTGCCTGGATTGCTTCCTGGTCTCCTAGGAGCTGCATGGGTTTGGTGGGCCGGAAGTTTTCATCCAGCTCAATCAGAATGGGCGTTCCTGTGGGTAACGTCACGTTGACGATATCAGCATCTGAGATACCTGTTGAAATAATAGAGATAATGTTTGATTTGTAGTGTTGTGCTGCTGTGAACCACAGTAAACCAACAACCCGTGGCATACTATTATACTATCACCATGAAGATAATATAATCATTATGTTAGTACAGCTTTATCCCATATTGTTATGTAAAGCGCTACCAACTTTTCTGATTTCTGTACACGGGCTATCTGAAGTAAGCTTTATCCGAGTGCTCAATAACCAATTAAAACCAAATCAAAACAAACAGATAAGGGAATAAACTTTCTTATGTGCAACAGACTTTACTGTAGGACTATAACGTAGGTCATCTTTAACAACAAATGAGCAAGACAAAAATTCCTGCTATATAGCATAGATGATTTATAATATCCCCATTACATAACTGTCTATAAAGTTACAGGGTGACCAGTGGAGGAGCTAAAAGGTCAATGTGGATCTCATGGCAGTAGCCTGATGTAACATAAACCTAGTGCCCTTTTTGTACAAGTTCAACCATGTGCCATTTCTGGAACTCATATATATTGCTAGAAACCAAATGGGAGTGAATGATAGTTACGAACTAGGCCTAAAGCATAGAGGGCCTAGCGAACTCCCTTTGTAGATTCAAACGGAAGTGAAAGAGAAAGTGGCCATGCAGCTCTTACTCAAATCTGCAATAACAAAAGAGAACTAAAAAGGACAATAGCAGTGCAGCAAATGTCAATGGTAATAATGGTGGAGCTGATGCAGTCGAGCGTAGTGGGGTTGCACACACACACACACACACACACACACACACACACACACACGTTATACCTTGTAAGTGTTTCAGCAGTGCCCTGCAGCTATTCCCATGGCCAGAGATGAGCACCGACTTCCCCTGTTTGATCTCCGGCACAATGGTGCCATCCCAGTATGGCTGGAGCCTCTCTAAGACATCCTTCAGGCTCTCCGACTTAGGGAGATCCTCTTTAGAAACATCGCAAGTAGAATACCGCCGGTCGTTGTAGATCTCCAGAAAGTAAGGGTGTGATTTGTCGATAGGCGGTGGCGTGAGGTCGTAACTCCTCCTCCACTGTTTCACCTGCTCCTCGCCGTGGTTTAGGGCCATCTCGGCGCGGTTGAGCCCGATCAGAGCACCATAGTGGCGCTCATTCAGCCGCCACGATTTCACCACTGGGACCCACTCCTGCCCCATGGCCTCTAGCAGCAGCCAGGCTGTGTGGATGGAGCGACTGAGCAGGGATGTGAAGACCACATCCAGGTGGTAGCCTGCCTCTCTTAGGAGGTGACCGCACGCTAGAGCCTCCTTGACCCCATCCTCACTCAGCCTCTGGTCCACCCAGCTGCAGAAGCGGTTCTCTTTGGTCCAGGCCCCTTCTCCATGCCTCATCACAAAGACTTTGTACTTGGACATCCGGAAAGACTGGCTGGCAGCAGGAGCCTGTACTGTACACAAACAAACAATGTGGAATTATAGAAGCTAAGGGTGCAGGTTCAGTTACATAATGCACTGGACTGTTACTGTGGCCAGCTAACATCATCAGTCACTTAGCACACAACTTAAATAAGAATTATTCAACAAGTCTCAAATAGGCTACTTGATGAGTTTCAACAACCTAAATGTACAGCAGCAGGTGCTTTGTATTATTACCAGTGCTTAATTTGAGCCGGAACCTCTCAGTTTTGGACTGCTTTGTTCCAGAACCTATTTGATTGAATCCGGTACCTTTCGTGGCATGAAAAATTATTTTCACCTTTTGCAATGTAAAAATTATAATAAAAGCGGTGAAAGTTCAACCCCCGCAGGTTGGGCCAGCCCGGGCTTATGATTCGAGTTGTGCCGGCCTGGGCTTACGGTTTGCCCAACATAGTAACCTCTGTTTGAAACCAACGCGTGGCCATGGCTGTATGAGAAGCACGCCTATATCTCTCACAGAACTAGAATGAGATCAACTTGACATGATCTCTCTCCCGCTACTCTGATAGACATGAAAACTCTCATCTCTCCAGTGTTGCACCATCATGTATTTCCTTACAGAATCATAGCCATGCCAATTGAAATAGATTTGCCAAAGTTATAGAAGTTCTGCTGTCGCGGGAAAACACAGGTTAGAAAGCAAATGGCTCCTGATGAAAAGAGAAGACTCAAAGCTGTCTGCTTTAGGCAAAAAAAAAATACTTGATTTACTTTGTAAAACAATATTGGGAAGTTAAACAAGAGAGAGATAGGCTTTTGGCAGAAACGAGTTGGCCATGAGCAACGTCTGAGCTGCGCATCATTGGGTGATTCAGTGAAATTGGAAAGCATTTTTCGGACTATAATTTCCTCATATTGTAGCCTACAATGTGTCTCCACACACCTAGGCCTACAACCTGGCCTCAAGAGCATTTCGTATTATTCTGTACGTAAATATGTGAACAATGAATTCAGTATGATATGTTACGTTTCGTATAGTATGTATTCATTTGTGGATGTCCATCACCCATTTCGTATGATATGTTAAAAATTACAATTCTGATTATAGGTCACAAATTTGCAAAACGTACATTATGTTACGAATTCGCAAAAATGTCTTATATGTTATGAATTTGCAAAACGTACAATATGTTACAAATTTGCAAAACAAATGTTACAAATTCTAGCTTGCTAACGTTAGCTAGGCTAAGGGATATAGGTTAGGGTTAAGTTTAGAAGTTAGATTAAAGGTTTAAGGTTAGGGTTAGCTAAAAGGGTAAAGGTTATGGGAAGGGTTAGCTAAAAAGGTTAGGCTTAGTAATTGCAAAGCAACTAAAAAGTAGTAAGTAGTTGAAAAGTTGATAATTAGCTAAAATGCTAAGGTCTGTGATGAGATTCGAACTTGCAACCTTGGGTTGCTAGACATTTGAGCAGGGTCCCTGCTCATCTGCTTGAACATGCCTTAGGCATGCTGCAAGGAGGCATGAGGACTACAGATGTGGCCAGGGCAATAAATTGCAATGTCCGTACTGTGACACGCCTAAGACAGTGCTACAGGGAGACAGGACTGACAGCTGATCATCCTCGCAGTGGCAAACCACATGTAACAACACCTGCACAGGATCGGTACATCCGAACATCACACCAGCGGGACAGGTACAGGATGGCAACAACTGCCCGAGTTACACCAGGAACGCACAATCTCTCCATCAGTGCTCAGACTGTCCGCAATAGGCTGAGAGAGGCTGGACTGAGCGCTTGTTGTGCTGCTGTAAGGCAGGACCTCACCGGCAACAACTTCGCCTATGGGCACAAACCCACTGTCGCTGGACCAGACAGGACTGGCAAAAAGCGCTCTTCACTGACGAGTCGCAGTTTTGTCTCACCAGGGGTGATGGTCGGATTCATGTTTATCGTTGAAGGAATGAGCGTTACACCGAGGCCTGTACTCTGGAGCGGGATCGATTTGGAGGTGGAGGGTCCGTCATGGTCTGGGGTGGTGTGTCACAGCATCATCGGACTGAGCTTGTTGTCATTGCAGGCAATCTCAATGCTGTACGTTACAGGGAAGACATCTTCCACCCTCATGTGGTACCCTTCCTGCAGGCTCATCCTGACATGACCCTCCAGCATGACAATGCCACCAACCATACTGCTCGTTCTGTGCGTGATTTCCTGCAAGACAGGAATGTCAGTGTTCTGCCATGGCTAGCGAAGAGCCCAGATCTCAATCCCATTGAGCACGTCTGGGACCTGTTGGATCGGGGATGGAGGGCTAGGGCCATTCCCCCCAGAAATGCCCAGGAACTTGCAGGTGCTTTGGTGGAAGAGCAGGGTAACATCTCACAGCAAGAACTGCCAATCTGGTGCAGTCCATGAAGAGATGCACTGCAGTACTTAATGCAGCTAGTGGCCACACCAGATACTGACTGTTACCTTTGATTTTGACATACCTTTTTCAGGGACACATTATTCAATTTCTGTTAGTCACATGTCTGTGGAACTTGTTCAGTTTATGTTTCAGTTGTTGAATCTTATGTTCATACAAATATTTACACATGTTAAGTTTGCTCAAAATAAACGCAGTTGATAGTGAGAGGAAGTTTCTTTTTTTGCTGAGTCTAGAATTGTCTGTGATGATATTTGAACTCGCAACCTTTGGGTTATACACCCACCCATCCACCCCAATCAAACACCCCACTTAAGTAACCATCGGTCTTACGTAACCATACCAAACATAACTTATCACACTAAATGGAGCATATCAGATACACGTACAGAATAATACAAAATGCTCTGAGACCAGGTTGAGGCCTAGGCCATTGATGGATTCAAGACAAGGTTGTTTTTATTGATCTCAGATTCTCAGTTTGTCTGTGTCAAAGTAAACTGTCATTTCGATCATTTGTGTGGCATCTGCCATCTCCAGTCATTTTAGAAATGCATGAAATGCGTTCATAAAAGGCCCCATTTTTCCAGGACCATAAACTACTAAAAATGTTCCCCATGTTTGCAACTTCTGTAAGTGCTTCTACTCTACTGCTCTAGGGCACTAGCAATTGCGATGATATGCATGCAATGCTTTATTATAAAAGGTGTTTTTTCCCCTTCCAGATCCACTGAGGTCACCCTCCACCCGCGCAGACGTTTTGTCACGGCACACACAATTAATTAAGCACTGTTATTAGTTACATGTACACAACTCCGCTTGCTAATGCCTAATATGTTACTTGTGTTACTATGCAACTCTATTGTTAATGAGAGTCATATCAGAAGCAGAAGCAGTAGCCATCATCAACATGGCTGAGAGGTTTAAGGGGTGGGTCTGGTAGGTCAATAATTTCAAGTGGCATACTACAAACCAACACACGGTTATGTTAACCCGAGTTAAACATAATTGAACAGGGTAACGCTGAATCTAAACAACGAAATGTGGCTATGACACATTCCCTGTGTCGTAATGAATACGGAATACCATATTATTACATCATATCAACAGACAATAAAAGCAGCTAACGTTAGCTGGGATGCCTTGCACTTGTCATCTCATACATTGGTAGCCTACTCTGTCCAGAATCCAGATAACGTGCATGCGTTTTTACGAGTGTAAGACGGCAAGCAACAAAATGCGGGTCAATAACAATTAAAACTGAAAATGTATTACAATAATAGCATGGATACCACCTTACCCTGCGTGAGTTACAAGTTTAGACCAATTGTCGTGCAGTCGTGACTGATGACAGATATTTTGTAACGCCATCGAGAGCGTTCAAAAGAAGTCCACGACTGACAGCTTGTGGTCCAATCGAAGCAGTGAGTCTCACATTTGGGCGGGATTTGTGTAACGTGTGCTGCCCATATATGGACGGATGAAAGGAACGGCTCGCGCTGTCTGGAGCCGTCGTCATGGAGGAAGAAGGCGTGGCATGACATATTTAGACGGCTACATTTTAAAAGTCACTGAATGTGGACATTATTAAGTATCTGCTATGTCAATGTTTTGCCTGCAAGGTGGGAAATACTGTAGTTTTTTTGTTAAAAAAACGACAGTATATACTATGATTGATACACAATGCAAAGAACATGCGCAAGCTCGCACGCGCTCACACACGCGCGCACTCACACACGCAAACGCAGTATTAACTTTGTGGGATGAACTGTGCAGCTGACTGTTGACCATACAAGTGACAATGATAATGCAATGTTAATAAGTGCTTTATTGACAGTAACACAATTTTATGAATAACTTCTAACTATCCAACATTGTTTGTGTACATACTACGTCATATAAATAACATTTCATAATAAATTACATGAAAATAATACATTACTTTCCATTAAAAATAAGACATCATTTTCTATTGAATGACTAGAATTATCTATCGTATGACGTAAATTTGATTTTCATCCATAGAAAACATATAACAATGCAAGAGACTCTTACTATGTAAAACTACTACTTCCCTTTCCTTCTCCTCCTTTTTGACAGTCTTGAGGTTGGCCTTGAAGTCAACAGACTTTGACCTTGGCTCCCAGCAGAGCCCCCAACATTGCTTCAGCTGATACTCTTACCCTCTTCAACTGAGGTCACTTTTTGCCTTTCAGCTCAATGATCTTCATGGTCAGATTTCCAATCTATATTGCCACATAGCAAGGTTTCAAAATAAAGTCTCATATACCAACACGAATATGTACTGTCTGAACATTGATTTGATTCAAATGTTATTGTCAAAAAAAATCTGTGTTGCTTTTATGGTAGCACATTCTTTTTTAGAATATCGACCAGAACAAAGGTTTATTATCTTCAGAGAGCTTGTAGCTATACATTCGCATAATAATATATCCCATACTTGGATAGAGTGTGCATTGAAAGATCACACTGTGAAGTTAACGGTTTGTAATATTTTAATTTGAGAATCTGTTGGTCTGGTTCCTCTATGTCACTTTTGGAAACTTGAATTTGCGACATTGTACCGCTCTTCAACAACGACCTCAATTTGCAGTACTTTACAAATATTCTGTGAAAAGAAAGCAAATTCATACCTGAATATACCGTACTCGTAATCAAAGTACCTAAATATACCTGAATATACTCATACTCATAGTACTGTTCCTGAATGCATCGTAATATGTCTGAATATACTCATACTTATAGTACCTGCAGGTCCTGTACAGACAGCCCAGAGAGTTTGAGTGATGGGACTCATTCACTCAGTGTGGTATCTCTGTCAACCACCTTCTGCTCTTTTTCAGCCACCAGCAGAGATGTGGCCTTCTTCACCAGTTTGGCCTGGGATACAATATTATAGATACAACATACACTACAATTAGAATACTATTATACTACTATTATTAATTACTTAGTAGTATAATACTATTATTATGTATTAGTAGTATAATCAGGGTTGGGTAGTAACAGAAGACATGTAACAAGGATTATGTAATCAGATTCGAAAAATGAAGTAACTGTAATCAGACCAGATTACTTTAAAACATTTTTGAAAGATGTGCTGAGCCACACAGCTCGGAAGTCACCTTTCAGTGGGGATTTAGGATTTTCCTTCTGTTGTAATCTATTTAAAATCTCAAAAACTTCAGAATTTCCTCTCCTTGGTTGCTTTCCACAGAAACTTTTTTAACCAAAAAAGTCAGACCCCCACTTACTGAGAACTAAATCATCCCACATTTAATCAGGATCCCTGTGTCAAAAGGACATTTTTAATTAGTCAACACATCCCCATCCTGTTCACGCACCGGGATGACACACATGACAAATCAGCTGCTTAGTCAGCTAAATCTTTAATTTAAGTGCAAACGAGTACACTAAAATCTACCTGTCTGTCTTTGAAAACCGATCTACATTCAGAGTATTTGCACAATTAATCATCCAACTCAGGAAATGATCTTATTTCACTTGGATCTGTTACATCTGTCTATTAAAAAGTTCATTATACCTGACTGTTATGTTAAAGTTGAGTCAGACATTCAAATGACCATTTCCTCTTCTACTGGCCAGAATCTGTAGACACTGTCTCTAGCAAGCTACCACTCTGTGCTCTACCTTTGAGACTGCTGCCCCATGTACATAGTCATTGAACACTGGTCACTTTAATGTTTCTATACTGTTTTACAGACTTTATATGTACATACTGTATTCTAGTCATGGCTCATCCTATATAACTACAGCTAAACACACCTTTTCTATTAGCATACTGTCTATAAACACCATTAACCTGCATATATATTTATATTCCAAACTTTGGTCTTGAAGCTAAGTTCCTGCAATTCTATCCATTTTGCCATGTACTGTGTATTTAAATATATTCTCAACATAGCTGTAACGGTCGTCGTTGAAGAGAGAAGGGGACCAAGGCGCAGCGGGTACGTGAATACTCATACTTTAATTTATTGAATTAAAGTGAACACGAAAACAATAAACAAAGAACGCCAGACCGACAGTTTCACAGGCTAATAATAACAGCAGGGCAAAATACAACTACCCACAATCAACCAGGTGAAAACAAGCTCCCTATATATGACTCTCAATCAGGAACAACGATGTACAGCTGTTCCTGATCGAGAGCCACACAGACCAACAAAGAAATATACAAACTAGAAAAACCTAGAATACCAAAACAAGAACATACACCAAAACACATAAATAAAACACCCCTCTACATACACATAACCCCCGAACCACATAAAACAAATACCCCCTGCCACGTCCTGACCAAACTGCAATAACAAATAACCCCTATTACTGGTCAGGACGTGACAATAGCTCATTCTAATGTTTCTACTATTGTACATTGCATTTTAGTTACACTATTTATACACACCATATATTTATTTATATACTGGATTCTTGATATAGCTCACTGTAATATATGTACTACTGTACATGTCATTCATAGTATATCTTTCATCCAGTGTATGTACAGTGCGTTTGGAAAGTATTCAGACCCCTTGACTTTGTCCACATTTTGCTACATTACAGCCTTATTATAAAATTGATTAAATTGTTTTTACCCCTCACCAATCTACACACAATACCTCATAATGAGAAAGAAAAAACTGTTTTTTAGATATTGTAGCAAATGTATAAAAAAACAACAGCTGAAATATCACATTTACATACTGTAAATATTCAGGCCCTTTACTCAGTACTTTGTTGTAGCACCTTTGGCAAGCTGGGCATACCTGTATTTGGGGAGTTTCTCCCATTCTTCTCTGCAGATCCTCTCAAGCTCTATCAGGTTGGACAGGGAGCGTCACTGCACAGCTATTTTCAGGTCTCTCCAGAGATGTTCGATCGGGTTCAAGTCCGGGTTCTGGCCGGCCCACTCAAGGACATTCAGAGACTTACCCCAAAGCCACTCCTGCGTTGTCTTGGCTGTTGTCACGCTTGTCGTCGGAGAATGGAGGACCAAAACGCAGCAGGTATGTGCAGGCTCATCTTGACTTTTATTAACTATCAAAATGAACACCCAAAATAACAAACATAATTATGATCGACAAAAACAGTCTGGTAAGGCCCAAGGCTACACACAGAACAATCACACACAAATCACACAAACACACCCTAATATATGGGACTCTCAATCAAAGGCAGATAGACAACACCTGCCTTCAACTGAGAGTCCGAACCCCAATTAACCAAACATAGAAACACACACCCAGACTAACCATAGAATACAAACACATAGACCATCAACCAAAAACCCGGAAATACTAAATCAAACACCCTTTACACAAACACACCACCCCGAACCACATAAAACAAATACCCTCTGCCACGTCCTGACCAAACTACAAAAACAATTAACCTTATACTGGCCAGGACGTGACAGTACCCCCCCCTTAAAGGTGCTACCCCAGAAGCACCTTAACAAAAAATAACCCCAAGCAACACCAAAAAAAATTCCCCTTTTCTAAAGGGAGGGAAGGGAGGGTGGCTGCCGTCAACGACGGCACTGTGCTACACCCCCCCTCCCCAACCCACCCATTTCTGGAGGTGGCTCCGGCTCAGGCCGTTCCAGGCTGTCGGGGCAGTCTGGCAGCTCGGGACAGTCTGGGCAGTCTGGCAGCTCGGGGCAGTCTGGCAACTCGGGGCAGTCTGGCAACTCGGGGCAGTCTGGCAACTCGGGGCAGTCTGGGCAGTCTGGCAACTCGGGACAGTCTGGGCAGTCTGGCAACTCGGGACAGTCTGGGCAGTCTGGCAACTCGGGACAGTCTGGCAACTCGGGACAGTCTGGGCAGTCTGGCCACTCCGGCAGTTCAGGGCAGTCTGGCCACTCGGGCAGTCTGGGCAGTCTGGCCACTCCGGCAGTTCAGGGCAGTCTGGCCACTCCGGCAGTTCAGCGCAGTCTGGCCACTCCGGCAGTTCAGCGCAGTCTGGCCACTCCGGCAGTTCAGCGCAGTCTGACCTCTCTGGCGACTGTTGACTGGCGGGCAGCTCTGACGACTGTTGACTGGCGGGCAGCTCTGGTGACGACTGTTGACTGGCGGGCAGCTCTGGTGACGACTGTTGACTGGCGGGCAGCTCTGGTGACGACTGTTGACTGGCGGGCAGCTCTGGTGACGACTGTTGACTGGCGGGCAGCTCTGGTGACGACTGTTGACTGGCGCACAGCTCTGGGGACGACTGTTGACTGGCGGGCAGCTCTGGTGACTGTTGACTGGCGTGGCTGGGTTGACGCACTTGTAGCCTGGTGCGTGGTGCTGGTACTGGGCTTACCAGATTATGTACACGCACCTCCAGGCTAATGCGGGGAGCGGGAACAGGACGAGTCGGACTGGGTTGACGCACTTCCGGGTCCGCACGAGAGACAGGAGCTGGAAACCCAGGGCTATGGAGGCGCACAGTCGGTCTCGATCTTACCTCCTGCACAACCCGTCTTGGCTGGATGGAACTAGTAGCCCTGTACGAGCGGGGTGCTCGTACAGGGCAGACTGGGCTGTGCAGGGGCCTGATGGTAGCCGTGCGTAGAGCGGGAGTTGGGTAGCCTGGTCCTCGGAGGCGTACCGGCGACCAGATGCGCTGCGCAGGCATCCTCCTACCAGGCTGGATGCCCGCTCTAGCACGGCACCTGCGAGGGGCTGGAATAACGCGCACCGGACTGTGCGTGCGTATGGGTGAAATAGTGCGCTCCTCAGCGAAACATAGCGCTCTCCACCCCATACGCTCCTCCATATAACCACGAGTAGCTGGCTTCCGGCTCTTCTTACGCCTAGCCAACCTACCCGTGTGCCCCCCCCAAAAAAAAAATATTGGGGGTGCCTCTCGTGCTTCTCCCTCAGCGCGTACTTGGCCTCGTACCTCCGCCTCTCTGCCTTGGCTGCCTCAATTTCCCACTGCGGGCGGCGATAATCCTCAGCCTGTTGCCAAGGTCCGGCCCCGTCCAGAACTTCCTCCCAGGTCCACTTCTCCCGCCAGTCCAACTCGAATTCCCTCTGCTCCTTCTTCTGCTGCTTGGTCCTTGAGTGGTGGGTGATTCTATCACAGTTGTCGTCGGTGAATGAGGACCAAAACGCAGCAGGTATGTGCAGGCTCATCTTGACTTTTATTAACTATCAAAATGAACACCCAAAATAACAAACATAATTATGATCGACAAAAACAGTCTGGTAAGGCCCAAGGCTACACACAGAACAATCACCCACAAATCACACAAACACACCCTAATATATGGGACTCTCAATCAAAGGCAGATAGACAACACCTGCCTTCAACTGAGAGTCCCAACCGAAATTAACCAAACATAGAAACACACACACCAGACTAACCATAGAATACAAACACATAGACCATCAACCAAAAACCCGGAAATACTAAATCAAACACCCTTTACACAAACACACCACCCCGAACCACATAAAACAAATGTCCTCTGCCACGTCCTGACCAAACTACAAAAACAATTAACCTTATACTGGCCAGGACGTGACAGCTGTGTGCTTAGGGTCCTTGTCCTGTTGGAAGGTGAACCTTCACCCCAGTCTCAGGTCCTGAGCGCTTTGGAGCAGGTTTTCATCAAGGATCTCTCTATACTTTGCTCCGTTCATCTTTCCTGCGGTCCTGACTAGTCTCCCAGTCCCTGCAGCTGAAAAACATCCCCACAGCACGATGCTGCCACCACCATGCTTCACCGTAAGGATGGTGCCAGGTTTCCTCCAGACGTGATGCTTGGCATTCAGGCCAAAGAGTTCAATATTGGTTTCATCAGACCAGATAATCTTGTTTCTCATGGTCTGAGAGTCCTTTAGGTGCCTTTTAGCAATCTCCAAGCGGGCTGTCATGTGCCTTTACTGAGGAATAGCTTCCGTCTGGCCACTCTACCATAAAGCCCTGATTGGTGGAGTGCTGCAGAGATGTTGTCCTTCTGGAAGGTTCTATAAACTATCAAAATAAAGAAAGTCGCACACTCCATGTGTAATCTCCCAGCAATTTAATTTACCTATTTACCAACGTTTTGGCATCACTGTGCAGCATCCTGAAGAAGGCACAGTGATGCCGAAACGTTGGTAAATACCCATTACATTTCTGCGAGATTATACATGGAGTGTGCGACTTTCTTTGTTTTGATAGTTTATAGTTTATTCACCGTTAATCAGCACCTCCACACAAGCTATTATTCTGGGTGTGCACCAGCTCATGTTTTTTTTTATCTTCTGGAAGGTTCTCCCATCTCCACAGATGAACTCTGGAGCTCTGTCAGAGTGACCATCGGGTTCTTGGTCACCTCCCTGACCAAGGCCCTTCTCACCCAATTGCTCAGTTTGGCCAGGCGGCCAGCTCTAGGAAGAGTCTTGGTGGTTCCAAACTTCTTCCATTTAACAGCAATGGAGGACACTTTGTTCTTGGGGACCTTCAATGCTGCAGAAATGTTTTGGTACTCTTGCCCAGTTCTGTGCCTCGACACAATCCTGTCTCGGAGCTCTACGGACAATTCCTTGGACTGCATGGCTTGGTTTTTGCTCTGACATACACTGTCAACTGTGGGACCTTATATAGACAGGTGTGTGCCTTTCCAAATAATGGCCAATCAATTGAATTTACCACAGGTGGACTCCAAGTTGTAGAAACATCTCAAGGATGATCAAATCAAAGTTTATTTGTCACGTGCGCCGAATACAACAGGTGTAGACCTTACAGTGAAATGCTTACTTACAGGCTCTTACCAATAGTGCAAAAAAAATGTGTTAGGTGAACAATAGGTAAGTAAAGAAATAAAACAACAGTAAAAAGACAAGCTATAAAAGTAGTGAGGCTACATACAGACACCGGTTAGTCAGGCTGATTGAGGTAGTATGTACATGTAGATATGGTTAAAGTGGCTATGCATATATGATGAACAGAGAGTAGCAGTAGCGTAAAAGAGGGGTCGGCGGGTGGTGGGTGGCGGGACACAATGCAGATAGCCCGGTTAGCCAATGTGCGGGAGCACTGGTTGGTTGGCTGATAGAATAATTTGTATGTTTAAGATAATGACTAAAGTATTCCACCCTGAAACTGTATAACTGTGTGAAATGTGTTAGAATCATAAGAATATAATCTGATGATGTGTGTAGCTTGGTTAGAATTATAACTAGGGCATTGTATTCTTTAATAAAGATTCTCGTGACATCGGCCCAATTGAGGTAGTATGTACATTAATGTATAGTTAAAGTGACTATGCATATATGATAAACAGAGAGTAGCAGCAGCTTAAAAAGAGGGTTTGGGGGTGCTTGGGGGGGGGGGGGGGCACACAATGCAAATAGTCGGGGTAGCCATTTGATTACCTGTTCAGGAGTCTTATGGCTTGGGGGTAAAAACTGTTGAGAAGCTTTTTTGTCCTAGACTTGGCACTACGGTACCGCTTGCCATGCAGTAGTAGAGAGAACAGTCTATGACTGGGGTGGCTGGGGTCTTTGACAATTTTTAGGGCCTTCCTCTGACACCGCCAGGTGTAGAGGTCCTGGATGGCAGGAAGCTTAGCCCCAGTGATGTACTGGGCCGTACACACTACCCTCTGTAGTGCCTTGCGGTCAGAGGCCGAGCAATTGCCGTACCAGGCAGTGATGCAACCAGTCAGTATGCTCTCGATGTTGCAGCTGTAGAACCTTTTGAGGATCTCAGGACCGATGCCAAATCTTTTTAGTTTCCTGAGGGGAAATAGGCTTTGTCGTGCCCTCTTCACGACTGTCTTGGTGTGTTTGGACCATTCTAGTTTGTTGTTGATGTGGACACCGAGGAACTTGAAGCTCTCAACCTGCTCCACTACAGCCCCGTCGATGAGAATGGGGGCGGGATGCACCTGAGCTCAATTTCGAGTCGCATAGCGAAGGGTCTGAATACTTATGTAAATCAGGTATTGCTGTTTTTTATTTTTAAAGGTATTGCTGTTTTGTTATTATGGGGTATTGTGTATAGATTGATGAAGATTTTTTTTTAATAATACATTTTAGAACAAGGCTGTAACGTAACAATGTGGAAAAAGTGAAGGGGTCTGAATAATTTCCAAATGCACTGTACCTATAGATTGCATTTGGATTACTGTTGCAGTGCTATTTGAGTTGTTAATTGGATTCGTTCCAACATTTCTTGATTTCTTGTTGTATTTTTTTTTTTTGTGTGTGCTTGTTTGACATTTTACTGCATTGTTTGGGGCTAGTAACACCCACTATAACGTCTGCTAAACTGTGTACGCAACCAATACACTTTGATTTGATTTGTCTATAGGCCTATAATTTCACAATTAAAAAACGAGGGTTGGGAAAGCTTTCCCTGAAACTTGACAGTGAAGCTGACCAGTGAGGTCATTTCATCCAGAGACGCAGCAGGAAGTTGAGCCATCACTTGACCAAGGATTCTTGGGGGTTGGGTGGGTACAGTAAAAAAGGGAACTGATCGGTCTGCAGCATAAACTGACGAGGCAGATGCTGGGTAACCAAGGAAGGAATCCAAAAGTAATTAGTAATGTAATGTAATTTCGAGTAAACCAATTGATTGCCTTACTAACTACAATAACTGATTACATTTTTCAAGTAATCTGTCCAACCCTGAGTATAATAGTAGCATAACTTGCATTATGTTTTATATACAGTATATCCATGTACCGGTACAACATATTAACCACAATTACAACACACACACATTATGGATAAGCTTCTTGTACAGCTGCCAGTTAAATAACACACAAAAGCTACCTTCAACAAGAGTCTGTGATATGCAGAGAGATCTTTGACTTTGGTTTTGGCTGAAATCAGGGCAGAAAAGGTGTCTTGAGCACATTGTTGAACATGGAATAAACAATAATATAAATGATCAATATGTTCTCATTTAAGTATTAATTATGTTTTCAGGACAGTATACATTACATTTTTTATCGCTGCCTCAAATTAGTTGTCTGTATAGTCCCAAACAAATCCACAGCATAAGATCCTGACATGACATGATTTGTGTTCTGTTCCACCAGCTACTTCTAGCCTAGGGCAATGAGGCATAAATGATCGTGAGTGACATTAGACCTGTCACAATAGTCAACTACAGGAGCAGAGTTCATTTGTTCTGGTTTGAATATGAAAATGAACATACCGGCCTGGACAGACAGTACATTTGAGATAAAGATGAAAAATAGACAAAGAGGAAGATGATCATATTTATATTGTTATTATAGCTACTATGTTGACAGCAATGTAAGAAAATGTGGTAAGACATGGATTCTTACGCTTCAGACATGGCTGCGGTTCTGTGTCCCCTGTCAATGAAAAAGACTAAAATGGACTAAAATGTTGTTTTTCTCAACTATGTCACTATATTATGGACAATACAAGTGATGAGCATGCAAAAATGTATTTCATCTTTCTAAAAAGATTAGATTAGATTATTAATTCTGCCTGGTTATCAATTTACATTTTGGCTTGTTTTTTTAATCTTTATTTAACTAGGCAAGTCAGTTAAGAACACATTTGTATTTACAATGACAGCCTAGGAACAGTGGGTTAACTGCCTTGTTCAGGAGCAGAATGACAGATTTTTACCTTGTCAGCTCAGGTATTTGATCTTGCAACCTTTTGGTTAAGGGCCCAACACTCTAACCACTAGGCTACCTGCCGTTCAGAACTACAACAATTGACTGTTATAAAACATATGATACAACTACAGAAAATGAGATGATCTAGGAACCATTAAATAATAAATTAAAGTCAGTACTGTTAACACAATGAATCTGTCTGCCTAGTATTTAGTCTTTATTTAATGTAGTTTTTATTCAATATTATTAGTATTTAGAAACATATCTCACTAGAATTTAGTATTTGGGGCATTGATTAAATAATGCTTTTATGTAGGTTTATCATTTCGTTTATGAAGGTATTCTCCCAAGACATCTCCTTTTAATTATTGTAGACTTTAGATTGCATAAATTGTACTTAGAAATAGCTTAATTGGTTAGCTATCTTTTGTAACATCTCACAAAAATAGGATAGGTAACACAAATAACATAACCATTTTCTGGTATTTCGATAATTCATAAAATATCCAATTGTAAAAAAAAAACTGATTGCAATAGAAATAGTTGGCAAACTAAAACAATCCTCAAGTAAATCAAGTGGACAAACTTCCTATTAACTACTTCAACTTGACCTCTCTTTGTTGGGGTGACTACTCATACTGACAGCAAGCCACTTTCAAAACATTAATACTGGAAACGTACCTTTCATTTGAAGAAAACCTACTGTAACGTTACTAGTTGTCTATGTGAGACTGGAGGGATGGAAAGCGAGTAGATATATAGATTCTCGAACACATGTGAGGTGTTCATTAAAATAGACTCACTGTCCTCACCATTCTTGCTGTAAAATGCTGCAGATCCCAATCTCTGGTCTGTGGATGTTAATTTTGTGTGTTTTTTTTCGCCTGTCTGGTTGTCTGTTCATACACAGTGACCGAAGGGGGACAAACTTGATGAAGCGACTTGATTTCAGTTTAAGTGGTTGTAGTACATGTGAGAGTGTAATAAAGTTTATTTAAGTGATACATTATATGTGGTGTACACAACTAAGAGCATTTCAGAGAATTTGGTCTATGTCACATAACTGTACAAAGCCATGTAATTTGAAAAATAATAATGACCACACAGATTGTAGTTAACCTTATCTGTATTATAATAGTTGAATGTTCCCAAGGACTTTAATTTTTTGTTTTGTATACCTGGCAGTGACTGGCACTAAAATAAGTCATGTGTACCTCTGTCAACAATATTCTAAATTGTACAAATTAGAAAAAAAATGTTTGAACATGTTTTAGTAAGTAAGGGATTCTGGACGTATTTCTATCCTGTATATTGAGTGTATTAAAAGTATTATTCTGTTGTCCACAAAATGAACATTTCTTGAATCTCGACCACAGCAATCCATAAGGCCCCCATAATCATTTGACAAGCAGTTAAATTTGCACTTGAGTTCAAAAGTGTATTGATTTATTAATTAATAGGTCATACTGTACATGTTGAAACACTTGCAACTCTTGATGGGGGATATGCAGATGCAGAATTACATTAGTATGCAGTGCATTCGTAAAGTATTCAGACCCCTTGACTTTTTCTACATTTTGTTACATTACAGCCTTATTCCAAAGTGGATTAGATACTTTTTCCCCTCATCAATCTACACACAGTACCCCATAACGACAAAGTGAAAACAGGGTAAAAAATATTTTTTGCAAATTTAGACAAAATAAAAAATAGAAATACCTTATTTACATAAGTATTCAGACCCATAGCTAAGCGACTCGGAATTGAGCTCAGGTGCATCCTGTTTCCATTGATCATCCTTGAGATGTTTCTACAACTTGATTGGAGTCCACCTGTGGTAAATTTAAATGATTGGACATGATTTGAAAAGGCACACACCTGTCTATATAAGGTCCCACAGTTGACAGTGCATGTCAGAGCAAAAACCAAACCATGAGGTCCAAGGAATTGTCCGTAGAGCTCCGAGAGAGGATTGTGTCGAGGCACAGATCTGGGGAAGGGTACCAAAACATTTATGCAGCATTGAAGGTCCCCAAGAACACAGTGACCTCCATCATTCTTAAATGGAAGAAGTTTGGAACTACCAAAACTCTTCCTAGAGCTGGCTGACTGGACAAACTGAGCAATCGGGAGAGAAGGGCCTTGGTCAGGGAGGGGACCAAGAACTCGAGAGTTCCTCTGTCGAGATGGGAGAACCTTCCAGCCATATCTGCAGAACTCCTCCAATCAGGCCTTTATGGTAGAGTGGCCAGACGGAGGCCACTCCTCAATAAAAGGAACATGACAGCCTGCTTGGAGTTTGCCAAAAGTCACCTAAAGACTCTCAGACCTTGAGAAACAAGATTCCCTGGTCTGATGAAACCAAGATTGAACTCTTTGGCCTGAATACCAAGCGTCACATCTGGAGGAAACCTGGCACCATCCCTACGGTGAAGCATGGTGGTGGCATGCGGCAGGGACTGGGAGACTAGTCAGGATAGAGGGAAAGATGAATAGAGCAAAGTACAGAGAGATCCTTGATGAAAACCTGATCCAGAGCACTCAGGACCTCAGACTAGGGCGAAGGTTTACCTTCCAGCAGGACAATGACCCTACACAGCCAAAACAACGCAGGAGTGGCTTTGGGACAAGTCTCTGAATGTCATTGAGTGGCCCAGCCAGACCCCAGACTTGAACCCAATCGAACATCTCTGGAGTGACCTGAAAATAGCAGTGCAGAGACGCTCCCCATCCAACCTAGCCAAGAGAACCAAGACAATTTTCTCTGACCTAAATGTAACACCGATATCAGGCGGTAGTGGAGGATTGTACATTAAACAAGAAACTGCACTTGAAATACTCAAACCATTTTTTTATTGTCTTGTAACTTCTGCATACAGGTGTTGCAAATAAAGAAATGCATTTGCTCAAATACAATACATATTGTATTAATACTTAATAAAAACGTATTTTAACTATTTATATTTGCTTCAGTCTCATATAGTCATTTAAATAAAAAATTTGACTTCATGTACAAAAAATAACAAATATATGTAATAACTTTTTCTTTCTTCTCCATGTGTTCACTCAGTTATCTCTTACAGTTATTATTGATACCTTCAGTTGTCCTCTCCTTTTCTTTTGCATCTTCTTTTATCTCCAATCAGAAAAGCCTTCCTTGATAATCATCACTAATCTGCAAAACATTTCATATACCAAAGTAAACAGATGTAATTATAGTTCTGTGGTGTAGCAATATGTTGACTACAGGAATTGATCTTCTCAGTACATGCGATGCTTTGTGTACCTTATCAAGCATCAAACATCTTCTTTCTGCCCTCCATGCCTGACATGGCATCCACATTTTGACGCCAGTCGGTAACCTCCTCTTTCTGTGGGGACCAGAAATGTATCATTGACACTCAATCAGTCATTGACAAACAAACTAGCGTGAGAATAAACAACAAGTTCATAATTTGGATTTGAGATGAAGAGCTTCTTAGATTTCTACTGTCTGTGATAATACCTCAATATAATAAGTAAAAGCAAGTAGACATCTTGACAAAGTACAACGGACTGAGCATGGACCAGTCTTACCTTCTCCTCTGCTTTCTTGACTGTCTTGAGGTTGGACTTGAAGTCGATTGTCTCTTTGTGCTTGGAGCCCAGCAGAACACTGAGCATCATCTCCGCTGAGATCTTCACCCTCTTCAGGCTTGGCTTCTTGAACTTGCTCTGCAGCTCAATGATCTTCAGCCCCAACTCATGGCACTGGCAGAGCACAGAGGACATAATAACTTTCAGTCACAATACAGGCTTTCACATTTACTGTGACAATTGTCAATGTCCCAAATGGCACCCTATTCCCTTTATAGTGCACTAATTTTGACCAGGCCCTATAGGGCTTTGGTTAAAAGTAGTGCATTATATAGGGAATGGAGTGCTATTTGGGACAGCTGCGTAGTCCTCCCAGTTGTACAGCAACTAGTATGTAGTGTGGCTGACGTTCCCTCTTAATTCATGTCGTGAACTCATAGCCGCTGAGAGGCAGTGTTTTGTAATATCAAAGACTGTACAGAATGAAGACGGAAATAGAAATCCCTGATCACGCTTGTAGCGATGTCATGGCGATGTTGAATAGCTAAGTTCATACACAGAAACACGTCATCGGGTCTAACGGTCAACTCTCGCTGAACTGCACATGTGCAGGCCGTCAAATCAAAGGCACTCCTTTGATATGAAGCTGTTTGTCACTTTCATGAGGTTGGAGTAATGACATGTTCAGCTACGTAAGACATTGGCTTGAATCTATGTTGTGCCTTTAGATTTCGAGAAAATTAAGAACTGAGGAAGAATTTTTCACTTCTCATTGACTTCTCAAACCCCAAACCCCGGCCTTTTTAAAATGTTTTTCTTTTTTTTACAAAAAATAATTAAGTATTTGGTTTTAAATATTTTTAAGTGTCAAAAGTAAATGTAACTTCCAAAATATACTTAAGTATCAAAAGTTAAAGTAAAAGTATAAATCATTTCAAATTGCTTACATTACGTTTTCTTTATCTACAGATAGCCAGGGGCACTCTCCAACACTCAGACATCATTTACAAATGAAGCATTTTTGTTTAGTCAGTCCGCCAGATCAGAGGCAGTAGGGATGACCAGGGATGTTATCTTGATAAGTGTGTGAATTGTACCAATTTCTTGTCCTACTAAGTATTCAAAATGTAACAAATACTTTTGGGTGACAGGGAAAATGTATGGAGTAAAAAGTACATTTTCTTTAGGAATGTAGTGAAGTAAAAATAAAAGAAACCCCAAAAAACAACAATGTAGTACTTAAAATTATTTTTACTTAATACTTTACACCCCTAATCTTTTGTTATTTCCCTCTGCAATTATTTGTTTTCTCCAAATTATTTTTGAGTATCCTACCTCCTTGTCATTTTTGGTAACTTTCAGTCCCACGTCGTATCGCTCCTCATCTACCACGTCAATCTTACGGTGCAGATCTTTGCACAAATCCTGGCAAGAGAACAAAAGACAGCTAGTTTATCCTATTTTCTTTTGTTACACTTTCTGTAAATAATTTCAACTGTCGTGTATTATAATGCATTATGCACACCAGCACATGGTGACATAAATGCACTCATAACAGTATTGTATACAATGTCAATGTGAGTATCAGTGTGTATACCTAGGTCTATATCCAAGTCTCTCTCGAAAAATAGATTTTTATCTCAACGAAACCCACCTAGTTAAACAAACTTCATATATTTTCATCCCTTATTTTACTGAGAAAATGTTTTCATCTACAGCAATAGTTACAGGAATGAGCTAATTGGAAGCTGGGGGTGATCATATTGGGAATTTAGCCAGGACACCAGGGTTAACACCCCTACTCTTACAATAAGTGCCATGGGATCTTTAATGACCACAGGATACCTATTTTAACATCCCAACTGAAAGGCAGCACCCTACATAGGGCAGATATTTTTTTTAGACCAGAGAAAAGTGCCTCCTACTGGCCCTCCAAGACCACATTTAGCAGTATCTGGTCTCCCATCCAGGGACAGACCAGGACCAACCCTGCTTAAATTCAGAGGAAAGCCAGTAGTGGGATGCAGGGTGGTATGCTGCTGGCAGACTGAAGTTTAAATAAATAATACCATGAGCTCATCCACAGACAAGCCAGAAAGCTTGAGAGGAGGGACTCTCTCAGCCAGAGCTTCTTCTCTTTCTCTCTTCTTCTCCTCCGTCTCAACCTCTAGCATCTGGCCAGCTACTGTGAGCAATCTGATCTATAGGAAGGAAACATAAAGCTGCAGTCAGCAATCTGATCTATAGGAAGGAAACATAAAGCTGCAGTCAGCAATCTGATCTATAGGAAGGAAACATAAAGCTGCAGTCAGCAATCTGATCTATAGGAAGGAAACATAAAGCTGCAGTCAGCAATCTGATCTATAGGAAGGAAGCATAAAGCTACCACATGAGGTTGGTGGCACCTTAATTGGAGAGGACGGCTCGTGATAATGGCTGGAGCGGAATGAGTGGAATTGTATCAAACGTGTTTGATGCGATTCCATTCGCTCATTCCAGCCATTTATTATGATCTGTCCTCCCCTCAGCAGTTTCCACTGAAAACTGCAGTGATCAATCTGTAGGAAGTATACAGCTACAGTCAGCAATCTGATCTATAGGAAGCATAAAGCTACAGTCAGCAATCTAATCTATAGGAAGCATAAAGCTACAGTCAGCAATCTGATCTATAGGAAGCATAAAGCTACAGTCAGCAATCTGATCTATAGGAAGCATAAAGCTACAGTCAGCAATCTGATCTATAGGAAGCATAAAGCTACAGTCAGCAATCTGATCTATAGGAAGCATAAAGCTGCAGTCAGCAATCTGATCTATAGGAGCACAAACATCCAAAGGAATGTAAACGTAGGTTCAAAAGGTCACAAGAGGTCAGGGTTCATGAGCTACGCGTTATGACATGCGTTCTCTTTATATCAGTGGAGACTGCTGAGGGGATGACGGCTCATAATAATGGCTGGAATGGAGTCAATGGAATGGTATCAAACACATTAAACATGTGGTTTCCATATGGTTGATGCCATTCCATTTACTCCATTCCAGCCATTATTATGAGTCGGTCACCCCTCAGCAGTCTCCACTGGTTTATATACTGTTCATATCTCAAGTCAAATCAAATCTTATTGGTCACATACACGTGATTAGCAGATGTTATTGCGTGTGTAGCGAAATGCTTGTGCTTCTAGCTCCGACATTGTAAGACTACATGTTTTTTTCTTGTGTTGACCATGGATGCCAACGCTCACCTTCAACCCCAATCGTCGGGCTGAGGAGATCTTGGACTTTTCTTTTGGTTTGGGTCTGTGTCAGCATTAAATGACAGAGGGGGAGAAATAGAGAACATAGAGATGTGCTGTTCTGTTATATGATGTGGTTAACCTTTCCAATGCACACGTAAACATCAATACTTACGCGTCCGCCATGTTTCCCTTATTGTCTTAGACCTGAAATTTGGAGGTAGAAGAAGTTAGCATTTTCACCCTCCACACAAACAAAAGAACTTAACAGAACATTCAGGCTTATATACCGTTCATGAGCATCCAAGTTGGCCTTTTTATCAATTGGTGCTAAAAAATATATATACATTTTGTAATAATCTTATTTTTTTTATGTATTTGGTTCAAACCCTCATTTGCATCAGCTATGTCACACACCCAGTGCACATGTTGCGTCATTGAACCTCTTTTAGATAATTTAATGTGCACTGCTGGTTAAGCCTGTGTCCAAGTCCAATAGAGGCCTGTGTCCATACTTGAGGAAGGGAGGTATTTATTGTAAAGTATTTGAAATGTGTTCAGTATGTAAGGCCGAAGAGGGCTCTTGTTATTTGAAGCTCACCAGATGTGAGGGTGAATGAGTAAGACAAAAAATGTAAGTGCCTTTGAAAGGGGTACGGTAGTACAGTAGGTGCCAGGTGCAGTGGTTTGTGTCAAGAACTGCAACGCTACTGGGTTTTTCAGGCTCAACAGTTTCCCGTCTGAATCAAGAATAGTCCACCACCCAAAAGACATCCAGCCAACTTGACACAACTGTGGAAAGCATTGGAGTCAACACGGGCCAGCATCCCTGTGGAGCACTTTCGACACCTTGTAGAGTCCATGCCCCGACGAATTTGTATTTGTATTTATTATGGATCCCCATTAGCTGCTGCCAAAGCAGCAGCTACTCTTCCTGGGGTCCAGCAAAATTAAGGAAGTTTATAAAATTTTAAAACATTACAATATATTCACAGATTTCACAACACACTGTGTACCCTCAGGCCCCTACTCCACCACTACCACATATCTACAGTACTAAATCCATGTGTATGCTTTACTATAGACAGACTTCTCCCCATCTTAGCTACTACTGCATCAATATGTTTTGACCATGACAGGTTACAATCTAGTGTTACTCCAAGCAGTTTAGTCATCTCGAATTGCTCAATTTCCACATTATTTATTACAAGATTTAGTTGAGGTTTAGGGTTTAGTGAGTGTTTTGTTCCAAATACAATACTTTTAGTTTTAGAATATTTAGGGCTAACCTATTCCTTGCCACCCACTCTGAAACTAACTGCTCTTTGTTGATTGTTGCAGTCATTTCAGTCGCTGTAGTAGCTGATGTGTATATTGTTGAGTCTTCCACATACATAGAAACTCTGGCTTTACTCAAAGTCAGTGGCATGTCGTTAGTAAAAGGGGCCTAAACAGCTACCCTGGGGAATTCCTGATTCTAACTGGATTATATTTGATAGGCTTCCATTAAAGAACACCCTTTGTGTTCTGTTAGACAAATAACTCTTTATCCACATTATAGCAGGGGGTGTAAATCCATAACATATGTTTTTCCAGCAGCAGGCTATGATCAATAATGTCAAAAGCTGCAATGAAGTCTAACATGCTCTCTAGTAGGCTTAAATTGAAAATGTGGGAAATAGGAGTGGCAATATCATCTGCTATTATCCTCAGTAATTTTCCATCTAGATTGTCAGACCCTGGTGGCTTGTCATTGATGATAGACAACAATAATCTTTTCACGTCTTCCACACTGACTTTACGGAATTCAAAAGTACAATTCTTGGCTTTCATAATTTGGTCCGATATACTTGGATGTGTAGTGTCAGCGTTTGCTGCTGGCACGTCATCCCTAAGTTTGCTTATATTGCCAATGAAAAAGTAATTAAAGTAGATTGCAATATCTGCGGGCTTTGTGATGAATGAGCCATCTGATTCAATAAGTGAAGGAGCAGAGTTGGGGTTTTTTTTCAGAAAATTTCATTTAAGGTGCCCCAAACCATTTTACATTACATTTACATTTACATTTAAGTCATTTAGCAGATGCTCTTATCCAGAGCGACTTACAAATTGGTGCATTCACCTTATGATATCCAGTGGAACAACCACTTTACAATAGTGCATCTAAATCTTTTAAGGGGGGGGGGGGGGTTAGAAGGATTACTTTATCCTATCCTAGGTATTCCTTAAAGAGGTGGGGTTTCAGGTGTCTCCGGAAGGTGGTGATTGACTCCGCTGTCCTGGCGTCGTGAGGGAGCTTGTTCCACCATTGGGGTGCCAGAGCAGCGAACAGTTTTGACTGGGCTGAGCGGGAACTGTGCTTCCTCAGAGGTAGGGGGGCCAGCAGGCCTGAGGTGGATGAACGCAGTGCCCTTGTTTGGGTGTAGGGCCTGATCAGAGCCTGAAGGTATGGAGGTGCCGTTCCCTTCACAGCTCCGTAGGCAATCACCATGGTCTTGTAGCGGATGCGAGCTTCAACTGGAAGCCAGTGGAGAGAGCGGAGGAGCGGGGTGACGTGAGAGAACTTGGGAAGGTTGAACACCAGACGGGCTGCGGCGTTCTGGATGAGTTGTAGGGGTTTAATGGCACAGGCAGGGAGCCCAGCCAACAGCGAGTTGCAGTAATCCAGACGGGAGATGACAAGTGCCTGGATTAGGACCTGCGCCGCTTCCTGTGTGAGGCAGGGTCGTACTCTGCGAATGTTGTAGAGCATGAACCTACAGGATCGGGTCACCGCCTTGATGTTAGTGGAGAACGACAGGGTGTTGTCCAGGATCACGCCAAGGTTCTTAGCACTCTGGGAGGAGGACACAAGGGAGTTGTCAACCGTGATGGCGAGATCATGGAAGGGGCAGTCCTTCCCCGGGAGGAAGAGCAGCTCCGTCTTGCCGAGGTTCAGCTTGAGCTGGTGATCCGTCATCCACACTGATATGTCTGACAGACATGCAGAGATGCGATTCGCCGCCTGGTTATCAGAAGGGGGAAAGGAGAAGATGAATTGTGTGTCGTCTGCATAGCAATGATAGGAGAGACCATGTGAGGATATGACAGAGCCAAGTGACTTGGTGTATAGCGAAAATAGGAGAGGGCCTAGAACAGAGCCCTGGGGGACACCAGTGGTGAGAGCGCATGGTGCGGAGACAGATTCTCGCCACGCCACCTGGTAGGAGCGACCTGTCAGGTAGGACGCAATCCAAGCGTGGGCCGCGCCGGAGATGCCCAACTCGGAGAGGGTGGAGAGGAGGATCTGATGGTTCACAGTATCAAAGGCAGCAGATAGGTCTAGAAGGATGAGAGCAGTTTTACTATCATTCTTTATATAATTTATCTTTGTTTCATAGTGTAGTTTATTTTTATTTAGTTTAATCACATGATTTCTTAATTTGCAATACGTTTGCCAATCAGTTGGGCTGCCAGACATAATTTCCATACCTTTTGCCTCATTCCTCTCAACCATAACATTTTTCAATTCCTCATCAATCCAAGGGGATTTAACAGTTTTTAGTCATTTTCTTAATGGGTGAGTGCTTATTAGTAACTGGAATAAGTAGTTTCAGAAATGCATCAAGTACAGCGTCTGGTTGCTCCTCATTACACACCACAGACCAGCAAATATTATTTACATCATCAACATATGAATCACTACAAAACTTATTGTATGACCTCTTATACACTATATTAGGCCCAGCCTTTGGAACTTTGGTTTTCCTAGATATGGCTATTATATTGTGATCACTACATCCTATGGATTTGGATACTGCTTTAAAGCAAATATTTGCAGCGTTAGTAAAAATGTGATCAATACATGTTAATGATTTAATTCCTGTGCTGTTTGTAACTACCCTGGTAGGTTGACTGACAAACTGATTCTGTAAGGGATGCGTAACTGGTGGCAATGAAGTCAAACGCAGGAGAGCAGAACTTGGTAAATAGCCGGAGCCGTTTAATAAACATAACTACCGGTATACAAAAAACAACAAACACATGGACACAAAACCCGTATCGCACCAGTCACACAATGCACACGTACTTACAATAAACAATTCCCGACAAGGACATAGGGGAAACATAGGGAACAAATACAACATGTAATTAGGGAATTGAAACCAGGTGAGTGTGAAAACAAGACAAAACAAATGGAACATGAAAAATGGATTGGCGATGGCTAGAAGACCGCCCGAACAAGGAGAGGAACCGACTTCGGCAGAAGTCATGACAGATTCAGGTTGCAGGCACTGGTTACAGTTTGATGTTTTTTCCTGAGTGGGCAGCTTGATGATAGCCAGTCAATATTTAAATCAACCAGAAAATATACTTCTTTGTTGATATCACATACATTATCAAGCATTTCACACATATTATCCAGATTCTGACTGTTAGCAGCTTCCCACAAGAATGGGCTTTATGTGAGGCAGATGAACCTGTAGCCATATTACTTCAACAGTATGTAACATTAGATTATCTCTAAGCTTTACAGGAATGTGCTTCTGATTATAGACCACAGCATTTCTGTCTTTTCGGTAGATGTTATAACCATGTATTGCTACCACAGTATCATCAAAGGTATTATTTAATTGAGTTTCAGAGTCAGAATATGAATGTCATCCGTTACAAGCAAGTTATTGACTTCGTGGACCTTGTTTCGTAGCACTTTTCTGGGTTGCTTGATTGTTTTTAATGCTTTACTGGGAAGCTTATCATAGGTAGACTTACTCATGTTATTTACATTAGAGCTGATAGTGCAGGGTGAGCTGCATAAAGTGGTCTTCCTACTATTGCACACAGCCTCAGTGTTAACAGTGTAACTCTGGTTTATAGTCTCATGATTACTGCTTACAATAGCTGTAGGATAAACAGATGTATTCGGTGCAATTAGGGGTACATAAATTAAATTACTTACATTGTGTTTGCCAATGCCGCTAAGATCATGTACATTTGATGCAGCATTATGACAACTCATTGTCACAATGGTAGGGATTAACTGAGCTGGTCTGGGATCATTCACCAGTCATTGTTTCATCACAGGCTTGAAATGCGTGAACGGAGTCCAGGAGCCAAAACAATTTGGATGGATTCAAGTTATCAATAAAAGTGATTCAAGCAGAGCTACAGTAGTCTTTTAGTCAGATGAGTAATGACAGCAGTCTGCTGAATCTTTCACACCCACGGCCCAACGATGGTTCTGGACCTGAAATTATTGGCTGTTTTTTGGAGTCTTTTAATGCTAAAATCAGTTCTTTAAAATCAATTTTCAAATGTTCTGAGCTAGCCCTCCTGATGTTGTTTGACCCCACATGGACTACGACAGTGTCAGCTCCCGGCATCTGTGGTAGAACAGTCGGAAGCAGCCTTGTGATGTCCTGTACTCGTGCTCCTTGGTAGCACAGGGTTTTTGCCTTGGGGACCGAGATGTTTCTCACCATAGCTCCGAGGATCTGAACCCGATGTAGAAGCCACCGGAGAGGGAGACAGAGCCGAGGACGAAGACGAAGACGCAGGTACCTCCGGATCCGATCTTGATTGGGAAGCCACCACGGACGAAGGCGCCGGAACCTCTGGATCCAGGGCGGCAAAGCTGTTTCTGGTCTGTGTCAGTTCCGGGCTCAACATCTCCATGGAGACCCCCGTTGCCAGAGGACGCCTTCTTCAACTTCCACGGCGAGTGACGTATCTCCATGGCTGGTTGATTGGGTCGAGATCAGCTCCGTTCTCCAGGGAAGGGCGAGACCCCTTCGGGGATGCAACCCTGCCTAGCACTGGCCAGTCGGCTGTGGAGAGCCGACACGGCGGCGAAACATCCGCCAGACCAGAGCGGCGTCCCGGTACTTGGGTGGAAGAAAAATAAAAAGTAGGTGGGCGTGGCTTCCCCAGTAGCTTATGTAGGTTTGCTACTTGCTTGCTAAGAGTTGCTACTTCGCTCCTGTAGTCCTCCACAAGCAAGCAGTTACTACATTGAAAGTCAACGCGGTCCACATTGTCCCGGAACAAAGCAAAGTAAGCGCAACTCCTGCAATGTTGGAAGCGTTCAATAGCGGCCTTCATTTGAGACCGCCAATGTCACGTCCTGACCAGCAGAGGGAGTAATTGTATTATATTTGGTCAGGACGTGGCAGAGGGGTATTTGTTTCATATGGTTCGGGTTGTGTGTGTTATTTAAGGGGTGTTTGGTTTATGTAGTCTGGGGTTTGAGTAATTGTTCTAGTGTTGGTTCTCTATGGTTTTCTAGTCTGTCTATTTCTGTGTGGTTTGTGTGGCTCCCAATCAGGAACAGCTGTACATCGTTGTTCCTGATTGGGAGTCATATATTAGATGCTTGTTTTCACCTGGGGATTTGTGGGTAGTTGTATTTCGCACTGCTGTTATTATTTAGCCTGTGAAACTGTTGGTTTGTCGTTCTCTGTTTTCTTGTTTTTCTCGTGTTCACAATAAATAATATGATGAACATGCAACCCGCCTTTACCCGCCTCTCTCCTACGACAGCCGTTACAGCCAAGGCAGCTAGGCTAGCTGGGCTTTTGCGTCTCTCCCCCTACGGAATCTGGCAGGATCCCGGGACAGATAGCAGCTCTCACAGCAATTTAGCCCAACAGAGCGGCAGGATTCAAAATAAAATAAAAGTATATAAAAACAATGTCAGCTTTAAAAACTAGGTCTTTAGTTCAGGTTTCAGCATTCAACAGCTTTCAATTTTGGCGTTCGACAGCGTTCAACAACAAACATATGTGGCAGGTGATTGGTGCTGTTCTGAGAATTGAGGCTGTTCTGAGGGCAAAAGGGGGGGGACTCAATATTAGGAAGTCATTCCTATATATACTGTATATTTAACCTTTATTCAACTAGGCAAGTCAGTTAAGAACAAATTCTTATTTACATTGACGGCCTACCCCGACCAAACCCCTGCCAAATGCACTGTATTTACAGAGCATTCGGAAAGTATTCAGACCCCTTGACTTTTTCCAAATTTTGTTACGTTACAGACTTATTCTAAAATTGATTCAATTGTTTTTTCCCCTCATCAATGTATACACAATACCCCATAATGACAAAGCAAAAACAGTTTATTTAAAAAAATACTAAATGTATTAAAAATAACAAAATAAAATATCACATTTACATAAGTATCCAGACACTTTACTCAGTACTTTGTTGATGCACCTCTGGCACACCTCCTGTACTTGGGGAGTTTCTCCCATTCTTCTCTGCAGATCCTCTCAAGCTCTGTTAGGTTGGTGGGGAGCGTCGCTGTATAGCTATTTTCAGGTCTCTCCAGAGATGTTCGATTGGGTTCAAGTCTGGGCTCTAGCGTGGCCACTCAAGGACATTCAGAGACTTATCCAGAAGCCACTCCTGCGTTGCCTTGGCTGTGTACTTAGGGTCATTGTCCTGTTGTCCTGCATCTCTTTGCTCCGTTCATCTTTCCCTTGATCCTGACTAGTCTCCTAGTCCCTGGCGCTGAAAAACATCCCCACAGCATGATGCTGCCACCACCATGCTTCACCGTAGGGATGGTGCCAGGTTTCCTCTACATGTGATGCTTGGTTTTCAGGCCAAAGAGTTCAATCTTGGATTCATCAGACCAGAGAATCTTGTTTCTCATGGTCTGAGAGTCCTTTAGGTGCCTTTTGACAAACTCCAAGCGGGCTATCATGTGCCTTTTACTGAGTTGTGGCTTCCGTCTGGCCACTCTGCCATAAAGGCCTGATTAGTGGAGTGCTACAGAGATGGTTGTCCTTCTGGAAGGTTCTCCCAGCTCTCTCAATGTGACCAACAGGTTCTTGGTCACCTGCCTGACCAAGGCCCATCTCAAGAATGATCAATGGAAACAGGGTACATCTGAGCTCAATTTCGAGGTATTTCATTTCTTTTATGTATACATTTGCAAAAATATCTAAACCTGTTTTCGCTTTCATTATGGGGTATTGTGTGTTGATTGATGAGGCCTTTTTTTATTTAACCATTTTAGATTAAGGCTGTAACGCAAACAATGTGGAAAAAGTCAAGGGGTCTGAATACTTTCCGATTAAACTGTGTCACATACACATATTTTGGGGAAAATGTGAGGGTATGCACTTTAATCTCTACAGATTGATGTCCCACCCTCGGGACAGTTGAGCTAATGTGCGATAATGTGATTAGCATGATGTTGTAAGTAACAAGAACATTTCCCAGGAGATAGACATATCTTATATGGGCAGAAAGCTTAGAAATTATTGTTAATCTAACTGCACTGCCCAATTTACAGTAGCTATTACAGTAAAAACATACCATGCTATTGTTTGAGGAGAGTGCACAGTTATGTACTTGAAAATGTATATATTGACCAATTAAGCACATTTGGGCAGACTTGATGCAACATTTTGAACAGAAATATAATAGTTCAACGGATCAGTCTAAAACTTTGCACATACACTGCAGCCATCTGACCAAAATCTAAATTGCGCCTAGTGTCCAAAGTCAGATAATGGTCTTTCTCTTGCATTTCAAAGATGGATTTGTATTTTATTTTATTTAAACACGTTTTTTCTTTATATTATCTTTTACCAGATCTAATGTTTTATATTCTTCTACATTAATTTCACAATTCCACAAATGTCAAAGTGTTTCCTTTCAACAACAAAAAAAAGAAGCTGGTCATGGGTGCACCTCAGCCACGCTCAAGGTCCTAAACAATATCATAACCGCCATCGATAAGAGACATTACTGTGCAGCCGTATTCATTGACCTGGCCAAGGCTTTTGACTCTGTCAATCACCACATTCTTATTGGCAGAGTCAACAGCCTTGGTTTCTCAAATTATTGCCTCGCCTGGTTCAACAACTACTTCTCTAATACAGTTCAGTGTGTCAAATCGGAAGGCCTGTTGTCCGGACCTCTGGCAGTCTCTATGGGGGTGCCACAGGGTTAAATTCTCGGCCCGAATCTCTTCTCTGTATACATCAATGATGTTGCTCTTGCTGCTGGTGATTCTCTGATCCACCTCTACGCAGACGACACCATTCTGTATACCTCTGGCCCTTCTTTGGACACTGTGTTAACTAACCTCCAGACGAGCTTCAATGCCATGCAACTCTCCTTCCGTGGCCTCCAACTGCTCTTAAATGCAAGAAAAACTAAATGCATGCTCTTCAACCGATTGCTGCCCGCACCTGCCCGCCCGTCCAGCATCACTACTCTGGACGGTTCTGACTTAGAATATGTGGACAACTACAAATACCTAGGTGTCTGGTTAGACTGTAAACTCTCCTTCCAGACTCACATTAAGCATCTCCAATCCAAAATTAAATCTAGAATTGGCTTCCTATTTCGCAACAAAACATCCTTCACTCATGCTGCCAAACATACCCTCGTAAAACTGACCATCCTACCCATCCTCGACTTCGGCGATGTAATTTACAAAATAGCCTCCAACACGCTACTCAACAAATTGAATGCAGTCTATCACAGTGCCATCCGTTTTGTCACCAAAGCCCCATATACTACCCACCACTGCGACCTGTATGCTCTCGTTGGCTGGCCCTTGCTTCATACTTGTCGCCAAACCCACGGGCTCCATCTACAAGTCTCTGCTAGGTAAAGCCCCGCCTTATCTCAGCTCACTGGTCACCATAGCAGCACCCACCCGTAGAACGCGCTCCAGCAGGTATATCTCACTGGTCACCCCCAAAGCCAATTCTTCCTTTGGCCGCCTTTCCTTCCAGTTCTCTGCTGCCAATGACTAGAACGAACTGCAAAAATCACTGAAGCGGGAGACTCATATCTCCCTCACTAGCTTTAAGCACCAGCTGTCAGAGCAGCTCACAGATCACTGCACCTGTACATAGCCCATCTGTAAATAGCCCATCCAATTACCCCATCCCCATAGTGTATTTATTTATTTATCTTGCTCCTTTGCACTCCAGTATCTCTACTTGCACAGTCATCTTCTGCACATCTACCATTCCAGTGTTTAATTGCTATATTGTAATTACTTTGTCACTCTGGCCTATTTATTGCCTTACCTCCCTTATCCTACCTCATTTGCACACACTGTACATTTTCTACTGTATTATTGACTGTATGTTTGTTTATTCCATGTGTAACTCTGTGTTGTTGTATGCGTCGAACTGCTTTGCTTTATCTTGGCCAGGTCGCAGTTGTAAATGAGAACTTGTTCTCAACTAGCCTACATGGTTAAATAAAGGTTAAAAAAATAAATAATAATAAATAAAAATGGTCTCGAGAATATGCATATCCTTGCTTCAGGTCCTGAGCTACAGGCAGTTATATTTGGGTATGCCATTTTAGACGAAAATTGAAAAAAAGGTCAGATCCTTATTAAGAGGTTTTTTTAACACACAAAATAAACAACACATTTACATGTTATTAACAATTTCAAATGCAGCTCTGGTTTATTTGAGAACAAACAAAGGTTTGCCAAAATGTTATATTTAAATAATTATTGTGAAATTTAAACATTGGAACACTTGTTGAATATCTAAGCTTTACAATGTGTGGTGTTAACATTCATCTCTATAACTGACCAGAGTCTCTGCATAGGTGTCAATAAGACTCCATAACCCACTTATTCGAAGGCATGTGAACTAATTAACGCTAACTATTCACTGTCAGTCTTCAGCAAAATGTTAATCCAATGTGTCTTCGTCTTATACCATACATTTCCATTCTGAATTCAAGCAGCCCTCCAGAAATAAATACAATTGACCTATGCTGAAAAGTTACACATTCCCAAACTGTTTTCCACCGCTCTCCTCAACCAGCAAAACTCCCACTGCATTCATTTCAAAACTAAAATGTAATACATTTCATCCACACAGAAGATTACATTTTAAAAACGTACGTTTATTAATATTAAGCCAAAGTAGCCATTGAGACATACCCTACCTTTAAGGTGTAGAAAAGGCTGAGGGAGAGAGTGAGGGAGTTTAGGATGGGAGAGTAGCTGAGAGCGGACAGGGGAAAAATCATTCAGATTTATAGTTTATAACCCCTGTGTGAATGGCTCACTAAAATAGACTGCTCTCTGTCCGAGTCACTCTTCCACTGACATTGACGTTTACTGTTGCACATAGCATCTAAATGTTATTCAGGCAGGTAAGTGCTGTAATAAAATACTTTTATGGACTTGGACGTTTGGGGCGGTACACTGTCAGTCTGTCTCATGGTTCTGACTCCACCCGTTGGTGGCAAGTTGACATGTAGCATTTATTGCTACAATCACCTCTAAACCCTTTCTCTGGACCAGTATCATACCTAAACCTTTAGAACTTTGTACAGAGTATGGAGTTTTGTCATAGGGATGTCCTAAAATGGAGAAGACATTTGCAAAAATGTCTAAAACTTTTTTCGCTTTGTCACTATGGGATATTTGTGTGTTGATTGCTGAGTATATATATATATATATTTTAATCCATTTTAGAATAAGGCTGTAGCATAACAAAATGTGGAAAAAGTCAAGGGGTCTGAATATTTCCTGAAAGCCCTGGAGCTAGGAATGTTACCATAAAAAATGACTGTAAAATAGATGATGTAGGGTTTGTCAGGATTGTGGACAGGTTTGTGGTTGGGTGATGTGAACATAAGGAATACTATAACATAGCATACCTCTATATTGTTTTTCCCCACTTTGATTTCAATGTTGTATCGTTCATCATCTACAATACCAATCTTTTGGTGTTGGTCTTTGCAAGGGTCCTGCAAGAATATGATATCATGTAGAAAACACAATCATACTTTTTTTTACATGGAGAACCAACAACACATTAATTACAGATAACGGTATTGTTGAAATAGCAGATTATTTAAAAACATTTATATATTGCAAAAATAATGACTTCTCTAGAGTATTTGGTATTTTATTAGGATCCCCATTAGCTGTTGCAAAAGCAGCAGCTACTCTTCCTGGGGTCCACACAAAACCTGAAACATGACATAATACAGAACATTAATAGACAAGAACAGCTCAAGGACAGAACTACATACAAAAAGTGTTTTAAAGGCACACGTAGCCTACATATCAATGCATACACACAAACTGTCTAGGTCAAATAGGGGAGAGTTGTGCTGTGAGGTGTTGCTTTATCTGTTTTTTGAAACCAGGCTTGCTGTTTATTTGAGCAATATGAGATGGAAGTTCCATGTAATAATGGCTTTATAAAATACTGTACACTTTCTTGAATTTGTTCTGGATTTGGGGATTTGGGGACTGTGAAAAGACCCCTAGTGGCATGTCTGGTTGTCTAAGTGTGTGTGTGTGTGTCAGAGCTGTGTGTAAATTGACTATGCAAACAATTTGGGATTTTCAACACATTAATGTTTCTTATAAAAAGAAGAAGTGATGCAGTCAGTCTCTCCTCAACTCTTAGCCAAGAGAGACTGGCATGCATAGTATTTATATCAGCTCTCTGATTCTCAATGAAGAGCAAGACGTGACACTCTGTTCTGGGCCAGCTGCAGCTTAACTAGGTCTTTCCTTGCAGCACTGGACCACACGACTGGACAATAATCAAGATTGGACAAAACTAGAGACTGCAGAACTTTCTTTTTGGAGTGTGGTGTCAAAAAAGCAGAGCATCTATTTATTACAGACAGACCTCTCCCTATCTTTACAACCATTGAATCTATATGTTTTGACCATGACAGTTTACAATATAAGGTAACGCCTCAACTTGTTCAACAGCCACACCATTCATTACCAAATTCAGCTGAGGTCTAGAACTTAGGGAATGATTTGCACCAAATACAATGCCCTTAGTTTTAGAGATGTTCAGAATGTTTTGGAAAGGCCACCCATTCCAAAACAGACTGCAACTCTTTGTTAAGGGTTTCAGTGACTTCATTAGCTGTGGTTGCTGATGCATATATAGTTAACTCATCAGCATACATGGACACATACTGTGGGGGAAAAAAGTATTTGATCCCCTGCTGATTTTGTACGTTTGCCCACTTACAAGAAATGATCAGTCTATAATTTTAATAGTAGGTTTACTTGAACAGTGAGAGACAGAATAACAACAAAAAAATCCAGAAAAACGCATGTCAAAAATGTTATAAAATGATTTGCATTTTAATGAGGGAAATAAGTATTTGACCCCTCTGCAAAACATGACTTAGTACTTGGTGGCAAAACCCTTGTTGGCAATCACAGAGGTCAGATGTTTCTTGTAGTTAGCCACCAGGTTTGCACACATCTCAGGAGGGATTTTGTCCCACTCCTCTTTGCAGATCTTCTCCAAGTCATTAAGGTTTCGAGGCTGACGTTTGGCAACTCGAACCTTCAGCTCCCTCCACAGATTTTCTATGTGATTAAGGTCTGGAGACTGGCTAGGCCACTCCAGGACCATAATGTGCTTCTTCTTGAGCCACTCCTTTGTTGCCTTGGCCGTGTGTTTTGGGTCATTGTCATGATGGAATACCCATCCAAGACCCATTTTCAATGCCCTGGCTGAGGGAAGGATGTTCTCACCCAAGATTTGATGGTACATGGCCCCGTCCATCGTCCCTTTGATGCGGTGAAGTTGTCCTGTCCCCTTAGCAGAAAAACACCCCCAAAGCATAATGTTTCCACCTCCATGTTTGACGGTGGAGATGGTGTTCTTGGGGTCATAGGCAGCATTCCTCCTCCACCAAACAGCGCGAGTTGAGTTGATGCCAAAGAGCTCCATTTTGGTCTCATCTGACCACAACACTTTCACCAGTTGTCCTCTGAATCATTCAGATGTTCATTGGCAAACTTCAGACGGGCATGTATATGTATTCTTGAGCAGGGGGGCCTTGCGGGCACTACAGGATTTCAGTCCTTCACGGCGTAGTGTGTTACCAATTGTTTTCTTGGTGACTATGGTCCCAGCTGCCTTGATATCATTGACAAGATCCTCCCGTGTAGTTCTGGGCTGATTCCTTACCATTCTCATGATCATTGCAACCCCACGAGGTGAGATCTTGCATGGAGCCCCAGGCCGAGGGATATTGATAGGTCTTTTGTGTTTCTTCCATTTGTGAATAATCGCACCAAATGTTGTCACCTTCTCACCAAGCTGCTTGGCGATGGTCTTGTAGCCCATTCCAGCCTTGTATAGGTCTACAATCTTGTCCCTGACATCCTTGGAGGGCTCTTTGGTCTTGGCCATGGTGGAGAGTTTGGAATCTGATTGATTGATTGCTTCTGTGGACAGGTGCCTTTTTTACAGGTAACAAGCTGTGGTTAGGAGCACTCCCTTTAACAGTGTGCTCCTAATCTCAGCTCGTTACCTGTATAAAAGACACCTGGGAGCCAGAAATCTTTCTGATTGAGAGGGGGTCAAATACTTATTTCCCTCATTAAAATGCAAATCAATTGATAACATTTTTGACATGCGTTTTTTTAAATATTTTTGTTGTTATTCTGTCTCTTACTGTTCAAATAAACCTACCATTAAAATTATAGACTGATCCTTTCTTTATCAGTGGGCAAACGTACAAAATCAGCAGGGGATCAAATACTTTTTTCCCCCACTGTATGCTTTGTTTAATGCCAGTGACAGGTCATTGGTAAAAATATAAAAGAGTAGAGGGCCTAGAGAGCTTCCCTGTGGTACACCACACTTTATATGTTTGACATTAGAGAAACTTCCATTAAAGAAAACGCTTTGAGATCTATTAGATAGATAACTCTGAATCCACGATATGGCAGAGGTTGTATACTGTATGTTTTTTCAACAACAGGTTATGGTCAATAATATCAAAGGCTGCACTGAAATCTAACAGTACAGCTCCCACAATCTTTTATCATCAATCTCTTTCAACCAATCATCAGTCATTTGTGTCAGTGCAGTACATGTTGAGTGCCCTTTTATATAAGCATGCTGAAAGTCTGTTGTTAATTTGTTTACAGAGAAATAGCATTGTATTTAGTCAAACACAATTTTTTCCAACCGTTTGCTAAGAGCTGGCAGTAAGCTTATATGTCTGCTTTTAGAACCAGTAAAGACTGCTTTACCACTCTTGGGTAGCGGAATTACTTTGGCTTCCCTCCAGGCCTGAGGACAAAGACTTTCCTCTAGGCTCAGATATGACAGATAGGAGTGGCTATAGAGTCAGCCACCATCCTCAGTAGCTTTCCATCTAAGTTGTCAATGCCAGGAGGTTTGTCATTATTGATCGATAACAATACATTATCCACCTCTCCAACACTAACTTTACAAAATTCTAACTTGGAATGCTTTTCTTTTATTATTCATTTTGTATGCATGAATACGATGGCTCACTGTTCGTTGTTGGCATTTCCTGCCTAAGTTTGCCCACTTTGCCAATGAAGTAATCATAAAAATAATTGGCAATATCAAATGCTTTTGTGATGAATAAGCCATCTGATTCGATGAAATATGGAGTTGAATTTGTCTTTCTGCCCATAATTTCATTGAAAGGACATCATTCTTTATATCATTGATCTTGGCTTCATAATATAGTTTCTTATTTTTGTTGAGTTTAGTCACATAATTTCTCAATTTGCAGTAAGTCAGACAGTTAGATGTGCAGCCAGATTTATTAGCCACTCCTTTTAACCCATCTCTTTTAACCATACAGTTTTTCAGTTCCTCATCAATCCATGGAGCCTTGTTTATCAATACCTGGAATAAGCAATTTCATAAATTCATCAGTGCAGCATCTGGATCCTCCTCATTAATCACATCAGACCAATTTTTTTTTACATCATCCACATAAGAGTCACAGCAAAATCTTTAGTATGATCTCTTATATACTATTTTAGGCCCAGCTGTTGGAACTTTGACTTTCCTGGATACAGCCACTATATTGTGATCACTGCATCCAATGGGTATTGATACAGTTTTAGAACAAAGTTCTACAGTATTAGTAAAAATGTGATCGATGCATGTGGATGTTATTGCTCCTGTAGTGTTTGTAAACAGCCTGGTAGGTTGATTAATAACCTGAACCAGATTACAGGCACTGGTTACAATACTGAAAAGAGCAAACAAGGACAGCTTTCATGGCTGGGATCAGTATCTTTCCTCTTCTGGCACACAGCTTCTGGATAGTCCTCATTGAGGAAGATATACGTTCCTCTCAAGATCTGGGCTCTTTCCAGAACAGCTATCTTGTCCTTGAATCTCAGGAACTTGACCACTATCGGCCTGGACGTGTCACCTGGGCCTGCGGTGTGTTTTCTAGTCCTGTGGGCGTGCTCCACCTCAATCTTCCTGTGGTCCATCTACAATTTCTCAGAGATCATTCCCTCACTTTGTCCTCAGACTCCGTACAGGTCTCATGTGCAATTCCATCTACAACCATGTTGTTCCACCTTGATTGTCCCTCATGGATTCACACACAGCACTGATGTGCTCTCTCAATGACTTACAGATTACTGTCATCTTGCTGTTCTCCTGTTTCAACTCATCGAGTTGACCCTGGGAGAACTGCAAACTGTTCTTCAGGTCCTGTACCTCTCTGGCCAGGTTGTCCATTATTTTATTAGTTGAATCCACCAGTATTTGGACAAAAAACTTTAATCTATTTTCTTGTTGTTGTAACAACTGCTTGTAGAACTGTTTTTGTTTGTTTAAAAGATTCTTCACGTGTAATAGAGAGACACCAGCACTGTCCTCAACGGTACTCCCCCCGGCTTTGGTCTTTGTCATGATAGCAAGCAAAGTAGGTTACTCCTCGCAGTTCCAGACAGGGCAGGTCACAGGGAGATTGACAACAACAAACAGCAGGGATCTGGACAGCCACAAACCCGGGACAATCTGCGGTCACAGCCACAAATGGTAACCGCGTCGCGGGCTGCATTCAAGCCCTCAAGAAAACCCCACTAGCTTGATATGTAAATAGCTGCAATGCCAAATAGCTCCTCAGACCCGTCCTTTGTAGGCAGGATCACTGGACAGAGACTAGCAATCTCAGTAACTGATGCCAACTGCGTCACAGAATCCAAACTAAAAGTTAGCTAGCTACTAAGAACAAAACAATAAAACCGAGCTCTTGCTCGTTCCGTGTTCAACAGGAAGTATAGAGAATTCTATAAATTCTATATTGGCCAATTTGTTAAATAATATATATTTATAGATGATTCTCTGCCTCTATGACCAACTCATAATATGGATGATATATTTAAGCAATAAGGCCCAAGGGGGTGTGGTATATGGCCAATATACCACGGCTAAAGGCTGTTCTTAGGCAAGACGCAATGCGGAGTGGATACAGCCGTTTGCCGTGTATTGGCAATATACGACAAACCCCTGAGGTGCCTTGTTGCTATTATAAACTGGTTACCAACATAATTAGAGCAGTAAAAGTACATTTTTTGTCATACCTGTGGTATATGGTCTGATATACCACGGCTGTCAGCCAATCAGCATTCAGGGTGGTTTGAGCCTGAATGCTGACAGCTATGGTACAGTAGTATATCAGACCATATGTCATGGCTATGACAAAACATGTATTTTTACTGCTCTAATTAGGTTGGTTAACAGTTTATAATAGTAATAAGGCACCTCAGGGGTTTGTGGTATATGGCCAATATACCAAGGCAATATACCAAGGAAATATTTAACTTTTAGATTTATGTGTATTGTTGTGAATTATTAGACATTACCGCACTGTTGGAGCTAGGAACACAAGCATTTCGCTACACCCGCAATAACATCTGCTAAATATGTGTATGTGACCAATCAAATTTTATTTGGCCATATATCACACCCACATTGGGCCCTATTGCTTTATTATGATAATATATAAATCTAATATTGTCACCCATCAAACTATTATTGATTTAAGCTTGTCTTTACATATACTAAATATGTGTGAAATTTGTTTTGATTTAGAATGGACCATTATCATGCACCTGTCTCGAAACAGGGGCAGCAGGAAAAAATGTAATCTATGCACTTAAATAGCGAATGGAGGACTCTTTTCCTGTGGTTCATTTTCATGTTAGCCAGGAAAGTGAGAAATAAATATAGTAGCCCTAGTCTATAGAAAGCTGATGGGATCCTCCTCTTTTTAGTCGAGGTCATCACTCTGTTTTCTCGCTTAATTGCATAGCCTACAGAAATGTTGCGCAACATGAGCTCATGGGCTCTCATGAAGTGTTTGATTACATTGTTCAATTACATTTTCATTGATGTCAGAGTGATTAGAGTGACAATAGAGTGCTGAGTATAGGCAGTTAACAAGTTTGGTGGGCTTCTAATTATTATCAGCAGCATCAGAGCTTGAAGAAGCCTAGTTACTGTGACTAAACGGTCACGTGGAATTTGACTGCCGCAATAGTCCTACTTACACCATGGGATAATAATTCCCTTTGTTATGAAGGGCTTTGATTGTGTGGGAGCTCCTGTCTGGCAACATTGCTCCCATGCTTTCCTATGGCCCAGATAGAAGCCAGATAGCAGCTGTGGCCTTGATGATAAGAGTCAAAGGCCCATGAATAGAAGGCTGGGCAGGAAAAAGGTTTTGGCAGAACACTCAGGATGATCTATCCATCTCTCTCTCTTTCTCTCTCTAAAGTGTATGTTCTGCCAAAACCTTTTCCCTCTGATAGGAAATAGATTTTATGACGCTATTTTATTTGCCTTCCTGCAACACTAAGCAGCATGTGTTTGTAATATCGCAAGGTGAACCTTTCAGTGCATGGCTGATGCAGTGACAAATGGGGTTGTCGAAATATCATTGCTTTGGATGGAAATATACATACATCTGATATTTTTCCTTATCTTAAAATGTCACATGAGATTCACAAGTTCTGCACCATACACTCTTAGAAAAAAGGTGCTATCTAGAACCTTAAAGGTTCTTCGGCTGTCCTCATAGGATAACTTTTCTATGGGGACAGACAACCGAAGAAGTGTAACTTTGCATGAATGTTTAATGAAACATGAATGCACAAAATGCAGCCTACGGCATTGTCTTAATGTGACATGTCCAGCTCAAGCTTAACCTGTCAATGACAGTGTAAGCTAGTGAACTAGTAAAAGAAGAGGATTCCAGATGAGGAATGGCCTGTAGTAGAGATGCCATTCTCTTCATATGGCTGCTAGTTTACACTCCTCACCCCTCACTCTTCAACCTGTTTGAGCCCAGGTTCTTGGCCACTAAAGAGGGGTCAAGTGGTCATATGTCAAGTTGTTACCTGGAGGCGAAAGAAACCCTGATGAAGACAGCTTGACTGTCGAAACGTTGGTTATTAGGTTATTAAATTATTGCATCTGAGCTCCTAGAGTGTGCGGCTCTCCTTTACTTTCAAGTTGTTACCTGCCATTGGATGTTTGGCAGACGGTGGGTGTAAAAAGCTTCAGATTACATTTTGCCCTTTCTGAAGTGCCATGTTCTGGAGTCATGAGATCAGGTTGTGTGGCCCAGAGGGGTCAGAATAAGTCACAGCATTGTTGACCACATTCGGACAGTTGCTCTGACTAAGAAACACACACACGCACACAGCAAAAGCAATTGCGTAACACAGATTCCCTGATGTAAATAAGAGCAGCCGCAGTGGTATCCATGTCACAGTCCTTCACATTAATATGCATAGATAAATCCAAACGAAATATATTCACATCCCAAATAATTGATTAAAACATACTGTTTTGCAATGATGGTCTTTAGTAGTCTCAGCAGCATGCTGTAGGGTAGCACCATGGTGTAGCCGGAGGACAGCTAGCTTCTATCCTCTTCTGGGTACATTGACTTCAATACAAAACCTAGGAGGCTAATGGTTTTCACCCCCTTCCATAGACTTACACAGTAATTATGACAACTTCTGTAGGACGTCCTCTAACCTATCAGAGCTCTTGCAGCATGAACTGACATGTTGTCCACCCAATCAAAAAAATCAGAGAATTAATCTAGTACTGAAAGCATAAGCTACAGCTAGATAGCATTGCAGTGCACAGAATTGGGTGAGTAGTTGACTCAAAGAGAGAGAGAGACAATAGTTGAACAGTTTTGAACAAATTAATTTCTTCCAAAATTAAGGAGAAGCAAGAGCGAGAGAGAGACTTTCACTTAGCTAGCGAATGCAGCTAGCTAGTTTAGCCTACTCAAACGCCTGACTCAAACAGAGAGGGATGCTATGTTAGTTAGCTGGCTATGGCTATCCAAAACTGGAGCTCTTCCAAGTCAAGGTAAGGCTTTTGGTTTTATTAGTTTACTGCCACCGGGCCCACCAGGGTTCTGATGAACTGCTTTCTGATTGTTCACTGTACTGCATGATTGTAGGGGGATTACTAAAGCATTAGTTATAGTAGCTATGCTGACTATCAAATCAAATTGGATTTGTCACATGTGCCGAATACAACAGGTGTAGACCTTACAGTGAAATGCTTACTTACAAGCCCTTAACCAACAATGGAGTTAAAAAAGTAAGAGATAAGAATAACAAATTATTAAAGAGCAGCAGTAAAATAACAATAGTGGGGCTATATACAGGGGGTATGACATGACAACGATGTAGGCTGTGCGTTAGCGATTAGCGGTCATGATAGGAAAGGTTTGGCTTGGAACGTTTTTTTTTTCGCCAAGTCACAGACAGCTGATTTGTTGTGCACTGAAGTCCACAAGCGAAGGGAAAAGGTGAGAGGAGGAGAGCGCATAGATAGTTGCGAGAAGGAATTATATACAATGAGAAAAGTGATCATGCTGTTTCTATGTGGCTGCTATGAAAGTGAATTGTGTTTGCGTGTGATCAGGGATGTATTCATTCCGAATATTCTGTTGAAAAACGTTTCTTAAACGGAAGCAAACACAACGAAACAGAGATAAACATACCTGAATTTGTCCAATAGAAACTCACATTTGTAACTGTTGGACTAATTATTGCACCCTAGATCAACTAAATGCAGGCAAGAGTGTGCAAGGCGATATTGAATGTGTCACTGTCTGTCACCTTGATTACTCAATTCTCTTGATCATTGCACCTACGTTGTAAACTTTCATTCATAGACTAGATTGTAGCAACCTCATGATGGGTACAGGGGAAATTGTTGTATCATGTAGTAGCCTAAACCTATTGATGTTACATTGAACTGGGTGAATGGAATATGAATGACAGTCATCCAATATGTTGTAATAGAAATAAGGCCATGCTCATAAAAAAAAAAAAGAATAATCCTTCCTCATTAAATGGCACTGATATGCAATCTTCACTAATCCCTGCATCAAAACACAGGCTGTCAGTCCACCTGCCGAAGGCTAACAGAGGTAGAGAGCAGTGGCGGTTGGTGCCGTTTAAGATGTGGGAGGACCATTCTTTTTTTTCATGAGCATGGCCTTATTTCTATTACAGCATATTGGATGACTGTCATTCCATATTCCATTCACCCAGCTCAATGTAACTTCTGATTCATTCCAATTGATAATTCCTCAGTATAGTGATGTTTGCATAACTTCATTACAACTTGATTCATGTTTCAAACGTACCTTCAAGGTGATGACAATCAGAGAGAGTGAGAGGAGTGTCCGAAGAGGGAGAGGAAAAAGCATTTAATGATTTTTCAAGGAAAGATTTATGTCTTGAAAACATGTAAATGGCTCACTAGAATAGACCCCTGCAACACCTCTCCTACTTCTGACAGTTCATAGAATGCATCCCAACATTCTTTGTTCTCAGCCCACAGTGTGACACATCCATTTTATATGGATCCCATTCCCAGATTATGCAGATGGTAAAGGTGTACACAGGTCACGCGTTAGCATACACACCTACCAACACACTTACGCACGTTGCATACAGTTACGCAATCACTCACAGTACGTATGCATAAACACACACACCCGTGCTATGAAACTACTTCTGAAAAATACTTTGATTCTTTTTTTTTTTTAATTGACTTTGGACAAACTGGCAGAACGGTCTGATATCTAAGAACACCTGATCTAAGACCATAAACAAGGAACCATCATTTGATACCAGTTTCTCTAGCAAAATAGATTTTAAGGCACATGGTGAGGAATCACTGCTTGGATCATACTGTTAAATCGAGATGCAATGTAATATAATAATATACAAACGGCAATGTCTTTCAGCACAGGTAATCGTTCTGTCAAATACCAGTACATAGAGCAGAGGTCCCCAATTATATTCAGCTGTGGGACGATTTTTCCTTGAGCAGATGGTCGGGGGGCCGGAACACAGTTATTAATAATTTGTAGACCACAAATTGATCACAAGAATCCCCAACAGATGTTTTATTTGACAAAAACAGAATCATTTCAAATAATGATTCGATTTGAGATATGATCACATATCACTCTCTATTATGCGTGGGAATACTTGGGAACAGATGACCTAAATTGAAATCACTTTGAGCTTATTTCCTGGTGATTTTACAGTATTTCATGTCCAAACACTCTGCTATGAAGATCGCCCCCATCACTGTTCCTAGCTGTAACAAAACACATCTGTAACGTGTATTTTTTACATGAACGATTTTGGATCAAAAACAACAAGCCCCATGAAGGTGTCTGTCTGTCTGAACCGGATTGGAGCGTGCATTTGATTTGACACAATGCTCCGTGCTCACGCACTGGTACATTGTTGGCACTGAGACCAAATACACTTTCATCTATGTCATGGTTTCAAATAGCAGCCAGGTGGAAGGAGTCAATATGTAGCCTGGTCCCAGATCTTTATGTGATGCCTTGTCAACTCGCATGGTCATTGCCACGCACACTGTAACAAGACTGCACAAACAGATCTGGGACCAGACTAGTCAATCTGGCATATTGTTATGCAAACTAGTCTGGCAACTCTTGCTGTGTCCCAAGTAGAACTCTCTTCCCTACATAGGTCACTATGGGTCCCGGTCAAAAATAGTGTACTGTGTAGGGAATAGGGTGCCATGTGGGACATACTCCTTAGCTCACTGTCAGTGAACAGTACAGAAACACCTGTAAGAGCCAGGAAATAATGCTGTGTATTGGGGTTGTGCCGCCTAAATACTGATGAGACGGGGAACAGTTCAACCATTTATATGAACGTGCTCATCTACAACACATACAAATGGTAGAACTGATTCTCGTCTCATCAGTATTTAATTGTTATACAGACGTGGTTATGAAACCCACGAGACATAACAAAAGTGTGTCGACGAGTAAGTCTGAACCTAGAGTATCTATGCTGTCTGGAATAAGTCAGTTTTTACATGTTTAAAGCTGTTATTTTCCGTAGTACAGTCTAAGCCAGGGTTCCTGAAAATTCATCCCATGTGTGATACATTTTAGTTGTTGGACATAAAATACTGTCAAATTGTAACGGCCGTCGTTAAAATGAGACCAAGGTGCAGTGGAGGATGTGTTCATCTTTCAAGATATTTAATGGAACGCATGAACACTACAAAATAAACAAAACGACCAGCAACAGTTCTGTCCGGTTACACACTAAACAGAAAACAATCACCCACAAAAACCCAAAGGAAAACCAGGCTACTTATGTGTGACTCCCAATCAGCAACAACGAACTACAGCTGTGCCTGATTGGGAGCCACACACGGCCCAAAACAAAGAAATACAAAAACATAGAAAAATGAACATAGAACACCCACCCAATGTAACACCCTGGCCTAACCAAAATAAAGAACAAAAACCCCTCTCTATGGCCAGGGCGTTACACAAATCTACAGGAAATCCTCTCAAAGTGATTTTAATTTAGGATATCTGTTCCCAAGTATTCCCGCACATAAATAGAGAGCCATATGTGATCGTCTCCCAATATAATCAAGGTTTGAAATGTTTCTGTTTTTGTCAAATACTAAGTATCTGTTTGGGATTCTTGTGGTCAATTTACAGTGTACTAATTATTTATAACTTTTTTCCGTAGTCCTGACCATCCGTCAAAGAAAAATAATCGGCCCTCGGCTGAATGTAATTGGGGACCCCTGGTCTGGGCTAATGTTAGCACAGTGTATTGCTAGAAGGAGCAAGTGCATAGTAGAGCTAGCTAAGAGAGAAAGTTAGAATTGTCATGGATGGCAGAAAAGGATTCGAGACGGATGTCGGAGTGGGAAAACAACGTGATTGAAAAGGGAGGAGTGAGTAAAGGAAAGGACATTTATTCAACTGTGAAGACGAACTTTGGAATTCAAAACTGCTAAATGAGCGAACTTGAGGATGAAACGTCAGTGAGTGAAGTGAAAGAAGATCACATCACTGAGGAAAATATTGCCTGGGTTGAGGACAATATTGAAGTTAGTGACAATCAGGAGCCTATTGAGAAATGAAAAATTGTTGGAAGCAATGGATAGTTTGATGAAAGTGTTGAGCAGCGGAGCTCATATACAGAATGGTTGGAATATTTTGTTCTTGCAAATGACATTGACGAGGATAAAATTGTGGCTAAATTTTTTTGTATATATGGCCAAATACATTTCATTTACTACACAGCATGCTAAAGACAGACAGGCCAGGTAATAAAATGTATGGGGATATTGTGGAAATACTGAATGGACACTAGTTATTGCTAAAAAGTTCAGTGACATCAGTGACAATGTTTGCTGCTGCATTAAACAAACTACCAGTGCACTGTGAGTTTAACAATGTTCTAAATGACTCCATTAGAGACAGACTAGTGGGCTACAGAATGAAGCTATACAAAAGAGCAAAAGTACTTAAGTAGTTTTTTGCGGTATCTGTATTTTACTTTACTATTTATAGTTTTGCCAACTTTTACTTAATTACATTCCTAAAGAAAATGACACTCCCCCCCGTACTCCTTCTTAGCGGGTCCATCACCCCGAGAAATCCCTGGTCATCCCTACGGCCTCTGATCTAGCGGACTCACTAAACACAAATGCTTTGTTTATAAATTATGTGAGTGTTGGAGCATGCCTCTGGCTATCAATAAAAAAAAACTAAAAAATTATGATTTCTGGTTTGCTTCATATAAGGAATTTGAAATGGTTTTTACTTTTACATTTGATACTTAAGTACTGTAGGTTCAGAAATGTTGTGAAATAGCACAGTTACAAATAGAAATCAAACCGGATGGACATCAGAAATAGAGGAAGGACTAAAAACAAACAAAATATAACTATTGTAAAATAGATTGTGTCTGTAAAATGTGTATAAGATGTATAAACTGAAGGTAGAAGGCTAAGGGTTATTGTTTATTAGTTTACTCCAATTGGGGGAAGGGTGGTAGGGTTTGCAGGGAATAATAAAGGTATATTCTTAAAAAAGTATGTTTATGTATATAGGTATGTGTATGTATATATGTGTATATGTATGAATGTTTATGTATGCATATGTATATGTATGGGTATGTACGTGTATGTATATGGATATATATATTTACCAAAAAAAGATATAGGGGATTGGAAATGATGCGGACAATTACATTGATGAAAGCAAGAATCTTTCCGCAATATTATGCTGATCCACCCCGAAAAAAAAGAAAAAAAAGACAGAAACACTTTCCACTTGTCAGCACACATGTTAAAGACTTAAAGGTGAATATTTCGCCGTGAGAGGCATCACTGATGTCACAGTTCAGTTAAACAGACAACTAAAAAGCTACCACTCTACTTCAGGAAAGGAGTCTATCCATCACTACTGTAAAGTTCGTGTCTGGAGAAAATCACACTGGACTGGCTATCAGTTTGTACAATGACACATGGAAACACAGGCCTATCCGCCATCTTCAAGAAACATGGAGAAGTCTTTATTAGAGAGCTGGGTAGCATGAAAGGCATTACATTGAAGCTTGGCATTAAGCCAGAAACCAAAGATTCTGAAAGCATGACTCGTAGCTTATGCTATCAGTCTAAAAGTTGAGGCTGACTTGGACACTTTAGTCAAGAACAAAGTACTGGAGTCGGTCAGGGTGAGTGAATGGGCAAACACCTATCGTACTAGTCCTTAAGGATGGTTGAATCACAATATGTGGAGACTTTAAAGTCACAGTTAACCCTGTGTTGTCCGCTAACCAGTATCTGGTACCACAGATCGACAAACTTTTTGCGGGCTTAGCTGGGGGTGGATGAAATGTCAGAGGAGCTGCTGCTGGTCGTGACACATAAGGGGACCTTCAGGTACTGTCGTCTACTGTTTCGAATTACAAGCACGCCAGCTCTGTTCCAGAGGGCGATAGACCAGATCTTAAGTGGATTGCCAGGAGTACAATGCTGCCTGGATGACATTCTCGTTACTGGTAAAGAGGACCGTCTCCGGGAACATGGATGCAACCTTACAGAGATTGAAGTACTATGGACTGCGAGTTTGTAAGGACAAATATGCATTCTTCCCATCATCGGTTGAAAACCGTGGACACGTCATCAACGATATGGACCGTCACAAGGCTCCGTCCAAGGTCAAAGCTATCTAGGACACCCCATCACCTCAGAACGTGAGCCAAGAATTACTAAGGATGCTTTATCCCGAAGCTGCTGCATCAGTTGCTTTGTCAGGACCAAACACGGAAATGGACAGAACAATGTGAGGAAGCATTCATGAAAACCAAGGAAACACTACTGAAATCTGAGGCACCTGCTGCATAAAAACAATATATACGCACCAGATGCTTTTCCATCAAATTGTGTGGATAAAAGTCTGTGAGTGATGATGTAGTGCACATAAAAATGTGTTTTGCAGTTAAATTCCCATGTACCAAATAAAAATGCAAGCGCCATTGCAATTTCAACTCTATTGATGGTTTTATCAACAAACAAAAAAATGCATTTTACAGTGCCTTCGGAAACATTGTGACGTTACAGCCTGATTCTAAAAAGTATTAAATCGTTTTTTTCACCTCCTCAATCTACACACAATGCCCAATAATGACAGAGCAAAACAGGTTTAGATTTTTTTGCAAATTTATTAAATGTAAAACTGAAATATCAAGTTTAAATAAGTATTTAGACCTTTTCCTCAGTACTTTGTTAAAGCACCTTTGGCAGCGATTACAACATCGAGTCTTCTTGGGTATGATGCTACAAGCTTGGTACATCTGTGTTTCTCCCACTCTTTTCCGCAGATCCTCTCAAGCTCTGTCAGGTTGAATGGGGAGATGAACTAGTGTCAATGTTGATTCATGATAGTTAAGTTAACAAATTAAAACAAGTTTAAACCCTTCACTTCAAAGAATCAACACCATTTCATATCATTTCAAAGTGTACAAGTAAGCTAACTCATATGTAAAGGTTAGAAATCTTTGTAACAAGTTAGCTATTATTACTAAAGCATCATTTCAGGTGAAGAAAAAAAAAGTCCATACCAACGGTGGCCAACCTTGCTCCACTGATCTACTGGGTGAGCAGACTTATATTCCAGCCCAGCAATAGCACACTTAAATGATCAACTAATTAGGTTTGATAAATTGAATAAGGTGTGTTAGTGCTGGGCTGGAACCGAAGCCTGCACACGAAGCCAGCAGGGCTGGTCTGCTCCAGTCATAATAGGTTTACACATTGCGTGTTACTGTAGCTTTGCTTACACAATTTGCTAACATAAGTACACATACACTGAGTATACCAAACATTATGTACAACTTCCTAATATTGAGTTGCACCCCCCTCCAATGCTTCCCACAGCTGTGTCAAGTTGGCTGGATGTTCCTAGGGTTGTGGACCATTCTTGATTAACACAGAAAACTGTTGAGCGTGAAAAACACAGCAGCACTGCAGTGCTTGACACAAACCAGTGCGCCTGGTACCTACTACCAAATCCTTCTTTAACCTGTTTCCTCCCCTTTATCTACACAGATTGAAGTGGATTTAACAAGTGACATCAATAAGGGATCATAGCAATCACCTGGATTCACCAGGTCAGTCTACGTCATGGAAAGAGCAGGTGTCCTTAATGTTTTCAAATCAAATGTATTTGTCACATACACATGGTTAGCAGATGTTAATGTGAGTGTAGCAAAATGTGTTTTGTATACACTATGTAGAACCCATGGTATACAAGGACGTACCCTTATTCTCTTGCGACATTCATTGGGACATATTAATCTGCAGACAGAGTTTCATAGCTCTCTGCCTTCTTTGACAGCTGGAACTGCTAGCTAATCCACCCTCTTCCATGGCTATTAGCTAACTACCTAGCTACACATGCATTTTCGAGCTACAACGATACATCGAGATTGCTAGCTAAATATCTATTTGAAGTTACCTAGCTGGTGATATTTAATTCACTAAGCTAGCTATACAGTATATAACGCTAAGTTAGCTAGCTAGCGAACATTACATTAGCAGCTCATTTGAGTTAGCCTGAACATTATAAGTTCCTATAGTTATCTATAATGATAATTTTTCAAATCATATTTACTTCATTGAATAGGTTCTCCCACTGCCTTCGTTTTCTGGGTCCTTAGAAAAACTTAAAGATAGGTTATCTTCAAAGTTTCTGGTGGTAGCAAAACACAGCCAACCATGTGGACAAATGGAGGACTTCAACTGGTCTTCCAACATGGCCCCTGATGTGGTTGGTAGGTGATTTGTGCCTAAACCGCAAGCCCTCTATTGAATTGTTATACAGAAGTGGTTATGAAACCCACAAGACATAAGAATTAACACACAATCCCTGGTCACAGATTCATCTTTAAGACTTAAGCTCCGATAACGATGCTGAAAAACGCAGAAGCAATGTTCCCTGTAAACTGCACGCGTGAGCCTCCTCCAGGACTGCCGCGCAGAAGAAATTCCATGCAGCGCAGAGATGCAAAGGATGGAACTTCAATGAGTTCGCCCCATTAGCACTATATAGATCAACGTTTTTCTGTGATCGAATCAACATTATATCAGACTCTTTTCCATGCAACAAACCAAACCAAATCTAACTTTGCAAGATTGTGTTGGGGGTAGCCCTGCAGAGTGAATGAGGTTTTCAGATCAGTTCAGAGCGCTGCAAGTACCCCTGACTGCAGTGTGTAATTCAGCCCGGGGTCAATGTGGGCGGAGTCAAACGTTTGACTCCACCCATGTTTGACCCCGCCCACCTTTTTTGGGCCCAAGGTTTGACAGTCACACACTGAACACAAACGCACACGTTTGCTCAAGGCACACGTTGAATACAAACGTATTTCATTTTTGAAGATCGCAAGAAAAAAATATGATATAAAGTACCAGCGGATGTGTTGTAACACTTTTTGCTTCATGCTATATTTGAGACAAGCTACTGATATTGTTGCAGTGAACAACCAACTTGCTATGTATGTCATGTACTGTTAAAATTGTGTTGACAAATGTTATAACTTTGTAATTATATGATTTCATTGAGCATATATATATATATACACACACACACACACACACACACTACCTATTCTGATTTATAATGCTATTTACTTTCCTCATGAGAATGGAGACATATACTATACCATAAAGACATACTGACAAGCTGAATGTGCTTTGTACATTCAATTATACCAGCTCCAGTAAAGAGATCAGACTCGGGTGACTTCTATGTCATCTTTACTAAACAACATAACACAATTAATAATTGAAACAATTAACAAGACAGACAAAAACAAGGTTTGACCACTCCTCAAAAAATGGCTTCACTCCTGCTCCTCAGAAAAGGCAAAGACAGTAATTTTCTTGTTGTCAACTGGCTCCACATAGAACATCTCATAATCTCTCTGTAACAGGAACATGAATGGTTCCTTGAGGATAATATTTTCCTCTTCATCCAGGCCACCATAGTTCTTTAAGGGTTGTAATGCGGTCTTCCCCGTCCATCCCAATTACACTAGGGAGGGAAACGGGGCCTTTAAATGTTTGACGTTCGCACCACCTTGCTGCCTCTAGGGTGTCTCTTAGAAGAACATCAGTGTCCAATCTTTCCTTGGACACTGTTTCAAAGCAATGTGTATGCTTTCTCCGTAAATGTGTGTTGAAGTTCTTCTTATTTAACTTCAGTTTGCAGTGTGGGCAAGTTACAATTACTTTTCTTGACTTGCCATGTATGATGGGACCAGGTGATTTCATTATTGTATACGTTACTGTGTAGACTTGCTATGTGTAACTAAGGGAATGGCATCAACAATACACATTTAGAGCCAGTCAAAACACAACAAGGCATACATTGAAGAAATACAGAAAATCAACAATCAAATTACATAACAGTACATGTAAACCTAGGCTTACTGCTCAAGTAGGCAAATTTGTCCAAATAAGATTCCCTCATTGTGAGCAATTAGCTAGCTCACGTGCAAATGTGTGCTAATTAACGCTATGCTAACATCGGCGAGGTAGTTGGTCATATAAAAATATACCACTGCACTGGAATAACATGAATATTACATTACATTACATTTACATTTAAGTCATTTAGCAGACGCTCTTATCCAGAGCGACTTACAAATTGGTGCATTCACCTTATGATATCCAGTGGAACAACCACTTTACAATAGTGCATCTAAATCTTTTAAGGGGGGGGGGGGGTGTTAGAAGGATTACTTTATCCTATCCTAGGTATTCCTTAAAGAGGTGGGGTTTCAGGTGTCTCCGGAAGGTGGTGATTGACTCCGCTGTCCTGGCGTCGTGAGGGAGCTTGTTCCACCATTGGGGTGCCAGAGCAGCGAACAGTTTTGACTGGGCTGAGCGGGAACTGTGCTTCCTCAGAGGTAGGGGGGCCAGCAGGCCGGAGGTGGATGAACGCAGTGCCCTTGTTTGGGTGTAGGGCCTGATCAGAGCCTGAAGGTATGGAGGTGCCGTTCCCTTCACAGCTCCGTAGGCAATCACCATGGTCTTGTAGCGGATGCGAGCTTCAACTGGAAGCCAGTGGAGAGAGCGGAGGAGCGGGGTGACGTGAGAGAACTTGGGAAGGTTGAACACCAGACGGGCTGCGGCGTTCTGGATGAGTTGTAGGGGTTTAATGGCACAGGCAGGGAGCCCAGCCAACAGCGAGTTGCAGTAATCCAGACGGGAGATGACAAGTGCCTGGATTAGGACCTGCGCCGCTTCCTGTGTGAGGCAGGGTCGTACTCTGCGAATGTTGTAGAGCATGAACCTACAGGATCGGGTCACCGCCTTGATGTTAGTGGAGAACGACAGGGTGTTGTCCAGGATCACGCCAAGGTTCTTAGCACTCTGGGAGGAGGACACAAGGGAGTTGTCAACCGTGATGGCGAGATCATGGAACGGGCAGTCCTTCCCCGGGAGGAAGAGCAGCTCCGTCTTGCCGAGGTTCAGCTTGAGCTGGTGATCCGTCATCCACACTGATATGTCTGACAGACATGCAGAGATGCGATTCGCCGCCTGGTTATCAGAAGGGGGAAAGGAGAAGATTAATTGTGTGTCGTCTGCATAGCAATGATAGGAGAGACCATGTGAGGATATGACAGAGCCAAGTGACTTGGTGTATAGCGAGAATAGGAGAGGGCCTAGAACAGAGCCCTGGGGGACACCAGTGGTGAGAGCGCATGGTGCGGAGACAGATTCTCGCCACGCCACCTGGTAGGAGCGACCTGTCAGGTAGGACGCAATCCAAGCGTGGGCCGCGCCGGAGATGCCCAACTCGGAGAGGGTGGAGAGGAGGATCTGATGGTTCACAGTATCAAAGGCAGCAGATAGGTCTAGAAGGATGAGAGCAGAGGAGAGAGAGTTAGCTTTAGCAGTGCGGAGAGCCTCCGTGACACAGAGAAGAGCAGTCTCAGTTGAATGCCCAGTCTTGAAACCTGACTGATTAGGATCAAGAAGGTCATTCTGAGAGAGATAGCAGGAGAGCTGGCCAAGGACGGCACGTTCAAGAGTTTTGGAGAGAAAAGAAAGAAGGGATACTGGTCTGTAGTTGTTGACATCGGAGGGATCGAGTGTAGGTTTTTTCAGAAGGGGTGCAACTCTCGCTCTCTTGAAGACGGAAGGGACGTAGCCAGTATTACAAAGTACATTATGCATAATGACAGTCTCACTTACTTCCATGGTTTATATTTTTTATCCATGTAGGTTAGGTTCGATGAAGATTCACTTTCGTTGACGTTGATACCTTCGATGTTTACGTCAACTCGGCTGACCTTGAAGGGTTCGGGTTAAACGCGCTTGACTCCGCCACACATTGAGCCCGGCCCCAAACTGCACACTGCAGTCAGGGGCTTCTTGAGCACCGAGCCACGCTTGTGCACATTTGTTGATGTTCGTGTATAAAAGTGTAGGCTGCATTTCAAGCTGTCTTTGAAAAGCCAGACCGGTAAAAAGTTTACATCTTAATTTTTGTATTTTGAGATATGAATATGCACATAATCCATTGTCTAATTCTCTGTATGGTAATAACCCTTTTTATTTTGTTAAGTGGTTTCTTGCATCATACACAATACAATGCAATTTACAGTCACCTATTTGGCCCATGGTGTTACAGACCAAGTAAAAAACAATTAATGAATATCAAGCCCTTCATAAGGTAAAAACGTTTTTAAAAGTCTCATGCAATGTAGGCCTGCATATAGGCTAATTCATAGAAATCAAAAGCTATTTCCATGTAAAAATGCTGTGGGATTTGCTCCAATGGTTTTGTTGGTAGGCCTATATTATGCTCAAATAGCCACAGTAGCCTTTTGGCTACAGCGTCAGGGTACAGCCTCAGCGTTAACTGTAAACGCGTGCTGGAAGTTGCACAAGTTCAAGTTTACGCTCACAGGACCTCAAATTTCCTCAGTGCCCCAAAAGTTTGACGGAACATTGGTCATAAGCCTGTGCAACTTGTTGATGGATCAGTCTGAGCCTTTGAATGAGGTTGAGAATGTACACAGATCCTTTAGGGTTATGGCTAGGGGATTTTCCAACACATTCCTATAACACATTCCCACCTGGCTTTGATGAGTAAGGGCATATTCTCTAGATAGGAGTAGTAGGGCTAGACTGCAGTTTAATATACGTACAGTAATCAACATTTACATGTTTTAATTTTAGTTAATGGATGCGTTTTTATGCAGTCTATATAGTTTAATAATTGGACTATATACAATCAGAATGGCATTGGTTGGCTACTTTCCAAATGGTCCAAATAAAAATGTAAATATACAAAACCCTTCAAATAGTTGAAAGAAAATGTAAGCAATTGCAATTTACTGTAGGCCTACTTACCTATACCAAAATAGAATAGTGGGTAAAGGATACTCACTAGACTAGGGCAAAGAAGTTTAGCTACTGCTGCCCTCTAGTGACTGATAATTACAAGCCTGATCACAAATCTGATAATAGAAACCCTCTTATTTGTCATTTCCTGCTAATGCTACTGTTTTATAACATATTCACCAGAAAATGACTTTACTTGTACCTGAAGGCATTTCCTTGTTCATGCCTGCACGTCCTGTAACTTCTGTCTTATTCAGCTGAGTGATTTTAGCTGTGTATCACTCAACACATTTCCCGACAGGTCTTTTATCCTAACTGTGCACTTAGTCTACAAGAATGGTGTTTATCGTATTCGGTTGATTATCTCTGGATTTACTCTGCCATCAACTCTCATGATTCTTGAATGGCTACCCCTGAACCGCACAGAACAGGTAGGCCGATGTGTTATTCACATAACAGTTGTTTAAATGTAAATGTAAATGTAAATGTTTATCAAGGAAATGAATGACATATATCACTTAGATTGTGGAATGCACATTTCCCTCATTTGGCTCCAAACACAGAGCTAATGTTTCCTATGTTTGTTCATGTTGCGTTACATTGTATAGCCATCCTGTGTCGGCTTACTCTCCACCACAGATTGTTTGTGGACTGATGAGGAGGAGAGTGGGCTCCGGTCACGTCACCTTTCTATCCAGCACTGTGCAAGTGCTCAGTAATTTCAATGTTCTATTCTCACAGCCGCTGAGGGTTTTCCTAATATTTTTATTCATTAAATGTTTGTGATATGATGTCTTGACATGTTGAAATGTATAATGTATTGAGAGTACTGATTATAGAAGAAGATAATGCAATTGGAGAAATAGCCTACCTGTTAAAGTTCAGTGGTAGGGGTTGGGCTTTTTACATAGGGTGTGTTGCGAAACGTTTTGCAACAGACAACACGTTTTGCAACGGAATCCGACTAATGAGTACACCCCTGTTCAGGTTGCTCATTTCATGTGAGCTTAGACTGGAGTGACATGTCCCAGGGCTCTCTCTAAAACTCAACTGTGTGAGGAATTAGGGATACTCTGTCAAAGATATAGGCGCTCTGCCTTAGAAGCCAGTTGTAGCTTCAGTGAATTGGCCATTTTGTTTGTACTTTTTAAATTCTGTGTTTGTATGCCAGTGTTCGTCAACATCTTGTCAGTATCCATGGATCCAGCTGACCTTCTGCTCCTGTAAATAAATAGCAGCATGATTCCATCTGACTCCTGATGCTCCAATGAGGTCTCAGAGCATTTCATATTATTATGTACGTAAATCCAAGACACTCCGTTTAGTGTGATATGTTACATTTCGTATGGTGTGTGTTCATTTGTGGATGTCCATTTCGTATGATATATTACGAATTACAATTTGTATGATGTGTTACGAATTTGCTAAACTTATATGTTAAGAATTTCAACGCTAGCAACGCTAGCTAGGTGGCTAGGTGGATAGCGCTAGCTCTATGGGTTAGGGGTTATGGTTAGGGTTAAGGTTAGGAGTTAGCTAAAAGGGTAAAGGTTAGGGTTAGCTAAAAGGGTTAAGATTAGGGATAGGGTTAGCTAACACACTAAGTACTCTGAACCAAAATATAAACAACATGCAACAATTTCAAATAAGTAAATCAGTCAATTTAAATAAATAAGGCCTTAATCAATGGATTTCACATGACTGGGAATAGAGATATGCGTCTGTTGGTCTAAGAAAATGCAGGAGTGTGGATCAGAAAACCAGTCAGTATCTGGTGTTACCACCATTTGCCTCATGTAGCGCGGCACAGCTCCTTCGCATAGAGTTGATCAGACTGTTGATTGTGGCCTGTGAAATGCTGTCCCACACCTCTTCAATGGCTGTGTGAAGTTGCTGGATATTGGTGGGAACTGAAACACACTGTAGTACATGCTCAATGGGTGACATGTCTGGTGAGTATGCAGACCTTGGAAGAACTGGGACATTCAGCTTCCAGGAATTGTGTACAGATCCTTGCGACATGGGGCCGTGCATTATCATGCTGAAACATGAGGTGATGAATGGCACGACAATGGGCCTCAGGATCTCTTCGCGATATCTCTGTGCATTCAAATTGCCATCAATAAAATACAATTGTGTTTGTTGTCCGTGGTTTAAACCTACCCATACCATAACCCCACTACCACCATGGGGCACTCTGTTCACAACGTTGACATCAGCAAACCACTCACCCACATGACGCCATACACGCGGTCTGCCATCTGCCGGGATTCATCCATGAAGAGCACACTTCTCCAGCATGCTAGTGGCCATTGAAGGTGAGCATTTGCCCACTGAAGTCGGTTACGACGCCGAACTTCAGTCAGGCTGGCTCGTGGTCTGCGGTTGTGAGACAGGTTGGACATACTGCCAAATTCTCTAAAACGATGTTGGTTTATGGTAGAGAAATTAACATTAAATTCTCTGGCAACAGCTCTGGTGGACATTCCTGCAGTCAACATGCCAATTGCACGATCCCTCAAAACTTTAGACATCTGTGACATTGTGTTGTGTGGCCTTTTATTGTCATGGCAAAAGAGAAATGCTCACTAACAGGGATGTAAACAAATTTGTGGCCAAAATTTGAGAGAAATAAGGTTTTGGAGCGTAAGGAACATTTCTGGGATCTTTTATTTAAGCTCATGAAACATGGGACCAACACTTTACATGTTGTGTTTATATTTGTGTTCAGTATAGTTGCAAAGAAGCTAAAAAGTAGTAAGTTGTTGCAAAGTTGCTAAAATGCTTAAGTTAACCCTAACCCTTAAGTTAACCCTAACCCTAAACCTTAAGTTAACCCTAACCCCTAACCCTAACCCAGATTTGAACACGAAACGTTTGGGTTGCTAGACATTTGTGTTATACATTCACCCATCCACTCTCCTTTCATTTATGACTTAGTAACCTTCTAACTTATGTAATCGTACCAAAAGTAATATATCATACTAATTTGAGAGTCCCCGGATTTACATTTACTATGTTACGTCTAGTCTATGAGACCAGTCTAGATGCTCGCACCCCCTGACAAGACCATCTAGGGTACACTATGTTACACGCACTTAATTAAGCAATAAGGCCCGAGGAGGTGTGGTATATTTAAGCAATTAGGCACGAGGGGGTGTGGTATATGCCCAATGTTATGTTTCCGAATGACATCACCAAGAGGTAAAATATATAGTGAAAACAATAGTAGTCCTAAAACAGAGCCTTGAGGAACACTGAAATTTACAGTTGATTTGTCAGAGGACAAACCATCTACAGAGACAAACCGATATCTTTCCGACAGATAAGATCTAAACCAGGCCAGAACGTGTCCATGTAGACCAATTTGGGCTTCCAATCTCTCCAAAAGAATGTGGCGATTGATGGTACCAAAAGCAGCACTAAGGTCTAGGGGCACGAGGACAGATGCAGAGCCTCGATCTGACGCCATTAAAAGGTAATTTACCACTTTCACAAGTGCAGTCTCAGTGGGGTCTAAAACCAGACTGAAGCGTTTCGTATAGATTGTTTGTCTTCAGAGAGGCAGTGAGTTTCTGCACAACAGCTTTTTCAAAAGTTTTTGAGAGGAATGGGAGATTCGATATAGCCGATAGTTTTTATATTTTCTGTCTCAAGGTTGGCTTTTTCAATTGAGGCTTTATTACTGCCACTTCTAGTGAGTTTGGTACACATCCGGTGGATAGGGAGCCGTTTATTGTGTTCAACATAGGAGGGCCAAGCACAGGAATGGGCTCTTTCAGTAGTTTAGTTGGAATAGGGTCCAGTATGCAGCTTGAAGTTTTAGAGGCAATGACTTTTTATATTTTTTTATTTCACCTTTATTTAACCAGGTAAGCTAGTTGAGAACAAGTTCTCATTTACAACTGCGACCTGGCCAAGATAAAGCAAAGCAGTGCAACAGAAACAACAACACAGAGTTACATGGAATATACAAGCGTACAGTCAACACAATAGAAAAAACAGAAAGTCTATATACAGTGTGTGCAAATGGTATGAGGAGGTATGGCAATAAATAGGCCATAGTAGCAAAATAATTACAATTTAGCAGATTAACACTGGAGTGATAGATGAGCAGATGATGGTGTGTAAGTAGTGATACTGGTGTGCAAAAGAGCAGCAAAGTAAATAAAAACAATATGGGGATGAGGTAGGTAGATTGGGTGGGCTATTTACAGATGGACTATGTACAGCTGCAGTGATCGGTTAGCTGCTCAGATAGCTGATGTTTAAAGTTAGTGAGGGAAATGTAAGTCTCCAGCTTCAGCGATTTTTGCAATTCGTTCCAGTCACTAGCAGCAGAGAAGTGGAAGGAAAGGCGGCCAAAGGGGGTGTTGGCTTTGGGGATGACCAGTGAGATATACCTACTGGAGCGCGTGCTACGGGTGGGTGTTGTTATCGTGACCAGTGAGCTGAAACAAGGCAGAGCTTTACCTAGCATAGACTTGTAGATGACCTGGAGCCAGTGGGTCTGGCGACGAATATGTAGCGAGGGCCAGCCAACTAGAGCATACAGGTCGCAGTGGTGGGTGGTATAAGGCGCTTTGGTAACAATGGCACTGTGATAGACTGCATCCAATTTGCTGAGTTGAGTATTGGAAGCTATTTTGTAGATGACATCACCGAAGTCAAGGATTGGTAGGATAGTCAATTTTACTAGGGTAAGTTTGGCTGCGTGAGTGAAGGAGGCTTTGTTGCGAAATAAAAAGCCTATTCTAGATTTGATTTTGGATTGGAGATGTTTGATATGAGTCTGGAAGGAGAGTTTACAGTCTAGCCAGACACCTAGGTATTTGTAGTTGTCCACGTATTATAGGTCAGAACCGTCCAGAGTAGTGATGCTAGTTGGGCGGGCGGGTGCGGGCAGCGAACGTTTTGCTAGCGTTTAAGAGCAGTTGGAGGCCACGGAAGGAGTATTGTATGGCATTGAAGCTCGTTTGGAGGTTAGTTAACACAGTGTCCAAAGAAGGGCCAGATGTATACAGAATGGTGTCGTCTGCGTAGAGGTGGATCAGGGAATCACCCGCAGCAAGAGCGACATCGTTGATATATACAGAGAAAAGAGTCGGCCCGAGAATTGAACTCTGTGGTACCCCCATAGAGACTGCCAGAGGTCCAGACAACAGGCCCTCCGATTTTACACACTGAACTAGGCCGTCATTGTAAATAAGAATTTGTTCTTAACTGACTTGTCTAGTTATATAAAGTTTAATTTATGCTCAGTTGTGCCTTAAAAGTGCTACACCAACTGATCTATTTTGTAATCAAAGCTCGAGTTTTGAAATATAATATTGTCTGAGAAGAACAATATTGGCAGGCCAGGCATATAGCCAATATGCTGTGATAATGTATTTGGCCTACTGCACAAAGCTCAATCTTACATCACTTTTTTTTTAGGTTAATGTTACATTTTTTTAAGTCATGTTTAAAAAGAATCTGAGCAGCAGATCTCGGCTTGCTTTTTGACTTGACTCAGAAAAGGTTGGTGACCCCTGAACTAAACTATACTGTATGTAAGACATATTCAACTTTGATTACATTACCCTTTTTTCCTGTTTTTGTATTTCATTACTCATCTGTCCATGTCATCATATATTGAATTTTATGGTATGAAAAGTTCTGCCCTTAGTTGAATTGTACAACTCTTTGCATTGATAATGATGGATCTATATTTCTACATACAGTACAGTTTTCTGGTCTTATTCTTATATGAAAATGTTAATTCCCACTTGTGCAAACTCAGTGAGACTGGGTGAATCCATCAAAGATCGAGGCCAGAGAGTTCTATGGTAAAGTCAGGCAAGCTGTGTCAACAAAAAGCATGGCTGGGCCAAAGTTCACTCACTCTTCTGGGCAAAACGGCTGTCATTCCTCAGTTTCTAATTTCTCACATGCTGGGGAAGGTAAGGATTTGGAGTCCAGGTTTATTTCATAATGAGCTGATGTGAATTATGGGAAGTGGAATGCCTGGTGTCATTTTTCTAATATGTTAGTGATGAATGAACGAGTATGCCTTAAATCTTAAGGAATTGTTATGTCAACTATTGAATCAGATCCTGAAAGACATTCCTGAAAGACATTATCATGTCTGTTACATAGCAGCATGTTGTCATTGTGAGTTACTTGGTATTGAATCATTGCTGTTGTTATTGTTATTGTCTAAGGCCTTTTTTTGTGTGAACTTTATACAGTATGCGATCATATCTTTGACAGAGCCCTTTCCTCACTTCTTTTCAAGGAGTTGTTCCATTAAGTTACACTGTTGACTGTGACTTTATATCGATAAGCATGAACAATTAAATCATTAACTTTACATATACCTTATTGAGAAGGGTCTTTGATCAGTTATTGTATAGAGTGGGATAAGAAAGCGATAAGAACATAGACCACTCCACACATTTCACAATGTTGCAAACAGCACTGATATTGGGGTGTAGGTTGCTTGCTGAGTGTGCCCCAATAGGTGGGAGTTAATTTGTTCCAACTAACTGGAGCATGGAAAATCTCCTGAATGGTTGAACTGGATGTGTGCCTTGCAGTGACGGGGTAGGCAACTCACTGCTGCTTTTGATGCTGGAAATCCAAGACTGACAAATCTGTTTTCTGCAACATGAAATTAAGGCAACTTCCTGTACTTTACAAGTATGCCTGTACTTACATACATATTCAGACCCTTTACTCTGTGGTTTGTTGAAGGAGCTTTGGCAGCGATTACAGCCTTGATTCTTCTTGGGTATGACACTACAAGCTTGGCACACCTTTATTTGGGGAGTTTATCCCATTCTTCTCTGCAGATCCTCTCAAGCTCTGTCAGGTTGGATGGGGAGCGTCGCTGCAGAGCTATTTTTAGGTCTCTCCAGAGATGTTCGATCGGGTTCAAGTCCGGGCTCTGGCTGGGCCACTCAAGGACATTCAGAGACTTGTCCCGAAGCCACTCCTGCGTTGTCTTGGCTGTGTGCTTAGGGTTGTTGTCTTGTTGGAAGGTGAACCTTTGCCTCAATCTGAGGTCCTGAGAGTTCTGGAGCAGCAGGTTTTCATCAAGCGTTTCTCTGTACTTTGCTCCATTCATCTTTCCCTCGATCCTGACTAGTCTCCCAGTCCCTGCCATTGAAAAACATCCCCATAGCATGATGCTGCTACAAACATGCTTCACCGTAGGGATGGTGCCAAGTTTTTTCCAGACATGACGCTTGGCATTCAGGCCAAAGAGTTCAATCTTGATTTCATCAGACCAGAGAATCTTGCTTCTCATGGTCTGAGAGTCCTTTAGGTGCCTTTTGGCAAACTCTAAGCAAGCTGTCGTGCCATTTACTGAGTAGTGGCTTCTATTTGGCCACTCTACCATTAAAAACCTGCTTTCGCTTGATCATTATGGGGTATTTTGTATAAATTGAAAAACATTTATTTAATACATCTTAGAATAAGGCTGTAACGCAAGAAAATCAGAAAAAAAGTCCAGGGGTCTGAATACTTTCCGATTCTGGATTCTGATTTCTTTATTCTGCTGTCAGTGTTTCCCTAAGAGATTCTGAGTTGAGATTGCTGAGGAGAGTTTCTGCTCAATTCCTGAGACATGGCATCTCAACATTTCATAGTAGATTATGCATCTAATGCATCATGTTGCAATTAAATATTGAATTTGTTTTAATTGTCATAATTTGCTGTTGTACGTTTATATTATCTAGATTTCTGAAAAAATGCATGCTTATTATTTTCCCTAGATGGTCTCTTCAGAGTCCACCTGTCAGTATTCCAGGCGTTGGCAGAATACAGGCCGGTGGTGGCGCTAGAGAGCACCAATATTACCCATGGCATTCCCTACCCACACAGCGTGAGGTACAGTACAAGAGGCCACACAAACAAACATGTCCAAAAGAGAACCATTTTGTTTAACAAAGTTCCTGATGTAAACGTGTTGTGCATGTTGTTTATGTCACAAAAAAAATGCACTTTCAGTATTTTATATACTATTTCATTGAGGTTATTTCTACTGGTATCCTTTGTTTATTCATAGTTAGTATTGGCAGTTGCTAAGTATCACAGTTTTGCCTCATTCAGCACAGCCAAAGAGTTGGAGGCCATAGTAAGGGGGGAGCGTACATGTAGGATTGTCCTCAGAAGAACTTGACTGCCTAGCCCAGAGTAAGACGTCGCTGAAAGTGTCCCGACGAGACCTGCCCTATGCCATCAGTAAGGTGATACACCTGTCCACCTGTCAAGGTTTGGACAAACAACTGAAAAGTCAGTCAATTTAGTATTTTTCACTTTGAATACCTTGCTTGCCGCACTGGTGCGTGTGTGCATGTGTGTGTGTTCTCCAAGGTCTCTGTGGTGTCACCACTGTATCAGGAACCATAATAGCAGCATACAGAGCTGGCATCCCTGTCTTTGTCAACTGACTCAAAATGGCTGTTATTTAGTCAGGATCATTATAAACTGATAATAAGACACTATAAGGAGTCTTAAATCTTACATTGTCATCAATTGTACAATGTATTGCAACTGCTTCGTAATGTATCATACCTGTCTCTTTCTCCTGACCTACAGCAGGTACTCTGTCCTTGGGTCTACAGAGCGACCTGCTATTAGCTGTGCCCATCCCTGAGGAGCATGCAGCAGCCGGCCAACAGATTGAGGACGCTATACCGACTGCACTGGCAGAGGCCAAGTAAGGAATGCATTAGGCTTAAAAGGATGTTCCACTCAAAATAGAACATAAAATGATTTTTCATGTTGCCTATAGCTGAATCCCCATGTTTTTGGATATGTATTTTGCTTACTTAGGTAATTGATAGTGATATTGTGTTTTGTCAGTATCGCTATAGAGCCCCATTCACTGAGCACTTAGTCTTTTGGTTCTCATGGTCTGTCTGTGCTCATGTTGTTTTTCTGAACGGTTATTTCCTGATCTCTAGATAGCTGCTTGCATGGCTGACGTCACAGGAAGTCTCTTTATCAGAGTCTCTTTGTGGTTGCACTAACACGAGGACAAAAATTGAAGTTTCAGTATTTCACCTTAGTGACACGATTATGTCTCTGTTTCCTTCTAATTTCCCCTCTGGTGCTAAAGGTATTAGAAGAAAAGATGTGACGCCCCCTTCATCCTTCAAATGGTCAACGAATTGACCAGAGGAAAGTCCGTCCTAGCTAGTAACCTTCTCAGATCAATACCGTGACACAGGAAACTGTGGTAGAGGTAGAGAGGTAGAGAGATCATATCAAAGAGTCAGTCTCAGTGTAAGGTTAGAAATTGTGAAAAAAGGTAATGATCTGACATATTGTTGTTCTTAAAAAAGATATATATATATTTCTACATCTAACTTTATACGTCTGAACTTTTGTGTCATCATTACATTGAGGTCCCTTAACCTCATATTCCCAAAGATATCGCTCTCATACATAATTTTGCCAGATAGCCTGTGCACTGTCTGAACGAATGCAGAAGAAGAGGACTATTACTGGTCTTCACGTGAAAGAGGAAGAGAAAGATTCTGACTATCAAAAAATTGTGAGCACTAGTTTTTTTTTTTTAATCATAGGTGGTGTGAACGTGGATTTTATTGCAGTGGGGAAAACAGAAACTCACACAAGCTTCACATAGGCTTACATCAAACACACTGTACTGTATACTGTAGGCTTATGTCTGTAACATTCAGATTATGTTCATGTAATGGGTTTATTTGATTGCAGACATAACTACTTTTATATTTCACATTTGGACAGACGAATACTGGAATTGTTGGCCTTTGGTGGAGTAGGAAGGAACCTTGCTGGTTCGTTCTAATTTCATGATCTGCAAAACTTCAACTGTTTATGAGGATATGGTGTACAAATATTACATTGAGTTAAGGAAGTTTTAATGTTGAGTTCTCTTGGGATGTTTTTCCCAACAGACTCTCTGAACAGAATGGGACAAAGACCTCTGTTCATCTCAGCCATTGGAACTGACTCTCACAGTGATGCTGTACTGAACTACTCTCAGCACATGGTACATATGCAAAGAAGTTTAAGAGTGGTGTTGTGTTCTCTTATTTCAACTCTAAATCGGACCCTTAATGAGTGGTAACAACTGTTTGTTATGACCAAATGCAAAGCAGAATGAATCCCTCTCCCATAGTATTCCGGCGTGACATTAAATTGCTGCTTCTTCTTGTTTTACCTAAGAGCACCAGTGACGTCGCCAGGCTTCACGAGCAGAGGAACGCAACTTATTGTGCTGTGATGACTGAGAACGGTGACCTGAGTCTCGGATTGGGCGACATGCTCAACCGCCAGCGAATCACAGAACAGTATGTGAGTATTTCTGAAGCAGGTACGAGAGACATCAAAGTCTACACATATCACCTTGTTGTTGTTGTTGTTGATATATTTTCTGTTGTTGTTGTTGAGAATAGCACTGAAATAATAACAACTTTGCCCCGGACCAAATTGGAGGGAATGTCTAAATATTTCTACAAACAGGTGTCCCAGTTTGAGGAAAACCTTTCATGGGTTTTATCTCGTGTGTCTGTATGGCAACCACAATCGACACTCATCAATAGTGATCGATCACCATTTTTTTCACCATCAGTGTCACACCCTGATCTGTTTCACCTGTCTTTGTGCTGGTCTCCCCCACCAGGTGTCTCCTATCTCCCCTCATTATCCCCTGTGTATTAATACCTGCGTATTCTGTTTGTCTGTTGCCACTTTAGCTTGTCCCGTCAAGTCCTACCAGCGTGTTCCCTGTCCTTTCTGCCTGTCCTGATCCTGCCCGCTGTCCTGTACCTGCCTGACTCTGATTTGGATTACAACCCTTTGCCTGCCCCTTGTACTATAATAAACGCTGAGACTCGTACTATCTGCCTCCTGTGTCTGCATCTGGGTCTTAGCCGGAGCCGTGATAATCAGTGCATGTCTGTTTAATCAGGGTCCATTCACAAAAAATCTGAGTAGGAGTGCTGATCTAGGATCAGGTCCCCCCCTCTCCATATTATCTTATTCACTATGATTTAAAAGGCTAAACTGATCCTATATCAACAGCACTCCATCTCTGAGTCGCTTTATACATACGGACCCTGATCTGATAAACTTGTGTTGCAGTGTGGTATGAGCCAACTAATTCTGACAAGGCATACAATCATCTCCTGTCAGAAAGCTGGAAGGGCCTGGCCTATACCTCCCGCCACCTGGCTGAGCTGTATACCATGAATAAGACATTAGGCCTTCCAAAACCTTCAGGTAGTTGCAACACTTCAGCAAATGCTGTACTTGGATCATTTCTAATGCCTGTATATTTTTCATCACCATCCTCAGGGACAACCAACCCCTTCACATATTTCAACTATTCCAACACTATCTGATTTATTAGCCAGTCAACTAATCATCAAGCCCTTGATCATTTGAATCAGGTCTTCTAGTGTTGGAATTTAACAAAGATGTGGAAAGGCTGGGGGTCCCCATGGATTGGGTTGAGAAATACAGATCATTTAAGTGTGTGTGTGTATATGATAAGCATATGATGAATGAGATTGTGGCCTTGTCTTATGGCGGCAGTGCTGACTAGCTCTGTGGAGGAGGTTCTGAGCTGTGCCATGGTTCTCACATGCCCCCTATTGGACCACCTGCACTGTGTGGTGGTGACCCTGGGGGCCATGGCAGTGCTGCTGTGTGGTGGTGACCCTGGGGGCCATGGCAGTGCTGCTGTGTGGTGGTGACCCTGGGGCCATGGGAGTGCTACTGTGTGGTGGTGACCCTGGGGGCCATGGGAGTGCTGCTGTGTGGTGGTGACCCTGGGGGCCATGTGAGTGCTGCTGTGTGGTGGTGACCCTGGGGGCCATGTCAGTGCTGCTGTGTGGTGGTAACCCTGGGGGACCAAGGGAGTTTCTTGGTTACTAATGTGTAATTTCATAGTTTTGATGTCTTCACTATTATTCCACAATGTAGAAAATAGAAAATAGTTAAAAAAAATAAAGAATAACCCTAGAATAAGTAAGTGTGTCCAAACTTTTGACTTGTACTGTATATACAGTTGAAGTCGGAAGTTTACATACACTTAGGTTGGAGTCATTAAAACTTGTTTTTCAACCACTCCACAAATTACTTACTAACAAACTATAGTTTTGGCAAGTCGGTTAGGACATCTACTTTCTGCATGACACAAGTAATTTTTGCAACAATTGTTTACAGACAGATTATTTCACATATAATTCACTGTATCACAATTCCAGTGGGTCAGAAGTTTACATACACTAAGTTGACTGTGCCTTTAAACAGCTTGGAAAATTCCAGAAATGATGCCATGGCTTTAGAAGCTTCTGATAGGCTTATTAACATAATCTGAGTCAATTGGAGGTGTACCTGGGGATGTATTTCAAGGCCTACCTTGAAACTCAGTCCCTCTTTGCTTGACATCATGGGAAAATCAAAAGAAATCAGCCAAGACCTCAGAAAAAAAAATTGTAGACCTCCACAAGTCTGGTTTATCCTTGGGAGCAATTTCCAAATGCCTGAAGGTACCACGTTCATTTGTACAAACAATAGTACGCAAATATAAACACCATGGACCCACGCAGCCGTCATACCGCTCAGGAAGGAGACACGTCCTGTCTCCTAGAGATGAACGTACTTTGGAGCGAAAAGTGCTAATCAATCCCAGAACAACAGCAAAGGACCTTGTGAAGATGCTGGAGGAAACAGGTTCAAAAGTGTCTGTATCCACAGTAAAACGAGTCCTATATCGACATAACCTGAAAGGCCACTCAGCAAGGAAGAAACCACTGCTCCAAAACCGCCATAAAAAAGCCAGACTACGGTTTGCAACTGCACATGGAGACAAAGATCGTACTTTTTGGGGAAATGTCCTCTGGTCTGGTGAAACAAAAATAGAACTGTTTGGCCATAATGACCATCATTATGTTTGGAGGAACAAGGGGGAGACTTGCAAGCCGAAGAACACCATCCCAATCGTGACGGGGGTGGCAGCATCATGTTGTGGGGGTGCTTTGCTGCAGGAGGGACTGCTGCACTTCACAAAATAGATAGCTTCATGAGAAAGGAAAATTCTGTGGTTATATTGAAGCAACATCTCAAGACATCAGTCAGGAAGTTAAAGCTTGGTCGCAAATGGGTCTTCCAAATGGACAATGACCCCAAGTATACTTCCAAAGTTGTGTCAAAATGGCTTAAGGACAACAAAGTCAAGGTATTGGAGTGGCCATCACAAAGCCCTAACCTCAATCCCATAGAAAATGTGTGGGCAGAACTGAAAAAGCGTGTGCGAGCAAGGAGGCCTACAAACCTGACTCAGTTACACCTGCTCTGTCAGGAGGAATGGGCCAAAATTCACCCAACTTATTGTGGGAAGCTTGTGGAAGGCTACCCAAAACGTTTGATACAAGTTAAACAATTTAAAGGCAATGCTACCAAATACTAATTGAGTGTATGTAAACTTCTGACCCACTGGGAATGCGATGAAAGAAATAAAATCTGAAATAAATCATGATCTCTACTATTATTCTGACATTTCACATTCTTAAAATAAAGTGGTGATCCTAACTGACCTAAGACAGGGAACTTTTACTAGGATTAAATGTCAGGAATTGTGAAAAACTGAGTTTAAATGTATTTGGCTAACGTGTATGTAAACTTCCGACTTCAACTGTATATATTTTTTGTTTTGTTTAATAATATTTTTAAATATTATAATAATTACCCTACCAACTAACCCTATACCCATTAAATCCCATCATCTTATTCCACTACTTTGACCCTATCTGATCCTACCCTATGCCAATGACCTGAGAAGATGGGACACTACAACTCAACATACCCTGTAACTCTACTGAAGTCAAATCACGTACCCCAATGTACCTCTCTGACGCTTTCACCACAACGTCTATTTTCTGTGATTTACATTCAATTTCTGCGGTACAGTTGATAACCATTGCTATGAACGCTAAGAAGCCAACCTTACTGAAGCATAAATCACTCATTGGCCTATCCCTCTGTGCTGGCACCAATCTAGTATTCACAGGGTTCCTCTCAGAATCCTTCACCCTCGACCCATCCTCCTCTACTTTCTTCACTGCCTCAGCATACCTTCTGCACTACTTTGACTCTGGCCACCTCAACCTGCCTCTCTCGCACCCGACACTTCCGACCCCCACCAACATGGGCACCCCTACAGTTGACACACAAAACTTTATCCACCGAATCTACACAATCCTCTACCCCATGCACTCCTGCACACTTCCCATATCTTGGAATCTCCCTCCTACACACTGCTGTGACATGAGCATAAACGTTGCACCTGAAACAGTGCAGTGGATTCGCCACAAACGCTCTAACAGGATAACTGATATATCCTAACCTGACCTTGTTGAGTAAAGACTCTGACTGAAAACTCAAAAGGACTGACAGTGACTCTTCTGTTTCACCACACTCACTACCGGGTCTGCGTCGCACTAAACGGTGGGCGTCACAAACACCGTGAATCTTAAACTTCAATTACTCCCCCTTCATACTTATAGCTACCCCAGAAAGCACTCCTTTCAATGGTGCCCTATTCCTAAGAGCAAAGCAAGAAACTGATCTTCACCCAAGTTGCGTTGCACGAGGCGCTTGCTCCCTCTGATTTGAAGAAAGTCCACTTCGGGTTATGTTCCTTGACTCAACAGCACCCACCATCTTTTCCCCCCAACCTGAAACCATCCATGGGATCAGCAAAAAGGCCTGGTTCCATCCTCTTCAAAAATCTCACTCCCACTGGACCGAATGTATCTTTATCATAACTATGTCCATCAATGCAACGACACCAATCTTCAACAGATTCAAACCAATCTTCTGCCTCCCTCCGTTTTTTCAACCTCCTCTCTCTTTCCATCCAATCCTCCTCCCTTAACAAATTACCCGACCCCTTCTGAAAATATTCAACTTTTCCAAGCCAAAATGTATTTTTGTTCTCCTCGAGAGACATGCTAAGCCCTGTCTTGCAGACGGGTCACTAGGAGTAGGGGTGTTAACCCCCATGTCCTGGCTAAATTCCCAATCTGGCCCTCATACCATCATGGCCACCTAAACATCCCCAGATTACAATTGACTCATTCATCCCGCTTCCTCTCCCATGTAACTATTTGCCAGGTTGTTTCTGTAAATGAGTGTTCTCAGTCAAATTACCTGGTAAAGTAAGGGTTAAATAAAATAATAAATAAAGTACTCCCTCTACTTCAAACACACCACCAGGCCCATTCCCAGGAGAGCCGGGATTTTGTTTTTGCCGGGATTTTGTTTACCAACCACCCAATTTGAAATTTGCCCGTCATAAGTATCCAGACTGAAAGTATAATTAACTACATTTCACACAATGCATTGTTGATAGCCTCCCACGCAGCCTCAGTGCGTACTGAGCGCTTGCCCCATTCCCTCCTCCCTATTTTAACGCTAGTTAAGATGGTGGTTAGAGCGTAAAGTGTCTCTACAGATAAGAAAGAAAAGGGCAAAACATCTATCAAGCCTTTTGAATTATAGCGAAATAATAAACCTAACATAATCTAAAGTGTCTATCTATACAAATCTGGACAGTTCAGAGACATTAGCAATCCCCGCCCAATTTTGTGTGACTGTCCATTTGGAGTGGAATCCCTGTAATACGGACAGGGTAAGTGGCTAGCAAGCTAGCCCAAACTATTATTGTAACTGTCTGCTACTGATTTCGTGGCAAAACAGCATTAGCTCCATGGTTGCATAAACGAATTGATACATTTTCTGTGTCAATGCCATCCTTTGCATCGTTGTCTATTTGTGGATTTAATGAACTGTCAATGGTTTACTGTGTCGGCGTCTGTTAGCTAGTAAACTAACGTTAGTAGGCCGCAGCGGCTAGCTAGCCAGGTTAGCTAACTGCGAATGCCAGCCTAGATTCTGAAGTTAGCTTGTAGGCTAATGTTAGCCTATGAGCACTTTCGTTGGTTAGCAAGCTGTCACTTTGTATTCACAAGACTTCATGTCTTGTGAACTTTGGTTAACTATTTATTCAACCCAACATTAAGTGCATGTCCTTTTACTCGTCGACTTGAGTCTTATATTTTGTTTTAGCACCTGAACGGCTTTGGCTAGCTAATACATAATGTCATGCCGCGAACTAACATTAGAGAATCATTGCAAACCATTAGCAACATGCTAACGTTAGTTAGCTATCAAGCTGGTTGGCATAGCTAGTAACTATCAGTCAGCTGACGTTTGCTGCTTGCTTGTACAGCTGCATCAGAGAGCGGATAGGGGCGCGAAGCCCTTCGTATTTAGGCTGTAGTTTAGCAACGGATTTTGAATTGCAATTCAACCAACACGTATTACCCTTGTAGCTAACGTTAGCTGGCATGTAACTAACGTTAGCTGGCATGTAGCTAGCTAGTTTGACGACATATTTAGCCTACTTGCCATCAATAACTAGCTCTGTTTCAGTAACATCCAATTTGCAATTTACATCCCAGACAAGCGCAAACTCATCCTCAACAAACCCCAAGATTCGATAGGCCTGTTTATTTGATCAACCTGTGATGTAAAACAGTTGACAGCTACAAGATAGAACGCCCTCCTACTGTCAAAACACCACCTCATTTGTTTGTGACTTCCACAAGCCACTACTTTGTAACAACTGCTAACACAGGCAGAAGATATTGATGAGCCTCATACCATTTAGCTTAGGCTACATGATAATAGGACATCTCGCTTTACCAGTGCTACTAACTTAAGTGAGCAGGTCCGGTTTAGGCCTACATTTTGCATTGACAGTAGTGTGTACTCTTCATGTTCTCCATTATTCACAATTTTATATACTTCAGAAATACTCCAAATAGAGTTTCTGAGTAGCAATTGTGTCCATCTCAACTTTCTATCCTCTCATCCCTTACTACGCTCCTCCCTCCCAGCCCGTGACCAGCCGTGACAACTGCTCCCCCTCGCCGTGCCATAGGATGTCCCACAGCCCCGAGATAAAGGACGACTCCATGGAGTGCCCTCTGTGCATGGAGCCACTGGAGATTGACGACGTAAACTTCTTCCCCTGCACCTGCGGCTACCAGATCTGCCGCTTCTGTTGGCACCGCATCCGCACAGATGAGAATGGCCTCTGCCCTGCCTGCAGAAAGGTATATAACCTATCTTACCCCTAACCCTGGCCCTTACCTTACCCTTCCGCTGGCACTGCCTCCACACAGACAAAAACAGCCTCTGCCCATCCTGCAGAAAAGTGAGGCTGGCTGGCGGGTGGTGCTGTCAATAAACATAGGTGTTATGCAAATGTTACATACAATATAGTAGAATATTATTATTCTGCTCTGCTCTCAACTCTCCCCAGAAGGATATACAGTGCATTTGGAAAGTATTCAGAACCCTTGACTTTTTCCACATTTTGTTACTTTACAGCCTTATTCTAAAATTGATCAAATATGTTTTCCCCTCATCAATCTACACACAAAATACCCCATCGTGAAAAAGCAAAACTGTTTTTTTGAATTTTTTACAAATATTAAAAATAAAAAACCGACACCTTATTTACATAAGTATTCAGACCCTTTGCTATGAGACTCAAAATTGAGCTCAGGTGCATCCTGTTTCCGTTGGTCATCCTTGAGATGTTTCTACAACTTGATTGGAGTCCATCTATGGTAAATTCAATTGATTAGGCATGATTTGGAAAGGCACACACCTGTCTATGTAAGGTCCCAAAGTTGACAGTGCATGTCAGAGAAAAAACCAAGACATGAAGTCAAAGGAATTGTCCTAGACCACCAATCAGGCCTTTACGGTAGAGTAGCCAGACGGAATCCACTCCTCCATAAATGGCACATGACATCTCACTTGGAGTTTTCCTAAAGGCACCTAAAGGACTCTCGGACCATGAGAAACAAGATTTTATGCTCTGATGAAACCAAGATTGAACTATTTGACCTGAATGCCAAGTGTCACGTCTGGAGGAATGCTGGCACCATCCCTATGGTGAAGCATGGTGGTGGCAGCATCATGTGGTGGGGATGTTTTTCAGGGACTGGGAAACAAGTCAGGATCGAGGGAAAGATGAACAGAACAAAGTATAGAGAGATCCTTGATGAAAACCTGCTCCAGAGTGTTCAGGACCTCAAACTGGGGCGACTGTTCAACTTCCAACAGGACAACGACCCTAAGCACACAGCCAAGACAACGCAGGAGTGGCTTCAGGACAAGTCTCTGAATGTCCTTGAGTGGCTTAGCCAGGAGCTCAGACTTGAACCTGATTTAACATCTTTGGAGAGACCTGAAAATGGCTGTGTAGCGACTCTCCCCATCCAACCTGACAGAGCTTGAGAGGATATGCAGAGAAGAATGGGAGACACTCCCCAAATACAGGTGTGACGAGCTTGTAGCGTCATACCCAAGGAGACTCTTCGCTGTAATCGCTGCCAAAGGTGCTTCAACAAAGTACTGAGTGAAGGGTCTGAATACTTCGATAAATGGGATATTTCCATTTTATTTAATACATTTGTAAAAATTTCTAAACATGTCTTTGCTTTGTCATTATGGGGTGTTGTGTGTAGATTGATGGGGGGAGCAATTGAATACATTTTAGAGTAAGGCTGTAAAAGAAAATGGTGAGAAATTATATGGGTTGGCAAATTTTACGAATACACTGTACCTACGTACAGGTGAGCTTACCTATCTTTCTATCTCTTCCCCCTACTATCCAGCCGTACCCGGAGGACCCTGCGGTGTACAAGCCACTGTCACAGGAGGAGATTCAGAGGATAAAGAACGAGAAGAAGCAGAAGCAGAACGAGAAGAAGCAGAAGGTGACAGAGAATCGGAAACACCTGGCCAGTGTCAGGGTGGTGCAGAGAAACCTGGTGTTTGTGGTCGGGCTCTCTCAAAGGCTCGCAGACCCAGAGGTGAGACAGGACGCGTACACACACACACACACACACACACACACACACACACACACACACACACACACACACACACACACACACACACAGGGTCAGGGTGGTGCAGAGAAACCTGGTGTTCGATTCCACGATATAAGCCTCCTACATAAATATAGACGTGTGTGTGTGTGAATTGGGGGTTGTTGTTTTTTAACCCTCTCTTTTATAAAATGACTAACCGGTTTGTAGTTTTTCTTTTATGCAAATCTTGAGGCCCCCTCACACCCAAAGGAAACGCTGGCATACCGAAAATGAAGATATTTAGTGAATTTCCTACCTAAAATGTCAAGACTGCTGCCACTTACATAGGCATACATTTTATGTCTATGCTATGGGCTGACTGTGTGGCTATCCCACGGCTGGATATGAGAAACACGGCTCTTTGCCTAGGGGTAAATATGTGGTCCTCTGTAGCTCATTTGGTAGAGCATGGCACTTGTAACGCCAGGATAGTGGTTTAGATTCCAGGGATCACCCGTACGTGAAGTGAATGCATTGCATGACTTTAAGTCTCTTGATAAAAGCGTCTCTCAAATGGCATGTATTATTATACTTTTTTTTAAATATATATATATATATATATATAGTTAAGGTGGCAAAATTCCAAGAACATTTGCCAAAATTCTCAGGTTTTCCAGAAATTGGGAATCCTCCAACTAGGATTTCTGGAAAACCTGAGTGTTACTTGGGTGTTGTTTTAAGCTAAATGCCATAGGTTTCTTGTTCTATATGAAATACATTCCATGTGATCTACTATCCCATTCCCTTTACAGTTAACCCATGCATGCTTGTTTGCCTGGGCAATGTTTTTTTGCTGCTTAAATGAGCTGTTGCACATAGAGTACATAGTTTTATCGTAGATTACTTGACGTCCACAGATGTGGGTGAAGATCAAAATAATTTAGAACATTGTTCTAACACACACACACACACACACACACACACACACACGCTAAATCTAAGTCCCCAGCCCTCCACTGTGCTTCAACCATAACCTAGTTAATGTGAGCGATATAGCATTTCATCTCACTATTCTCTTACTTGATCATATTTCTGGTCTACTGACCTAGCTATATTTGTTTTCCCTCCAAACTGTATTTATACAAATTTGTTTGTGAACAATTTCCCATAATGCTAGAGCATAGTACAATCATCCCTCTATTTGTCTCTGTTTCTCCACAGGTTCTAAAGAGGCCAGAGTATTTTGGGAAGTTTGGGAAAATACACAAGGTGGTCATCAACAACAGCACATCATATGCAGGTTCACAGGTTAGAGCTGGTTCTATGTGGCTCAGTTGAGTTAAAGGCACGGTTGTGGGTTAAATTCCAGCAGAGATCCCAAACCAAAAATATTTACACTGTCTACTGTAAATCGCTTTGGATTAAAGTGCCTGCTAAGTGGCACATCATAAGATGTGGGATTATTGTGACACGGTTTCCCGAAACGTTGGTACTCTTTCGATACCGGAACATGAAAAAACGGTTCGGTGTTAGAATTTGTTACTTCTGATATTTCTGTCAAATGTCTCACGTCGTCTACTGATTGAGAGAGGGGAGCTAACACGATGCTGGGCTGCATCATGTTCGCTCCCCACTCATGCTGCACAGAAGTGAACCCATTTGAATAATGCAACACGGCATGTAGAAATGTTGCAACTGCAAATAACTGTTCACAAAACGTGGTCCATTATAGGCTAGAACACTTTACAATACATGAAGATACCGGTAGCTTCCAACTTTGTAGGCTAGCTTTCCTTGCTAGCTTACAGCTGAAGGTAACATCAGTTCACTACCCTAGTACTTTGTTTGAGATATTATATAAACATAATGCAAAATATGCTGATTTCAAGGCTAATTCTCACCAAAAACCATAGTCATTGCCCAAAACTCGTTGTTTCCTCAGCATCACATCTCTCCAGTCTCTCTCACTGTGTGTAAATGATGTCATTAGATCTTAGTACTCACTTTTATAAAAGAGATTGGTTTCTTCTATGCAGTTGATCACTACAATAAAATAATTCCCAAATGGAAGGGAATCTTTAGCCCCATGATATCACCCAAAACATGCTCAATAACAATAATAATAAAATGCAACACACACACACACACACACTCCTATTGAATATGTATTCACCTGTATTGTGAATAGGCCTAGGCATTGGCCTATTCTTATTTACCCAGTTTATCAATAGAGATTTACCATTCAAATAAAGGATTAGCATTATGTTATGTAGTTTGTTTTTACCAAAGTCAAATTGATCGTATGATTGTGTAATTGATTCGTTAATGCACACGCGGCTGTCTCTGAAAAATCCACCACGTTTCTAATGATATTGAACTCAAACGATCTGTCTGGTTCAAATGCCATCCTGTGGCTTTGGCTAATATACCTTTATGCCGTGGTTTCGTTTCGGTATTGACTATCGCGACACTAAACCTAGTATCGAAGTCCAAATGATGTTATCGCGACAACACTATGTGGGATTGAATTCAACAGCAGGTGATTTCCTGTCAAATGTAAATATGGAGAATGTGACATGAACTACCTATTTTACATTTTCACTGTTTTCTGATCCAACAGGGTCCCAGTGCCAGTGCTTATGTCACTTACATCCGCTCTGAAGACGCCCTCAGAGCAATACAATGTGTGAACAATGTGGTGGTGGACGGTAGAACACTCAAGGTGTGAGACTTAACATACAGGAACAGACATTCAGGGCCAGTTTCCCCAGACACAGATTAAACCAGGTCCTGGATAAAAATTCTCAATGGAGAAATTCTACTGAAGGTGCATTTTAGTCCAGGACTAGGCTAAATCTGTGTCTGGGGAAACTGGTCCTAGAAGTATTTGTTGACTTTTTGTAAGGAATGCTATCAAATACTATATGACTGCTGACTTGGATAAGAATATTACGCAATAGATTAGAGGGAACCTCAGCTGAAGAGAACATTCAACAGAATGTCATCACAAGTACATTTTCACTGAGCTTTCTGTATGTTTTTGTATTGCAGGCTTCTTTAGGCACAACAAAATACTGCAGTTACTTCCTCAAAAGCATGCAGTGTCCCAAACCAGACTGTATGTATCTACATGAGCTGGGGGATGAGGCGGCTAGCTTTACGAAAGAGGAGATGCAGGTAAACAAAACATTTATTCTTCCTGTCTGTGTGTTTGTTGGTGGGCGAATAGAGATGGCAGATAACTTGACGTCGTGTATTGTACTTGGCCTGGGTGTCAGTAGGCCAGGGCATATGTGTCCTATGATGGTGACCAATCCAGTTTCTTCTCTTGGATCAATAAAGTTAATTCCTTCAGATGTAAGGGATAGGCCTGACTGTTTTATATATTCTTCCCTTTAGAGATTTTTTTTGTATCTGCCACAATTTCGTATTCTTACTTCAGACGTCCGCATTACTGTTTCTTGAATCTAGCCTGGTCCCAGATCTGTTTGTTGTATAGCCAACTCCTATAGTCGTTGTATAGCCAACTCCTATAGTCGCTGCCATACAGTTGAATTGAGTTGGTTGCACAGCGGGAGCATTGTTATTATTCTCTGCTAAAATGACTTCATGTAATGTTTGTGTCCGCAGGCCGGGAAACACCAAGAATACGAGCAGAAACTACTCCAGGACCTCTACAAAATGAACCCCAGCTTTCTACAAACACCAACGTGTTCAGGGGAGAAGTCAAAAAGCAAATCTTCAAATTCTACACAAAGGTACATTTTGGTGTTTTGGTTCTCCACTCTCTCTTTTTCTTCCACGCAGCATCCCTTGATTTGACGACATTGACCTTATTTGTCAGGTAGATCAGGTTTCTAATTTAATTGCTGGTTGTTGTGTGGACCAGGGTTTCCCAACCTCTGTCCTGGGTCCCCCCCCCCCGGGTGCACGTTTTGGTTTTTGACCTACCACACTACACAGCTGATTCAATAAACCGACTCATCAAGCGTTGCTGCTCTGAATCAGCTGTGAAGTGCTAGGGAAAAAAACAAAACATGGACCGTGGTTGGGAAACCCTGGTATACACAATGTATTTGCATATTTCCTTCTTGCAGTTTCTATTGTGTGCTTTTATTGTGAGACCTTGGGTGAGTAAGATCCATTGATACATGTAATAAATACATTATTTGAATGGCAAATAAACCTGATATGATTTGCCTTTACCTCCCTTATCTCACCTCATTTGCTCACATTGTATATAGACTTATTTTTCTACTGTATTATTGACTGTATGTTTGTTTTTACTCCATGTGTAACTCTGTTGTTTTATGTGTCGAACTGCTTTGCTTTATCTTGGCCAGGTGGCAATTTGTAAATGAGAACTTGTTCTCAACTAGCCTACCTGGTGAAATAAAAAAATATATTCAAAAGAAAAGTGAAACTTCTCGCGCAAACCCAAAAAAGCAAATATTTGCACTGAAGGCTGTGGCACTAACAGCTAGAACACCGCAGGCCACAGTTCTCTCTCCAAGTCTTCCGCACAACATCTCTCTCTTCCATGCTGACCTCTTGTTTTTGTCAATTTCTCAACACAGACCCAGCAACGGCAAGGAAGGGTGGCCAACACTATCGGGGTATGGTGGCAAACTGGCCAATGGGCTGTCAGAGGACAGGAAATCTCCTCCGCTGCTAGACTGCTGTCTGGACCCAGAGGTCATGACCTCAGACGGGTTAGGACTTGGCCTGGGGCCGGACACAGGGATGGGGTCTGGCCAGGGGGCTGCCCTGTCCCCCTTCTCTTCTAATTGTGACAGCAACGGGTAATATATAGTAGTACATTAGTGGGAAATGGGGATACCTAGTCAGTTGTACAACTGAAATGTCTTCCGCATTTAACCCAACCCTTCTGAATCAGAGCGGTGCGGAGGGCTGCCTTAATCGACGTCCACGTCTTCAGTGGGTTAAATGCCTTGCTCAGGGGCAGAACGACAGATTTTTTTCCTTGTCAGCTCGGGGATTGGATCTAGCAACCTTTCGGTTACTGGCCCAACGCTCCTACCCGCCAGGCTATTAGTCTTATATTAGTGAGGCTGGGCTTGGGGCTGGACACAGGGATGGGCTCTGTCCCCCTTCTACTCCAATTGTGACAGTGATCCCGTTATTACCGCGACAGACATAAAGGCTGGCTGGAGTCGAGCTAAACCAAGCTGTACTGAGAAGACAAGGTTACACATTCACTATAGTTGCTGAAAAGGGAAATGTGAACAATAGAGTGAACTGAAAAGGGTATAACTCACAGGCCAAACTGGCCACCTTTTTTGGTCCCTTTTGTCAGGCCATGAACTACACAGCTGCGTAGTCTGATGTTGGTCTGTTTCTGTTTCCCTCTAGTCCCAGCGACAAACCTCCGGAATCAATAGGTATGGTGAATGGAGAGACTTTACAACAGGTAAGAAGACTTTTGCTACCTTTAGGTAATTTGACATGAAGTAAAGTATGTTTTAATCATTTGAATGTCTTTTCAAGATTCTTATAAATGTATAGATAATGACTTTATTACATGTAGTACATAGGATGGTATTAGAGAAATAATTTTCATATCTATCCAGACTAGACTGTTTCTTCCCTGAGCCATTTTTAAAGGCCCAGTGTAGTCCAAAATAGGATTTTCCTGCTTTTTATATATATTTCCACACCGAGGTTGGAATAATACAGTGAAAATTATGATAATGCCATTTTAGTGTAAGAGCTGTTTGAAAACACCGGCTGAAATTTCAGCATGTTTTGGTGGGATGGAGGTTTGGCCTGCCTGGTGACATCACCAGGCGGTAAATTAGTTATAGACCAATAAGAGTTCCAAACCCCTCTGCCAATAACAGCTAGTTTTCTGCTCCTCAATCAGACCACTCCCAGACAGTCCTAGCAAAATTAGTGATTGGGAAATTGCTCTTTGCTAAGAAGCATTTTTAAAATTTATTTTGGACCATTTTTATTGAAAACAATCACAGTAAGGTACTTAATTGTTACCAAGAAATTATTTGATATTGACATAAAAACAGCTGCATTGGTTGGACCTTTAAAAGATTTGTTTTCATTATGAATTATTATTGTTTACAAATGTTAGACATTAACGGTATCCCCCCCCACTAATTTCGTCCCCTTACTCCTCTTTCCCCCTCCCAGATGCCTAACCGTGAGTCCCCTTCCCCTCCCCCGGGGCTGACTAAGCCCCCCAGCAGTCTGGTGGTTCCCATCACTGTAGCAGACCTCACCGCCCGCTCGCCCTTCGAGGGGGCTGCTGCAGAGTCCCAGTCCCTGTTCTCAGACAACAGTAACTTCAGACACCCCAACCCCATCCCGTCCGGCCTGCCCCCCTTCGCCAGCTCGCCTAGAGGGGGATCCGACTGGCCCATGACCCCCGAACCACAGAGCCTCTTCGCATCAGGTGGGTTGTGTGGGGCAGAATCACGGAGATGCACGAGCGCACACACTCCGTCACGGTTAAGAGACAATGCTTCCATTAACAATGCAGTTTCTGCTCCACTGTTTGAACCGTGTGCCAATGAAAACAAAAGTTACACACTTGTCTCTCCTTGCTGTGGATTTATTTGACTAACGTTTCAGCTAAAGAGTCTTCATCAGGTTTCAAACCAATAACCACTTGCTAACTCTTCCATCCTGCTCTCCTCAGACACAATACCGGTCTCCTCCTCCACAGACTGGCAGGCAGCCTTCGGCTTCGGCTCCTCTACTAAACAGCAGCAGGACGACGACCTGGGCTTCGACCCCTTTGACGTGACACGGAAGGCCCTGGCTGACCTCATTGAGAAGGAGCTGTCAGTCCAGGACCAGCACAGTCCTCTGGGGTCCCCCAGCCCCTTCGGCCTCCACCACCCCGGGTCCCACCACGGCCTCCACATGCCCCTCTCCAACCCCAACCATTTCCCCAGCAGCATTGGACCTCCACCCCGCCTCTCTCAGCTTCACCACAGGCACATTTCTAGCTCCTTTAGTTTCCCTGGTTCCCAGAGTCAGAGCAGTCATCATGGTGGAAGTCAGGCTGCCCAGGCCGCTGCAGCTCGGCATACCTGGATGGGCATGCCTCCCTCGGCACGCAGCAATAACCACCTCCTCTCACACTTGAACCACTCGGTCAATGCTGGAGGAGGACATAGCAACTTCCTGGACTTGAGCATGCCTCCTCAGCACCACAGTCACAATACAGGGCTGGGAGGGATCCCCATGTCAGGTAGGATACCCTGGGTCTGTTTTCTGGGAGTGTCGGGGTCAGTTATGACCTGTGTCAAATGGAATTGACCCTAACCCTGGTTGAGTCGGGTTTAGCACATCTGTTCAGTATGAACGTACAAGCATTGAATGTCAAAACATATGTAATCGTTTTGATCATTTCATATTGACCTTGCGAGAAACATTACATGCAGATACATTTCTGTGTTTTGGCCTGTGAAGACTTACAAATCTATATTAAATGTCTTATCTACCGTTTATCTTTTTACAGAAGCAAAGCAGCACTCTGTATGTTCTCACTTATCTCTAATGAAATGTATTTTTTCTCTGCAGAAAACAGCAGTTCTATAGACGGCCTCAATGTGAAAGAATGGCAGGACGGTTTGAGAGCTCTCCTCCCCAACATCAACATCAACTTCGGGGGTCTCCCCAACTCCTCCTCCTCTTCCTCTTCCTCCTCTTCCTCCAGTATGAACCACATGGGGGGTCCTGGGGGGCTAAACGGGCCAGGGGGACTCTCACACAGTCTCAGCTGGGACGGTACGGCCAGCTGGATGGACCCAGCTATCATCACAGGTAGTGAGTAACTTTAAATGTGTTTATTATAAACAAATGTATCTGTATTGTACTGCACTGTTTCCCAAACTCTATCCTAGTGATCCCAAGGGTTGCACGTTTAGTTTTTTGCCCTAGCACTGCACAGCTGATTCAAATTGTCTGTAGATTCTGGTTGGGAGTGAGATCATCTACTCTCTCCATTCACCTCTTTCTTTCTCTCCTCACCTCAGGCATCCCAGCCTCAGCAGGCAGCAGTTTAGACTGCCTCCAGGAAGACCAGAACCCTCCCCACTGGCTCAAATCCCTCCAGGCCCTGACAGAGATGGACGGCCCTGCACTGCCATCACTCCCCCAGCAGCCCCAGAACCAGCAGCACCAGTCCCTCCACCACAGCCACCACCATGGCCTCCTAGACCAGGCTGCCTCACACCCACACCTCCACCACAGAGCAGGCTCTGGTTGGGCCCCCTACCTGCCCGGCCTGACCCAGCCCACACACCCCAACCCCAGCCAATTCCACAGCCCTCCCCCAGGCTTCCAGACAGCCTTCAGACCCCCAGGCCAAAGCGCCACAGAGTTGCTACAGAGCGCCGCCGCCGGGGACCGCCACTAAACTAAAGACAGATTACAGCAGACTACCCCCAACCCATGTCGTAATCCCGATCCCCAATGCAATACAGATACAGTACACACACTAATCTGCAGATTATCAGATTATGAAAATGATTAACAAAATAACAAGGCTTTCTTTTTCTTTCTCCTTCCTCCTTTTTTTCTATTCTAAAGGCCTATTTGTTTGTTTCGGTTTTCATGGCACATGACATGAATGACCTGTTAACCCTTTTTGTCTGCTACTGACTGACCCCACTGAGCTCCAGTAGTCAGGGTCGTCTTCAGTAGGATGCACCGTAATCAAACGTTTTCAAACGGAAAATGAAATGGAGCGTTTCTTATTGGGCAGATAAGTCCATGTAAGTCCCTCACGGTTTTCTGTTTTCTTTTGTTTGGTGCATAATGAACACGACCCAGGTGAATTGTTTGGGATCAGACCGGTGCTGACTACTCTGAGCTTCACGTGGAGTCTGTCCGTATGATCTAGATGAGCACAGAGAATAGGCGCAGTGATACATTTTGTGACACCCAAGACGATAACTCCAAATGTACAGGAATCAAGATTAGCTAGCTTGAGTCATTTTTAAGAAGTACATTTATGATTAAATATGAAACCTATAGGTAAATCGGTGTGAAAAAAGTGAAGTCACGATTACTCTTTGAGAATGAAGCAACAAACTGAATAGTGAATCTGCTCTTAAAGCTTTGCCCCAAGGGCCCTCATCCTCCCCACTTTGAATAAAACAGGAGACTGAATGAAACGGTTAACACTCAGTGCAGAGAAGCTTTAAGGCGAACTGTAACTTTAAGGCAATGATACCAAATGCCTTAGTTTAACTGATTAAGAGGTGGGATTGAAAATCTTTAGAGAAAACCATGGTTAAAAATGACTTCAGGCTTGTTTTAATTGGTTCAGATGACAGAAAATGATGCAGACAGATGGATATAATGTTAGGATGTGGGATTTTAAGGCACAGCCAAGCCAATCTGCTTCGGGTTCCCTGTTAGGCAGGGTCACAATGGTCACGTTCCAGGCTGACAATATTGCAGTCACGGTGCACTCGCAGCAGCCAATGGTCATCGACTTTGCTGACCGGTGTCAGTATGCTATATCATATGCGGATAACTGATTTGCTATACCTGATTAACTAGTTAGCTGATACAACACCTTGTGAGATATAGGCATTGTGAGATCTGGCATGCAAATGCAATGTAGTCTGCCTGGAATGTACCCCAATGGCCTGTCTTGTACAGGTCATTAAAACCCACATTCCCTTTGGGGTCAGGGGTCATGGTGCCCCATCCTGTAGTAGAGGCAAGATTCAGTTCAACCTCTGTATCAGAGGATGGAGCACTGCCTAACTGGGGGACTGACCGCCGGGGTTGGAAGAATAATAATTAGTCTCACGACTATTCTCAGATTGGAAGAAGAATAGGCCAAGTGTCAAGATACCAGACCTCAGCACGTTACATGCTAGTTCTGGGGAAACTAAGAATGGCTGGAGTGGAGGCAAAAAATGAAGAACAATATTTAAAGGAGAACACCCCAAAATTATATTTTGATATCATTTCATTAGTTGATTGTTGAAGTCCCAAAATGTTTTGCATGGCAGCAATCAAGTTAAGGTGTTTAACTTTCAAAATACAGAAATACAGCTGTTATGATGCTCTTTTTATCATAAGATGCTACGTTTTGCGTCGTCATATGAAGCAAAATGCATCATTCCGGCTGTTTTTCTGTATTTTGAAAGTTTGGGACTATATCAGCAATGGACTGAATGTTTTGGGGTGGAATTTTACTTTAAAGACTGTTGGAGGGAAGATGTAGTCTAATAATGGGACATCCTAAGATGTAAGGTTTGGTCTGATACACAGTGCCACTGTGTGGCAACTACAGTAGCTAAACCCTTATCAGGAAAGTCACAAGAAGGCCCAACAGATAAATGATGAAAAGGGTTGATGAAAAGGCTTCCTAGATGTCCTGATATGCACCTGTGGAAAAAGAGTGAGAATTTAAATAACGCAATGCGATATCGGAGATTGTGTGAAAGGAAGGTGCTAGAAGACGACACAAACAACGGCTAGCAATTTAATCCAAGGAGCGCTCTGCCTTTCTCTGGGCCTTGAGAATGAATAACCTCCCTTCACAACCTTTTATTTTGAAGTCTTAACTCTTAACTTAAAACTTAATAATATCTACATCTTTATCTCTCTCTTTCTGACTCGCTCTCTTTCTCTCCTGCTATCCCCTATTAAAACAGTATTCACTAGCAACATGAACTGATCCAGGTGAAACCAACAATCAGTCATACTACTGTGGTTTTTAACATGATGCTGAGATATAAAACACATTGAGGAGCTTAAAGGAATTGAACTGTCCACTGCCCGTCTGGAAAAACAAACCTTAAATAAAATGAAAAACCCAGTGCTCGAGTTGGCTCTTTTTGTTGTTTCAGAGATTCACACTATCTCACGTTTCAATGTTGTTTTTTTTCCATTCAAGTTCAAGTATTACACAGGCTGTTCTAAACTGTTCTAACTTGTAACACTGGCTATATCAACAACTCCCAGAGTCTGTTAGTTTCCTGGACACAGATTAAGCCTAGTCTTGGACTAAAAATCTATGTCAATGGAGAATTTCTATTGAGCTATCTTTCTAGTCCAGGATTAGACTTGATTTGCACCCGGGAAACCGACTCCTGTTTCTGATGTAACGCATGCTTGATCTCCACAGCATGAAGAACAGCATTTTAAGACCAGTAGAAAATTTGAATGACCTTAACAAATGTTGCCACCGCAAACTAAGTCAATAAATAATTTCTTAAGGCTTTCTCTCCACTAGGGGCCAGTCTGTCTTTACTCAGTGCTCCGGCTCGGCAGTCCAAACGCTGGAAGTCCCAAATGGCACCCTGTTCCCTATTTAGTGCACTACTTTTTACGAGGGCCCTGGACAAAAGTAGTACACTAAATAGGGAATAGGATAGGAAACCATTTGGGATGATCCCTCTGTCTACCCAGACAAGTTTACAGAGAGCTTGGTGGGATGTTGATGCTGAAGGTTGTCTCTGGGTACATTGTCTTCATTGATTCTCCCCTGTAAAATGAATTGTTTCATTCTGTCCCAACTGATAATATTGACATTGTCCTAAATTGATTTATTGATTTTGAGAAAGATGGCAGGAGTATGTAGCTAAGAAGATATCTGCCTTTTTTGTTTGTGTGTGTATATATATATATATATATATATATATATATGTATATGTGTGTGAGAGAGAGGGGGATGTAGTTTGTGTATTAGTTATTCCATATGCAGTCCTCAACCTCCCCCTATGCGGTGCAGCCAGACAGCCTATGCTGTATACTGTAGCTACCTGCAGCAGAATAGCAGTGTGCTCTGTAGCTACTTGCAGCAGAATAGCAGTGTGCTCTGTAGCTACTTGCAGCAGAATAGCAGTGGGCTCTGTAGCTACCTGCAGCAGAATAGCAGTGGGCTCTGTAGCTACCTGCAGCAGAATAGCAGTGGGCTCTGTAGCTACCTGCAGCAGAATAGCAGTGGGTTCTGTAGCTACCTGCAGCAGAATAGCAGTGGGCTCTGTAGCTACCTGTAGCAGAATATCAGTGGGCTCTGTAGCTACCTGCAGCAGAATAGCAGTGTGCTCTGTAGCTACCTGCAGCAGAATAGCAGTGGGCTCTGTAGCTACCTGCAGCAGAATAGCAGTGTGCTCTGTAGCTACCTGCAGCAGAATAGCAGTGTGCTCTGTAGCTACCTGCAGCAGAATAGCAGTGTGCTCTGTAGCAGAATAGCAGTGGGCTCCGTAGCTACCTGCAGCAGAATAGCAGTGGGCTCCGTAGCTACCTGCAGCAGAAGAGCAGTGTGCTCTGTAGCTACCTGCAGCAGAAGAGCAGTGTGCTCTGTAGCTACCTGCAGCAGAATAGCAGTGTGCTCTGTAGCTACCTGAAGCAGAATAGCAGTGTGCTCTGTAGCTACCTGCAGCAGAATAGCAGTGTGCTCTGTAGCTACCTACAGCAGAAGAGCAGTGTGCTCTGTAGCTACCTGCAGCAGAATAGCAGTGTGCTCTGTAGCTACATGCAGCAGAATAGCAGTGTGCTCTGTAGCTACCTGCAGCAGAATAGCAGTGTGCTCTGTAGCTACCTGCAGCAGAATATCAGTGGGCTCTGTAGCTACCTGCAGCAGAATAGCAGTGTGCTCTGTAGCTACCTGCAGAAGAATAGCAGTGTGCTCTGTAGCTACCTGCAGCAGAATAGCAGTGTGCTCTGTAGCAGAATAGCAGTGTGCTCTGTAGCTACCTGCAGAAGAATAGCAGTGTGCTCTGTAGCTACCTGCAGCAGAATATCAGTGTGCTCTGTAGCTACCTGCAGCAGAATATCAGTGGGCTCTGTAGCAGAATAGCAGTGGGCTCTGTAGCTACCTGCAGCAGAATAGCAGTGTGCTCTGTAGCTACCTGCAGCAGAATAGCAGTGTGCTCTGTAGCTACCTGCAGAAGAATATCAGTGGGCTCTGTAGCAGAATAGCAGTGGGCTCTGTAGCTACCTGCAGCAGAATAGCAGTGTGCTCTGTAGCTACGTGCAGCAGAATAGCAGTGTGCTCTGTAGCTACCTGCAGCAGAATAGCAGTGTGCTCTGTAGCTACCTGCAGCAGAATAGCAGTGTGCTCTGTAGCTATTTGCAGCAGAATAGCAGTGTGCTCTGTAGCTATTTGCAGCAGAATAGCAGTGTGCTCTGTAGCTACCTGCAGCAGAATAGCAGTGTGCTCTGTAGCTACCTGCAGCAGAATAGCAGTGTGCTCTGTAGCAGAATAGCAGTGGGCTCCGTAGCTACCTGCAGCAGAATAGCAGTGGGCTCCGTAGCTACCTGCAGCAGAAGAGCAGTGTGCTCTGTAGCTACCTGCAGCAGAAGAGCAGCGTGCTCTGTAGCTACCTGCAGCAGAATAGCAGTGTGCTCTGTAGCTACCTGCAGCAGAATAGCAGTGTGCTCTGTAGCTACCTGAAAGCAGAATAGCAGTGGGCTCTGTAGCTACCTGCAGCAGAATAGCAGTGTGCTCTGTAGCTACCTACAGCAGAAGAGCAGTGTGCTCTGTAGCTACCTGCAGCAGAATAGCAGTGTGCTCTGTAGCTACATGCAGCAGAATAGCAGTGTACTCTGTAGCTACCTGCAGCAGAATATCAGTGGGCTCTGTTGCTACCTGCAGCAGAATAGCAGTGTGCTCTGTAGCTACCTGCAGTAGAATAGCAGTGTGCTCTGTAGCTACCTGCAGTAGAATAGCAGTGTGCTCTGTAGCTACCTGCAGCAGAATAGCAGTGTGCTCTGTAGCTACCTGCAGAAGAATAGCAGTGGGCTCTGTAGCTACCTGCAGCAGAATATCAGTGTGCTCTGTAGCTACCTGCAGCAGAATATCAGTGGGCTCTGTAGCAGAATAGCAGTGGGCTCTGTAGCTACCTGCAGCAGAATAGCAGTGTGCTCTGTAGCTACCTGCAGCATAATAGCAGTGTGCTCTGTAGCTACCTGCAGAAGAATATCAGTGGGCTCTGTAGCAGAATAGCAGTGTGCTCTGTAGCTACCTGCAGAAGAATAGCAGTGTGCTCTGTAGCTACCTGCAGAATAGTAGTGTGCTCTGTAGCTACCTGCAGCAGAATAGCAGTGTGCTCTGTAGCTACCTGCAGCAGAATAGCAGTGTGCTCTGTAGCAGAATAGCAGTGTGCTCTTTAGCTACCTGCAGCAGAATATCAGTGGGCTCTGTAGCTACCTGCAGCAGAAAAGCAGTGTGCTCTGTAGCTACCTGCAGCAGAATATCAGTGGGCTCTGTAGCTACCTGCAGCAGAATAGCAGTGTGCTCTGTAGCTACCTGCAGAAGAATAGCAGTGTGCTCTGTAGCTACCTGCAGCAGAATAGCAGTGTGCTTTGTAGCAGAATAGCAGTGTGCTCTGTAGCTACCTGCAGAAGAATAGCAGTGTGCTCTGTAGCTACCTGCAGCAGAATATCAGTGTGCTCTGTAGCTACCTGCAGCAGAATATCAGTGGGCTCTGTAGCAGAATAGCAGTGGGCTCTGTAGCTACCTGCAGCAGAATAGCAGTGTGCTCTGTAGCTACCTGCAGCAGAATAGGAGTGTGCTCTGTAGCTACCTGCAGCAGAATATCATTGGGCTCTGTAGCTACCTGCAGCAGAATAGCAGTGTGCTCTGTAGCTACCTGCAGAAGAATAGCAGTGTGCTCTGTAGCTACCTGCAGCAGAATAGCAGTGTGCTCTGTAGCTACCTGCAGCAGAATATCAGTGTGCTCTGTAGCTACCTGCAGCAGAATATCAGTGGGCTCTGTAGCAGAATAGCAGTGGGCTCTGTAGCTACCTGCAGAAGAATAGCAGTGTACTCTGTAGCTACCTGCAGCAGAATAGCAGTGTGCTCTGCAGCAGAATAGGAGTGTGCTCTGTAGCAGAATAGCAGTGTGCTCTGTATCTACCTGCAGCAGAATAGCAGTGTGCTCTGTTGCTAACTGCAGCAGAATATCAGTGGGCTCTGTAGCAGAATAGCAGTGTGCTCTGAAGCTACCTGCAGCAGAATATCAGTGGGCTCTGTAGCAGAATAGTAGTGGGCTCTGTAGCTACCTGCAGCAGAATAGCAGTGTACTCTGTAGCTACCTGCAGCAGAATAGCAGTGTGCTCTACAGCAGAATAGCAGTGTGCTCTGTAGTGAATAGCAGTGTGCTCTGTAGCTACCTGCAGCAGAATAGCAGTGTGCTCTGTAGCTACCTGCAGCAGAATAGCAGTGGGCTCTGTAGCAGAATAGCAGTGTGCTCTGTAGCTACCTGCAGCAGAGTAGCAGTGGGCTCTGTAGCTACCTGCAGCAGAATATCAGTGGGCTCTGTAGCAGAATAGCAGTGGGCTCTGTAGCTACCTGCAGCAGAATAGCAGTGGGCTCTGTAGCTACCTGCAGCAGAATAGCAGTGTGCTCTGTAGCTACCTGCAGCAGAATAGCAGTGTGCTCTGTAGCTACCTGCAGCAGAATAGCAGTGTGCTCTGTAGCAGAATAGCAGTGTGCTCTGTAGCTACCTGCAGCAGAATAGCAGTGTGCTCTGTAGCAGAATAGCAGTGTGCTCTGTAGCTACCTGCAGCAGAATAGCAGTGTGCTCTGTAGCTACCTGCAGCAGAATATGCAGTGTGGCTCTGTAGCAGAATAGCAGTGTGCTCTGTAGCTACCTGCAGAAGAATAGCAGTGGGCTCTGTAGCTACCTGCAAGCAGAATAGCAGTGGGCTCTGTAGCTACCTGCAGCAGAATAGCAGTGTGCTCTGTAGCTAACCTGCAGCAGAATATCAGTGGGCTCTGTAGCTACCTGCAGCAGAATAGCAGTGTGCTCTGTAGCTACCTGCAGCAGAATATCAGTGGGCTCTGTAGCTACCTGCAGCAGAATAGCAGTGTGCTCTGTAGCTACCTGCAGCAGAATAGCAGTGTGCTCTGTAGCTACCTGCAGCAGAATAGCAGTGGGCTCTGTAGCAGAATAGCAGTGTGCTCTGTAGCTACCTGCAGCAGAATAGCAGTGTGCTCTGTAGCTACCTGCAGCAGAATATCAGTGTGCTCTGTAGCTACCTGCAGCAGAATATCAGTGGGCTCTGTAGCAGAATAGCAGTGGGCTCTGTAGCTACCTGCAGCAGAATAGCAGTGTGCTCTGTAGCTACCTGCAGCAGAATAGCAGTGTGCTCTGTAGCTACCTGCAGCAGAATATCAGTGGGCTCTGTAGCTACCTGCAGCAGAATAGCAGTGTGCTCTGTAGCTACCTGCAGAAGAATAGCAGTGTGCTCTGTAGCTACCTGCAGCAGAATAGCAGTGTGCTCTGTAGCTACCTGCAGCAGAATATCAGTGTGCTCTGTAGCTACCTGCAGCAGAATATCAGTGGGCTCTGTAGCAGAATAGCAGTGGGCTCTGTAGCTACCTGCAGCAGAATAGCAGTGTGCTCTGTAGCTACCTGCAGAAGAATAGCAGTGTGCTCTGTAGCTACCTGCAGCAGAATAGCAGTGTGCTCTGTAGCTACCTGCAGCAGAATAGCAGTGTGCTCTGTAGCAGAATAGCAGTGTGCTCTGTAGCTACCTGCAGCAGAATAGCAGTGTGCTCTGTAGCTACCTGCAGCAGAATATCAGTGGGCTCTGTAGCTACCTGCAGCAGAATAGCAGTGTGCTCTGTAGCTACCTGCAGAAGAATAGCAGTGTGCTCTGTAGCTACCTGCAGCAGAATAGCAGTGTGCTTTGTAGCAGAATAGCAGTGTGCTCTGTAGCTACCTGCAGAAGAATAGCAGTGTGCTCTGTAGCTACCTGCAGCAGAATATCAGTGGGCTCTGTAGCAGAATAGCAGTGGGCTCTGTAGCTACCTGCAGCAGAATAGCAGTGTGCTCTGTAGCTACCTGCAGCAGAATAGGAGTGTGCTCTGTAGCTACCTGCAGCAGAATATCAGTGTGCTCTGTAGCTACCTGCAGCAGAATAGCAGTGTGCTTTGTAGCAGAATAGCAGTGTGCTCTGTAGCTACCTGCAGAAGAATAGCAGTGTGCTCTGTAGCTACCTGCAGCAGAATAGCAGTGTGCCGAGCTCCTGCAGCAGAATATCAGTGGGCTCTGTAGCAGAATAGCAGTGGGCTCTGTAGCTACCTGCAGCAGAATAGCAGTGTGCTCTGTAGCTACCTGCAGCAGAATAGCAGTGGCGGCTCCTGCAGCAGAATATCAGTGGGCTCTGTAGCTACCTGCAGCAGAATAGCAGTGTGCTCTGTAGCTACCTGCAGAAGAATAGCAGTGTGCTCTGTAGCTACCTGCAGCAGAATAGCAGTGGGCTCTGTAGCTACCTGCAGCAGAATAGCAGTGTGCTCTGTAGCTACCTGCAGCAGAATATCAGTGGGCTCTGCAGCAGAATAGCAGTGTGCTCTGTAGCTACCTGCAGCAGAATAGCAGTGTGCTCTGTAGCTACCTGCAGAAGAATAGCAGTGTGCTCTGTAGCTACCTGCAGCAGAATAGCAGTGTGCTCTGTAGCAGAATAGCAGTGTGCTCTGTAGCTACCTGCAGAAGAATAGCAGTGGGCTCTGTAGCTACCTGCAGCAGAATATCAGTGTGCTCTGTAGCTACCTGCAGCAGAATATCAGTGGGCTGTGTAGCAGAATAGCAGTGTGCTCTATAGCTACCTGCAGCAGAATAGCAGTGTGCTCTGTAGCAGAATAGCAGTGTGCTCTGTAGCTAACTGCAGCAGAATAGCAGTGTGCTCTGTAGCTACCTGCAGCAGAATATCAGTGGGCTCTGTAGCAGAATAGCAGTGTGCTCTGTAGCTACCTGCAGAAGAATAGCAGTGGGCTCTGTAGCTACCTGCAGCAGAATAGCAGTGGGCTCTGTAGCTACCTGCAGCAGAATAGCAGTGTGCTCTGTAGCTACCTGCAGCAGAATATCAGTGGGCTCTGTAGCTACCTGCAGCAGAATAGCAGTGTGCTCTGTAGCTACCTGCAGCAGAATAGCAGTGTGCTCTGTAGCTACCTGCAGCAGAATAGCAGTGTGCTCTGTAGCTACCTGCAGAAGAATAGCAGTGTGCTCTGTAGCTACCTGCAGCAGAATAGCAGTGTGCTCTGTAGCAGAATAGCAGTGTGCTCTGTAGCTACCTGCAGAAGAATAGCAGTGGGCTCTGTAGCTACCTGCAGCAGAATATCAGTGTGCTCTGTAGCTACCTGCAGCAGAATATCAGTGTGCTCTGTAGCTACCTGCAGCATAATAGCAGTGTGCTCTGTAGCTACCTGCAGCATAATAGCAGTGTGCTCTGTAGCTACCTGCAGAAGAATATCAGTGGGCTCTGTAGCAGAATAGCAGTGTGCTCTGTAGATACCTGCAGCAGAATAGCAGTGTGCTCTGTAGCTACCTGCAGAAGAATAGCAGTGTGCTCTGTAGCTACCTGCAGCAGAATAGCAGTGTGCTCTGTAGCTACCTGCAGCAGAATAGCAGTGTGCTCTGTAGCAGAATAGCAGTGTGCTCTGTAGCTACCTGCAGCAGAATAGCAGTGTGCTCTGTAGCTACCTGCAGCAGAATATCAGTGGGCTCTGTAGCTACCTGCAGCAGAATAGCAGTGTGCTCTGTAGCTACCTGCAGAAGAATAGCAGTGTGCTCTGTAGCTACCTGCAGCAGAATAGCAGTGTGCTTTGTAGCAGAATAGCAGTGTGCTCTGTAGCTACCTGCAGAAGAATAGCAGTGTGCTCTGTAGCTACCTGCAGCAGAATATCAGTGGGCTCTGTAGCAGAATAGCAGTGGGCTCTGTAGCTACCTGCAGCAGAATAGCAGTGTGCTCTGTAGCTACCTGCAGCAGAATAGCAGTGTGCTCTGTAGCTACCTGCAGAAGAATAGCAGTGTGCTCTGTAGCTACCTGCAGCAGAATATCAGTGTGCTCTGTAGCTTTCTGCAGCAGAATATCAGTGGGCTCTGTAGCAGAATAGCAGTGGGCTCTGTAGCTACCTGCAGCAGAATAGCAGTGTGCTCTGTAGCTACCTGCAGCAGAATAGCAGTGTGCTCTGTAGCTACCTGCAGCAGAATATCAGTGGGCTCTGTAGCTACCTGCAGCAGAATAGCAGTGTGCTCTGTAGCTACCTGCAGAAGAATAGCAGTGTGCTCTGTAGCTACCTGCAGCAGAATAGCAGTGGGCTCTGTAGCTACCTGCAGCAGAATAGCAGTGTGCTCTGTAGCTACCTGCAGCAGAATATCAGTGGGCTCTGCAGCAGAATAGCAGTGTGCTCTGTAGCTACCTGCAGCAGAATAGCAGTGTGCTCTGTAGCTACCTGCAGCAAAATATCAGTGTGCTCTGTAGCTACCTGCAGCGGAATATCAGTGGGCTGTGTAGCAGAATAGCAGTGTGCTCTGTAGCTACCTGCAGCAGAATATCAGTGTGCTCTGTAGCAGAATAGCAGTGTGCTCTGTAGCTAACTGCAGCAGAATAGCAGTGTGCTCTGTAGCTACCTGCAGCAGAATATCAGTGGGCTCTGTAGCAGAATAGCAGTGTGCTCTGTAGCTACCTGCAGAAGAATAGCAGTGGGCTCTGTAGCTACCTGCAGCAGAATAGCAGTGGGCTCTGTAGCTACCTGCAGCAGAATAGCAGTGTGCTCTGTAGCTACCTGCAGCAGAATATCAGTGGGCTCTTTAGCTACCTGCAGCAGAATAGCAGTGTGCTCTGTAGCTACCTGCAGCAGAATATCAGTGGGCTCTGTAGCAGAATAGCAGTGTGCTCTGTAGCTACCTGCAGCAGAATAGCAGTGTGCTCTGTAGCAGAATAGCAGTGTGCTCTGTAGCTACCTGCAGCAGAATAGCTGTGTGCTCTGTAACTACCTGCAGCAGAATAGCAGTGGGCTCTGTAGCAGAATAGCAGTGTGCTCTGTAGATACCTGCAGCAGAATAGCAGTGTGCTCTGTAGCTACCTGCAGCATAATAGCAGTGTGCTCTGTAGCTACCTGCAGCATAATAGCAGTGGGCTCTGCAGCAGAATAGCAGTGTGCTCTGTATCTACCTGCAGCAGAATAGCATTGTGCTCTGTAGCTACCTGCAGAAGAATAGCAGTGTGCTCTGTAGCTACCTGCAGCAGAATAGCAGTGTGCTCTGTAGCAGAATAGCAGTGTGCTCTGTAGCTACCTGCAGAAGAATAGCAGTGGGCTCTGTAGCTACCTGCAGCAGAATATCAGTGTGCTCTGTAGCTACCATCAGCAGAATATCAGTGTGCTCTGTAGCTAACTGCAGCATAATAGCAGTGTGCTCTGTAGCTACCTGCAGCATAATAGCAGTGTGCTCTGTAGCTACCTGCAGAAGAATATCAGTGGGCTCTGTAGCAGAATAGCAGTGTGCTCTGTAGCTACCTGCAGCAGAATAGCAGTGTGCTCTGTAGCTACCTGCAGAAGAATAGCAGTGTGCTCTGTAGCTACCTGCAGCAGAATAGCAGTGTGCTCTGTAGCTACCTGCAGCAGAATAGCAGTGTGCTCTGTAGCAGAATAGCAGTGTGCTCTGTAGCTACCTGCAGCAGAATAGCAGTGTGCTCTGTAGCTACCTGCAGCAAAATATCAGTGGGCTCTGTAGCTACCTGCAGCAGAATAGCAGTGTGCTCTGTAGCTACCTGCAGAAGAATAGCAGTGTGCTCTGTAGCTACCTGCAGCAGAATAATAGTGTGCTTTGTAGCAGAATAGCAGTGTGCTCTGTAGCTACCTGCAGAAGAATAGCAGTGTGCTCTGTAGCTACCTGCAGCAGAATATCAGTGGGCTCTGTAGCAGAATAGCAGTGGGCTCTGTAGCTACCTGCAGCAGAATAGCAGTGTGCTCTGTAGCTACCTGCAGCAGAATAGCAGTGTGCTCTGTAGCTACCTGCAGAAGAATAGCAGTGTGCTCTGTAGCTACCTGCAGCAGAATAGCAGTGTGCTTTGTAGCAGAATAGCAGTGTGCTCTGTAGCTACCTGCAGAAGAATAGCAGTGTGCTCTTTAGCTACCTGCAGCAGAATATCAGTGTGCTCTGTAGCTACCTGCAGAAGAATATCAGTGGGCTCTGTAGGAGAATAGCAGTGGGCTCTGTAGCTACCTGCAGCAGAATAGCAGTGTGCTCTGTAGCTACCTGCAGCAGAATAGCAGTGTGCTCTGTAGCTACCTGCAGCAGAATATCAGTGGGCTCTGTAGCTACCTGCAGCAGAATAGCAGTGTGCTCTGTAGCTACCTGCAGAAGAATAGCAGTGTGCTCCGTAGCTACCTGCAGCAGAATAGCAGTGTGCTCTGTAGCTACCTGCAGCAGAATATCAGTGAGCTCTGTAGCAGAATAGCAGTGGGCTCTGTAGCTACCTGCAGCAGAATATCAGTGGGCTCTGTAGCTACCTGCAGCAGAATAGCAGTGTGCTCTGTAGCTACCTGCAGCAAAATATCAGTGTGCTCTGTAGCTACCTGCAGCGGAATATCAGTGGGCTGTGTAGCAGAATAGCAGTGTGCTCTGTAGCTACCTGCAGCAGAATATCAGTGTGCTCTGTAGCAGAATAGCAGTGTGCTCTGTAGCTAACTGCAGCAGAATAGCAGTGTGCTCTGTAGCTACCTGCAGCAGAATATCAGTGGGCTCTGTAGCATAATAGCAGTGTGCTCTGTAGCTACCTGCAGAAGAATAGCAGTGGGCTCTGTAGCTACCTGCAGCAGAATAGCAGTGGGCTCTGTAGCTACCTGCAGCAGAATAGCAGTGTGCTCTGTAGCTACCTGCAGCAGAATATCAGTGGGCTCTGTAGCTACCTGCAGCAGAATAGCAGTGTGCTCTGTAGCTACCTGCAGCAGAATATCAGTGGGCTCTGTAGCAGAATAGCAGTGTGCTCTGTAGCTACCTGCAGCAGAATAGCAGTGTGCTCTGTAGCAGAATAGCAGTGTGCTCTGTAGCTACCTGCAGCAGAATAGCAGTGTGCTCTGTAGCTACCTGCAGCAGAATATCAGTGGGCTCTGTAGCAGAATAGCAGTGTGCTCTGTAGCTACCTGCAGCAGAATAGCAGTGTGCTCTGTAGCAGAATAGCAGTGTGCTCTGTAGCTACCTGCAGCAGAATAGCAGTGTGCTCTGTAGCTACCTGCAGCAGAATATCAGTGGGCTCTGTAGCAGAATAGCAGTGTGCTCTGTAGCTACCTGCAGCAGAATAGCAGTGTGCTCTGTAGCTACCTGCAGCAGAATAGCAGTGGGCTCTGTCGCAGAATAGCAGTGTCTCTGTAGCTACCTGCAGCAGAATAGCAGTGTGCTCTGTAGCAGAATAGCAGTGGGCTCTGTAGCTACCTGCAGCAGAATAGCAGTGTGCTCTGTAGCTACCTGCAGCAGAATAACAGTGTGCTCTGTAGCTACATGCAGCGGAATAGCAGTGTGCTCTGTAGCTACCTGCAGCAGAATAGCAGTGTGCTCTGTAGCTACCTGCAGCAGAATATCAGTGGGCTCTGTAGCAGAATAGCAGTGGGCTCTGTAGCTACCTGCAGCAGAATAGCAGTGTGCTCTGTAGCTACCTGCAGCAGAATATCAGTGGGCTCTGCAGCAGAATAGCAGTGTGCTCTGTAGCTACCTGCAGCAGAATAGCAGTGTGCTCTGTAGCTACCTGCAGCAAAATATCAGTGTGCTCTATAGCTAGCTGCAGCGGAATATCAGTGGGCTGTGTAGCAGAATAGCAGTGTGCTCTGTAGCTACCTGCAGCAGAATATCAGTGTGCTCTGTAGCAGAATAGCAGTGTGCTCTGTAGCTAACTGCAGCAGAATAGCAGTGTGCTCTGTAGCTACCTGCAGCAGAATATCAGTGGGCTCTGTAGCAGAATAGCAGTGTGCTCTGTAGCTACCTGCAGAAGAATAGCAGTGGGCTCTGTAGCTACCTGCAGCAGAATAGCAGTGGGCTCTGTAGCTACCTGCAGCAGAATAGCAGTGTGCTCTGTAGCTACCTGCAGCAGAATATCAGTGGGCTCTTTAGCTACCTGCAGCAGAATAGCAGTGTGCTCTGTAGCTACCTGCAGCAGAATATCAGTGGGCTCTGTAGCAGAATAGCAGTGTGCTCTGTAGCTACCTGCAGCAGAATAGCAGTGTGCTCTGTAGCAGAATAGCAGTGTGCTCTGTAGCTACCTGCAGCAGAATAGCTGTGTGCTCTGTAGCTACCTGCAGCAGAATAGCAGTGGGCTCTGTAGCAGAATAGCAGTGTGCTCTGTAGATACCTGCAGCAGAATAGCAGTGTGCTCTGTAGCTACCTGCAGCATAATAGCAGTGTGCTCTGTAGCTACCTGCAGCATAATAGCAGTGGGCTCTGCAGCAGAATAGCAGTGTGCTCTGTATCTACCTGCAGCAGAATAGCATTGTGCTCTGTAGCTACCTGCAGAAGAATAGCAGTGTGCTCTGTAGCTACCTGCAGCAGAATAGCAGTGTGCTCTGTAGCAGAATAGCAGTGTGCTCTGTAGCTACCTGCAGAAGAATAGCAGTGGGCTCTGTAGCTACCTGCAGCAGAATATCAGTGTGCTCTGTAGCTACCTTCAGCAGAATATCAGTGTGCTCTGTAGCTACCTGCAGCATAATAGCAGTGTGCTCTGTAGCTACCTGCAGCATAATAGCAGTGTGCTCTGTAGCTACCTGCAGAAGAATATCAGTGGGCTCTGTAGCAGAATAGCAGTGTGCTCTGTAGCTACCTGCAGCAGAATAGCAGTGTGCTCTGTAGCTACCTGCAGAAGAATAGCAGTGTGCTCTGTAGCTACCTGCAGCAGAATAGCAGTGTGCTCTGTAGCTACCTGCAGCAGAATAGCAGTGTGCTCTGTAGCAGAATAGCAGTGTGCTCTGTAGCTACCTGCAGCAGAATAGCAGTGTGCTCTGTAGCTACCTGCAGCAAAATATCAGTGGGCTCTGTAGCTACCTGCAGCAGAATAGCAGTGTGCTCTGTAGCTACCTGCAGAAGAATAGCAGTGTGCTCTGTAGCTACCTGCAGCAGAATAATAGTGTGCTTTGTAGCAGAATAGCAGTGTGCTCTGTAGCTACCTGCAGAAGAATAGCAGTGTGCTCTGTAGCTACCTGCAGCAGAATATCAGTGGGCTCTGTAGCAGAATAGCAGTGGGCTCTGTAGCTACCTGCAGCAGAATAGCAGTGTGCTCTGTAGCTACCTGCAGCAGAATAGCAGTGTGCTCTGTAGCTACCTGCAGAAGAATAGCAGTGTGCTCTGTAGCTACCTGCAGCAGAATAGCAGTGTGCTTTGTAGCAGAATAGCAGTGTGCTCTGTAGCTACCTGCAGAAGAATAGCAGTGTGCTCTTTAGCTACCTGCAGCAGAATATCAGTGTGCTCTGTAGCTACCTGCAGAAGAATATCAGTGGGCTCTGTAGGAGAATAGCAGTGGGCTCTGTAGCTACCTGCAGCAGAATAGCAGTGTGCTCTGTAGCTACCTGCAGCAGAATAGCAGTGTGCTCTGTAGCTACCTGCAGCAGAATATCAGTGGGCTCTGTAGCTACCTGCAGCAGAATAGCAGTGTGCTCTGTAGCTACCTGCAGAAGAATAGCAGTGTGCTCTGTAGCTACCTGCAGCAGAATAGCAGTGTGCTCTGTAGCTACCTGCAGCAGAATATCAGTGAGCTCTGTAGCAGAATAGCAGTGGGCTCTGTAGCTACCTGCAGCAGAATATCAGTGAGCTCTGTAGCAGAATAGCAGTGGGCTCTGTAGCTACCTGCAGCAGAATAGCAGTGGGCTCTGTAGCTACCTGCAGCAGAATAGCAGTGTGCTCTGTAGCTACCTGCAGCAAAATATCAGTGTGCTCTGTAGCTACCTGCAGCGGAATATCAGTGGGCTGTGTAGCAGAATAGCAGTGTGCTCTGTAGCTACCTGCAGCAGAATATCAGTGTTCTCTGTAGCAGAATAGCAGTGTGCTCTGTAGCTAACTGCAGCAGAATAGCAGTGTGCTCTGTAGCTACCTGCAGCAGAATATCAGTGGGCTCTGTAGCAGAATAGCAGTGTGCTCTGTAGCTACCTGCAGAAGAATAGCAGTGGGCTCTGTAGCTACCTGCAGCAGAATAGCAGTGGGCTCTGTAGCTACCTGCAGCAGAATAGCAGTGTGCTCTGTAGCTACCTGCAGCAGAATATCAGTGGGCTCTGTAGCTACCTGCAGCAGAATAGCAGTGTGCTCTGTAGCTACCTGCAGCAGAATATCAGTGGGCTCTGTAGCAGAATAGCAGTGTGCTCTGTAGCTACCTGCAGCAGAATAGCAGTGTGCTCTGTAGCAGAATAGCAGTGTGCTCTGTAGCTACCTGCAGCAGAATAGCAGTGTGCTCTGTAGCTACCTGCAGCAGAATATCAGTGGGCTCTGTAGCAGAATAGCAGTGTGCTCTGTAGCTACCTGCAGCAGAATAGCAGTGTGCTCTGTAGCTACCTGCAGCAGAATAGCAGTGGGCTCTGTCGCAGAATAGCAGTGTCTCTGTAGCTACCTGCAGCAGAATAGCAGTGTGCTCTGTAGCAGAATAGCAGTGGGCTCTGTAGCTACCTGCAGCAGAATAGCAGTGTGCTCTGTAGCTACCTGCAGCAGAATAACAGTGTGCTCTGTAGCTACATGCAGCGGAATAGCAGTGTGCTCTGTAGCTACCTGCAGCAGAATAGCAGTGTGCTCTGTAGCTACCTGCAGCAGAATATCAGTGGGCTCTGTAGCAGAATAGCAGTGGGCTCTGTAGCTACCTGCTGCAGAATAGCAGTGTGCTCTGTAGCTACCTGCAGCAGAATAGCAGTGTGCTCTGTAGCTACCTGCAGAAGAAATGCAGTGTGCTCTGTAGCTACCTGCAGCAGAATAGCAGTGTGCTTTGTAGCAGAATAGCAGTGTGCTCTGTAGCTACCTGCAGAAGAATAGCAGTGTGCTCTGTAGCTACCTGCTGCAGAATATCAGTGTGCTCTGTAGCTACCTGCAGCAGAATATCAGTGGGCTCTGTAGCAGAATAGCAGTGGGCTCTGTAGCTACCTGCAGCAGAATAGCAGTGTGCTCTGTAGCTACCTGCAGCAGAATAGCAGTGTGCTCTGTAGCTACCTGCAGCAGAATATCAGTGGGCTCTGTAGCTACCTGCAGCAGAATAGCAGTGTGCTCTGTAGCTACCTGCAGAAGAATAGCAGTGTGCTCTGTAGCTACCTGCAGCAGAATAGCAGTGTGCTCTGTAGCTACCTGCAGCAGAATATCAGTGGGCTCTGTAGCAGAATAGCAGTGGGCTCTGTAGCTACCTGCAGCAGAATAGCAGTGGGCTCTGTAGCTACCTGCAGCAGAATAGCAGTGTGCTCTGTAGCTACCTGCAGCAAAATATCAGTGTGCTCTGTAGCTACCTGCAGCGGAATATCAGAGGGCTGTGTAGCAGAATAGCAGTGTGCTCTGTAGCTACCTGCAGCAGAATATCAGTGTGCTCTGTAGCAGAATAGCAGTGTGCTCTGTAGCTGACTGCAGCAGAATAGCAGTGTGCTCTGTAGCTACCTGCAGCAGAATATCAGTGGGCTCTGTAGCAGAATAGCAGTGTGCTCTGTAGCTACCTGCAGAAGAATAGCAGTGGGCTCTGTAGCTACCTGCAGCAGAATAGCAGTGGGCTCTGTAGCTACCTGCAGCAGAATAGCAGTGTGATCTGTAGCTACCTGCAGCAGAATATCAGTGGGCTCTGTAGCTACCTGCAGCAGAATAGCAGTGTGCTCTGTAGCTACCTGCAGCAGAATATCAGTGGGCTCTGTAGCAGAATAGCAGTGTGCTCTGTAGCTACCTGCAGCAGAATAGCAGTGTGCTCTGTAGCAGAATAGCAGTGTGCTCTGTAGCTACCTGCAGCAGAATAGCTTTGTGCTCTGTAGCTACCTGCAGCAGAATAGCAGTGGGCTCTGTAGCAGAATAGCAGTTTGCTCTGTAGCTACCTGCAGCAGAATAGCAGTGTGCTCTGTAGCTACCTGCAGCAGAATAGCAGTGGGCTCTGTAGCAGAATAGCAGTGTGCTCTGTACCTACCTGCAGCAGAATAGCAGTGTGCTCTGTAGCTACCTGCAGCAGAATAGCAGTGTGCTCTGTAGCTACCTGCAGCAGAATATCAGTGGGCTCTGTAGCAGAATAGCAGTGGGCTCTGTAGCTACCTGCAGCAGAATAGCAGTGTGCTCTGTAGCTACCTGCAGCAGAATAGCAGTGTGCTCTGTAGCTACCTGCAGCAAAATATCAGTGGGCTCTGTAGCTACCTGCAGCAGAATAGCAGTGTGCTCTGTAGCTACCTGCAGAAGAATAGCAGTGTGCTCTGTAGCTACCTGCAGCAGAATAGCAGTGTGCTCTGTAGCTACCTGCAGCAGAATATCAGTGGGCTCTGTAGCAGAATAGCAGTGGGCTCTGTAGCTACCTGCAGCAGAATAGCAGTGGGCTCTGTAGCTACCTGCAGCAGAATAGCAGTGTGCTCTGTAGCTACCTGCAGCAAAATATGAGTGTGCTCTGTAGCTACCTGCAGCGGAATATCAGTGGGCTGTGTAGCAGAATAGCAGTGTGCTCTGTAGCTACCTGCAGCAGAATATCAGTGTGCTCTGTAGCAGAATAGCAGTGTGCTCTGTAGCTAACTGCAGCAGAATAGCAGTGTGCTCTGTAGCTACCTGCAGCAGAATATCAGTGGGCTCTGTAGCAGAATAGCAGTGTGCTCTGTAGCTACCTGCAGAAGAATAGCAGTGGGCTCTGTAGCTACCTGCAGCAGAATAGCAGTGGGCTCTGTAGCTACCTGCAGCAGAATAGCAGTGTGCTCTGTAGCTACCTGCAGCAGAATATCAGTGGGCTCTGTAGCTACCTGCAGCAGAATAGCAGTGTGCTCTGTAGCTACCTGCAGCAGAATATCAGTGGGCTCTGTAGCAGAATAGCAGTGTGCTCTGTAGCTACCTGCAGCAGAATAGCAGTGTGCTCTGTAGCAGAATAGCAGTGTGCTCTGTAGCTACCTGCAGCAGAATAGCTGTGTGCTCTGTAGCTACCTGCAGCAGAATAGCAGTGGGCTCTGTAGCAGAATAGCAGTTTGCTCTGTAGCTACCTGCAGCAGAATAGCAGTGTGCTCTGTAGCTACCTGCAGCAGAATAGCAGTGGGCTCTGTAGCAGAATAGCAGTGTGCTCTGTAGCTACCTGCAGCAGAATAGCAGTGTGCTCTGTAGCTACCTGCAGCAGAATAGCAGTGTGCTCTGAAGCTACCTGCAGCAGAAGAGCAGCGTGCTCTGTAGCTACCTGCAGCAGAATAGCAGCGTGCTCTGTAGCTACCTGCAGCAGAATAGCAGTGTGCTCTGTAGCTACCTGAAAGCAGAATAGCAGTGGGCTCTGTAGCTACCTGCAGCAGAATAGCAGTGTGCTCTGTAGCTACCTACAGCAGAAGAGCAGTGTGCTCTGTAGCTACCTGCAGCAGAATAGCAGTGTGCTCTGTAGCTACCTGCAGCAGAATAGCAGTGTGCTCTGTAGCTACCTGCAGCAGAATATCAGTGGGCTCTGTTGCTCCCTGCAGCAGAATAGCAGTGTGCTCTGTAGCTACCTGCAGAAGAATAGCAGTGTGCTCTGTAGCTACCTGCAGCAGAATAGCAGTGTGCTCTGTAGCAGAATAGCAGTGTGCTCTGTAGCTACCTGCAGAAGAATAGCAGTGGTCTCTGTAGCTACCTGCAGCAGAATATCAGTGTGCTCTGTAGCTACCTGCAGAAGAATATCAGTGGGCTCTGTAGCAGAATAGCAGTGGGCTCTGTAGCTACCTGCAGCAGAATAGCAGTGTGCTCTGTAGCTACCTGCAGCATAATAGCAGTGTGCTCTGTAGCTACCTGCAGAAGAATATCAGTGGGCTCTGTAGCAGAATAGCAGTGTGCTCTGTAGCTACCTGCAGCAGAATAGCAGTGTGCTCTGTAGCTACCTGCAGCAGAATAGCAGTGTGCTCTGTAGCTACCTGCAGCAGAATAGCAGTGTGCTCTGTAGCTACCTGCAGCAGATTAGCAGTGTGTTCTGTAGCAGAATAGCAGTGTGCTCTGTAGCTACCTGATTCAGAATAGCAGTGTGCTCTGTAGCTACCTGCAGCAGAATATCAGTGGGCTCTGTAGCTACCTGCAGCAGAATAGCAGTGTGCTCTGTAGCTACCTGCAGAAGAATAGCAGTGTGCTCTGTAGCTACCTGCAGCAGAATAGCAGTGTGCTTTGTAGCAGAATAGCAGTGTGCTCTGTAGCTACCTGCAGAAGAATAGCAGTGTGCTCTGTAGCTACCTGCAGCAGAATATCAGTGTGCTCTGTAGCTACCTGCAGCAGAATATCAGTGGGCTCTGTAGCAGAATAGCAGTGGGCTCTGTAGCTACCTGCAGCAGAATAGCAGTGTGCTCTGTAGCTACCTGCAGCAGAATAGCAGTGTGCTCTGTAGCTACCTGCAGAAGAATAGCAGTGTGCTCTGTAGCTACCTGCAGCAGAATAGCAGTGTGCTTTGTAGCAGAATAGCAGTGTGCTCTGTAGCTACCTGCAGAAGAATAGCAGTGTGCTCTGTAGCTACCTGCAGCAGAATATCAGTGTGCTCTGTAGCTACCTGCAGCAGAATATCAGTGGGCTCTGTAGCAGAATATCAGTGGGCTCTGTAGCTACCTGCAGCAGAATAGCAGTGTGCTCTGTAGCTAACTGCAGCAGAATAGCAGTGTGCTCTGTAGCTACCTGCAGCAGAATATCAGTGGGCTCTGTAGCTACCTGCAGCAGAATAGCAGTGTGCTCTGTAGCTACCTGCAGAAGAATAGCAGTGTGCTCTGTAGCTACATGCAGCAGAATAGCAGTGTGCTCTGTAGCTACCTGCAGCAGAATATCAGTGGGCTCTGTAGCAGAATAGCAGTGGGCTCTGTAGCTACCTGCAGCAGAATAGCAGTGTGCTCTGTAGCTACCTGCAGCAGAATTGCAGTGTGCTCTGTAGCTACCTGCAGCAGAATATCAGTGGGCTCTGTAGCTACCTGCAGCAGAATAGCAGTGTGCTCTGTAGCTACCTGCAGAAGAATAGCAGTGTGCTCTGTAGCTACCTGCAGCAGAATAGCAGTGTGCTCTGTAGCTACCTGCAGCAGAATATCAGTGTGCTCTGTAGCTACCTGCAGCAGAATATAAGTGGGCTCTGTAGCAGAATAGCAGTGGGCTCTGTAGCTACCTGCAGCAGAATAGCAGTGTGCTCTGTAGCTACCTGCAGCAGAATAGCAGTGTGCTCTGTAGCTACCTGCAGAAGAATAGCAGTGTGCTCTGTAGCTACCTGCAGCAGAATAGCAGTGTGCTTTGTAGCAGAATAGCAGTGTGCTCTGTAGCTACCTGCAGAAGAATAGCAGTGTGCTCTGTAGCTACCTGCAGCAGAATATCAGTGTGCTCTGTAGCTACCTGCAGCAGAATATCAGTGGGCTCTGTAGCAGAATATCAGTGGGCTCTGTAGCTACCTGCAGCAGAATAGCAGTGTGCTCTGTAGCTAACTGCAGCAGAATAGCAGTGTGCTCTGTAGCTACCTGCAGCAGAATATCAGTGGGCTCTGTAGCTACCTGCAGCAGAATAGCAGTGTGCTCTGTAGCTACCTGCAGAAGAATAGCAGTGTGCTCTGTAGCTACCTGCAGCAGAATAGCAGTGTGCTCTGTAGCTACCTGCAGCAGAATATCAGTGGGCTCTGTAGCAGAATAGCAGTGGGCTCTGTAGCTACCTGCAGCAGAATATCAGTGTGCTCTGTAGCTACCTTCAGCAGAATATCAGTGTGCTCTGTAGCTACCTGCAGCATAATAGCAGTGTGCTCTGTAGCTACCTGCAGCATAATAGCAGTGTGCTCTGTAGCTACCTGCAGAAGAATATCAGTGGGCTCTGTAGCAGAATAGCAGTGTGCTCTGTAGCTACCTGCAGCAGAATAGCAGTGTGCTCTGTAGCTACCTGCAGAAGAATAGCAGTGTGCTCTGTAGCTACCTGCAGCAGAATAGCAGTGTGCTCTGTAGCTACCTGCAGCAGAATAGCAGTGTGCTCTGTAGCAGAATAGCAGTGTGCTCTGTAGCTACCTGCAGCAGAATAGCAGTGTGCTCTGTAGCTACCTGCAGCAAAATATCAGTGGGCTCTGTAGCTACCTGCAGCAGAATAGCAGTGTGCTCTGTAGCTACCTGCAGAAGAATAGCAGTGTGCTCTGTAGCTACCTGCAGCAGAATAATAGTGTGCTTTGTAGCAGAATAGCAGTGTGCTCTGTAGCTACCTGCAGAAGAATAGCAGTGTGCTCTGTAGCTACCTGCAGCAGAATATCAGTGGGCTCTGTAGCAGAATAGCAGTGGGCTCTGTAGCTACCTGCAGCAGAATAGCAGTGTGCTCTGTAGCTACCTGCAGCAGAATAGCAGTGTGCTCTGTAGCTACCTGCAGAAGAATAGCAGTGTGCTCTGTAGCTACCTGCAGCAGAATAGCAGTGTGCTTTGTAGCAGAATAGCAGTGTGCTCTGTAGCTACCTGCAGAAGAATAGCAGTGTGCTCTTTAGCTACCTGCAGCAGAATATCAGTGTGCTCTGTAGCTACCTGCAGAAGAATATCAGTGGGCTCTGTAGGAGAATAGCAGTGGGCTCTGTAGCTACCTGCAGCAGAATAGCAGTGTGCTCTGTAGCTACCTGCAGCAGAATAGCAGTGTGCTCTGTAGCTACCTGCAGCAGAATATCAGTGGGCTCTGTAGCTACCTGCAGCAGAATATCAGTGGGCTCTGTAGCAGAATAGCAGTGGGCTCTGTAGCTACCTGCAGCAGAATATCAGTGTGCTCTGTAGCTACCTGCAGCAGAATATCAGTGTGCTCTGTAGCTACCTTCAGCAGAATATCAGTGTGCTCTGTAGCTACCTGCAGCATAATAGCAGTGTGCTCTGTAGCTACCTGCAGCATAATAGCAGTGTGCTCTGTAGCTACCTGCAGAAGAATATCAGTGGGCTCTGTAGCAGAATAGCAGTGTGCTCTGTAGCTACCTGCAGCAGAATAGCAGTGTGCTCTGTAGCTACCTGCAGAAGAATAGCAGTGTGCTCTGTAGCTACCTGCAGCAGAATAGCAGTGTGCTCTGTAGCTACCTGCAGCAGAATAGCAGTGTGCTCTGTAGCAGAATAGCAGTGTGCTCTGTAGCTACCTGCAGCAGAATAGCAGTGTGCTCTGTAGCTACCTGCAGCAAAATATCAGTGGGCTCTGTAGCTACCTGCAGCAGAATAGCAGTGTGCTCTGTAGCTACCTGCAGAAGAATAGCAGTGTGCTCTGTAGCTACCTGCAGCAGAATAATAGTGTGCTTTGTAGCAGAATAGCAGTGTGCTCTGTAGCTACCTGCAGAAGAATAGCAGTGTGCTCTGTAGCTACCTGCAGCAGAATATCAGTGGGCTCTGTAGCAGAATAGCAGTGGGCTCTGTAGCTACCTGCAGCAGAATAGCAGTGTGCTCTGTAGCTACCTGCAGCAGAATAGCAGTGTGCTCTGTAGCTACCTGCAGAAGAATAGCAGTGTGCTCTGTAGCTACCTGCAGCAGAATAGCAGTGTGCTTTGTAGCAGAATAGCAGTGTGCTCTGTAGCTACCTGCAGAAGAATAGCAGTGTGCTCTTTAGCTACCTGCAGCAGAATATCAGTGTGCTCTGTAGCTACCTGCAGAAGAATATCAGTGGGCTCTGTAGGAGAATAGCAGTGGGCTCTGTAGCTACCTGCAGCAGAATAGCAGTGTGCTCTGTAGCTACCTGCAGCAGAATAGCAGTGTGCTCTGTAGCTACCTGCAGCAGAATATCAGTGGGCTCTGTAGCTACCTGCAGCAGAATAGCAGTGTGCTCTGTAGCTACCTGCAGAAGAATAGCAGTGTGCTCTGTAGCTACCTGCAGCAGAATAGCAGTGTGCTCTGTAGCTACCTGCAGCAGAATATCAGTGAGCTCTGTAGCAGAATAGCAGTGGGCTCTGTAGCTACCTGCAGCAGAATATCAGTGAGCTCTGTAGCAGAATAGCAGTGGGCTCTGTAGCTACCTGCAGCAGAATAGCAGTGGGCTCTGTAGCTACCTGCAGCAGAATAGCAGTGTGCTCTGTAGCTACCTGCAGCGGAATATCAGTGGGCTGTGTAGCAGAATAGCAGTGTGCTCTGTAGCTACCTGCAGCAGAATATCAGTGTGCTCTGTAGCAGAATAGCAGTGTGCTCTGTAGCTAACTGCAGCAGAATAGCAGTGTGCTCTGTAGCTACCTGCAGCAGAATATCAGTGGGCTCTGTAGCAGAATAGCAGTGTGCTCTGTAGCTACCTGCAGAAGAATAGCAGTGGGCTCTGTAGCTACCTGCAGCAGAATAGCAGTGGGCTCTGTAGCTACCTGCAGCAGAATAGCAGTGTGCTCTGTAGCTACCTGCAGCAGAATATCAGTGGGCTCTGTAGCTACCTGCAGCAGAATAGCAGTGTGCTCTGTAGCTACCTGCAGCAGAATATCAGTGGGCTCTGTAGCAGAATAGCAGTGTGCTCTGTAGCTACCTGCAGCAGAATAGCAGTGTGCTCTGTAGCAGAATAGCAGTGTGCTCTGTAGCTACCTGCAGCAGAATAGCAGTGTGCTCTGTAGCTACCTGCAGCAGAATATCAGTGGGCTCTGTAGCAGAATAGCAGTGTGCTCTGTAGCTACCTGCAGCAGAATAGCAGTGTGCTCTGTAGCTACCTGCAGCAGAATAGCAGTGGGCTCTGTCGCAGAATAGCAGTGTCTCTGTAGCTACCTGCAGCAGAATAGCAGTGTGCTCTGTAGCAGAATAGCAGTGGGCTCTGTAGCTACCTGCAGCAGAATAGCAGTGTGCTCTGTAGCTACCTGCAGCAGAATAACAGTGTGCTCTGTAGCTACATGCAGCGGAATAGCAGTGTGCTCTGTAGCTACCTGCAGCAGAATAGCAGTGTGCTCTGTAGCTACCTGCAGCAGAATATCAGTGGGCTCTGTAGCAGAATAGCAGTGGGCTCTGTAGCTACCTGCAGCAGAATAGCAGTGTGCTCTGTAGCTACCTGCAGCAGAATAGCAGTGTGCTCTGTAGCTACCTGCAGAAGAATATGCAGTGTGCTCTGTAGCTACCTGCAGCAGAATAGCAGTGTGCTTTGTAGCAGAATAGCAGTGTGCTCTGTAGCTACCTGCAGAAGAATAGCAGTGTGCTCTGTAGCTACCTGCTGCAGAATATCAGTGTGCTCTGTAGCTACCTGCAGCAGAATATCAGTGGGCTCTGTAGCAGAATAGCAGTGGGCTCTGTAGCTACCTGCAGCAGAATAGCAGTGTGCTCTGTAGCTACCTGCAGCAGAATAGCAGTGTGCTCTGTAGCTACCTGCAGCAGAATATCAGTGGGCTCTGTAGCTACCTGCAGCAGAATAGCAGTGTGCTCTGTAGCTACCTGCAGAAGAATAGCAGTGTGCTCTGTAGCTACCTGCAGCAGAATAGCAGTGTGCTCTGTAGCTACCTGCAGCAGAATATCAGTGGGCTCTGTAGCAGAATAGCAGTGGGCTCTGTAGCTACCTGCAGCAGAATAGCAGTGGGCTCTGTAGCTACCTGCAGCAGAATAGCAGTGTGCTCTGTAGCTACCTGCAGCAAAATATCAGTGTGCTCTGTAGCTACCTGCAGCGGAATATCAGAGGGCTGTGTAGCAGAATAGCAGTGTGCTCTGTAGCTACCTGCAGCAGAATAGCAGTGTGCTCTGTAGCAGAATAGCAGTGTGCTCTGTAGCTACCTGCAGCAGAATAGCAGTGTGCTCTGTAGCTACCTGCAGCAGAATATCAGTGGGCTCTGTAGCAGAATAGCAGTGTGCTCTGTAGCTACCTGCAGCAGAATAGCAGTGGGCTCTGTAGCTACCTGCAGCAGAATAGCAGTGGGCTCTGTAGCTACCTGCAGCAGAATAGCAGTGTGATCTGTAGCTACCTGCAGCAGAATATCAGTGGGCTCTGTAGCTACCTGCAGCAGAATAGCAGTGTGCTCTGTAGCTACCTGCAGCAGAATATCAGTGGGCTCTGTAGCAGAATAGCAGTGTGCTCTGTAGCTACCTGCAGCAGAATAGCAGTGTGCTCTGTAGCAGAATAGCAGTGTGCTCTGTAGCTACCTGCAGCAGAATAGCTTTGTGCTCTGTAGCTACCTGCAGCAGAATAGCAGTGGGCTCTGTAGCAGAATAGCAGTTTGCTCTGTAGCTACCTGCAGCAGAATAGCAGTGTGCTCTGTAGCTACCTGCAGCAGAATAGCAGTGTGCTTTGTAGCAGAATAGCAGTGTGCTCTGTAGCTACCTGCAGAAGAATAGCAGTGTGCTCTGTAGCTACCTGCAGCAGAATATCAGTGTGCTCTGTAGCTTTCTGCAGCAGAATATCAGTGGGCTCTGTAGCAGAATAGCAGTGGGCTCTGTAGCTACCTGCAGCAGAATAGCAGTGTGCTCTGTAGCTACCTGCAGCAGAATAGCAGTGTGCTCTGTAGCTACCTGCAGCAGAATATCAGTGGGCTCTGTAGCTACCTGCAGCAGAATAGCAGTGTGCTCTGTAGCTACCTGCAGAAGAATAGCAGTGTGCTCTGTAGCTACCTGCAGCAGAATAGCAGTGGGCTCTGTAGCTACCTGCAGCAGAATAGCAGTGTGCTCTGTAGCTACCTGCAGCAGAATATCAGTGGGCTCTGCAGCAGAATAGCAGTGTGCTCTGTAGCTACCTGCAGCAGAATAGCAGTGTGCTCTGTAGCTACCTGCAGCAAAATATCAGTGTGCTCTGTAGCTACCTGCAGCGGAATATCAGTGGGCTGTGTAGCAGAATAGCAGTGTGCTCTGTAGCTACCTGCAGCAGAATATCAGTGTGCTCTGTAGCAGAATAGCAGTGTGCTCTGTAGCTAACTGCAGCAGAATAGCAGTGTGCTCTGTAGCTACCTGCAGCAGAATATCAGTGGGCTCTGTAGCAGAATAGCAGTGTGCTCTGTAGCTACCTGCAGAAGAATAGCAGTGGGCTCTGTAGCTACCTGCAGCAGAATAGCAGTGGGCTCTGTAGCTACCTGCAGCAGAATAGCAGTGTGCTCTGTAGCTACCTGCAGCAGAATATCAGTGGGCTCTTTAGCTACCTGCAGCAGAATAGCAGTGTGCTCTGTAGCTACCTGCAGCAGAATATCAGTGGGCTCTGTAGCAGAATAGCAGTGTGCTCTGTAGCTACCTGCAGCAGAATAGCAGTGTGCTCTGTAGCAGAATAGCAGTGTGCTCTGTAGCTACCTGCAGCAGAATAGCTGTGTGCTCTGTAGCTACCTGCAGCAGAATAGCAGTGGGCTCTGTAGCAGAATAGCAGTGTGCTCTGTAGATACCTGCAGCAGAATAGCAGTGTGCTCTGTAGCTACCTGCAGCATAATAGCAGTGTGCTCTGTAGCTACCTGCAGCATAATAGCAGTGGGCTCTGCAGCAGAATAGCAGTGTGCTCTGTAGCTACGTGCAGCAGAATAGCATTGTGCTCTGTAGCTACCTGCAGAAGAATAGCAGTGTGCTCTGTAGCTACCTGCAGCAGAATAGCAGTGTGCTCTTTAGCAGAATAGCAGTGTGCTCTGTAGCTACCTGCAGAAGAATAGCAGTGGGCTCTGTAGCTACCTGCAGCAGAATATCAGTGTGCTCTGTAGCTACCTGCAGCAGAATATCAGTGTGCTCTGTAGCTACCTGCAGCATAATAGCAGTGTGCTCTGTAGCTACCTGCAGCATAATAGCAGTGTGCTCTGTAGCTACCTGCAGAAGAATATCAGTGGGCTCTGTAGCAGAATAGCAGTGTGCTCTGTAGCTACCTGCAGCAGAATAGCAGTGTGCTCTGTAGCTACCTGCAGAAGAATAGCAGTGTGCTCTGTAGCTACCTGCAGCAGAATAGCAGTGTGCTCTGTAGCTACCTGCAGCAGAATAGCAGTGTGCTCTGTAGCAGAATAGCAGTGTGCTCTGTAGCTACCTGCAGCAGAATAGCAGTGTGCTCTGTAGCTACCTGCAGCAGAATATCAGTGGGCTCTGTAGCTACCTGCAGCAGAATAGCAGTGTGCTCTGTAGCTACCTGCAGAAGAATAGCAGTGTGCTCTGTAGCTACCTGCAGCAGAATAATAGTGTGCTTTGTAGCAGAATAGCAGTGTGCTCTGTAGCTACCTGCAGAAGAATAGCAGTGTGCTCTGTAGCTACCTGCAGCAGAATATCAGTGGGCTCTGTAGCAGAATAGCAGTGGGCTCTGTAGCTACCTGCAGCAGAATAGCAGTGTGCTCTGTAGCTACCTGCAGCAGAATAGCAGTGTGCTCTGTAGCTACCTGCAGAAGAATAGCAGTGTGCTCTGTAGCTACCTGCAGCAGAATAGCAGTGTGCTTTGTAGCAGAATAGCAGTGTGCTCTGTAGCTACCTGCAGAAGAATAGCAGTGTGTTCTTTAGCTACCTGCAGCAGAATATCAGTGTGCTCTGTAGCTACCTGCAGAAGAATATCAGTGGGCTCTGTAGGAGAATAGCAGTGGGCTCTGTAGCTACCTGCAGCAGAATAGCAGTGTGCTCTGTAGCTACCTGCAGCAGAATAGCAGTGTGCTCTGTAGCTACCTGCAGCAGAATATCAGTGGGCTCTGTAGCTACCTGCAGCAGAATAGCAGTGTGCTCTGTAGCTACCTGCAGAAGAATAGCAGTGTGCTCTGTAGCTACCTGCAGCAGAATAGCAGTGTGCTCTGTAGCTACCTGCAGCAGAATATCAGTGAGCTCTGTAGCAGAATAGCATTGGGCTCTGTAGCTACCTGCAGCAGAATATCAGTGTGCTCTGTAGCTACCTGCAGCGGAATATCAGTGGGCTGTGTAGCAGAATAGCAGTGTGCTCTGTAGCTACCTGCAGCAGAATATCAGTGTGCTCTGTAGCAGAATAGCAGTGTGCTCTGTAGCTAACTGCAGCAGAATAGCAGTGTGCTCTGTAGCTACCTGCAGCAGAATATCAGTGGGCTCTGTAGCAGAATAGCAGTGTGCTCTGTAGCTACCTGCAGAAGAATAGCAGTGGGCTCTGTAGCTACCTGCAGCAGAATAGCAGTGGGCTCTGTAGCTACCTGCAGCAGAATAGCAGTGTGCTCTGTAGCTACCTGCAGCAGAATATCAGTGGGCTCTGTAGCTACCTGCAGCAGAATAGCAGTGTGCTCTGTAGCTACCTGCAGCAGAATATCAGTGGGCTCTGTAGCAGAATAGCAGTGTGCTCTGTAGCTACCTGCAGCAGAATAGCAGTGTGCTCTGTAGCAGAATAGCAGTGTGCTCTGTAGCTACCTGCAGCAGAATAGCAGTGTGCTCTGTAGCTACCTGCAGCAGAATATCAGTGGGCTCTGTAGCAGAATAGCAGTGTGCTCTGTAGCTACCTGCAGCAGAATAGCAGTGTGCTCTGTAGCTATCTGCAGCAGAATAGCAGTGGGCTCTGTCGCAGAATAGCAGTGTCTCTGTAGCTACCTGCAGCAGAATAGCAGTGTGCTCTGTAGCAGAATAGCAGTGGGCTCTGTAGCTACCTGCAGCAGAATAGCAGTGTGCTCTGTAGCTACCTGCAGCAGAATAACAGTGTGCTCTGTAGCTACATGCAGCGGAATAGCAGTGTGCTCTGTAGCTACCTGCAGCAGAATAGCAGTGTGCTCTGTAGCTACCTGCAGCAGAATATCAGTGGGCTCTGTAGCAGAATAGCAGTGGGCTCTGTAGCTACCTGCAGCAGAATAGCAGTGTGCTCTGTAGCTACCTGCAGCAGAATAGCAGTGTGCTCTGTAGCTACCTGCAGAAGAATAGCAGTGTGCTCTGTAGCTACCTGCAGCAGAATAGCAGTGTGCTTTGTAGCAGAATAGCAGTGTGCTCTGTAGCTACCTGCAGAAGAATAGCAGTGTGCTCTGTAGCTACCTGCTGCAGAATATCAGTGTGCTCTGTAGCTACCTGCAGCAGAATATCAGTGGGCTCTGTAGCAGAATAGCAGTGGGCTCTGTAGCTACCTGCAGCAGAATAGCAGTGTGCTCTGTAGCTACCTGCAGCAGAATAGCAGTGTGCTCTGTAGCTACCTGCAGCAGAATATCAGTGGGCTCTGTAGCTACCTGCAGCAGAATAGCAGTGTGCTCTGTAGCTACCTGCAGAAGAATAGCAGTGTGCTCTGTAGCTACCTGCAGCAGAATAGCAGTGTGCTCTGTAGCTACCTGCAGCAGAATATCAGTGGGCTCTGTAGCAGAATAGCAGTGGGCTCTGTAGCTACCTGCAGCAGAATAGCAGTGGGCTCTGTAGCTACCTGCAGCAGAATAGCAGTGTGCTCTGTAGCTACCTGCAGCAAAATATCAGTGTGCTCTGTAGCTACCTGCAGCGGAATATCAGAGGGCTGTGTAGCAGAATAGCAGTGTGCTCTGTAGCTACCTGCAGCAGAATATCAGTGTGCTCTGTAGCAGAATAGCAGTGTGCTCTGTAGCTAACTGCAGCAGAATAGCAGTGTGCTCTGTAGCTACCTGCAGCAGAATATCAGTGGGCTCTGTAGCAGAATAGCAGTGTGCTCTGTAGCTACCTGCAGAAGAATAGCAGTGGGCTCTGTAGCTACCTGCAGCAGAATAGCAGTGGGCTCTGTAGCTACCTGCAGCAGAATAGCAGTGTGATCTGTAGCTACCTGCAGCAGAATATCAGTGGGCTCTGTAGCTACCTGCAGCAGAATAGCAGTGTGCTCTGTAGCTACCTGCAGCAGAATATCAGTGGGCTCTGTAGCAGAATAGCAGTGTGCTCTGTAGCTACCTGCAGCAGAATAGCAGTGTGCTCTGTAGCAGAATAGCAGTGTGCTCTGTAGCTACCTGCAGCAGAATAGCTGTGTGCTCTGTAGCTACCTGCAGGAGAATAGCAGTGGGCTCTGTAGCAGAATAGCAGTTTGCTCTGTAGCTACCTGCAGCAGAATAGCAGTGTGCTCTGTAGCTACCTGCAGCAGAATAGCAGTGGGCTCTGTAGCAGAATAGCAGTGTGCTCTGTAGCTACCTGCAGCAGAATAGCAGTGTGCTCTGTAGCTACCTGCAGCAGAATATCAGTGGGCTCTGTAGCTACCTGCAGCAGAATAGCAGTGTGCTCTGTAGCTACCTGCAGAAGAATAGCAGTGTGCTCTGTAGCTACCTGCAGCAGAATAGCAGTGTGCTCTGTAGCTACCTGCAGCAGAATATCAGTGGGCTCTGTAGCAGAATAGTAGTGGGCTCTGTAGCTACCTGCAGCAGAATAGCAGTGGGCTCTGTAGCTACCTGCAGCAGAATAGCAGTGTGCTCTGTAGCTACCTGCAGCAAAATATGAGTGTGCTCTGTAGCTACCTGCAGTGGAATATCAGTGGGCTGTGTAGCAGAATAGCAGTGTGCTCTGTAGCTACCTGCAGCAGAATATCAGTGTGCTCTGTAGCAGAATAGCAGTGTGCTCTGTAGCTAACTGCAGCAGAATAGCAGTGTGCTCTGTAGCTACCTGCAGCAGAATATCAGTGGGCTCTGTAGCAGAATAGCAGTGTGCTCTGTAGCTACCTGCAGAAGAATAGCAGTGGGCTCTGTAGCTACCTGCAGCAGAATAGCAGTGGGCTCTGTAGCTACCTGCAGCAGAATAGCAATGTGCTCTGTAGCTACCTGCAGCAGAATATCAGTGGGCTCTGTAGCAGAATAGCAGTGTGCTCTGTAGCTACCTGCAGCAGAATAGCAGTGTGCTCTGTAGCAGAATAGCAGTGTGCTCTGTAGCTACCTGCAGCAGAATAGCTGTGTGCTCTGTAGCTACCTGCAGCAGAATAGCAGTGGGCTCTGTAGCAGAATAGCAGTTTGCTCTGTAGCTACCTGCAGCAGAATAGCAGTGTGCTCTGTAGCTACCTGCAGCAGAATAGCAGTGGGCTCTGTAGCAGAATAGCAGTGTGCTCTGTAGCTACCTGCAGCAGAATAGCAGTGTGCTCTGTAGCTACCTGCAGCAGAATAGCAGTGTGCTCTGAAGCTACCTGCAGCAGAAGAGCAGCGTGCTCTGTAGCTACCTGCAGCAGAATAGCAGCGTGCTCTGTAGCTACCTGCAGCAGAATAGCAGTGTGCTCTGTAGCTACCTGAAAGCAGAATAGCAGTGGGCTCTGTAGCTACCTGCAGCAGAATAGCAGTGTGCTCTGTAGCTACCTACAGCAGAAGAGCAGTGTGCTCTGTAGCTACCTGCAGCAGAATAGCAGTGTGCTCTGTAGCTACCTGCAGCAGAATAGCAGTGTGCTCTGTAGCTACCTGCAGCAGAATATCAGTGGGCTCTGTTGCTCCCTGCAGCAGAATAGCAGTGTGCTCTGTAGCTACCTGCAGAAGAATAGCAGTGTGCTCTGTAGCTACCTGCAGCAGAATAGCAGTGTGCTCTGTAGCAGAATAGCAGTGTGCTCTGTAGCTACCTGCAGAAGAATAGCAGTGGTCTCTGTAGCTACCTGCAGCAGAATATCAGTGTGCTCTGTAGCTACCTGCAGAAGAATATCAGTGGGCTCTGTAGCAGAATAGCAGTGGGCTCTGTAGCTACCTGCAGCAGAATAGCAGTGTGCTCTGTAGCTACCTGCAGCATAATAGCAGTGTGCTCTGTAGCTACCTGCAGAAGAATATCAGTGGGCTCTGTAGCAGAATAGCAGTGTGCTCTGTAGCTACCTGCAGCAGAATAGCAGTGTGCTCTGTAGCTACCTGCAGCAGAATAGCAGTGTGCTCTGTAGCTACCTGCAGCAGAATAGCAGTGTGCTCTGTAGCTACCTGCAGCAGATTAGCAGTGTGTTCTGTAGCAGAATAGCAGTGTGCTCTGTAGCTACCTGCATTAGAATAGCAGTGTGCTCTGTAGCTACCTGCAGCAGAATATCAGTGGGCTCTGTAGCTACCTGCAGCAGAATAGCAGTGTGCTCTGTAGCTACCTGCAGAAGAATAGCAGTGTGCTCTGTAGCTACCTGCAGCAGAATAGCAGTGTGCTTTGTAGCAGAATAGCAGTGTGCTCTGTAGCTACCTGCAGAAGAATAGCAGTGTGCTCTGTAGCTACCTGCAGCAGAATATCAGTGTGCTCTGTAGCTACCTGCAGCAGAATATCAGTGGGCTCTGTAGCAGAATAGCAGTGGGCTCTGTAGCTACCTGCAGCAGAATAGCAGTGTGCTCTGTAGCTACCTGCAGCAGAATAGCAGTGTGCTCTGTAGCTACCTGCAGAAGAATAGCAGTGTGCTCTGTAGCTACCTGCAGCAGAATAGCAGTGTGCTTTGTAGCAGAATAGCAGTGTGCTCTGTAGCTACCTGCAGAAGAATAGCAGTGTGCTCTGTAGCTACCTGCAGAAGAATATCAGTGTGCTCTGTAGCTACCTGCAGCAGAATATCAGTGGGCTCTGTAGCAGAATATCAGTGGGCTCTGTAGCTACCTGCAGCAGAATAGCAGTGTGCTCTGTAGCTACCTGCAGCAGAATAGCAGTGTGCTCTGTAGCTACCTGCAGCAGAATATCAGTGGGCTCTGTAGCTACCTGCAGCAGAATAGCAGTGTGCTCTGTAGCTACCTGCAGAAGAATAGCAGTGTGCTCTGTAGCTACCTGCAGCAGAATAGCAGTGTGCTCTGTAGCTACCTGCAGCAGAATATCAGTGGGCTCTGTAGCAGAATAGCAGTGGGCTCTGTAGCTACCTGCAGCAGAATAGCAGTGTGCTCTGTAGCTACCTGCAGCAGAATTGCAGTGTGCTCTGTAGCTACCTGCAGCAGAATATCAGTGGCCTCTGTAGCTACCTGCAGCAGAATAGCAGTGTGCTCTGTAGCTACCTGCAGAAGAATAGCAGTGTGCTCTGTAGCTACCTGCAGCAGAATAGCAGTGTGCTCTGTAGCTACCTGCAGCAGAATATCAGTGTGCTCTGTAGCTACCTGCAGCAGAATATCAGTGGGCTCTGTAGCAGAATAGCAGTGGGCTCTGTAGCTACCTGCAGCAGAATAGCAGTGTACTCTGTAGCTACCTGCAGCAGAATAGCAGTGTGCTCTGCAGCAGAATAGCAGTGTGCTCTGTAGCAGAATAGCATTGTGCTCTGTATCTACCTGCAGCAGTATAGCAGTGTGCTCTGTTGCTACCTGCAGCAGAATATCAGTGGGCTCTGTAGCAGAATAGCAGTGTGCTCTGAAGCTACCTGCAGCAGAATATCAGTGTGCTCTGTAGCTACCTGCAGCAGAATATCAGTGGGATCTGTAGCAGAATAGTAGTGGGCTCTGTAGCTACCTGCAGCAGAATAGCAGTGTACTCTGTAGCTACCTGCAGCAGAATAGCAGTGTGCTCTGCAGCAGAATAGCAGTGTGCTCTGTAGTGAATAGCAGTGTGCTCTGTAGCTACCTGCAGCAGAATAGCAGTGTGCTCTGTAGCCTCCTGCAGCAGAATAGCAGTGGGCTCTGTAGCAGTATAGCAGTGTGCTCTGTAGCTACCTGCAGCAGAATAGCAGTGGGCTCTGTAGCTACCTGCAGCAGAATAGCAGTGGGCTCTGTAGCAGAATAGTAGTGGGCTCTGTAGCTACCTGCAGTAGAATAGCAGTGGGCTCTGTATCTACCTGCAGCAGAATAGCAGTGTTCTCTGTAGCTACCTGCAGCAGAATAGCAGTGTGCTCTGTAGCTACCTGCAGAGGAATAGCAGTGTACTCTGTAGCTACCTGCAGCAGAATAGCAGTGTGCTCTGTAGCTACCTGCAGCAGAATATCAGTGGGCTCTGTAAAAGAATAGCAGTGGGCTCTGTAGCTACCTGCAGCAGAATAGCAGTGGGCTCTGTAGCTACCTGCAGAAGAATAGCAGTGTGCTCTGTAGCTACCTGCAGCAGAATATCAGTGGGCTCTGTAGCAGAATAGCAGTGTGCTCTGTATCTACCTGCAGCAGAATAGCAGTGTGCTCTGTAGCTACCTGCAGCAGAATATCAGTGTGCTCTGTAGCTACCTGCAGCAGAATATCAGTGGGCTCTGTAGCAGAATAGCAGTGTGCTCTGTAGCTACCTGCAGCAGAATAGCAGTGTGCTCTGTAGCAGAATAGCAGTGTGCTCTGTAGCTAACTGCAGCAGAATAGCAGTGTGCTCTGTAGCTACCTGCAGCAGAATATCAGGGGCTCTGTAGCAGAATAGCAGTGTGCTCTGTAGCTACCTGCAGCAGAATAGCAGTGTGCTCTGTAGCTACCTGCAGCAGAATATCAGTGGGCTCTGTAGCTACCTGCAGCAGAATAGCAGTGTGCTCTGTAGCTACCTGCAGCAGAATATCAGTGGGCTCTGTAGCAGAATAGCAGTGTGCTCTGTAGCTACCTGCAGCAGAATAGCAGTGTGCTCTGTAGCAGAATAGCAGTGTGCTCTGTAGCTACCTGCAGCAGAATAGCAGTGTGCTCTGTAGCTACCTGCAGCAGAATAGCAGTGGGCTCTGTAGCAGAATAGCAGTGTGCTCTGTGGCTACCTACAGCAGAATAGCAGTGTGAGCTGTAGCTACCTGCAGCAGAATAGCAGTGGGCTCTGTAGCAGAATAGCAGTGTGCTCTGTAGCTACCTGCAGCAGAATAGCAGTGTGCTCTGTAGCAGAATAGCAGTGTGCTCTGTAGCTACCTGCAGCAGAATAGCAGTGTGCTCTGTAGCTACCTGCAGAAGAATAGCAGTGTGCTCTGTAGCTACCTGCAGCGGAATAGCAGTGTGCTCTGTAGCTACCTGCAGCAGAATAGCAGTGTGCTCTGTAGCTACCTGCAGCAGAATAGCAGTGTGCTCTGTAGCTACCTGCAGCAGAATAGCAATGTGCTCTGTAGCAGAATAGCAGTGGGCTCCGTAGCTACCTGCAGCAGAATAGCAGTGGGCTCTGTAGCAGAATAGCAGTGTGCTCTGTAGCTACCTATAGCAGAATAGCAGTGTGCTCTGTAGCTACCTGCAGCAGAATAGCAGTGGGCTCTGTAGCAGAATAGCAGTGTGCTCTGTGGCTACCTACAGCAGAATAGCAGTGTGCTCTGTAGCTACCTGCAGCAGAATAGCAGTGGGCTCTGTAGCAGAATAGCAGTGTGCTCTGTAGCTACCTGCAGCAGAATAGCAGTGTGCTCTGTAGCAGAATAGCAGTGTGCTCTGTAGCTACCTGCAGCAGAATAGCAGTGTGCTCTGTAGCTACCTGCAGAAGAATAGCAGTGTGCTCTGTAGCTACCTGCAGCGGAATAGCAGTGTGCTCTGTAGCTACCTGCAGCAGAATAGCAGTGTGCTCTGTAGCTACCTGCAGCAGAATAGCAGTGTGCTCTGTAGCTACCTGCAGCAGAATAGCAGTGTGCTCTGTAACTACCTGCAGAAGAATAGCAGTGTGCTCTGTAGCTCCCTGCAGCAGAATAGCAGTGTGCTCTGTAGCTACCTGCAGAAGAATATCAGTGGGCTCTGTAGCAGAATAGCAGTGGGCTCTGTAGCTACCTGCAGCAGAATAGCAGTGTGCTCTGTTGCTACCTGCAGCAGAAGAGCAGTGTGCTCTGTAGCAACCTGCAGCAGAATATCATTGGGCTCTGTAGAAGTATAGCAGTGGACTCTGTAGCTACCTGTTTCAGAATAGCAGTGTGCTCTGTAGCTACCTGCAGAAGAATTGCAGTGTGCTCTGTAGCTACCTGCAGCAGAATATCAGTGTGCTCTGTAGCTACCTGCTGCAGAATCTCAGTGGGCTCTGCAGCAGAATAGCAGTGTGCTCTGTATCAGAATAGCAGAGTGCTCTGTAGCTACCTGCAGCAGAATATCAGTGGGCTCTGTAGCTACCTGCAGCAGAATAGCATTGTGCTCTGTAGCTACCTGCAGCAGAATAGCACTGTGCTCTGTAGCTACCTGCAGCAGAATAGCATTGTGCTCTGTAGCAGAATAGCAGTGTGCTCTGTAGCTACCTGCAGCAGAATAGCAGTGTGCTCTGTAGCTACTTGCAGCAGAATAGCAGTGTGCTCTGTAGCAGAATATCAGTGGGCTCTGTAGCTACCTGCAGCAGAATAGCAGTGTGCTCTGCAGCTACCTGCAGCAGAAAAGCAGTGTGCTCTGTAGCTACCTGTAGCAGAATAGCACTGTGCTCTGTAGCTACCTGCAGCAGAATAGCAGTGTGCTCTGCAGCAGAATAGCAGTGTGCTCTGTAGCTACCTGCAGCAGAATAGCAGTGTGCTCTGTAGCTACCTGCAGCAGAATATCAGATGGCTCTGTAGCTACCTGCAGCAGAATAGCAGTGTGCTCTGTAGCTACGTGCAGCAGAATATCAGTGGGCTCTGTAGCTACCTGCAGCAGAATAGCAGTGTGCTCTGTAGCTACCTGCAGAAGAATAGCAGTGTGCTCTGTAGCTACCTGCAGCAGAATAGCAGTGTGGTCTGTAGCAGAATAGCAGAATGCTCTGTAGCTACCTGCAGAAGAATAGCAGTGTGCTCTGTAGCTACCTGCAGCAGAATATCAGTGTGCTCTGTAGCTACCTGCAGCAGAATATCAGTGGGCTCTGTAGAAGAATAGCAGTGGGCTCTGTAGCTACCTGCAGCAGAATAGCAGTGTGCTCTGTAGCTACCTGCAGAAGGATATCAGTGGGCTCTGTTGCAGAATAGCAGTGTGCTCTGTAGCTACCTGCAGCAGAATAGCAGTGTGCTCTGTAGCTACCTGCAGCAGAATAGCAGTGTGCTCTGTAGCTACCTGCAGCAGAATAGCAGTGTGCTCTGTAGCTACCTGCAGCAGAATAGCAGTGTGTTCTGTAGCAGAATAGCAGTGGGCTCCGTAGCTACCTGCAGCAGAATAGCAGTGGGCTCCGTAGCTACCTGCAGCAGAAGAGCAGTGTGCTCTGTAGCTACCTGCAGCAGAATAGCAGTGTGCTCTGTAGCCTGCAGCAGAATAGCAGTGTGCTCTGTAGCTACCTGCAGCAGAATATCAGTGGGCTGTGTAGCTACCTGCAGCAGAATAGCAGTGTACTCTGTAGCTACCTGCAGCAGAATAGCAGTGTGCTCTGCAGCTACCTGCAGCAGAATAGCAGTGTGCTCTGCAGCAGAATAGCAGTGTGCTCTGTAGCAGAATAGCAGTGTGCTCTGTAGCTACCTGCAGCAGAATAGCAGTGTGCTCTGTAGCTACCTGCAGAAGAATAGCAGTGTGCTCTGTAGCTACCTGCAGCAGAAGAGCAGTGTGCTCTGTAGCTACCTGCAGCAGAATAGCAGTGTGCTCTGTAGCTACCTGCAGCAGAATATCAGTGGGCTCTGTAGCAGAATAGCAGTGGGCTCTGTAGCTACCTGCAGCAGAATAGCAGTGTACTCTGTAGCTACCTGCAGCAGAATAGCAGTGTGCTCTGCAGCAGAATAGCAGTGTGCTCTGTAGCAGAATAGCAGTGTGCTCTGTAGCTACCTGCAGCAGAATAGCAGTGTGCTCTGTAGCTACCTGCAGCAGAATATCAGTGGGCTCTGTAGCTACCTGCAGCAGAATATCAGTGTGCTCTGTAGCTACCTGCAGCAGAATATCAGTGGGCTCTGCAGCAGAATAGCAGTGTGCTCTGTAGCTACCTGCAGCAGAATAGCAGTGTGCTCTGTAGCTACCTGCAGAAGAATATCAGTGTGCTCTGTAGCAGAATAGCAGTGGGCTCTGTAGCTACCTGCAGCAGAATAGCAGTGTGCTCTGTAGCTACCTGCAGCAGAATAGCAGTGTGCTCTGTAGCTACCTGTAGCAGAATAGCACTGTGCTCTGTAGCTACCTGCAGCAGAATAGCAGTGTGCTCTGCAGCAGAATAGCAGTGTGCTCTGTAGCTACCTGCAGCAGAATAGCAGTGTGCTCTGTAGCTACCTGCAGCAGAATATCAGATGGCTCTGTAGCTACCTGCAGCAGAATAGCAGTGTGCTCTGTAGCTACGTGCAGCAGAATATCAGTGGGCTCTGTAGCTACCTGCAGCAGAATAGCAGTGTGCTCTGTAGCTACCTGCAGAAGAATAGCAGTGTGCTCTGTAGCTACCTGCAGCAGAATAGCAGTGTGGTCTGTAGCAGAATAGCAGAATGCTCTGTAGCTACCTGCAGAAGAATAGCAGTGTGCTCTGTAGCTACCTGCAGCAGAATATCAGTGTGCTCTGTAGCTACCTGCAGCAGAATATCAGTGGGCTCTGTAGAAGAATAGCAGTGGGCTCTGTAGCTACCTGCAGCAGAATAGCAGTGTGCTCTGTAGCTACCTGCAGAAGAATATCAGTGGGCTCTGTTGCAGAATAGCAGTGTGCTCTGTAGCTACCTGCAGCAGAATAGCAGTGTGCTCTGTAGCTACCTGCAGCAGAATAGCAGTGTGCTCTGTAGCTACCTGCAGCAGAATAGCAGTGTGCTCTGTAGCTACCTGCAGCAGAATAGCAGTGTGTTCTGTAGCAGAATAGCAGTGGGCTCCGTAGCTACCTGCAGCAGAATAGCAGTGGGCTCCGTAGCTACCTGCAGCAGAAGAGCAGTGTGCTCTGTAGCTACCTGCAGCAGAATAGCAGTGTGCTCTGTAGCCTGCAGCAGAATAGCAGTGTGCTCTGTAGCTACCTGCAGCAGAATATCAGTGGGCTGTGTAGCTACCTGCAGCAGAATAGCAGTGTACTCTGTAGCTACCTGCAGCAGAATAGCAGTGTGCTCTGCAGCTACCTGCAGCAGAATAGCAGTGTGCTCTGCAGCAGAATAGCAGTGTGCTCTGTAGCAGAATAGCAGTGTGCTCTGTAGCTACCTGCAGCAGAATAGCAGTGTGCTCTGTAGCTACCTGCAGAAGAATAGCAGTGTGCTCTGTAGCTACCTGCAGCAGAAGAGCAGTGTGCTCTGTAGCTACCTGCAGCAGAATAGCAGTGTGCTCTGTAGCTCCCTGCAGCAGAATATCAGTGGGCTCTGTAGCAGAATAGCAGTGGGCTCTGTAGCTACCTGCAGCAGAATAGCAGTGTACTCTGTAGCTACCTGCAGCAGAATAGCAGTGTGCTCTGCAGCAGAATAGCAGTGTGCTCTGTAGCAGAATAGCAGTGTGCTCTGTAGCTACCTGCAGCAGAATAGCAGTGTGCTCTGTAGCTACCTGCAGCAGAATATCAGTGGGCTCTGTAGCTACCTGCAGCAGAATATCAGTGTGCTCTGTAGCTACCTGCAGCAGAATATCAGTGGGCTCTGCAGCAGAATAGCAGTGTGCTCTGTAGCTACCTGCAGCAGAATAGCAGTGTGCTCTGTAGCTACCTGCAGAAGAATATCAGTGTGCTCTGTAGCAGAATAGCAGTGGGCTCTGTAGCTACCTGCAGCAGAATAGCAGTGTGCTCTGTAGCTACCTGCAGCAGAATAGCAGTGTGCTCTGTAGCTACCTGCAGCAGAATAGCAATGTGCTCTGTAGCTACCTGCAGCAGAATAGCAGTGTGCTCTGTAGCAGAATAGCAGTGGGCTCCGTAGCTACCTGCAGCAGAATAGCAGTGGGCTCCGTAGCTACCTGCAGCAGAAGAGCAGTGTGCTTTGTAGCTACCTGCAGCAGAATAGCAGTGTGCTCTGTAGCAGAATAGCAGTGTGCTCTGTAGCTACCTGCAGAAGAATAGCAGTGTGCTCTGTAGCTACCTGCAGCAGAATATCAGTGTGCTCTGTAGCTACCTGCAGCAGAATATCAGTGGGCTCTGTAGCAGAATAGCAGTGGGCTCTGTAGCTACCTGCAGCAGAATAGCAGTGGGCTCCGTAGCTACCTGCAGCAGAAGAGCAGTGTGCTTTGTAGCTACCTGCAGCAGAATATCAGTGGATTCTGTAGCAGAATAGCAGTGTGCTCTGTAGCTACCTGCAGCAGAATAGCAGTGTGCTCTGTAGCTACCTGCAGCAGAATAGCAGTGGGCTCTGTCGCAGAATAGCAGTGTCTATGTAGCTACCTGCAGCAGAATAGCAGTGTGCTCTGTAGCAGAATAGCAGTGGGCTCTGTAGCTACCTGCAGAAGAATAGCAGTGTGCTCTGTAGCTACCTGCAGCAGAATAGCAGTGTGCTCTGTAGCAGAATAGCAGTGGGCTCTGTAGCTACCTGCAGCAGAATAGCAGTGTGCTCTGTAGCTACCTGCAGCAGAATAGCAGTGGGCTCTGTCGCAGAATAGCAGTGTCTATGTAGCTACCTGCAGCAGAATAGCAGTGTGCTCTGTAGCTACCTGCAGCAGAATAGCAGTGTGCTCTGTAGCTACCTGCAGCAGAATAGCAGTGTGCTCTGTAGCTACCTGCAGCAGAATAGCAGTGTGCTCTGTAGCTACCTGCAGCAGAATAGCAGTGTGCTCTGTAGCTACCTGCAGCAGAATAGCAATGTGCTCTGTAGCTACCTGCAGCAGAATAGCAGTGTGCTCTGTAGCAGAATAGCAGTGGGCTCCGTAGCTACCTGCAGCAGAATCGCAGTGGGCTCCGTAGCTACCTGCAGCAGAAGAGCAGTGTGCTCTGTAGCTACCTGCAGCAGAATAGCAGTGTGCTCTGTAGCTACCTGCAGCAGAATAGCAGTGTGCTCTGTAGCTACCTGCAGCAGAATATCAGTGGGCTCTGTAGCTACCTGCAGCAGAATAGCATTGTGCTCTGTAGCTACCTGCAGAAGAATAGCAGTGTGCTCTGTAGCTACCTGCAGCAGAATAGCAGTGTGCTCTGCAGCAGAATAGCAGTGTGCTCTGTAGCAGAATAGCAGTGTGCTCTGTAGCTACCTGCAGCAGAATAGCAGTGTGCTCTGTAGCTACCTGCAGCAGAATATCAGTGGGCTCTGTAGCTACCTGCAGCAGAATAGCAGTGTGCTCTGTAGCTACCTGCAGCAGAATATCAGTGGGCTCTGTAGCAGAATAGCAGTGTGCTCTGTAGCTACCTGCAGCAGAATCTCAGTGGGCTCTGCAGCAGAATAGCAGTGTGCTCTGTATCAGAATAGCAGAGTGCTCTGTAGCTACCTGCAGCAGAATAGCAGTGTGCTCTGTAGCTACCTGCAGCAGAATATCAGTGGGCTCTGTAGCTACCTGCAGCAGAATATCAGTGTGCTCTGTAGCTACCTGCAGCAGAATATCAGTGGGCTCTGCAGCAGAATAGCAGTGTGCTCTGTAGCTACCTGCAGCAGAATAGCAGTGTGTTCTGTAGCTACCTGCAGAAGAATATCAGTGTGCTCTGTAGCAGAATAGCAGTGGGCTCTGTAGCTACCTGCAGCAGAATAGCAGTGTGCTCTGTAGCTACCTGCAGCAGAATAGCAGTGTGCTGTGTAGTTACCTGCAGCAGAATAGCAATGTGCTCTGTAGCTACCTGCAGCAGAATAGCAGTGTGCTCTGTAGCAGAATAGCAGTGGGCTCCGTAGCTACCTGCAGCAGAATAGCAGTGGGCTCCGTAGCTACCTGCAGCAGAAGAGCAGTGTGCTTTGTAGCTACCTGCAGCAGAATAGCAGTGTGCTCTGTAGCAGAATAGCAGTGTGCTCTGTAGCTACCTGCAGAAGAATAGCAGTGTGCTCTGTAGCTACCTGCAGCAGAATATCAGTGTGCTCTGTAGCTACCTGCAGCAGAATATCAGTGGGCTCTGTAGCAGAATAGCAGTGGGCTCTGTAGCTACCTGCAGCAGAATAGCAGTGGGCTCCGTAGCTACCTGCAGCAGAAGAGCAGTGTGCTTTGTAGCTACCTGCAGCAGAATATCAGTGGGCTCTGTAGCAGAATAGCAGTGTGCTCTGTAGATACCTGCAGCAGAATAGCAGTGTGCTCTGTAGCTACCTGCAGCAGAATAGCAGTGGGCTCTGTCGCAGAATAGCAGTGTCTATGTAGCTACCTGCAGCAGAATAGCAGTGTGCTCTGTAGCAGAATAGCAGTGGGCTCTGTAGCTACCTGCAGAAGAATAGCAGTGTGCTCTGTAGCTACCTGCAGCAGAATAGCAGTGTGCTCTGTAGCAGAATAGCAGTGGGCTCTGTAGCTACCTGCAGCAGAATAGCAGTGTGCTCTGTAGCTACCTGCAGCAGAATATCAGTGGGCTCTGTAGCAGAATAGCAGTGTGCTCTGTAACTACCTGCAGCAGAATAGCAGTGTGCTCTGTAGCTACCTGCAGCAGAATAGCAGTGGGCTCTGTCGCAGAATAGCAGTGTCTATGTAGCTACCTGCAGCAGAATAGCAGTGTGCTCTGTAGCAGAATAGCAGTGGGCTCTGTAGCTACCTGCAGAAGAATAGCAGTGTGCTCTGTAGCTACCTGCAGCAGAATAGCAGTGTGCTCTGTAGCAGAATAGCAGTGGGCTCTGTAGCTACCTGCAGCAGAATAGCAGTGTGCTCTGTAGCTACCTGCAGCAGAATAGCAGTGGGCTCTGTCGCAGAATAGCAGTGTCTATGTAGCTACCTGCAGCAGAATAGCAGTGTGCTCTGTAGCTACCTGCAGCAGAATAGCAGTGTGCTCTGTAGCTACCTGCAGCAGAATAGCAGTGTGCTCTGTAGCTACCTGCAGCAGAATAGCAGTGTGCTCTGTAGCTACCTGCAGCAGAATAGCAGTGTGCTCTGTAGCTACCTGCAGCAGAATAGCAATGTGCTCTGTAGCTACCTGCAGCAGAATAGCAGTGTGCTCTGTAGCAGAATAGCAGTGGGCTCCGTAGCTACCTGCAGCAGAATCGCAGTGGGCTCCGTAGCTACCTGCAGCAGAAGAGCAGTGTGCTCTGTAGCTACCTGCAGCAGAATAGCAGTGTGCTCTGTAGCTACCTGCAGCAGAATAGCAGTGTGCTCTGTAGCTACCTGCAGCAGAATATCAGTGGGCTCTGTAGCTACCTGCAGCAGAATAGCATTGTGCTCTGTAGCTACCTGCAGAAGAATAGCAGTGTGCTCTGTAGCTACCTGCAGCAGAATAGCAGTGTGCTCTGCAGCAGAATAGCAGTGTGCTCTGTAGCAGAATAGCAGTGTGCTCTGTAGCTACCTGCAGCAGAATAGCAGTGTGCTCTGTATCTACCTGCAGCAGAATATCAGTGGGCTCTGTAGCTACCTGCAGCAGAATAGCAGTGTGCTCTGTAGCTACCTGCAGCAGAATATCAGTGGGCTCTGTAGCAGAATAGCAGTGTGCTCTGTAGCTACCTGCAGCAGAATCTCAGTGGGCTCTGCAGCAGAATAGCAGTGTGCTCTGTATCAGAATAGCAGAGTGCTCTGTAGCTACCTGCAGCAGAATAGCAGTGTGCTCTGTAGCTACCTGCAGCAGAATATCAGTGGGCTCTGTAGCTACCTGCAGCAGAATATCAGTGTGCTCTGTAGCTACCTGCAGCAGAATATCAGTGGGCTCTGCAGCAGAATAGCAGTGTGCTCTGTAGCTACCTGCAGCAGAATAGCAGTGTGTTCTGTAGCTACCTGCAGAAGAATATCAGTGTGCTCTGTAGCAGAATAGCAGTGGGCTCTGTAGCTACCTGCAGCAGAATAGCAGTGTGCTCTGTAGCTACCTGCAGCAGAATAGCAGTGTGCTGTGTAGCTACCTGCAGCAGAATAGCAATGTGCTCTGTAGCTACCTGCAGCAGAATAGCAGTGTGCTCTGTAGCAGAATAGCAGTGGGCTCCGTAGCTACCTGCAGCAGAATAGCAGTGGGCTCCGTAGCTACCTGCAGCAGAAGAGCAGTGTGCTTTGTAGCTACCTGCAGCAGAATAGCAGTGTGCTCTGTAGCAGAATAGCAGTGTGCTCTGTAGCTACCTGCAGAAGAATAGCAGTGTGCTCTGTAGCTACCTGCAGCAGAATATCAGTGTGCTCTGTAGCTACCTGCAGCAGAATATCAGTGGGCTCTGTAGCAGAATAGCAGTGGGCTCTGTAGCTACCTGCAGCAGAATAGCAGTGGGCTCCGTAGCTACCTGCAGCAGAAGAGCAGTGTGCTTTGTAGCTACCTGCAGCAGAATATCAGTGGGCTCTGTAGCAGAATAGCAGTGTGCTCTGTAGATACCTGCAGCAGAATAGCAGTGTGCTCTGTAGCTACCTGCAGCAGAATAGCAGTGGGCTCTGTCGCAGAATAGCAGTGTCTATGTAGCTACCTGCTGCAGAATAGCAGTGTGCTCTGTAGCAGAATAGCAGTGGGCTCTGTAGCTACCTGCAGAAGAATAGCAGTGTGCTCTGTAGCTACCTGCAGCAGAATAGCAGTGTGCTCTGTAGCAGAATAGCAGTGGGCTCTGTAGCTACCTGCAGCAGAATAGCAGTGTGCTCTGTAGCTACCTGCAGCAGAATATCAGTGGGCTCTGTAGCAGAATAGCAGTGTGCTCTGTAGCTACCTGCAGCAGAATAGCAGTGTGCTCTGTAGCTACCTGCAGCAGAATAGCAGTGGGCTCTGTCGCAGAATAGCAGTGTCTATGTAGCTACCTGCAGCAGAATAGCAGTGTGCTCTGTAGCAGAATAGCAGTGGGCTCTGTAGCTACCTGCAGAAGAATAGCAGTGTGCTCTGTAGCTACCTGCAGCAGAATAGCAGTGTGCTCTGTAGCTACCTGCAGCGGAATAGCAGTGTGCTCTGTAGCTACCTGCAGCAGAATAGCAGTGTGCTCTGTAGCTACCTGCAGCAGAATAGCAGTGTGCTCTGTAGCTACCTGCAGCAGAATAGCAGTGTGCTCTGTAGCTACCTGCAGCAGAATAGCAGTGTGCTCTGTAGCTACCTGCAGCAGAATAGCAATGTGCTCTGTAGCTACCTGCAGCAGAATAGCAGTGTGCTCTGTAGCAGAATAGCAGTGGGCTCCGTAGCTACCTGCAGCAGAATCGCAGTGGGCTCCGTAGCTACCTGCAGCAGAAGAGCAGTGTGCTCTGTAGCTACCTGCAGCAGAATAGCAGTGTGCTCTGTAGCTACCTGCAGCAGAATAGCAGTGTGCTCTGTAGCTACCTGCAGCAGAATAGCAGTGTGCTCTGTAGCAGAATAGCAGTGGGCTCTGTAGCTACCTGCAGCAGAATAGCAGTGTGCTCTGTAGCTACCTGCAGCAGAATATCAGTGGGCTCTGTAGCAGAATAGCAGTGTGCTCTGTAGCTACCTGCAGCAGAATAGCAGTGTGCTCTGTAGCTACCTGCAGCAGAATAGCAGTGGGCTCTGTCGCAGAATAGCAGTGTCTATGTAGCTACCTGCTGCAGAATAGCAGTGTGCTCTGTAGCAGAATAGCAGTGGGCTCTGTAGCTACCTGCAGAAGAATAGCAGTGTGCTCTGTAGCTACCTGCAGCAGAATAGCAGTGTGCTCTGTAGCTACCTGCAGCGGAATAGCAGTGTGCTCTGTAGCTACCTGCAGCAGAATAGCAGTGTGCTCTGTAGCTACCTGCAGCAGAATAGCAGTGTGCTCTGTAGCTACCTGCAGAAGAATAGCAGTGTGCTCTGTAGCTACCTGCAGCAGAATAGCAGTGTGCTCTGTAGCTACCTGCAGCAGAATAGCAATGTGCTCTGTAGCTACCTGCAGCAGAATAGCAGTGTGCTCTGTAGCAGAATAGCAGTGGGCTCCGTAGCTACCTGCAGCAGAATCGCAGTGGGCTCCGTAGCTACCTGCAGCAGAAGAGCAGTGTGCTCTGTAGCTACCTGCAGCAGAATAGCAGTGTGCTCTGTAGCTACCTGCAGCAGAATAGCAGTGTGCTCTGTAGCTACCTGCAGCAGAATATCAGTGGGCTCTGTAGCTACCTGCAGCAGAATAGCATTGTGCTCTGTAGCTACCTGCAGAAGAATAGCAGTGTGCTCTGTAGCTACCTGCAGCAGAATAGCAGTGTGCTCTGCAGCAGAATAGCAGTGTGCTCTGCAGCAGAATAGCAGTGTGCTCTGTAGCTACCTGCAGCAGAATAGCAGTGTGCTCTGTAGCTACCTGCAGCAGAATATCAGTGGGCTCTGTAGCTACCTGAAGCAGAATAGCAGTGTGCTCTGTAGCTACCTGCAGCAGAATATCAGTGGGCTCTGTAGCAGAATAGCAGTGTGCTCTGTAGCTACCTGCAGCAGAATCTCAGTGGGCTCTGCAGCAGAATAGCAGTGTGCTCTGTATCAGAATAGCAGAGTGCTCTGTAGCTACCTGCAGCAGAATATCAGTGGGCTCTGTAGCTACCTGCAGCAGAATAGCATTGTGCTCTGTAGCTACCTGCAGCAGAATAGCACTGTGCTCTGTAGCTACCTGCAGCAGAATAGCATTGTGCTCTGTAGCAGAATAGCAGTGTGCTCTGTAGCTACCTGCAGCAGAATAGCAGTGTGCTCTGTAGCTACTTGCAGCAGAATAGCAGTGTGCTCTGTAGCAGAATATCAGTGGGCTCTGTAGCTACCTGCAGCAGAATAGCAGTGTGCTCTGCAGCTACCTGCAGCAGAAAAGCAGTGTGCTCTGTAGCTACCTGTAGCAGAATAGCACTGTGCTCTGTAGCTACCTGCAGCAGAATAGCAGTGTGCTCTGCAGCAGAATAGCAGTGTGCTCTGTAGCTACCTGCAGCAGAATAGCAGTGTGCTCTGTAGCTACCTGCAGCAGAATATCAGATGGCTCTGTAGCTACCTGCAGCAGAATAGCAGTGTGCTCTGTAGCTACGTGCAGCAGAATATCAGTGGGCTCTGTAGCTACCTGCAGCAGAATAGCAGTGTGCTCTGTAGCTACCTGCAGAAGAATAGCAGTGTGCTCTGTAGCTACCTGCAGCAGAATAGCAGTGTGCTCTGTAGCAGAATAGCAGTGTGCTCTGTAGCTACCTGCAGAAGAATAGCAGTGTGCTCTGTAGCTACCTGCAGCAGAATATCAGTGTGCTCTGTAGCTACCTGCAGCAGAATATCAGTGGGCTCTGTAGCAGAATAGCAGTGGGCTCTGTAGCTACCTGCAGCAGAATAGCAGTGTGCTCTGTAGCTACCTGCAGAAGAATATCAGTGGGCTCTGTTGCAGAATAGCAGTGTGCTCTGTAGCTACCTGCAGCAGAATAGCAGTGTGCTCTGTAGCTACCTGCAGCAGAATAGCAGTGTGCTCTGTAGCTACCTGCAGCAGAATAGCAGTGTGCTCTGTAGCTACCTGCAGCAGAATAGCAGTGTGCTCTGTAGCAGAATAGCAGTGGGCTCCGTAGCTACCTGCAGCAGAATAGCAGTGGGCTCCGTAGCTACCTGCAGCAGAAGAGCAGTGTGCTCTGTAGCTACCTGCAGCAGAATAGCAGTGTGCTCTGTAGCTACCTGCAGCAGAATAGCAGTGTGCTCTGTAGCTACCTGCAGCAGAATATCAGTGGGCTCTGTAGCTACCTGCAGCAGAATAGCAGTGTGCTCTGTAGCTACCTGCAGAAGAATAGCAGTGTGCTCTGTAGCTACCTGCAGCAGAAGAGCAGTGTGCTCTGTAGCTACCTGCAGCAGAATAGCAGTGTGCTCTGTAGCTACCTGCAGCAGAATATCAGTGGGCTCTGTAGCAGAATAGCAGTGGGCTCTGTAGCTACCTGCAGCAGAATAGCAGTGTACTCTGTAGCTACCTGCAGCAGAATAGCAGTGTGCTCTGCAGCAGAATAGCAGTGTGCTCTGTAGCAGAATAGCAGTGTGCTCTGTAGCTACCTGCAGAAGAATAGCAGTGTGCTCTGTAGCTACCTGCAGCAGAATATCAGTGGGCTCTGTAGCTACCTGCAGCAGAATATCAGTGTGCTCTGTAGCTACCTGCAGCAGAATATCAGTGGGCTCTGCAGCAGAAGAGCAGTGTGCTCTGTAGCTACCTGCAGCAGAATAGCAGTGTGCTCTGTAGCTACCTGCAGCAGAATATCAGTGGGCTCTGTAGCAGAATAGCAGTGTGCTCTGTAGCTACCTGCAGCAGAATAGCAGTGTGCTCTGTAGCTACCTGCAGAAGAATATCAGTGTGCTCTGTAGCAGAATAGCAGTGGGCTCTGTAGCTACCTGCAGCAGAATAGCAGTGTGCTCTGTAGCTACCTGCAGCAGAATAGCAGTGTGCTCTGTAGCTACCTGCAGCAGAATAGCAATGTGCTCTGTAGCTACCTGCAGCAGAATAGCAGTGTGCTCTGTAGCAGAATAGCAGTGGTCTCCGTAGCTACCTGCAGCAGAATAGCAGTGGGCTCCGTAGCTACCTGCAGCAGAATAGCAGTGTGCTCTGTAGCAGAATAGCAGTGTGCTCTGTAGCTACCTGCAGAAGAATAGCAGTGTGCTCTGTAGCTACCTGCAGCAGAATATCAGTGTGCTCTGTAGCTACCTGCAGCAGAATATCAGTGGGCTCTGTAGCAGAATAGCAGTGGGCTTTGTAGCTACCTGCAGCAGAATAGCAGTGGGCTCCGTAGCTACCTGCAGCAGAAGAGCAGTGTGCTTTGTAGCTACCTGCAGCAGAATATCAGTGGGCTCTGTAGCAGAATAGCAGTGTGCACTGTAGCTACCTGCAGCAGAATAGCAGTGTGCTCTGTAGCAGAATAGCAGTGTGCTCTGTAGCTAACTGCAGCAGAATAGCAGTGTGCTCTGTAGCTACCTGCAGTAGAATATCAGTGGGCTCTGTAGCAGAATAGCAGTGTGCTCTGTAGCTACCTGCAGCAGAATAGCAGTGGGCTCTGTAGCTACCTGCAGCAGAATAGCAGTGTGCTCTGTAGCTACCTGCAGCAGAATAGCAGTGTGCTCTGTAGCTACCTGCAGCAGAATAGCAGTGCTCTATAGCTTCCTGCAGCAGAATATCAGTGGGCTCTGTAGCTAACTGCAGCAGAATAGCAGTGTGCTCTGTAGCTACCTGCAGCAGAATATCAGTGGGCTCTGTAGCAGAATAGCAGTGTGCTCTGTAGCTACCTGCAGCAGAATAGCAGTGTGCTCTGTAGCAGAATAGCAGTGGGCTCTGTAGCTACCTGCAGCAGAATAGCAGTGTGCTCTGTAGCTACCTGCAGCAGAATATCAGTGGGCTCTGTAGCAGAATAGCAGTGTGCTCTGTAGCTACCTGCAGCAGAATAGCAGTGTGCTCTGTAGCTACCTGCAGCAGAATAGCAGTGTGCTCTGTAGCTACCTGCAGCAGAATAGCAGTGTGCTCTGTAGCTACCTGCAGCAGAATATCAGTGGGCTCTGTAGCAGAATAGCAGTGGGCTCTGTAGCTACCTGCAGCAGAATAGCAGTGTACTCTGTAGCTACCTGCAGCAGAATAGCAGTGTGCTCTGCAGCAGAATAGCAGTGTGCTCTGTAGCAGAATAGCAGTGTGCTCTGTAGCTACCTGCAGCAGAATAGCAGTGTGCTCTGTAGCTACCTGCAGCAGAATATCAGTGGGCTCTGTAGCTACCTGCAGCAGAATATCAGTGTGCTCTGTAGCTACCTGCAGCAGAATATCAGTGGGCTCTGCAGCAGAAGAGCAGTGTGCTCTGTAGCTACCTGCAGCAGAATAGCAGTGTGCTCTGTAGCTACCTGCAGCAGAATATCAGTGGGCTCTGTAGCAGAATAGCAGTGTGCTCTGTAGCTACCTGCAGCAGAATAGCAGTGTGCTCTGTAGCTACCTGCAGAAGAATATCAGTGTGCTCTGTAGCAGAATAGCAGTGGGCTCTGTAGCTACCTGCAGCAGAATAGCAGTGTGCTCTGTAGCTACCTGCAGCAGAATAGCAGTGTGCTCTGTAGCTACCTGCAGCAGAATAGTAATGTGCTCTGTAGCTACCTGCAGCAGAATAGCAGTGTGCTCTGTAGCAGAATAGCAGTGGGCTCCGTAGCTACCTGCAGCAGAATAGCAGTGGGCTCCGTAGCTACCTGCAGCAGAAGAGCAGTGTGCTTTGTAGCTACCTGCAGCAGAATAGCAGTGTGCTCTGTAGCAGAATAGCAGTGTGCTCTGTAGCTACCTGCAGAAGAATAGCAGTGTGCTCTGTAGCTACCTGCAGCAGAATATCAGTGTGCTCTGTAGCTACCTGCAGCAGAATATCAGTGGGCTCTGTAGCAGAATAGCAGTGGGCTTTGTAGCTACCTGCAGCAGAATAGCAGTGGGCTCCGTAGCTACCTGCAGCAGAAGAGCAGTGTGCTTTGTAGCTACCTGCAGCAGAATATCAGTGGGCTCTGTAGCAGAATAGCAGTGTGCACTGTAGCTACCTGCAGCAGAATAGCAGTGTGCTCTGTAGCAGAATAGCAGTGTGCTCTGTAGCTAACTGCAGCAGAATAGCAGTGTGCTCTGTAGCTACCTGCAGCAGAATATCAGTGGGCTCTGTAGCAGAATAGCAGTGTGCTCTGTAGCTACCTGCAGCAGAATAGCAGTGTGCTCTGTAGCAGAATAGCAGTGGGCTCTGTAGCTACCTGCAGCAGAATAGCAGTGTGCTCTGTAGCTACCTGCAGCAGAATATCAGTGGGCTCTGTAGCAGAATAGCAGTGTGCTCTGTAGCTACCTGCAGCAGAATAGCAGTGTGCTCTGTAGCTACCTGCAGCAGAATAGCAGTGGGCTCTGTAGCTACCTGCAGCAGAATAGCAGTGGGCTCTGTCGCAGAATAGCAGTGTCTATGTAGCTACCTGCAGCAGAATAGCAGTGTGCTCTGTAGCTACCTGCAGCAGAATATCAGTGGGCTCTGTAGCAGAATAGCAGTGTGCTCTGTAGCTACCTGCAGCAGAATAGCAGTGTGCTCTGTAGCTACCTGCAGCAGAATAGCAGTGGGCTCTGTAGCTACCTGCAGCAGAATAGCAGTGTGCTCTGTAGCTACCTGCAGCAGAATAGCAGTGTGCTCTGTAGCTACCTGCAGCAGAATAGCAGTGCTCTATAGCTTCCTGCAGCAGAATATCAGTGGGCTCTGTAGCTAACTGCAGCAGAATAGCAGTGTGCTCTGTAGCTACCTGCAGCAGAATAGCAGTGGGCTCTGTAGCAGAATAGCAGTGTGCTCTGTAGCTACCTGCAGCAGAATAGCAGTGTGCTCTGTAGCAGAATAGCAGTGGGCTCTGTAGCTACCTGCAGCAGAATAGCAGTGTGCTCTGTAGCTACCTGCAGCAGAATATCAGTGGGCTCTGTAGCAGAATAGCAGTGTGCTCTGTAGCTACCTGCAGCAGAATAGCAGTGTGCTCTGTAGCTACCTGCAGCAGAATAGCAGTGTGCTCTGTAGCTACCTGCAGAAGAATAGCAGTGTGCTCTGTAGCTACCTGCAGCAGAAGAGCAGTGTGCTCTGTAGCTACCTGCAGCAGAATAGCAGTGTGCTCTGTAGCTACCTGCAGCAGAATATCAGTGGGCTCTGTAGCAGAATAGCATTGGGCTCTGTAGCTACCTGCAGCAGAATAGCAGTGTACTCTGTAGCTACCTGCAGCAGAATAGCAGTGTGCTCTGCAGCAGAATAGCAGTGTGCTCTGTAGCAGAATAGCAGTGTGCTCTGTAGCTACCTGCAGCAGAATAGCAGTGTGCTCTGTAGCTACCTGCAGCAGAATATCAGTGGGCTCTGTAGCTACCTGCAGCAGAATATCAGTGTGCTCTGTAGCTACCTGCAGCAGAATATCAGTGGGCTCTGCAGCAGAAGAGCAGTGTGCTCTGTAGCTACCTGCAGCAGAATAGCAGTGTGCTCTGTAGCTACCTGCAGCAGAATATCAGTGGGCTCTGTAGCAGAATAGCAGTGTGCTCTGTAGCTACCTGCAGCAGAATAGCAGTGTGCTCTGTAGCTACCTGCAGAAGAATATCAGTGTGCTCTGTAGCAGAATAGCAGTGGGCTCTGTAGCTACCTGCAGCAGAATAGCAGTGTGCTCTGTAGCTACCTGCAGCAGAATAGCAGTGTGCTCTGTAGCTACCTGCAGCAGAATAGCAATGTGCTCTGTAGCTACCTGCAGCAGAATAGCAGTGTGCTCTGTAGCAGAATAGCAGTGGGCTCCGTAGCTACCTGCAGCAGAATAGCAGTGGGCTCCGTAGCTACCTGCAGCAGAAGAGCAGTGTGCTTTGTAGCTACCTGCAGCAGAATAGCAGTGTGCTCTGTAGCTACCTGCAGCAGAATATCAGTGTGCTCTGTAGCTACCTGCAGCAGAATATCAGTGGGCTCTGTAGCAGAATAGCAGTGGGCTTTGTAGCTACCTGCAGCAGAATAGCAGTGGGCTCCGTAGCTACCTGCAGCAGAAGAGCAGTGTGCTTTGTAGCTACCTGCAGCAGAATATCAGTGGGCTCTGTAGCAGAATAGCAGTGTGCACTGTAGCTACCTGCAGCAGAATAGCAGTGTGCTCTGTAGCAGAATAGCAGTGTGCTCTGTAGCTAACTGCAGCAGAATAGCAGTGTGCTCTGTAGCTACCTGCAGCAGAATATCAGTGGGCTCTGTAGCAGAATAGCAGTGTGCTCTGTAGCTACCTGCAGCAGAATAGCAGTGGGCTCTGTAGCTACCTGCAGCAGAATAGCAGTGTGCTCTGTAGCTACCTGCAGCAGAATAGCAGTGTGCTCTGTAGCTACCTGCAGCAGAATAGCAGAGCTCTATAGCTTCCTGCAGCAGAATATCAGTGGGCTCTGTAGCTAACTGCAGCAGAATAGCAGTGTGCTCTGTAGCTACCTGCAGCAGAATATCAGTGGGCTCTGTAGCAGAATAGCAGTGTGCTCTGTAGCTACCTGCAGCAGAATAGCAGTGTGCTCTGTAGCAGAATAGCAGTGGGCTCTGTAGCTACCTGCAGCAGAATAGCAGTGTGCTCTGTAGCTACCTGCAGCAGAATATCAGTGGGCTCTGTAGCAGAATAGCAGTGTGCTCTGTAGCTACCTGCAGCAGAATAGCAGTGTGCTCTGTAGCTACCTGCAGCAGAATAGCAGTGGGCTCTGTCGCAGAATAGCAGTGTCTATGTAGCTACCTGCAGCAGAATAGCAGTGTGCTCTGTAGCAGAATAGCAGTGGGCTCTGTAGCTACCTGCAGAAGAATAGCAGTGTGCTCTGTAGCTACCTGCAGCAGAATAGCAGTGTGCTCTGTAGCTACCTGCAGCGGAATAGCAGTGTGCTCTGTAGCTACCTGCAGCAGAATAGCAGTGTGCTCTGTAGCTACCTGCAGCAGAATAGCAGTGTGCTCTGTAGCTACCTGCAGCAGAATAGCAGTGTGCTCTGTAGCTACCTGCAGCAGAATAGCAGTGTGCTCTGTAGCTACCTGCAGCAGAATAGCAGTGTGCTCTGTAGCTACCTGCAGCAGAATAGCAGTGTGCTCTGTAGCAGAATAGCAGTGGGCTCCGTAGCTACCTGCAGCAGAATCGCAGTGGGCTCCGTAGCTACCTGCAGCAGAAGAGCAGTGTGCTCTGTAGCTACCTGCAGCAGAATAGCAGTGTGCTCTGTAGCTACCTGCAGCAGAATAGCAGTGTGCTCTGTAGCTACCTGCAGCAGAATATCAGTGGGCTCTGTAGCTACCTGCAGCAGAATAGCAGTGTGCTCTGTAGCTACCTGCAGAAGAATAGCAGTGGGCTCTGTAGCTACCTGCAGCAGAATAGCAGTGTGCTCTGCAGCAGAATAGCAGTGTGCTCTGTAGCAGAATAGCAGTGTGCTCTGTAGCTACCTGCAGCAGAATAGCAGTGTGCTCTGTAGCTACCTGCAGCAGAATATCAGTGGGCTCTGTAGCTACCTGCAGCAGAATAGCAGTGTGCTCTGTAGCTACCTGCAGCAGAATATCAGTGGGCTCTGTAGCAGAATAGCAGTGGGCTCTGTAGCTACCTGCAGCAGAATAGCAGTGTGCTCTGTAGCTACCTGCAGCAGAATAGCAGTGTGCTCTGTAGCTACCTGCAGAAGAATATCAGTGTGCTCTGTCACAGAATAGCAGTGGGCTCTGTAGCTACCTGCAGCAGAATAGCAGTGTGCTCTGTAGCTACCTGCAGCAGAATAGCAGTGTGCTCTGTAGCTACCTGCAGCAGAATAGCAGTGTGCTCTGTAGCTACCTGCAGCAGAATATCAGTGGGCTCTGTAGCAGAATAGCAGTGGGCTCTGTAGCTACCTGCAGCAGAATAGCAGTGTGCTCTGTAGCTACCTGCAGAAGAATATCAGTGTGCTCTGTCACAGAATAGCAGTGGGCTCTGTAGCTACCTGCAGCAGAATAGCAGTGTGCTCTGTAGCTACCTGCAGCAGAATAGCAGTGTGCTCTGTAGCTACCTGCAGCAGAATAGCAATGTGCTCTGTAGCTACCTGCAGCAGAATAGCAGTGTGCTCTGTAGCAGAATAGCAGTGGGCTCCGTAGCTACCTGCAGCAGAATAGCAGTGGGCTCCGTAGCTACCTGCAGCAGAAGAGCAGTGTGCTTTGTAGCTACCTGCAGCAGAATATCAGTGGGCTCTGTAGCAGAATAGCAGTGTGCACTGTAGCTACCTGCAGCAGAATAGCAGTGTGCTCTGTAGCAGAATAGCAGTGTGCTCTGTAGCTAACTGCAGCAGAATAGCAGTGTGCTCTGTAGCTACCTGTAGCAGAATATCAGTGGGCTCTGTAGCAGAATAGCAGCGTGCTCTGTAGCTACCTGCAGCAGAATAGCAGTGGGCTCTGTAGCTACCTGCAGCAGAATAGCAGTGTGCTCTGTAGCTACCTGCAGCAGAATAGCAGTGCTCTATAGCTACCTGCAGCAGAATATCAGTGGGCTCTGTAGCTAACTGCAGCAGAATAGCAGTGTGCTCTGTAGCTACCTGCAGCAGAATATCAGTGGGCTCTGTAGCAAAATAGCAGTGTGCTCTGTAGCTACCTGCAGCAGAATAGCAGTGTGCTCTGTAGCAGAATAGCAGTGGGCTCTGTAGCTACCTGCAGCAGAATAGCAGTGGGCTCCGTAGCTACCTGCAGCAGAAGAGCAGTGTGCTTTGTAGCTACCTGCAGCAGAATATCAGTGGGCTCTGTAGCAGAATAGCAGTGTGCACTGTAGCTACCTGCAGCAGAATAGCAGTGTGCTCTGTAGCAGAATAGCAGTGTGCTCTGTAGCTAACTGCAGCAGAATAGCAGTGTGCTCTGTAGCTACCTGCAGCAGAATATCAGTGGGCTCTGTAGCAGAATAGCAGTGTGCTCTGTAGCTACCTGCAGCAGAATAGCAGTGGGCTCTGTAGCTACCTGCAGCAGAATAGCAGTGTGCTCTGTAGCTACCTGCAGCAGAATAGCAGTGTGCTCTGTAGCTACCTGCAGCAGAATAGCAGTGCTCTATAGCTACCTGCAGCAGAATATCAGTGGGCTCTGTAGCTAACTGCAGCAGAATAGCAGTGTGCTCTGTAGCTACCTGCAGCAGAATATCAGTGGGCTCTGTAGCAGAATAGCAGTGTGCTCTGTAGCTACCTGCAGCAGAATAGCAGTGTGCTCTGTAGCAGAATAGCAGTGGGCTCTGTAGCTACCTGCAGCAGAATAGCAGTGTGCTCTGTAGCTACCTGCAGAAGAATATCAGTGGGCTCTGTAGCAGAATAGCAGTGTGCTTTGTAGCTACCTGCAGCAGAATAGCAGTGTGCTCTGTAGCTACCTGCAGCAGAATAGCAGTGGGCTCTGTCGCAGAATAGCAGTGTCTATGTAGCTACCTGCAGCAGAATAGCAGTGTGCTCTGTAGCAGAATAGCGGTGGGCTCTGTAGCTACCTGCAGCAGAATAGCAGTGGGCTCCGTAGCTACCTGCAGCAGAAGAGCAGTGTGCTCTGTAGCTACCTGCAGCAGAATAGCAGTGTGTTCTGTAGCTACCTGCAGCAGAATAGCAGTGTGCTCTGTAGCTACCTGCAGCAGAATAGCAATGTGCTCTGTAGCAGAATAGCATTGGGCTCCGTAGCTACCTGCAGCAGAATAGCAGTGGGCTCTGTAGCTACCTGCAGAAGAAGAGCAGTGTGCTCTGTAGCTACCTGCAGCAGAATAGCAGTGTGCTCTGTAGCTACCTGCAGCAGAATAGCAGTGTGCTCTGTAGCTACCTGCAGCAGAATAGCAGTGTGCTCTGTAGCTACCTGCAGCAGATTAGCAGTGGGCTCTGTAGCTACCTGCAGCAGAATAGCAGTGGGCTCTGTAGCTACCTGCAGCAGAATAGCAGTGTGCTCTGTAGCTACCTGCAGCAGAATAGCAGTGTGCTCTGTAACTACCTGCAGAAGAATAGCAGTGTGCTCTGTAGCTCCCTGCAGCAGAATAGCAGTGTGCTCTGTAGCTACGTGCAGAAGAATATCAGTGGGCTCTGTAGCAGAATAGCAGTGGGCTCTGTAGCTACCTGCAGCAGAATAGCAGTGTGCTCTGTTGCTACCTGCAGCAGAAGAGCAGTGTGCTCTGTAGCAACCTGCAGCAGAATATCATTGGGCTCTGTAGCAGAATAGCAGTGTGCTCTGTATCAGAATAGCAGAGTGCTCTGTAGCTACCTGCAGCAGAATATCAGTGGGCTCTGTAGCTACCTGCAGCAGAATAGCAGTGTGCTCTGTAGCTACCTGCAGCAGAATAGCAGTGTGCTCTGTAGCTACCTGCAGCAGAATAGCAGTGTGCTCTGCAGCAGAATAGCAGTGTGCTCTGTAGCTACCTGCAGCAGAATAGCAGTGTGCTCTGTAGCTACCTGCAGCAGAATAGCAGTGTGCTCTGTAGCAGAATATCAGTGGGCTCTGTAGCTACCTGCAGCAGAATAGCAGTGTGCTCTGCAGCTACCTGCAGCAGAAAAGCAGTGTGCTCTGTAGCTACCTGTAGCAGAATAGCACTGTGCTCTGTAGCTACCTGCAGCAGAATAGCAGTGTGCTCTGTAGCAGAATAGCAGTGTGCTCTGTAGCTACCTGCAGCAGAATAGCAGTGTGCTCTGTAACAGAATAGCAGTGTGCTCTGTAGCTACCTGCAGCAGAATAGCAGTGTGCTCTGTAGCTACTTGCAGCAGAATAGCAGTGTGCTCTGTAGCAGAATATCAGTGGGCTCTGTAGCTACCTGTAGCAGAATAGCACTGTGCTCTGTAGCTACCTGCAGCAGAATAGCAGTGTGCTCTGCAGCAGAATAGCAGTGTGCTCTGTAGCTACCTGCAGCAGAATAGCAGTGTGCTCTGTAGCTACCTGCAGCAGAATATCAGATGGCTCTGTAGCTACCTGCAGAAGAATAGCAGTGTGCTCTGTAGCTACGTGCAGCAGAATATCAGTGGGCTCTGTAGCTACCTGCAGCAGAATAGCAGTGTGCTCTGTAGCTACCTGCAGAAGAATAGCAGTGTGCTCTGTAGCTACCTGCAGCAGAATAGCAGTGTGCTCTGTAGCAGAATAGCAGTGTGCTCTGTAGCTACCTGCAGCAGAATAGCAGTGTGCTCTGTAGCTACCTGCAGCAGAATATCAGTGTGCTCGGTAGCTACCTGCAGCAGAATATCAGTGGGCTCTGTAGCAGAATAGCAGTGGGCTCTGTAGCTACCTGCAGCAGAATAGCAGTGTGCTCTGTAGCTACCTGCAGAAGAATATCAGTGGGCTCTGTTGCAGAATAGCAGTGTGCTCTGTAGCTACCTGCAGCAGAATAGCAGTGTGCTCTGTAGCTACCTGCAGCAGAATAGCAGTGTGCTCTGTAGCTACCTGCAGCAGAATAGCAGTGTGCTCTGTAGCTACCTGCAGCAGAATATCAGTGGGCTCTGTAGCTACCTGCAGCAGAATAGCAGTGTGCTCTGTAGCTACCTGCAGCAGAATAGCAGTGTGCTCTGTAGCTACCTGCAGCAGAATAGCAGTGTGCTCTGTAGCTACCTGCAGCAGAATAGCAGTGTGCTCTGTAGCAGAATAGCAGTGTGCTCTGTAGCTACCTGCAGCAGAATAGCAGTGTGCTCTGTAGCTACCTGCAGCAGAATATCAGTGGGCTCTGTAGCAGAATAGCAGAGTGCTCTGTAGCTACCTGCAGCAGAATAGCAGTGTGCTCTGTAGCTACCTGCAGCAGAATAGCAGTGGGCTCTGTAGCAGAATAGCAGTGTCTCTGTAGCTACCTGCAGCAGAATAGCAGTGTGCTCTGTAGCAGAATAGCAGTGGGCTCTGTAGCTACCTGCAGCAGAATAGCAGTGTGCTCTGTAGCTACCTGCAGCAGAATAGCAGTGTGCTCTGTAGCTACCTGCAGCAGAATAGCAGTGTGCTCTGTAGCTACCTGCAGCAGAATAGCAGTGTGCTCTGTAGCTACCTGCAGCAGAATAGCAGTGTGCTCTGTAGCTACCTGCAGCAGAATAGCAGTGTGCTCTGTAGCTACCTGCAGCAGAATAGCAGTGTGCTCTGTAGCTACCTGCAGCAGAATAGCAGTGTGCTCTGTAGCAGAATAGCAGTGGGCTCCGTAGCTACCTGCAGCAGAATAGCAGTGTGGCTCCGTAGCTACCTGCAGCAGAAGAGCAGTGTGCTCCGTAGCTACATGCAGCAGAATAGCAGTGTGCTCTGTAGCTACCTGCAGCAGAATAGCAGTGTGCTCTGTAGCTACCTGCAGCAGAATATCAGTGGGCTCTGTAGCTACCTGCAGCAGAATAGCAGTGTGCTCTGTAGCTACCTGCAGCAGAATAGCAGTGGGCTCTGTAGCTACCTGCAGCAGAATAGCAGTGTGCTCTGTAGCTACCTGCAGCAGAATAGCAGTGTGCTCTGTAGCTACCTGCAGCAGAATAGCAGTGTGCTCTGTAGCAGAATAGCAGTGGGCTCTGTAGCTACCTGCAGCAGAATAGCAGTGTGCTCTGTAGCTACCTGCAGAAGAATAGCAGTGTGCTCTGTAGCTACCTGCAGCAGAAGAGCAGTGTGCTCTGTAGCTACCTGCAGCAGAATAGCAGTGTGCTCTGTAGCAGAATAGAAGTGTGCTCTGTAGCTACCTGCAGCAGAATAGCAGTGTGCTCTGTAGCTACCTGCAGCAGAATATCAGTGGGCTCTGTAGCAGAATAGCAGAGTGCTCTGTAGCTACCTGCAGCAGAATAGCAGTGTGCTCTGTAGCTACCTGCAGCAGAATAGCAGTGGGCTCTGTAGCAGAATAGCAGTGTCTCTGTAGCTACCTGCAGCAGAATAGCAGTGTGCTCTGTAGCAGAATAGCAGTGGGCTCTGTAGCTACCTGCAGCAGAAAAGCAGTGTGCTCTGTAGCTACCTGCAGCAGAATAGCAGTGTGCTCTGTAGCTACCTGCAGCGGAATAGCAGTGTGCTCTGTAGCTACCTGCAGCAGAATAGCAGTGCGCTCTGTAGCTACCTGCAGCAGAATAGCAGTGTGCTCTGTAGCTACCTGCAGCAGAATAGCAGTGTGCTCTGTAGCTACCTGCAGCAGAATAGCAGTGTGCTCTGTAGAAACCTGCAGCAGAATAGCAGTGTGCTCTGTAGCAGAATAGCAGTGGGCTCCGTACCTACCTGCAGCAGAATAGCAGTGGGCTCCGTAGCTACCTGCAGCAGAAGAGCAGTGTGCTCCGTAGCTACCTGCAGCAGAATAGCAGTGTGCTCTGTAGCTACCTGCAGCAGAATAGCAGTGTGCTCTGTAGCTACCTGCAGCAGAATATCAGTGGGCTCTGTAGCTACCTGCAGCAGAATAGCAGTGTGCTCTGTAGCTACCTGCAGAAGAATAGCAGTGGGCTCTGTAGCTACCTGCAGCAGAATAGCAGTGTGCTCTGTAGCTACCTTCAGCAGAATATCAGTGTGCTCTGTAGCTACCTACAGCAGAATATCAGTGGGCTCTGTAGCAGAATAGCAGTGGGCTCTGTAGCTACCTGCAGCGGAATAGCAGTGTGCTCTGTAGCTACCTGCAACAGAATAGCAGTGCGCTCTGTAGCTACCTGCAGCAGAATAGCAGTGTGCTCTGTAGCTACCTGCAGCAGAATAGCAGTGTGCTCTGTAGCTACCTGCAGCAGAATAGCAGTGTGCTCTATAGCTACCTGCAGCAGAATATCAGTGGGCTCTGTAGCTAACTGCAGCAGAATAGCAGTGTGCTCTGTAGCTACCTGCAGCAGAATAGCAGTGTGCTCTGTAGCTACCTGCAGCAGAATAGCAGTGTGCTCTGTAGCTACCTGCAGAAGAATAGCAGTGTGCTCTGTAGGTACCTGCAGCAGAATATCAGTGTGCTCTGAAGCAGAATAGCAGTGGGCTCTGTAGCTACCTGCAGCAGAATAGCAGTGGGCTCTGTAGCTACCTGCAGCAGAATAGCAGTGTTCTCTGTAGCTACCTGCAGCAGAATAGCAGTGTGCTCTGTAGCTACCTGCAGCAGAATAGCAGTGTGCTCTGTAGCTACCTGCAGCAGAATAGCAGTGTGCTCTGTAGCTACCTGCAGCAGAATATCAGTGGGGTCTGTAGCAGAATAGCAGTGGGCTCTGTAGCTTCCTGCAGCAGAATAGCAGTGGGCTCTGTAGCTACCTGCAGCAGAATAGCAGTGTGCTCTGTAGCTACCTGCAGCAGAATATCAGTGGGCTCTGTAGCAGAATAGCAGTGTGCACTGTAGCTACCTGCAGCAGAATAGCAGTGTGCTCTGTAGCAGAATAGCAGTGTGCTCTGTAGCTAACTGCAGCAGAATAGCAGTGTGCTCTGTAGCTACCTGCAGCAGAATATCAGTGGGCTCTGTAGCAGAATAGCAGTGTGCTCTGTAGCTACCTGCAGCAGAATAGCAGTGGGCTCTGTAGCTACCTGCAGCAGAATAGCAGTGTGCTCTGTAGCTACCTGCAGCAGAATAGCAGTGTGCTCTGTAGCTACCTGCAGCAGAATATCAGTGGGCTCTGTAGCTACCTGCAGCAGAATAGCAGTGTGCTCTGTAGCTACCTGCAGCAGAATAGCAGTGTGCTCTGTAGCTACCTGCAGCAGAATATCAGTGGGCTCTGTAGCAGAATAGCAGTGTGCTCTGTAGCTACCTGCAGCAGAATAGCAGTGTGCTCTGTAGCAGAATAGTATTGTGCTCTGTAGCTAACTGCAGCAGAATAGCAGTGTGCTCTGTAGCTACCTGCAGCAGAATATCAGTGGGCTCTGTAGCAGAATAGCAGTGTGCTCTGAAGCTACCTGAAGCAGAATAGCAGTGGGCTCTGTAGCTACCTGCAGCAGAATAGCAGTGTGCTCTGTAGCTACCTGCAGAAGAATAGCAGTGGGCTCTGTAGCTACCTGCAGCAGAATAGCAGTGTGCTCTGTAGCTACCTGCAGCAGAATAGCAGTGTGCTCTGTAGCTACCTGCAGCAGAATAGCAGTGTGCTCTGTAGCTACCTGCAGCAGAATAGCAGTGTGCTCTGTAGCTACCTGCAGCAGAATAGCAGTGTGCTCTGTAGCAGAATAGCAGTGGGCTCTGTAGCTACCTGCAGCAGAATAGCAGTGTGCTCTGTAGCTACCTGCAGCAGAATAGCAGTGCGCTCTGTAGCTACCTGCAGCAGAATAGCAGTGTGCTCTGTAGCTACCTGCAGCAGAATAGCAGTGTGCTCTGTAGCTACCTGCAGCAGAATAGCAGTGTGCTCTGTAGCTACCTGCAGCAGAATAGCAGTGTGCTCTGTAGCAGAATAGCAGTGGGCTCCGTACCTACCTGCAGCAGAATAGCAGTGGGCTCCGTAGCTACCTGCAGCAGAAGAGCAGTGTGCTCCGTAGCTACCTGCAGCAGAATAGCAGTGTGCTCTGTAGCTACCTGCAGCAGAATAGCAGTGTGCTCTGTAGCTACCTGCAGCAGAATATCAGTGGGCTCTGTAGCTACCTGCAGCAGAATAGCAGTGTGCTCTGTAGCTACCTGCAGAAGAATAGCAGTGGGCTCTGTAGCTACCTGCAGCAGAATAGCAGTGTGCTCTGTAGCTACCTTCAGCAGAATATCAGTGTGCTCTGTAGCTACCTACAGCAGAATATCAGTGGGCTCTGTAGCAGAATAGCAGTGGGCTCTGTAGCTACCTGCAGCAGAATAGCAGTGTGCTCTGTAGCTACCTGCAGCAGAATAGCAGTGCGCTCTGTAGCTACCTGCAGCAGAATAGCAGTGTGCTCTGTAGCTACCTGCAGCAGAATAGCAGTGTGCTCTGTAGCTACCTGCAGCAGAATAGCAGTGTGCTCTGTAGCTACCTGCAGCAGAATAGCAGTGTGCTCTGTAGCTACCTGCAGCAGAATATCAGTGGGCTCTGTAGCAAATAGCAGGTGCTCTGTAGCTACCTGCAGCAGAATAGCAGTGTGCTCTGTAGCTACCTGCAGCAGAATAGCAGTGGGCTCTGTAGCAGAATAGCAGTGTGCTCTGTAGCTACCTGCAGCAGAATAGCAGTGTGCTCTGTAGCAGAATAGCAGTGGGCTCTGTAGCTACCTGCAGCAGAATAGCAGTGTGCTCTGTAGCTACCTGCAGCAGAATAGCAGTGTGCTCTGTAGCTCTAGAATAGCAGTGTGCTCTGTAGCTACCTGCAGCAGAATAGCAGTGCGCTCTGTAGCTACCTGCAGCAGAATAGCAGTGTGCTCTGTAGCTACCTGCAGCAGAATAGCAGTGTGCTCTGTAGCTACCTGCAGCAGAATAGCAGTGTGCTCTGTAGAAACCTGCAGCAGAATAGCAGTGGCTCTGTAGCAGAATAGCAGTGGGCTCTGTAGCTACCTGCAGCAGAATAGCAGTGGCTCCGTAGCTACCTGCAGCAGAAGAGCAGTGTGCTCCGTAGCTACCTGCAGCAGAATAGCAGTGTGCTCTGTAGCTACCTGCAGCAGAATAGCAGTGTGCTCTATAGCTACCTGCAGCAGAATATCAGTGGGCTCTGTAGCTAACTGCAGCAGAATAGCAGTGTGCTCTGTAGCTACCTGCAGCAGAATAGCAGTGTGCTCTGTAGCTACCTGCAGCAGAATAGCAGTGTGCTCTGTAGCTACCTGCAGAAGAATAGCAGTGTGCTCTGTAGGTACCTGCAGCAGAATATCAGTGTGCTCTGAAGCAGAATAGCAGTGGGCTCTGTAGCTACCTGCAGCAGAATAGCAGTGGGCTCTGTAGCTACCTGCAGCAGAATAGCAGTGTTCTCTGTAGCTACCTGCAGCAGAATAGCAGTGTGCTCTGTAGCTACCTGCAGCAGAATAGCAGTGTGCTCTGTAGCTACCTGCAGCAGAATAGCAGTGTGCTCTGTAGCTACCTGCAGCAGAATATCAGTGGGGTCTGTAGCAGAATAGCAGTGGGCTCTGTAGCTTCCTGCAGCAGAATAGCAGTGGGCTCTGTAGCTACCTGCAGCAGAATAGCAGTGTGCTCTGTAGCTACCTGCAGCAGAATATCAGTGGGCTCTGTAGCAGAATAGCAGTGTGCACTGTAGCTACCTGCAGCAGAATAGCAGTGTGCTCTGTAGCAGAATAGCAGTGTGCTCTGTAGCTAACTGCAGCAGAATAGCAGTGTGCTCTGTAGCTACCTGCAGCAGAATATCAGTGGGCTCTGTAGCAGAATAGCAGTGTGCTCTGTAGCTACCTGCAGCAGAATAGCAGTGGGCTCTGTAGCTACCTGCAGCAGAATAGCAGTGTGCTCTGTAGCTACCTGCAGCAGAATAGCAGTGTGCTCTGTAGCTACCTGCAGCAGAATATCAGTGGGCTCTGTATCTACCTGCAGCAGAATAGCAGTGTGCTCTGTAGCTACCTGCAGCAGAATAGCAGTGTGCTCTGTAGCTACCTGCAGCAGAATATCAGTGGGCTCTGTAGCAGAATAGCAGTGTGCTCTGTAGCTACCTGCAGCAGAATAGCAGTGTGCTCTGTAGCAGAATAGTATTGTGCTCTGTAGCTAACTGCAGCAGAATAGCAGTGTGCTCTGTAGCTACCTGCAGCAGAATATCAGTGGGCTCTGTAGCAGAATAGCAGTGTGCTCTGAAGCTACCTGAAGCAGAATAGCAGTGGGCTCTGTAGCTACCTGCAGCAGAATAGCAGTGTGCTCTGTAGCTACCTGCAGCAGAATAGCAGTGGGCTCTGTAGCTACCTGCAGCAGAATAGCAGTGTGCTCTGTAGCTACCTGCAGCAGAATATCAGTGTGCTCTCTAGCTACCTGCAGCAGAATATCAGTGGGCTCTGTAGCAGAATAGCAGTGTGCTCTGTAGCTACCTGCAGCAGAATAGCAGTGTGCTCTGTAGCAGAATAGCAGTATGCTCTGTAGCTACCTGCAGCAGAATAGCAGTGTGCTCTGTAGCTACCTGCAGCAGAATATCAGTGGGCTCTGTAGTAGAATAGCAGTGTGCGCTGTAGCTACCTGCAGCAGAATAGCAGTGTGCTCTGTAGCTACCTGCAGCAGAATAGCAGTGTGCTCTGTAGCTACCTGCAGCAGAATAGCAGTGTGCTCTGTAGCTACCTGCAGCAGAATAGCAGTGTGCTCTGTAGCTACCTGCAGCAGAATAGCAGTGTGCTCTGTAGCAGACTAGCAGTGGGCTCCGTACCTACCTGCAGCAGAATAGCAGTGGGCTCCGTAGCTACCTGCAGCAGAAGAGCAGTGTGCTCTGTAGCTACCTGCAGCAGAATAGCAGTGTGCTCTGTAGCTACCTGCAGCAGAATATCAGTGGGCTCTGTAGCAGAATAGCAGTGTGCTCTGTAGCTACCTGAAGCAGAATAGCAGTGTGCTCTGTAGCAGAATAGCAGTGTGCTCTGTAGCTACCTGCAGCAGAATAGCAGTGTGCTCTGTAGCTACCTGCAGCAGAATATCAGTGGGCTCTGTAGCAGAATAGCAGAGTGCTCTGTAGCTACCTGCAGCAGAATAGCAGTGTGCTCTGTAGCTACCTGCAGCAGAATAGCAGTGGGCTCTGTAGCAGAATAGCAGTGTCTCTGTAGCTACCTGCAGCAGAATAGCAGTGTGCTCTGTAGCAGAATAGCAGTGGGCTCTGTAGCTACCTGCAGCAGAATAGCAGTGTGCTCTGTAGCTACCTGCAGCGGAATAGCAGTGTGCTCTGTAGCTACCTGCAGCAGAATAGCAGTGCGCTCTGTAGCTACCTGCAGCAGAATAGCAGTGTGATCTGTAGCTACCTGCAGCAGAATAGCAGTGTGCTCTGTAGCTACCTGCAGCAGAATAGCAGTGTGCTCTGTAGCTACCTGCAGCAGAATAGCAGTGTGCTCTGTAGCAGAATAGCAGTGGGCTCCGTACCTACCTGCAGCAGAATAGCAGTGGGCTCCGTAGCTACCTGCAGCAGAAGAGCAGTGTGCTCCGTAGCTACCTGCAGCAGAATAGCAGTGTGCTCTGTAGCTACCTGCAGCAGAATAGCAGTGTGCTCTATAGCTACCATCAGCAGAATATCAGTGGGCTCTGTAGCTACCTGCAGCAGAATAGCAGTGTGCTCTGTAGCTACCTGCAGAAGAATAGCAGTGGGCTCTGTAGCTACCTGCAGCAGAATAGCAGTGTGCTCTGTAGCTACCTTCAGCAGATTATCAGTGTGCTCTGTAGCTACCTACAGCAGAATATCAGTGGGCTCTGTAGCGGAATAGCAGTGGGCTCTGTAGCTACCTGCAGCGGAATAGCAGTGTGCTCTGTAGCTACCTGCAGCAGAATAGCAGTGCGCTCTGTAGCTACCTGCAGCAGAATAGCAGTGTGCTCTGTAGCTACCTGCAGCAGAATAGCAGTGTGCTCTGTAGCTACCTGCAGCAGAATAGCAGTGTGCTCTATAGCTACCTGCAGCAGAATATCAGTGGGCTCTGTAGCTAACTGCAGCAGAATAGCAGTGTGCTCTGTAGCTACCTGCAGCAGAATATCAGTGGGCTCTGTAGCAGAATAGCAGTGTGCTCTGTAGCTACCTGCAGCAGAATAGCAGTGTGCTCTGTAGCAGAATAGCAGTGGGCTCTGTAGCTACCTGCAGCAGAATAGCAGTGTGCTCTGTAGCTACCTGCAGCAGAATAGCTGTGTGCTCTGTAGCAGAATAGCAGTGGGCTCTGTAGCTACCTGCAGCAGAATAGCAGTGTGCTCTGTAGCTACCTGCAGCAGAATATCAGTGTGCTCTGTAGCTACCTGCAGCAGAATATCAGTGGGCTCTGTAGCAGAATAGCAGTGGGCTCTGTAGCTACCTGCAGCAGAATAGCAGTGTACTCTGTAGCTACCTGCAGCAGAATAGCAGTGTGCTCTGCAGCAGAATAGCAGTGTGCTCTGTAGCAGAATAGCAGTGTGCTCTGTAGCTACCTGCAGCAGAATAGCAGTGTGCTCTGTAGCTACCTGCAGCAGAATAGCAGTGTGCTCTGTAGCTACCTGCAGCAGAATAGCAGTGTGCTCTGTAGCTACCTGCAGAAGAATAGCAGTGTGCTCTGTAGCTACCTGCAGCAGAATATCAGTGTGCTCTGAAGCAGAATAGCAGTGGGCTCTGTAGCTACCTGCAGCAGAATAGCAGTGGGCTCTGTAGCTACCTGCAGCAGAATAGCAGTGTTCTCTGTAGCTACCTGCAGCAGAATAGCAGTGTGCTCTGTAGCTACCTGCAGCAGAATAGCAGTGGGCTCTGTAGCTACCTGCAGCAGAATAGCAGTGTGCTCTGTAGCTACCTGCAGCAGAATATCAGTGGGCTCTGTAGCAGAATAGCAGTGGGCTCTGTAGCTACCTGCAGCAGAATAGCAGTGGGCTCTGTAGCTACCTGCAGCAGAATAGCAGTGTGCTCTGTAGCTACCTGCAGCAGAATATCAGTGGGCTCTGTAGCAGAATAGCAGTGTGCTCTGTATCTACCTGCAGCAGAATAGCAGTGTGCTCTGTAGCTACCTGCAGCAGAATATCAGTGTGCTCTGTAGCTACCTGCAGCAGAATATCAGTGGGCTCTGTAGCAGAATAGCAGTGTGCACTGTAGCTACCTGCAGCAGAATAGCAGTGTGCTCTGTAGCAGAATAGCAGTGTGCTCTGTAGCTACCTGCAGCAGAATAGCAGTGTGCTCTGTAGCTACCTGCAGCAGAATATCAGTGGGCTCTGTAGCAGAATAGCAGTGTGCCCTGTAGCTACCTGCAGCAGAATAGCAGTGTGCTCTGTAGCTACCTGCAGCAGAATAGCAGTGGGCTCTGTCGCAGAATAGCAGTGTCTATGTAGCTACCTGCAGCAGAATAGCAGTGTGCTCTGTAGCAGAATAGCAGTGGGCTCTGTAGCTACCTGCAGAAGAATAGCAGTGTGCTCTGTAGCTACCTGCAGCAGAATAGCAGTGTGCTCTGTAGCTACCTGCAGCGGAATAGCAGTGTGCTCTGTAGCTACCTGCAGCAGAATAGCAGTGTGCTCTGTAGCTACCTGCAGCAGAATAGCAGTGTACTCTGTAGCTACCTGCAGCAGAATAGCAGTGTGCTCTGTAGCTACCTGCAGCAGAATAGCAGTGTGCTCTGTAGCTACCTGCAGCAGAATAGCAGTGTGCTCTGTAGCAGAATAGCAGTGGGCTCCGTACCTACCTGCAGCAGAATAGCAGTGGGCTCCGTAGCTACCTGCAGCAGAAGAGCAGTGTGCTCTGTAGCTACCTGCAGCAGAATAGCAGTGTGCTCTGTAGCTACCTGTAGCAGAATAGCAGTGTGCTCTGTAGCAGAATAGCATTGTGCTCTGTAGCTAACTGCAGCAGAATAGCAGTGTGCTCTGTAGCTACCTGCAGCAGAATATCAGTGGGCTCTGTAGCAGAATAGCAGTGTGCTCTGTAGCTACCTGAAGCAGAATAGCAGTGGGCTCTGTAGCTACCTGCAGCAGAATAGCAGTGTGCTCTGTAGCTACCTGCAGCAGAATAGCAGTGTGCTCTGTAGCTACCTGCAGCAGAATAGCAGTGTGCTCTGTAGCTACCTGCAGCAGAATATCAGTGTGCTCTGTAGCTACCTGCAGCAGAATATCAGTGGGCTCTGTAGCAGAATAGCAGTGTGCTCTGTAGCTACCTGCAGCAGAATAGCAGTGTGCTCTGTAGCAGAATAGCAGTGTGCTCTGTAGCTACCTGCAGCAGAATAGCAGTGTGCTCTGTAGCTACCTGCAGCAGAATATCAGTGGGCTCTGTAGTAGAATAGCAGTGTGCTCTGTAGCTACCTGCAGCAGAATAGCAGTGTGCCCTGTAGCTACCTGCAGCAGAATAGCAGTGTGCTCTGTAGCTACCTGCAGCAGAATAGCAGTGTGCTCTGTAGCTACCTGCAGCAGAATAGCAGTGTGCTCTGTAGCTACCTGCAGCAGAATAGCAGTGTGCTCTGTAGCAGACTAGCAGTGGGCTCCGTACCTACCTGCAGCAGAATAGCAGTGGGCTCCGTAGCTACCTGCAGCAGAAGAGCAGTGTGCTCTGTAGCTACCTGCAGCAGAATAGCAGTGTGCTCTGTAGCAGAATAGCAGTGTGCTCTGTAGCTAACTGCAGCAGAATAGCAGTGTGCTCTGTAGCTACCGGCAGCAGAATAGCAGTGGGCTCTGTAGCTACCTGCAGCAGTATAGCAGTGTGCTCTGTAGCTACCTGCAGCAGAATAGCAGTGTGCTCTGTAGCTACCTGCAGCAGAAAAGCAGTGTGCTCTGTAGCTACCTGCAGCAGAATATCAGTGGGCTCTGTAGCTACCTGCAGCAGAATAGCAGTGTGCTCTGTAGCTACCTGCAGCAGAATATCAGTGGGCTCTGTAGCAGAATAGCAGTGTGCTCTGTAGCTACCTGCAGCAGAATAGCAGTGTGCTCTGTAGCAGAATAGCAGTGTGCTCTGTAGCTACCTGCAGCAGAATAGCAGTGTGCTCTGTAGCTACCTGCAGAAGAATATCAGTGGGCTCTGTAGCAGAATAGCAGAGTGCTCTGTAGCTACCTGCAGCAGAATAGCAGTGTGCTCTGTAGCTACCTGCAGCAGAATAGCAGTGGGCTCTGTAGCAGAATAGCAGTGTCTCTGTAGCTACCTGCAGCAGAATAGCAGTGGGCTCTGTAGCAGAATAGCAGTGGGCTCTGTAGCTACCTGCAGCAGAATAGCAGTGTGCTCTGTAGCTACCTGCAGCAGAATAGCAGTGTGCTCTGTAGCTACCTGCAGCGGAATAGCAGTGTGCTCTGTAGCTACCTGCAGCAGAATAGCAGTGCGCTCTGTAGCTACCTGCAGCAGAATAGCAGTGTGCTCTGTAGCTACCTGCAGCAGAATAGCAGTGTGCTCTGTAGCTACCTGCAGCAGAATAGCAGTGTGCTCTGTAGCTACCTGCAGCAGAATAGCAGTGTGCTCTGTAGCAGAATAGCAGTGGGCTCCGTACCTACCTGCAGCAGAATAGCAGTGGGCTCCGTAGCTACCTGCAGCAGAAGAGCAGTGTGCTCCGTAGCTACCTGCAGCAGAATAGCAGTGTGCTCTGTAGCTACATGCAGCAGAATAGCAGTGTGCTCTGTAGCTACCTGCAGCAGAATATCAGTGGGCTCTGTAGCTACCTGCAGCAGAATAGCAGTGTGCTCTGTAGCTACCTGCAGAAGAATAGCAGTGGGCTCTGTAGCTACCTGCAGCAGAATAGCAGTGTGCTCTGTAGCTACCTTCAGCTGAATATCAGTGTGCTCTGTAGCTACCTACAGCAGAATATCAGTGGGCTCTGTAGCAGAATAGCAGTGGGCTCTGTAGCTACCTGCAGCGGAATAGCAGTGTGCTCTGTAGCTACCTGCAGCAGAATAGCAGTGCGCTCTGTAGCTACCTGCAGCAGAATAGCAGTGTGCTCTGTAGCTACCTGCAGCAGAATAGCAGTGTGCTCTGTAGCTACCTGCAGCAGAATAGCAGTGTGCTCTGTAGCTACCTGCAGCAGAATAACAGTGTGCTCTGTAGCAGAATAGCAGTGGGCTCCGTACCTACCTGCAGCAGAATAGCAGTGGGCTCCGTAGCTACCTGCAGCAGAAGAGCAGTGTGCTCCGTAGCTACCTGCAGCAGAATAGCAGTGTGCTCTGTAGCTACCTGCAGCAGAATAGCAGTGTGCTCTGTAGCTACCTGCAGCAGAATATCAGTGGGCTCTGTTGCTACCTGCAGCAGAATAGCAGTGTGCTCTGTAGCTACCTGCAGAAGAATAGCAGTGGGCTCTGTAGCTACCTGCAGCAGAATAGCAGTGTACTCTGTAGCTACCTGCAGCAGAATAGCAGTGTGCTCTGCAGCAGAATAGCAGTGTGCTCTGTAGCAGAATAGCAGTGTGCTCTGTAGCTACCTGCAGCAGAATAGCAGTGTGCTCTTTAGCTACCTGCAGCAGAATATCAGTGGGCTCTGTAGCAGAATAGCAGTGTGCTCTGTAGCTACCTGCAGCAGAATAGCAGTGGGCTCTGTAGCTACCTGCAGCAGAATAGCAGTGGGCTCTGTAGCTACCTGCAGCAGAATAGCAGTGTGCTCTGTAGCTACCTGCAGCAGAATAGCAGTGTGCTCTGTAGCTACCTGCAGCAGAATAGCAGTGTGGTCTGTAGCTACCTGCAGAAGAATAGCAGTGTGCTCTGTAGCTACCTGCAGCAGAATATCAGTGGGCTCTGTAGCAGAATACCAGTGGGCTCTGTAGCTACCTGCAGCAGAATAGCAGTGGGCTCTGTAGCTACCTGCAGCAGAATAGCAGTGTTCTCTGTAGCTACCTGCAGAAGAATAGCAGTGTGCTCTGTAGCTACCTGCAGCAGAATAGCAGTGTGCTCTGTAGCTACCTGCAGCAGAATAGCAGTGTGATCTGTAGCTTCCTGCAGCAGAATATCAGTGGGCTCTGTAGCAGAATAGCAGTGGGCTCTGTAGCTACCTGCAGCAGAATAGCAGTGGGCTCTGTAGCTACCTGCAGCAGAATAGCAGTGTGCTCTGTAGCTACCTGCAGCAGAATATCAGTGGGCTCTGTAGCAGAATAGCAGTGTGCTCTGTATCTACCTGCAGCAGAATAGCAGTGTGCTCTGTAGCTACCTGCAGCAGAATATCAGTGTGCTCTGTAGCTACCTGCAGCAGAATATCAGTGGGCTCTGTAGCAGAATAGCAGTGTGCTCTGTAGCTACCTGCAGAAGAATAGCAGTGTGCTCTGTAGCAGAATAGCAGTGTGCTCTGTAGCTAACTGCAGCAGAATAGCAGTGTGCTCTGTAGCTACCTGCAGCAGAATATCAGTGGGCTCTGTAGCAGAATAGCAGTGTGCTCTGTAGCTACCTGCAGCAGAATAGCAGTGGGCTCTGTAGCTACCTGCAGCAGAATAGCAGTGTGCTCTGTAGCTACCTGCAGCAGAATAGCAGTGTGCTCTGTAGCTACCTTCAGCAGAATATCAGTGTGCTCTGTAGCTACCTGCAGCAGAATATCAGTGGGCTCTGTAGCGGAATAGCAGTGGGCTCTGTAACTACCTGCAGCAGAATAGCAGTGTACTCTGTTGCTACCTGCAGCAGAATAGCAGTGTGCTCTGCAGCAGAATAGCAGTGTGCTCTGTAGCAGAATAGCAGTGTGCTCTGTAGCTACCTGCAGCAGAATAGCAGTGTGCTCTTTAGCTACCTGCAGCAGAATATCAGTGGGCTCTGTAGCAGAATAGCAGTGTGCTCTGTAGCTACCTGCAGCAGAATAGCAGTGGGCTCTGTAGCTACCTGCAGCAGAATAGCAGTCGGCTCTGTAGCTACCTGCAGCAGAATAGCAGTGTGCTCTGTAGCTACCTGCAGCAGAATAGCAGTGTGCTCTGTAGCTACCTGCAGCAGAATAGCAGTGTGCTCTGTAGCTACCTGCAGAAGAATAGCAGTGTGCTCTGTAGCTACCTGCAGCAGAATATCAGTGGGCTCTGTAGCAGAATAGCAGTGGGCTCTGTAGCTACCTGTAGCAGAATAGCAGTGGGCTCTGTAGCTACCTGCAGCAGAATAGCAGTGTTCTCTGTAGCTACCTGCAGCAGAATAGCAGTGTGCTCTGTAGCTACCTGCAGCAGAATAGCAGTGTGCTCTGTAGCTACCTGCAGAAGAATAGCAGTGTGCTCTGTAGCTTCCTGCAGCAGAATATCAGTGGGCTCTGTAGCAGAATAGCAGTGGGCTCTGTAGCTACCTGCAGCAGAATAGCAGTGGGCTCTGTAGCTACCTGCAGCAGAATAGCAGTGTGCTCTGTAGCTACCTGCAGCAGAATATCAGTGGGCTCTGTAGCAGAATAGCAGTGTGCTCTGTATCTACCTGCAGCAGAATAGCAGTGTGCTCTGTAGCTACCTGCAGCAGAATATCAGTGTGCTCTGTAGCTACCTGCAGCAGAATATCAGTGGGCTCTGTAGCAGAATAGCAGTGTGCTCTGTAGCTACCTGCAGCAGAATAGCAGTGTGCTCTGTAGCAGAATAGCAGTGTGCTCTGTAGCTAACTGCAGCAGAATAGCAGTGTGCTCTGTAGCTACCTGCAGCAGAATATCAGTGGGCTCTTTAGCAGAATAGCAGTGTGCTCTGTAGCTACCTGCAGCAGAATAGCAGTGGGCTCTGTAGCTACCTGCAGCAGAATAGCAGTGTGCTCTGTAGCTACCTGCAGCAGAATAGCAGTGTGCTCTGTAGCTACCTGCAGCAGAATAGCAGTGTTCTCTGTAGCTACCTGCAGCAGAATATCAGTGGGCTCTGTAGCTACCTGCAACAGAATAGCAGTGTGCTCTGTAGCTACCTGCAGCAGAATATCAGTGGGCTCTGTAGCAGAATAGCAGTTTGCTCTGTAGCTACCTGCAGCAGAATAGCAGTGTGCTCTGTAGCAGAATAGCAGTGTGCTCAATAGCTACCTGCAGCAGAATAGCAGTGTGCTCTGTAGCTACGTGCAGCAGAATAACAGTGGGCTCTGTAGCAGAATAGCAGTGTGCTCTGTAGCTACCTGCAGCAGAATAGCAGTGTGCTCTGTAGCTTCCTGCAGCAGAATAGCAGTGGGCTCTGTAGCAGAATAGCAGTGTGCTCTGTAGCTACCTGCAGCAGAATAGCAGTGTGCTCTGTAGCAGAATAGCAGTGGGCTCTGTAGCTACCTGCAGCAGAATAGCAGTGTGCTCTGTAGCTACCTGCAGCAGAATAGCAGTGTGCTCTGTAGCTACCTGCAGCGGAATAGCAGTGTGCTCTGTAGCTACCTGCAGCAGAATAGCAGTGTGCTCTGTAGCTACCTGCAGCAGAATAGCAGTGTGCTCTGTAGCTACCTGCAGCAGAATAGCAATGTGCTCTGTAGCAGAATAGCAGTGGGCTCCATAGCTACCTGCAGCAGAATAGCAGTGGGCTCTGTAGCTACCTGCAGCAGAAGAGCAGTGTGCTCTGTAGCTACCTGCAGCAGAATAGCAGTGTGCTCTGTAGCTACCTGCAGCAGAATAGCAGTGTGCTCTGTAGCTACCTGCAGCAGAATAGCAGTGTGCTCTGTAGCTAACTGCAGCAGAATAGCAGTGGGCTCTGTAGCTACCTGCAGCAGAATAGCAGTGTGCTCTGTAGCTACATGCAGCAGAATAGCAGTGTGCTCTGTAGCTACCTGCAGCAGAATATCAGTGGGCTCTGTAGCTACCTGCAGCAGAATAGCAGTGTGCTCTGTAGCTACCTGCAGAAGAATAGCAGTGGGCTCTGTAGCTACCTGCAGCAGAATAGCAGTGTGCTCTGTAGCTACCTTCAGCTGAATATCAGTGTGCTCTGTAGCTACCTACAGCAGAATATCAGTGGGCTCTGTAGCAGAATAGCAGTGGGCTCTGTAGCTACCTGCAGCGGAATAGCAGTGTGCTCTGTAGCTACCTGCAGCAGAATAGCAGTGCGCTCTGTAGCTACCTGCAGCAGAATAGCAGTGTGCTCTGTAGCTACCTGCTGCAGAATAGCAGTGTGCTCTGTAGCTACCTGCAGCAGAATAACAGTGTGCTCTGTAGCTACCTGCAGCAGAATAACAGTGTGCTCTGTAGCAGAATAGCAGTGGGCTCCGTACCTACCTGCAGCAGAATAGCAGTGGGCTCCGTAGCTACCTGCAGCAGAAGAGCAGTGTGCTCCGTAGCTACCTGCAGCAGAATAGCAGTGTGCTCTGTAGCTACCTGCAGCAGAATAGCAGTGTGCTCTGTAGCTACCTGCAGCAGAATATCAGTGGGCTCTGTTGCTACCTGCAGCAGAATAGCAGTGTGCTCTGTAGCTACCTGCAGAAGAATAGCAGTGGGCTCTGTAGCTACCTGCAGCAGAATAGCAGTGTACTCTGTAGCTACCTGCAGCAGAATAGCAGTGTGCTCTGCAGCAGAATAGCAGTGTGCTCTGTAGCAGAATAGCAGTGTGCTCTTTAGCTACCTGCAGCAGAATATCAGTGGGCTCTGTAGCAGAATAGCAGTGTGCTCTGTAGCTACCTGCAGCAGAATAGCAGTGGGCTCTGTAGCTACCTGCAGCAGAATAGCAGTGGGCTCTGTAGCTACCTGCAGCAGAATAGCAGTGTGCTCTGTAGCTACCTGCAGCAGAATAGCAGTGTGCTCTGTAGCTACCTGCAGCAGAATAGCAGTGTGCTCTGTAGCTACCTGCAGAAGAATAGCAGTGTGCTCTGTAGCTACCTGCAGCAGAATATCAGTGGGCTCTGTAGCAGAATACCAGTGGGCTCTGTAGCTACCTGCAGCAGAATAGCAGTGGGCTCTGTAGCTACCTGCAGCAGAATAGCAGTGTTCTCTGTAGCTACCTGCAGAAGAATAGCAGTGTGCTCTGTAGCTACCTGCAGCAGAATAGCAGTGTGCTCTGTAGCTACCTGCAGCAGAATAGCAGTGTGATCTGTAGCTTCCTGCAGCAGAATATCAGTGGGCTCTGTAGCAGAATAGCAGTGGGCTCTGTAGCTACCTGCAGCAGAATAGCAGTGGGCTCTGTAGCTACCTGCAGCAGAATAGCAGTGTGGTCTGTAGCTACCTGCAGCAGAATATCAGTGGGCTCTGTAGCAGAATAGCAGTGTGCTCTGTATCTACCTGCAGCAGAATAGCAATGTGCTCTGTAGCTACCTGCAGCAGAATATCAGTGTGCTCTGTAGCTACCTGCAGCAGAATATCAGTGGGCTCTGTAGCAGAATAGCAGTGTGCTCTGTAGCTACCTGCAGAAGAATAGCAGTGTGCTCTGTAGCAGAATAGCAGTGTGCTCTGTAGCTAACTGCAGCAGAATAGCAGTGTGCTCTGTAGCTACCTGCAGCAGAATATCAGTGGGCTCTGTAGCAGAATAGCAGTGTGCTCTGTAGCTACCTGCAGCAGAATAGCAGTGGGCTCTGTAGCTACCTGCAGCAGAATAGCAGTGTGCTCTGTAGCTACCTGCAGCAGAATAGCAGTGTGCTCTGTAGCTACCTTCAGCAGAATATCAGTGTGCTCTGTAGCTACATGCAGCAGAATATCAGTGGGCTCTGTAGCGGAATAGCAGTGGGCTCTGTAACTACCTGCAGCAGAATAGCAGTGTACTCTGTTGCTACCTGCAGCAGAATAGCAGTGTGCTCTGCAGCAGAATAGCAATGTGCTCTGTAGCAGAATAGCAGTGTGCTCTGTAGCTACCTGCAGCAGAATAGCAGTGTGCTCTTTAGCTACCTGCAGCAGAATATCAGTGGGCTCTGTAGCAGAATAGCAGTGTGCTCTGTAGCTACCTGCAGCAGAATAGCAGTGGGCTCTGTAGCTACCTGCAGCAGAATAGCAGTCGGCTCTGTAGCTACCTGCAGCAGAATAGCAGTGTGCTCTGTAGCTACCTGCAGCAGAATAGCAGTGTGCTCTGTAGCTACCTGCAGCAGAATAGCAGTGTGCTCTGTAGCTACCTGCAGAAGAATAGCAGTGTGCTCTGTAGCTACCTGCAGCAGAATATCAGTGGGCTCTGTAGCAGAATAGCAGTGGGCTCTGTAGCTACCTGTAGCAGAATAGCAGTGGGCTCTGTAGCTACCTGCAGCAGAATAGCAGTGTTCTCTGTAGCTACCTGCAGCAGAATAGCAGTGTGCTCTGTAGCTACCTGCAGCAGAATAGCAGTGTGCTCTGTAGCTACCTGCAGAAGAATAGCAGTGTGCTCTGTAGCTTCCTGCAGCAGAATATCAGTGGGCTCTGTAGCAGAATAGCAGTGGGCTCTGTAGCTACCTGCAGCAGAATAGCAGTGGGCTCTGTAGCTACCTGCAGCAGAATAGCAGTGTGCTCTGTAGCTACCTGCAGCAGAATATCAGTGGGCTCTGTAGCAGAATAGCAGTGTGCTCTGTATCTACCTGCAGCAGAATAGCAGTGTGCTCTGTAGCTACCTGCAGCAGAATATCAGTGTGCTCTGTAGCTACCTGCAGCAGAATATCAGTGGGCTCTGTAGCAGAATAGCAGTGTGCTCTGTAGCTACCTGCAGCAGAATAGCAGTGTGCTCTGTAGCAGAATAGCAGTGTGCTCTGTAGCTAACTGCAGCAGAATAGCAGTGTGCTCTGTAGCTACCTGCAGCAGAATATCAGTGGGCTCTTTAGCAGAATAGCAGTGTGCTCTGTAGCTACCTGCAGCAGAATAGCAGTGGGCTCTGTAGCTACCTGCAGCAGAATAGCAGTGTGCTCTGTAGCTACCTGCAGCAGAATAGCAGTGTGCTCTGTAGCTACCTGCAGCAGAATAGCAGTGTTCTCTGTAGCTACCTGCAGCAGAATATCAGTGGGCTCTGTAGCTACCTGCAACAGAATAGCAGTGTGCTCTGTAGCTACCTGCAGCAGAATATCAGTGGGCTCTGTAGCAGAATAGCAGTTTGCTCTGTAGCTACCTGCAGCAGAATAGCAGTGTGCTCTGTAGCAGAATAGCAGTGTGCTCAATAGCTACCTGCAGCAGAATAGCAGTGTGCTCTGTAGCTACGTGCAGCAGAATAACAGTGGGCTCTGTAGCAGAATAGCAGTGTGCTCTGTAGCTACCTGCAGCAGAATAGCAGTGTGCTCTGTAGCTTCCTGCAGCAGAATAGCAGTGGGCTCTGTAGCAGAATAGCAGTGTGCTCTGTAGCTACCTGCAGCAGAATAGCAGTGTGCTCTGTAGCAGAATAGCAGTGGGCTCTGTAGCTACCTGCAGCAGAATAGCAGTGTGCTCTGTAGCTACCTGCAGCAGAATAGCAGTGTGCTCTGTAGCTACCTGCAGCGGAATAGCAGTGTGCTCTGTAGCTACCTGCAGCAGAATAGCAGTGTGCTCTGTAGCTACCTGCAGCAGAATAGCAGTGTGCTCTGTAGCTACCTGCAGCAGAATAGCAATGTGCTCTGTAGCAGAATAGCAGTGGGCTCCATAGCTACCTGCAGCAGAATAGCAGTGGGCTCTGTAGCTACCTGCAGCAGAAGAGCAGTGTGCTCTGTAGCTACCTGCAGCAGAATAGCAGTGTGCTCTGTAGCTACCTGCAGCAGAATAGCAGTGTGCTCTGTAGCTACCTGCAGCAGAATAGCAGTGTGCTCTGTAGCTAACTGCAGCAGAATAGCAGTGGGCTCTGTAGCTACCTGCAGCAGAATAGCAGTGTGCTCTGTAGCTACCTGCAGCAGAATAGCAGTGTTCTCTGTAGCTACCTGCAGCAGAATATCAGTGGGCTCTGTAGCTACCTGCAACAGAATAGCAGTGTGCTCTGTAGCTACCTGCAGCAGAATATCAGTGGGCTCTGTAGCAGAATAGCAGTGTGCTCTGTAGCTACCTGCAGCAGAATAGCAGTGTGCTCTGTAGCAGAATAGCAGTGTGCTCTGTAGCTACCTGCAGCAGAATAGCAGTGTGCTCTGTAGCTACGTGCAGCAGAATATCAGTGGGCTCTGTAGCAGAATAGCAGTGTGCTCTGTAGCTACCTGCAGCAGAATAGCAGTGTGCTCTGTAGCTACCTGCAGCAGAATAGCAGTGGGCTCTGTAGCAGAATAGCAGTGTGCTCTGTAGCTACCTGCAGCAGAATAGCAGTGTGCTCTGTAGCAGAATAGCAGTGGGCTCTGTAGCTACCTGCAGCAGAATAGCAGTGTGCTCTGTAGCTACCTGCAGCAGAATAGCAGTGTGCTCTGTAGCTACCTGCAGCGGAATAGCAGTGTGCTCTGTAGCTACCTGCAGCAGAATAGCAGTGTGCTCTGTAGCTACCTGCAGCAGAATAGCAGTGTGCTCTGTAGCTACCTGCAGCAGAATAGCAATGTGCTCTGTAGCAGAATAGCAGTGGGCTCCATAGCTACCTGCAGCAGAATAGCAGTGGGCTCTGTAGCTACCTGCAGCAGAAGAGCAGTGTGCTCTGTAGCTACCTGCAGCAGAATAGCAGTGTGCTCTGTAGCTACCTGCAGCAGAATAGCAGTGTGCTCTGTAGCTACCTGCAGCAGAATAGCAGTGTGCTCTGTAGCTAACTGCAGCAGAATAGCAGTGGGCTCTGTAGCTACCTGCAACAGAATAGCAGTGGCCTCTGTAGCTACCTGCAGCAGAATAGCAGTGTGCTCTGTAGCTACCTGCAGCAGAATAGCAATGTGCTCTGTAGCTACCTGCAGAAGAATATCAGTGGGCTCTGTAGCAGAATAGCAGTGGGCTCTGTAGCTACCTGCAGCAGAATAGCAGTGTGCTCTGTTGCTACCTGCAACAGAAGAGCAGTGTGCTCTGTAGCTACCTGCAGCAGAATATCAGTGGGCTCTGTAGCAGTATAGCAGTGGGCTCTGTAGCTACCTGCAGCAGAATAGCAGTGTGCTCTGTAGCTACCTGCAGCAGAATTGCAGTGTGCTCTGTAGCTACCTGCAGCAGAATAGCAGTGTGCTCTGTAGCTACCTGCAGCAGAATATCAGTGGGCTCTGCAGCAGAATAGCAGTGTGCTCTGTAGCAGAATAGCAGTGTGCTCTGTAGCTACCTGCAGCAGAATATCAGTGGGCTCTGTAGCAGAATAGCAGTGTGCTCTGTAGCTACCTGCAGCAGAATAGCAGTGTGCTCTGTAGCTACCTGCAGCAGAATAGCAGTGTGCTCTGTAACTACCTGCAGCAGAATAGCACTGTGCTCTGCAGCTACCTGCAGCAGAATAGCACTGTGCTCTGTAGCAGAATAGCAGTGTGCTCTGTAGCTACCTGCAGCAGAATAGCAGTGTGCTCTGTAGCTACCTGCAGCAGAATAGCAGTGTGCTCTGTAGCAGAATAGCAGTGTGCTCTGTAGCTACCTGCAGCAGAATAGCAGTCTGCTCTGTAGCTACCTGCAGCAGAATATCAGTGTGCTCTGTAGCTACCTGCAGCAGAATATCAGTGGGCTCTGTAGCAGAATAGCAGTGTGCTCTGTAGCTACCTGCAGCAGAATAGCAGTGTGCTCTGTAGCTACCTGCAGCAGAATATCAGTGTGCTCTGTAGCTACCTGCAGCAGAATATCAGTGGGCTCTGTAGCAGAATAGCAGTGTGCTCTGTAGCTACCTGCAGAAGAATAGCAGTGTGCTCTGTAGCAGAATAGCAGTGTGCTCTGTAGCTAACTGCAGCAGAATAGCAGTGTGCTCTGTAGCTACCTGCAGCAGAATATCAGTGGGCTCTGTAGCAGAATAGCAGTGTGCTCTGTAGCTACCTGCAGCAGAATAGCAGTGGGCTCTGTAGCTACCTGCAGCAGAATAGCAGTGTGCTCTGTAGCTACCTGCAGCAGAATAGCAGTGTGCTCTGTAGCTACCTTCAGCAGAATATCAGTGTGCTCTGTAGCTACATGCAGCAGAATATCAGTGGGCTCTGTAGCGGAATAGCAGTGGGCTCTGTAACTACCTGCAGCAGAATAGCAGTGTACTCTGTTGCTACCTGCAGCAGAATAGCAGTGTGCTCTGCAGCAGAATAGCAATGTGCTCTGTAGCAGAATAGCAGTGTGCTCTGTAGCTACCTGCAGCAGAATAGCAGTGTGCTCTTTAGCTACCTGCAGCAGAATATCAGTGGGCTCTGTAGCAGAATAGCAGTGTGCTCTGTAGCTACCTGCAGCAGAATAGCAGTGGGCTCTGTAGCTACCTGCAGCAGAATAGCAGTCGGCTCTGTAGCTACCTGCAGCAGAATAGCAGTGTGCTCTGTAGCTACCTGCAGCAGAATAGCAGTGTGCTCTGTAGCTACCTGCAGCAGAATAGCAGTGTGCTCTGTAGCTACCTGCAGAAGAATAGCAGTGTGCTCTGTAGCTACCTGCAGCAGAATATCAGTGGGCTCTGTAGCAGAATAGCAGTGGGCTCTGTAGCTACCTGTAGCAGAATAGCAGTGGGCTCTGTAGCTACCTGCAGCAGAATAGCAGTGTTCTCTGTAGCTACCTGCAGCAGAATAGCAGTGTGCTCTGTAGCTACCTGCAGCAGAATAGCAGTGTGCTCTGTAGCTACCTGCAGAAGAATAGCAGTGTGCTCTGTAGCTTCCTGCAGCAGAATATCAGTGGGCTCTGTAGCAGAATAGCAGTGGGCTCTGTAGCTACCTGCAGCAGAATAGCAGTGGGCTCTGTAGCTACCTGCAGCAGAATAGCAGTGTGCTCTGTAGCTACCTGCAGCAGAATATCAGTGGGCTCTGTAGCAGAATAGCAGTGTGCTCTGTATCTACCTGCAGCAGAATAGCAGTGTGCTCTGTAGCTACCTGCAGCAGAATATCAGTGTGCTCTGTAGCTACCTGCAGCAGAATATCAGTGGGCTCTGTAGCAGAATAGCAGTGTGCTCTGTAGCTACCTGCAGCAGAATAGCAGTGTGCTCTGTAGCAGAATAGCAGTGTGCTCTGTAGCTAACTGCAGCAGAATAGCAGTGTGCTCTGTAGCTACCTGCAGCAGAATATCAGTGGGCTCTGTAGCAGAATAGCAGTGTGCTCTGTAGCTACCTGCAGCAGAATAGCAGTGGGCTCTGTAGCTACCTGCAGCAGAATAGCAGTGTGCTCTGTAGCTACCTGCAGCAGAATAGCAGTGTGCTCTGTAGCTACCTGCAGCAGAATAGCAGTGTTCTCTGTAGCTACCTGCAGCAGAATATCAGTGGGCTCTGTAGCTACCTGCAACAGAATAGCAGTGTGCTCTGTAGCTACCTGCAGCAGAATATCAGTGGGCTCTGTAGCAGAATAGCAGTTTGCTCTGTAGCTACCTGCAGCAGAATAGCAGTGTGCTCTGTAGCAGAATAGCAGTGTGCTCAATAGCTACCTGCAGCAGAATAGCAGTGTGCTCTGTAGCTACGTGCAGCAGAATAACAGTGGGCTCTGTAGCAGAATAGCAGTGTGCTCTGTAGCTACCTGCAGCAGAATAGCAGTGTGCTCTGTAGCTTCCTGCAGCAGAATAGCAGTGGGCTCTGTAGCAGAATAGCAGTGTGCTCTGTAGCTACCTGCAGCAGAATAGCAGTGTGCTCTGTAGCAGAATAGCAGTGGGCTCTGTAGCTACCTGCAGCAGAATAGCAGTGTGCTCTGTAGCTACCTGCAGCAGAATAGCAGTGTGCTCTGTAGCTACCTGCAGCGGAATAGCAGTGTGCTCTGTAGCTACCTGCAGCAGAATAGCAGTGTGCTCTGTAGCTACCTGCAGCAGAATAGCAGTGTGCTCTGTAGCTACCTGCAGCAGAATAGCAATGTGCTCTGTAGCAGAATAGCAGTGGGCTCCATAGCTACCTGCAGCAGAATAGCAGTGGGCTCTGTAGCTACCTGCAGCAGAAGAGCAGTGTGCTCTGTAGCTACCTGCAGCAGAATAGCAGTGTGCTCTGTAGCTACCTGCAGCAGAATAGCAGTGTGCTCTGTAGCTACCTGCAGCAGAATAGCAGTGTGCTCTGTAGCTAACTGCAGCAGAATAGCAGTGGGCTCTGTAGCTACCTGCAGCAGAATAGCAGTGTGCTCTGTAGCTACCTGCAGCAGAATAGCAGTGTTCTCTGTAGCTACCTGCAGCAGAATATCAGTGGGCTCTGTAGCTACCTGCAACAGAATAGCAGTGTGCTCTGTAGCTACCTGCAGCAGAATATCAGTGGGCTCTGTAGCAGAATAGCAGTGTGCTCTGTAGCTACCTGCAGCAGAATAGCAGTGTGCTCTGTAGCAGAATAGCAGTGTGCTCTGTAGCTACCTGCAGCAGAATAGCAGTGTGCTCTGTAGCTACGTGCAGCAGAATATCAGTGGGCTCTGTAGCAGAATAGCAGTGTGCTCTGTAGCTACCTGCAGCAGAATAGCAGTGTGCTCTGTAGCTACCTGCAGCAGAATAGCAGTGGGCTCTGTAGCAGAATAGCAGTGTGCTCTGTAGCTACCTGCAGCAGAATAGCAGTGTGCTCTGTAGCAGAATAGCAGTGGGCTCTGTAGCTACCTGCAGCAGAATAGCAGTGTGCTCTGTAGCTACCTGCAGCAGAATAGCAGTGTGCTCTGTAGCTACCTGCAGCGGAATAGCAGTGTGCTCTGTAGCTACCTGCAGCAGAATAGCAGTGTGCTCTGTAGCTACCTGCAGCAGAATAGCAGTGTGCTCTGTAGCTACCTGCAGCAGAATAGCAATGTGCTCTGTAGCAGAATAGCAGTGGGCTCCATAGCTACCTGCAGCAGAATAGCAGTGGGCTCTGTAGCTACCTGCAGCAGAAGAGCAGTGTGCTCTGTAGCTACCTGCAGCAGAATAGCAGTGTGCTCTGTAGCTACCTGCAGCAGAATAGCAGTGTGCTCTGTAGCTACCTGCAGCAGAATAGCAGTGTGCTCTGTAGCTAACTGCAGCAGAATAGCAGTGGGCTCTGTAGCTACCTGCAACAGAATAGCAGTGGCCTCTGTAGCTACCTGCAGCAGAATAGCAGTGTGCTCTGTAGCTACCTGCAGCAGAATAGCAATGTGCTCTGTAGCTACCTGCAGAAGAATATCAGTGGGCTCTGTAGCAGAATAGCAGTGGGCTCTGTAGCTACCTGCAGCAGAATAGCAGTGTGCTCTGTTGCTACCTGCAACAGAAGAGCAGTGTGCTCTGTAGCTACCTGCAGCAGAATATCAGTGGGCTCTGTAGCAGTATAGCAGTGGGCTCTGTAGCTACCTGCAGCAGAATAGCAGTGTGCTCTGTAGCTACCTGCAGCAGAATTGCAGTGTGCTCTGTAGCTACCTGCAGCAGAATAGCAGTGTGCTCTGTAGCTACCTGCAGCAGAATATCAGTGGGCTCTGCAGCAGAATAGCAGTGTGCTCTGTAGCAGAATAGCAGTGTGCTCTGTAGCTACCTGCAGCAGAATATCAGTGGGCTCTGTAGCAGAATAGCAGTGTGCTCTGTAGCTACCTGCAGCAGAATAGCAGTGTGCTCTGTAGCTACCTGCAGCAGAATAGCAGTGTGCTCTGTAACTACCTGCAGCAGAATAGCACTGTGCTCTGCAGCTACCTGCAGCAGAATAGCACTGTGCTCTGTAGCAGAATAGCAGTGTGCTCTGTAGCTACCTGCAGCAGAATAGCAGTGTGCTCTGTAGCTACCTGCAGCAGAATAGCAGTGTGCTCTGTAGCAGAATAGCAGTGTGCTCTGTAGCTACCTGCAGCAGAATAGCAGTCTGCTCTGTAGCTACCTGCAGCAGAATATCAGTGTGCTCTGTAGCTACCTGCAGCAGAATATCAGTGGGCTCTGTAGCAGAATAGCAGTGTGCTCTGTAGCTACCTGCAGCAGAATAGCAGTGTGCTCTGTAGCTACCTGTAGCAGAATATCAGTGGGCTCTGTAGCAGAATAGCAGTGGGCTCTGTAGCTACCTGCAGCAGAATATCAGTGTGTTCTGTAGCTACCTGCAGCAGAATAGCAGTGTGCTCTTTAGCAGAATAGCAGTGTGCTCTGTAGCTACCTGCAGCAGAATAGCAGTGTGCTCTGTAGCTACCTGCAGCAGAATAGCAGTGGGCTCTGTAGCTACCTGCAGCAGAATAGCAGTGTGCTCTGTAGCTACCTGCAGCAGAATAGCAGTGTGCTCTGTAGCTACCTGCAGCAGAATAGGTCCCGTGTGGCTCAGTTGGTAGAGCATGGTGTTTGCAACGCCAGGGTTGTGGGTTCGATTCCCACGGGGGACCAGTACGGAGGAAAAATGTATGAAATGTATGCATTCACTACTGTACGTCGCTCTGGATAAGAGCGTCTGCTAAATGACTAAAATGTAAATGTAAGTAATAGCAGTGGGCTCTGTAGCAGAATAGCAGTGTGCTCTGTAGCAACCTGCAGCAGAATAGCAGTGTGCTCTGTAGCAGAATAGTAGTGGACTCTGTGTCTTCTAGGACCTCAGAGATGAAAGGTAACGATGGGGACACTAATTCTGTGACATCACTATTGTCAGTCTTGTACTGTGGTGACAGGATCCTGTTATGATTTCAACACCTCACCCTGGGAGAGTAATGTTAACCTTGCTGTTAGTGAATGTCTTCCTATTAAATCTGAAAAAAGGTTATGCTAAAGCCTCATGACGGTTTGAATCCACCCGTCCTTGTCCATAATGTTACAGCTGGTGTTCCCTGTGGGACTTACACATCCCGCGTCGCAAGAATGTTCTGTTTATCTTGTTGCCTGTATAGGTGTTGAATGAATGTCTTTCTATTTGACTGAATTAGTTCAATCTAAAGCAAGGTTATTATATTGCATCATGACCGTATGAGATCTCAACCGTGTTCATATGTTTACCTTTGTTCTTCCCAGTCTGTGACTTACTTAGCTCAGCCCATGTTGCCAGAATGTTTACCCTCTTCCCTAGAGCGGTAAACAAATGTCCTATTTAAATACGAGGTTTCATCCTGAGACAAGGTTATGCTATGAATCCAACGTCGTCCATAATGTTACCTCTGGTCTTCCCACTGGGACTTCTACACACCACCTGCCAGAGTTTAGCTGTTACCTATATTTATCATTTTCACTGAGGCAAAGCACTCACTGTTCACTTCTATTTACCTCTGGTCTGCCTGGTCAGTGTGACTGTTACACTCTTAGAAAAAAATGTGCTAAGTTGAACCATGTAGAGTTATTTGGTTTGTCCCCATAGGGGAATGCTTTTTGGTTGCTAGGTAGAACACTTTGCTGAGGGTTCTACCTAGAACCTTCTAATTAGGGTTCGTCATAGAACCCTCTAGTCTAAATGGTTCTATCTAGAACCCTCTATAAATGGTTCCTACAAGAACCCTTTTATCATCTAAAGGTTCTTCGTAGAATCCTCTGAGCGGTTCCACCAGCCTTTAATTAGTTATTAAAATTAAACTCTTTATGACAATACATTACATAAGGAATACCTTCCTAATATTGAGTCACACCCCTTTTTGCCCTCAGAACAGCCTCAATTCGTTGAGGCATGGACTACAAGGCATCGAACGCATTCCACAGGGATGCTGGCCTGTGTTGACTCCAATACTTCCCAAAGTTGTGTCAAGTTGGCTGGATGTCCTTTGGGTGGTGGATTATTCTTGATAGATGGGAAATTGTTCAGTGTGAAAAGCCCAGCAGTGTTGCATTTCTTGACACACTCAAACCGGTGCGCCTGGTACCTACATTTTACATTTTTAGTCATTTAGCAGACGCTCTTATCCAGAGCGACTTACAGTAGTGAATGCATACATTTTAAAAAAAACAAATTGTACTGGCCCCCCCGTGGGAATGGAACCCACAACCCTGGCGTTGCAAACACCATGCTCTACCAACTGTGCCACACCTACTACCATACCCCGTTCAAAGGGACTTTGAATATATTTTGTCTTGCCCATTCATCCTCTGAATGGCACACAATCCATGTCTGTCTCCTCCCCTTGATCTACACTGAATTGTGTATGTGAAGTGGATTTAACATGTGACATCAATAAGGATCATAGTTATCAACTGGATATGTTAACTCTCTTGAAGTGCCCTGTTGATTAAGGTCTTGTAAGTAAGCATTTCACGGTAAAGTCTACACTTGTTGTATTCGGCACATGTGACCAATAAAGTTTGATTTGATAGTATATGTCATTGAAAAAACATGTTTTGAAGACTCAGCGTATATCATGAGGCCTTTTTGAGGGCATAGTCATACCCTAAGAAACACCTGGTTTACAGGCCACATTATGCTGGTGTGCAAAGTGATGCTTAATTCCTATTGCAATCCAGCCAGAGGATTAACAATTTGAATTTTTACTCACCTACAACCTGCATTCAGAATGACTGCCATGGTAGGAAAGATTTATAATCGAGATTACTGTAGTTCTTTCTATCGTGTTATTGACCGTACGCTTGTTTGCGTAACTCTGTGTTGTTGTTTTTGTCTCACTGCTTTGCTTTATCTTGGCCAGGTCGCAGTTGTAAATGAGAACTTGTTCTCAACTGGCCTACCTGGTTAAATAAAGGTGAAATAAAAATACAATTAAAACCATGTTAATTGGCTCAGCCATCTCAGTAATGAGTGCAATAAGTCCAACTACTAACAGATTAGATTAGTTTGGGAAATGTATTATAAACAATTCTAAAAATCAACCTGCAATAGAGCATGCTGGGAAAATGTGATAATGTGTGTGGTTTTGAGTGTTTTACCTTACGCAGAGTAAAAATGACACATGCACCTCTAGTTCACCAACACAGTTTTTTTTTTACACCACTGAGTGTTAATTTACCTCTTTGTTACACTGGAAAACCAACATTTGGTATCACTGGCCAATTTGCTGGGCACAAATATTCTTATATAGGTACAGTTTAAAACATTCTTACACCTATCTTTTTAAACTCTAGAGGGTTCAAGTTTAAACACTGAGGTAAACACTCATGCTCAAAGAACTATTTAAAAGAAATGGAAAAAATATGAAGTTTATTCAGATTTAGAAGGGTTCTACACAGAATCATTCTTTTTTTTAAATTTTATTTCACCTTTATTTAACCAGGTAGGCCAGTTGAGGACAAGTTCTCATTTACAACTGCGACCTGGCCAAGATAAAGCAAAGCAGTGCGACATAAACAACAACATAGTTACACATGGAATAAACAAACGTACAGTCAATAACACAATAGAAAACAATCTATATACAGTGTGTGCAAATGAGTTAACATTAGGGAGGTAAGGCAATAAATAGGCCGTAGTGGCGAAGTAATTACAATTTAACAATTAAACACTGGAGTGATAGATGTTCAGAAGATGAATGTGCAAGTAGAGATACTGGGGTGCAAAGGAGCAAAAATAATAATATGGGGCTGAGGTAGTTGGATGGGCTATTTACAGATGGGCTATGTACATGTGAAATGATCTGTGAGCTGCTCTAACAGCTGATGCTTAAAGTTAGTGAGGGAGATATGTGTCTCCAGCTTCAGTGATTTTTGCAGTTCGTTCCAGTCATTGGCAGCAGAGAACTGGAAGGAAAGGTGGCCAAAGTAGGAATAGGCTTTGGGGGTGACCAGTGAAATATACCTGCTGGAGCGCGTGCAACGGGTGGGTGCTGCTATGGTGACCAGTGAGCTGAGATAAGGTGGGGCTTTACCTTGCCTTCCAAAGAATCCTTCTTGCCTTCCAAAGAGTCATCAAAGAACCCTTTCTTCCAAAAACTGTTCTTCTGATGAAAAGGGTTTTAGGTAGAATTTGCCCTACAAAGAACCCTCATTGTCCAAAAAGGTTGGGGTGACTGGAGGCTGAAGCTGCCTTCTGATACTTGCCCCCACTGCCCTACAGCCGGCCCAACATTAGAAGGTGAGGCGGGGCACTCTTCATTATAGAAATTATGCTTATTGTTGATCCATAATTTAGACATAATCTGACGTTTTATCAGAGACATGACCCAGCCCTCTGAGTCCAGTCGCCCCAGCATTGCCTTTTGAGTTCATCCCAGCTCAGGCACCAGTCCCCCTGGGCCAGCACAGCCCCCCTGGGCCAGCAGCAGCCCCCATGGCCAAGCAGCCCCATGGCCGTCCAGGTGCTGAGAAGGCACTAACAGCTAACAGAGGATGTGAATAATGCAGACAGCCAGCAGATTCTGGGGCAGTGACAATGAGTCAGCAACACAGAGGCAGTAGAGGGGGAGGCACTGCTCTCTCTCTCTGCTCAGTGTTCCTGGTCAGACAAACACACACACAGGAGAGCAGAGTGCTTTCACACAACAAGCACCTTACACACTCACAGCTGAAGTGATTTTGCACAATTGATATGTATTTTGGAATTATAAATAGTTTTATATATATCATTTTTTTGTAAGAAACAAGTATTACCTGAAGGTTGGAGTCTGTAATGGAAAAGAGAACATATAGGCTGTGGGCTACATGACTGGGAAAGTCACTGTAGGAAATCCAAAACGTTTTTTTAATAGCTTGTGTGAGTGAGTGTGCTGGGTTAGCTTTGTCTTTGGCAGGGCCAGGAAAGAAATCTCAAACAAATAAGAAAATGATTGATTCACTCATTGATTGCTTTATTTTGCTGCAATGGTGTATTCATGCTAGTTACTGTAGTGCTTATTGCTATGTGAGAACAGGGAGACAGTAATGGACATGGTGATGAATTACACTCTGTAATAATGCGCTCATTGTTACTGTTTTTGCAGCAGCTTCTGCTCTGGGAGTTGAGTAGCAGTCAAACACACACACACACACACACACACACACACACACACACACACACACACACACACACACACACACACACACACACACACACACACACACACACACACACACACACACACACACACACACACACACACACACACACACACACACACACACACACACACACACACACACACACACACACACACACACACACACACACACACACACACACACACACACACACACACACACACACACACACACACACACACACACACACACACACACACACACACACACACACACACACACACACACACACACACACACACACACACACACACACACACACACACACACACACACACACACACACACACACACACACACACACACACACACACACACACACACACACACACACACACACACACACACACACACACACACACACACACACACACACACACACACACACACACACACACACACACACACACACACACACACACACACACACACACACACACACACACACACACACACACACACACACACACACACACACACACACACACACACACACACACACACACACACACACACACACACACACACACACACACACACACACACACACACACACACACACACACACACACACACACACACACACACACACACACACACACACACACACACACACACACACACACACACACACACACACACACACACACACACACACACACACACACACACACACACACACACACACACACACACACACACACACACACACACACACACACACACACACACACACACACACACACACACACACACACACACACACACACACACACACACACACACACACACACACACACACACACACACACACACACACACACACACACACACACACACACACACACACACACACACACACACACACACACACACACACACACACACACACACACAGCAGTCACTTAAAGGTCTGACATCCAGGTTTTCCTGCCTCCTAGAGGGACTGCTTGCTGCAAAATGTGTAGGGTATTCTCTCTAGCTGCTGTGCCTTATGTCTGTGCTGTCCTTGAATGCTCCTCTGTACCTGGTGGAGGGTACCATAATCCATCTCAGGATCACACACACAGAACGTTGCAAACACACACACATACTGTACATACACACAATCCATCTCAGAATCCCACACACACACACACACACACACAGGTTAACCCCCTAGAGTCGATGTCCGCCCCTTGCGAAAATCTAAATAGCATAATACAAAAAATCCCCATAAAAATCTGTCAATTTAAGCCACCTGCGGGGAAAGGTGACAGAGATAGAGCGGTGTTTGTCAGACCATGAAACATTCCGAAAATCGGTCTTCTCACAAAATCTCGTCTGTAGCGTCGGAATGTTTTGGCATACAAACTACCATATATTACTGTATATACCTACACAATTGTGTTCTCCGTTTTGCTCTACGACCCCCACAAGCGTCTTGTGGCTCGTCTGAAGTAGGTACAGCTGCCAACTTCTGTCTGTAACGTCCGAACAGTTTGGGCTACACACTAATATGACGCGTCTGTGGAAAGGTGAGACTCTCAGAAATATCATAGCCCCAAGACATGCTAACCTCTCACCATTACAAGAACAGGGAAGGTCAGCATTTTTGGGGGGGATATGATATTTGGGAGTCTGTCACTTTCTCACTCATTATTTTCACGATTCATTCAGGATCATCCGTCATCTTGGTAGCATTCACATTAATGTAGAAGTGTTTAGAAACATATTCTATTAATATAATATTATAATAAAAGTGACTCCAAAATGACACAATACATGATTTACCATTTATTTCTATTGGGCACAAAATCAACCAACACAAACAGCAAATGCATCCAACAAATTTGTAGTCACAAGTTTGAAGTAGTCATTACTTGCTATGAATATGGGACCAAATATTTCAAAAAGATTCTACTTGAATACACATATAAATGACATTTGTCCCAATACTTTCGGTCCCCTAAAATAGGGGGACTATGTACAAAAAGTGCTGTTTCACCCGATATGGATTCACCCGATATTGATGAAAATACTTTCCAATTAAAACTGACAGTCTGCACTTTAACCTCATAGGCAGTCATTGTATCATTTCAAATCCAAAGTGCTGGAGTGAAGTGCCAAAACAACAACAAAAAATTGTCACTGTCCCAATATATGCCATTTAGCAGTTGCTTTTCTCCAAAGTGACTTACAGTCATGCATACATTTTATGTATGGGTGGAATCAAACCCACTATCTTGGCATTTCAAGCACCATGCTCTACCAACTGAGCTACAGAGGACCACTGTGGTTGGAACTGAAATCTAGACACTGACTGTAGGTCTATAACCTCTCTCATAGCCTAATATAATATTAACTCCTGCAGAATTAAGCATTTCTTGCAGTAAACTGATACAGAAAATGTAGGCTACATTTTGACTCAGGAACAGCAGTAGAGAAATAGGATTTCTTTCTTTCAGCATCATGAGAGAACGAATGCGCGGTTAGGGATCGTCTGTAAAGGTGCTATCTTCATCAGCATCATAAAAGCTGATAGTGAAAAAGCATAAAATAAACATCCAAAATTAAATCAAAAACATGTTGGGTCATTTTTAACAACTTTACATTTTCTTAAAACGGTCTAAATCTTTCCCGCTCTTTTAGAGTTATAGCATTTTCTGCCCGGTCCCTAAACGTCTTTGCTGCATGAGAAAAGCAGAGATGAAAGAGGAAAGAGAAAACAAACTTTACCGATGTCAACTAGATTGAAGCATTCATTCTATCAATTTATGCCATTATTCTGCAAGGATTTATTAAGTCTAATTATAGACAAACTGACTAACAAATAGCATAACAAAATGTCAGATATTAGAAGCAGAAACATAGGCCTTTGAAAGAAGAAAAAAAATCTCCATCTCTGACAGTACAGCGCACATTCTGTTTTTGTTGCAGTCGGGCGCGGGCCTCAGATTTTCACTTTATCACATGCAGTCAGGCGGTTGCAGATGGGTTATTTCAATTGCTGGCGGGTGCAGGTGAACAAACAGCTGACCCGCGTATCACTAACACCCAATCCATCTCAGGATCATATGATGATGGCCAGATTATAATTACCTGGTGCAGGGGGTGCTAGGTGGTAAAACCTGTTGGGACAGACAGCTCTCTCTCAGCATCTCAGCAAAAAACACTCTTCCCATTTTTCAGCCCTGACAGACTATTTCCAAAATAGCACCCTATTCACTTAGTGCATTACTTTTGACCAGGTCCAGGCTCTCTAAAGCAGAGAGAGAGAGAGAGAGAGATTAGTCCTCTCTTGCTGCAAACTCACAACTCATAATCCTGTGGAAGGGGTTTACTGTAAATGTGCGTTTGCAGTCATGCAGCTCCCGTTGGCCCACAGCCCCACTGGCAGCACATATCCATTGTGTAATAATGAGTCTATAGGTCTGTTTGTGACTCAAAATGGGAAGTTGTTTATGAACTGCACATATCTGGTTTCCCTGAATTTGTTCTTTTCTCCTGGGTTTTCCTGTATAAGGTGAGTCATACTGTATTGCCAATCTTGGACATCATCATATCCAACCCTCACATCACGTTCGGCCGATTACAACTAATATTCATCCCTATTTATCTCCCCTAACACCACAGTTGTAGTATAACAACAAAGATATTCCCAAAGAGAATATTCCCATAGAGATACAAGAGAATGTGTTATATTTCATTCTGTGGCTATCCCTCTCAGAGGTCAAGACCAAGGACTCTGGCAAAAAGTCGCCGTCTGCGGAGGTTTTCCACAGAAGTATGTGAAGCGATGCAAAATCAATAGAGAGGGAGAGGAGACCTTAGATGAATGACTTTCACACTGTGGTCCAGACAGATAGAGAGCAAGCCGCACTGATGGGACTGCCTGCTATGTGATCTATGGGTGAGGAGTGAGAAGGGGGGGGGGGGCGCGGCGATGGAGATGGGGTAAGGAGGGGAGTGAGTAGGTCTTGTGAATAATGAGCCTTTTCTCCAGTGATTTATCCAAAGCACTAGACTTAGCCATAGAATCAAGAACTGTGGGCCTTGTCTAGATGTGCCTTGACCAATTAGAGGGATTGTAATGGGTTTGCATAGCTTTCTACTGTACTGTACATCTATGGTATGGCTGCACACATTGCACAGCCTACGTCAGCATTCGTTTGTGCACTCAGACGGTCTTTTCCTCTGTGGTTTCTATTGGCTAACCCCTTATGTGCTGCTGTGGTGCAGGGTGTAATGTGCAGCGATGCTGTAATCCAATCGGTAAATTCATATTAATGCCTGGGTTGGATGATGCTAACTTTCAGCTTTTCTCCCCCAGACAGGCCTGCTGACACTGCGTGATGTGTAGAGGGACTGTAAGATGAGATCTTCCTCCTGGGTTGGTATCGACAAGAACACATTCTAGACTGGTTTGCTGACCCAACAAGAACGGACTGGACTAGACTGGACTGGATCTAGCTTTAAGAACCAGCAAGATAATGCAAAGGAATGGAAGGACTTTTACTGTAGGTGAGTGGAAGGTTTACACCTTAGATGGCCGCTGTCCACTGTCATGTCGTGCTGAACCTTAGAATTATGATTCAGTCACTGTTTGCTTCAACGGTGCTGAATCGTAGATGGCCGCTGTTACAGATGGTTTGTTTACTTTAGCAGCGTTTTACCTTTTACGTATGTCATCACATATGGATGAATGAATGAATTGATGAATGGATGAATCAATGAAGATGTGGTTCAAGGCCACTCCACGCCTAGTAATCTATCCCTCATCTTGCTTTCCTTTTCTCCCTGGTCTGTCCTGAATCTCTCATCTATTTCTCATTTATTTCTTTGCTGTATTACTGCCGGGATGTAGAGCTGTCAGTGGCGTGAGGTAAAGAGTAGGCACATTTAACCGCCCTGCCTGACTTCCAACAAAAACCATTTTGGACTGCTGCGTCTCAAATGCCACCCTATTCATTATATAGTGCACTACTTTTGACCACGGCTCAAATGTGCCAGCCTGACAGCTCTACAAAGTAGTGCACTATATAGGGAATAGGGTGCCATTTGGGACAGGCCTGTGGATTTCCACAAGGACAAAGTAGGGGAAATATGTCCTTAATAATTAAGCAAGTGTGTCAGCAGCACAGCAGCTGCAGCCTGCCTCTCTTCTCTCTTTGATGGAGGTAATGCAGCGAGGAAGTGGGCCACAGTAGAAATGAATGTGGGGGGAGGGCTGGGGCTGTTACATACATATACACAAAGGTATGTACACATGCACACACACACACATACACACAAAGACACTCACACACACACAGACACACACACCCTTCCTTCCATCCTTCCTTCGGGGTTGGGTGGGGTAAAGGCGTAATAGTGAGTGGGGTGGGGTTAGGGAAATACACTATTCTACAGGAAGTGGAGGTACTACAGTATCGCTGTCAAAGCAGATTTTGTTCATGTAAACAGTTGATTGGACTGTTAGAGATATGCAAGAGGGTTATGTGCACTAATTATATATAATATAAACATTTTTGAATGCAGAAAACAAATCAAGTCAGCGAAGTCTGTCTGTGTCTATGAATTTCTATACACCTCACATATATTTCTGTGGTTTCATAAATACTGGCCACCACAAAATGCAGCTTCAGAAACTTTAGGGATTATGTAAGTGGGAATAACATTTCTTTACTGAAATCGATCTGGAATAGCAAGTAAGCCAGAAGTCTGACTCAGGAAAAACAGCAGGCCTGTTTGTGTGTGTGTGTGTGTGTGTGTGTGTGTGTGTGTGTGTGTGTGTGTGTGTGTGTGTGTGTGTGTGTGTGTGTGTGTGTGTGTGTGTGTGTGTGGGTGCGTGCGTGCGTGCGTGCGTGCGTGCGTGCGTGCGTGCGTGCGTGTCTGTTAAAAACAGATACACTATATGGCTAAAAGTATGTGGATTCGGCTATTTCAGCCACACCCGTTGCTGACAGGTGTCTAAAATCGAGTGCACAGCCATGCAATCTCCATAGACAAACATTGGCAGTAGAATGGCTTGTACTGAAGAGCTCAGTGACTTCAACGTGGCACCGTCATAGGATGCCACCTTTCCAACAAGTCAGTCTGGCAAATTTGTGCCCTGCTAGAGCTGCACCAGTCAACTGTAAATTGCTGTTATTGTGAAGGGGAAACATCTAGGAACTAAAACAGCCCACACAAGTTCGCAGAACGGGACCGCTGAGTGCTGAAGAGCGTAGCGAGTAACATTTTCTATCCTCAGTTGTAACACTCACTACCGAGTTCCAAACTGCCTCTGTAAGCAACGTCAGCACAAGAACTGTTCGTCGGAAACTTCATGAAATGAGTTTCCATGGCCGAGCAGCTGCACACAAGCCTAAGATCACCATGTGCAATGTCAAGTGTCGGCTGGAATGGTGTAAAGCTCGCCGCCATTGGACTCTGGAGCAGTGGAAAGTTCCAGTGAAGGGAAATATTAACACTACAGCATACAATGACATTCTAGACGATTCTGTGCTTCCAACTTCAAATCAAATCAAATTTTATTTGTCACATACACGTGCTTAGCAGATGTTATTGCAGGTATAGCGAAATGTTTGTGTTTCTAGCTCCAACAGTGCAGTAATATCTAACAAGTAATATCTAACAATACACACAATCTAAAGTAAAGGAATGGAATTAAAAATGTCCAGAAGCAAGCTGTTGGTGTCCGCGACGTGGCTGGTTTTCTCTTTGTAGTCCTTGATTGTCTGTAGACCCTGCCACATGCGTCTCGTGTCTGAGCCGTTGAATTGCAACTCCACTTTGTCTCTATACTGACGTTTTGCCTGTTTGATTGTCTTACGGAGGGAATAACTACACTGTTTGTATTCGGCCACATTCCCAGTCACCTTGCCATGGTTAAATGCGATGGTTCGCACTTTCAGTTTAGCGCGAATGCTGCCATATATCCACGGTTTCTGGTTAGGGTAGGTTTTAATAGTCACAGTGGGAACAACATCTCCTATACACTTCCTGATAAACTCAGTCACCGTATCAGTATATTTGTCTATGTTGTTCTTGGAGGCTACACGGAACATATCCCTGTCCACGTGATCAAAACTTTCTTGAAGCGCAGATTCCGATTGGTCAGACCAGCGTTGAAAAGTCCTTAGCACGGGTACTTCCTCTTTGAGTTTCTGCCTATAGGAAGGGAGGAGCAAAATCGTTTCATGATCAGATTTGCTGAAGGGAGGGCAGGGGAGGGCCTTGTAGGAATCCCGGAAGTTGGAGTAGCAGTAGTCTAGTGTTTTAGGAGCGTGAGTACTACAGTCAATGTATTGATAAAACTTCGGTAACGTTTTCCTCAAATTTGCTTTGTTAAAATGCCTAGCTACAATAAATATGGATATGGTGGTTTCCTGTTTGCATAAAGTCCAGGGAAGTTCTTTGAGGGGCGTTGTGGTATCGGCTTGAGGGGGAATATACACGGCTGTGACTATAACCAAAGAAAGGGAGGTAATACAGTCTGCATTTGATTGTGAGGTATTCTAGGTCAGGTGAACAAAAGGACTTGAGTTCCTGTATGTTATCACAATCACACCTTGAGTAGTTAGTCATGAAACATACACCCCCAGCCTTCTTCTTCCCAGAGAGATATTTATTCCTGTCTGCACGATGAACTGAGAACCCAACTGGCTGAAAGAACTCGGACAGTATATCCCGAAAGAGCTATGTTTCTGTGAAACAGAGTATGTTACAATCCCTGATGTCTCTCTGGAAGGAAATCCTTGCCCTGAGCTTGTCAACTTTATTGTCCAGAAACTGTACATTAGCGAGTTATATACTCGGAAGCGGTGGGTGGTGTGCGCGCCTCCTGAGTCGGACTAAAAGTCAGCTCCGAGTGCCTCTTTTCCGCCAGCAACAGTTTGTGGCAACAGTTTGGGGAAGGCCCTTTCCTGTTTCAGCAGACAATGCCCCCGTGCACAAAGCGAGGTCCATACAGAAATGGTTTGTGGAGATCGGTGTGAAAGAACTTGACTGGCCTGCACAGAGCCCTGACCTCAACCCCATCTACCCCTTTGGGATGAATTGGAACACCGACTGCGAGCCAGGACTAATTTCCCATTTAGTGTATGACCAACAGTCAGTTTTCAGACAACTGTTCATATCATACCATTCCAAAAAAAAATTACACGAGGGAGGGATTAGATGGACACTGGGGGAGGTTTGATTGTTGTACCACAGACTTGAACGATAGTTCCTCAATTACTGCAGGAGACAGACGGAGAGGGAGACAAGACAGTGATTTCCACCACAGTTTCAATTAAATGTTCCCCTCGCAGGCTCGCATGGATACTGCGGATAACAGTGATCCCAAATACCAGGTACAATATCTCCATGGAATTAGTGTCTCTAAAAGGACAGCGTCATAACAACGGCTTTACAACTTCCGGTTTGGACAAACTGTACACAAAACACACACACAAACACAACACAGGGATGACACAGCCCTCTCTCACACGACATGGTGTGAGACAGTTGTTTTGTGTGTATGTGTGGCTGGCTGTGGTGAAAAGTACTTGTCTAAAAATACTTTAAAGTAGTACTTTTTTGTGGTATCTGTACTTTACTTTACTATCTACAGTTCCAGTCAAAAATGTGGACACACCTACTCATTCAAGGGTTTTTCTTTATTTTGACAAGTTTCTACATTGTAGAATAATAGTGGACATCAACACATATGGAATCATGTAGTAAGCAAAAAGTGTTAAACAAATCAAAATATATTTTACATTTGAGATTCTTCAAAGTAGCCACCCCTTGCCTTGATGACAGCTTTGCACACTCATGGCATTCTCTCAACCAGTTTAATGAGGTAGTCACCTGGAAGGCATTTCAGTTAACAGGTGTGCCTTGATAAAAGTCAATATGTGGAATTTCTTTCCTTCTTAATGATTTTGAGCCAATCAGTTGTGTTGTGACAAGTTAGGGGTGGTATACAGAAGATAGCCCTATTTGGTAAAAGACCAAGTCCATATTATGGCAAGAACAGCTCAAATAAGCAAAGAGAAATGACAGTCCATCATTACTTTAAGACATGAAGGTCAGTCAATGCGGAACGTTGCAAAAACTTGTAACGTTTCTTCAAGTGCAGTTGCAAAAACCATCAAGCGCCATTATAAAACTGGCTCTCATAAGGACCGCCACAGGAAAGGAAGACCCAGAGTTACCTCTGCTGCAGAGGATAAGTTCATTAGAGTTACCAGCCTCAGAAATTGCAGCCCAAATAAGTGCATCACAGAGTTCAAGTAACAGACACATCTCAACATCAACTGTTCAGAGGAGACTGGGTGAATCAGGTCTTCATGGTTGAAATGCTGCAAAGAAACCACTACTAAAGAACACTAATAATAAGAAGAGACTTGCTTGGGCCATGAAACACGAGCAATGGACATTAGACTCGTAGAAAGCTGTCCTTTGGTCTGATAAGTCCAAATTTGAGATTTTTGGTTCCAACCGCCATGTCTTTGTGAGACGCAGAGTAGGTGAACGGATGATCTCGGCATGTGTGATTCCCACCGTGAAGCATGGTGGTGGATGGTGTAGGGGTGCTTTGCTGCTGAGACCCTGTACCGATACGCCATCCCATCTGGTTTGTGCTTAGTGGGACTATCATTTGTTTTTCAACAGAACAATGACCCAACACACCTCCAGGCTGTGTAAGGCTATTTGGCTAAGATGGAGAGTGATGGAGTGCTGCATCAGATGACCTGGCCTCCAAAATCACCCGACCTCAACCCAACTGAGATGGTTTGGGATGAGTTGGACCGCAGAGTGAAGGAAAAGCAGCCAACAAGTGCTCTTCATGTGTGGGATCTCCTTCAAGACTGTTGGAAAAGCATTCCAGCTGAAGCTGGTTGAAAGAATGCCAAGAGTGTGCAAAGCTGTCATCAAGGCACAGGGTGGCTACTTTGAAGAATCACAAATATGAAATATATTTTGATTTGTTTAACACTTTTTTGGTTACGACATGATTCCATATGTGTTATTTCTTAGTTTTGATGTCTTCAATATTATTCTACAATGTAGAAACTTGTCAAAATAAAGAAAAACCCTTGAATGAGTAGGTGTGTCCAAACTTTTGACTGGTACTGTATATTTGTGCCTGCTTTAACTTCACTACATTCCGATAGAAAATAGCGTACTTTTTACTCCATACATTTTCCCTGACACCCAAAAGTACTCTTTACATTTTTAATGCTTAGCAGGACAGGAAAATGGTCAAGAGAAGAAGAGAACATCCCTGGTCATCTACTGCCTCTGATCTGGCAGACTCACTAACACAAATGCTTTGTTTGTAAATTATGTCTTGAGTATTTGAGTGTTCCCCTGACTATCGATAAATAAATAAAAACTAAAATTGTGCCATCTGGTTTGCTTAATATAAGTAATTTTGAAATGTTTTATACTTTTACTTTTGATACTTATGTATATTTTAGCGATTCCATTTACTTTTGATACTTAAGTATATTTAAAACCAAAAACTGTTTAGACTTTTACTCAAGTAATATTTCACTGGGTGGCTTTCACTTTTACTTGAGTCATTTTCTGTTAAGGTATCTTTACATTTACTTAAGTATGACAATTAGGTACTTTTTCCACCATTGCTGGCTGGTGCTGTAGCAGTGTAGCATAGAGCCGCTGTCTGTATACTGTGCTCTGTGTTTCAGTACAGCAGAGCTTTGGTGCCGGTCAGTGTTTGCAATGGGACAGGAGCCAGCTTACCCCACCCCTGCTGCTATACTGCTGCCGGCAGAGAGAGAGAAGTGCTGCATTTCCTGAGGGCAATGCAGAGGACAAGAGAAAGGGAACTACACAGGGTCGCAATATCCCAAACACCTGGGGCAGACAGACAGACAGACAGAGAGAGAGACAGACAGACAGACAGACAGACAGACAGACAGACAGACAGACAGAGAGAGAGAGAGAGAGAGAGAGAGAGAGAGAGAGAGAGAGAGAGAGAGAGAGAGAGAGAGAGCTGTAGCATTTACTATGATGACTCTGCAGCACCAAGCCTACTAGCAGTAACAAAGCTCTGCAGCACAGGCACAGCAGCAGGGAACAGTCAGAGTGGGGATGAATCATTTTGATTTCCCCTAAAATCGCACAGACACAACACATCTCACTCTCACACAGGCTGGGTGGGTGGGTGGTTGGGACTCTAGAATTATTAAATATGCTGAGAAATGCACCAGGAGTGTTGTTTAGTTTGATTTCAACAGAACACAACACTCCTTGTCAACTATTTGCAATGCTATTTGTCATTGCTATGTCTGGATTGTAATAAGGCTGTTGGGCTTTTTTGGGGGGGGGTAATTTACTAGTGGTTTTGTATTAGCAGTTTCCTCAGTGGTGGCAGAAGTGGGATTTGCACTCTTCAGACCCCGGGATGGAGTAATGACATGTGAAGTAGGATGAAAATGCGAGAGGTCATCTCCTGAATATGGGGATTAGTGTAAAGAAAAATCTTTAAATTGTCTCCCCTCTCTGTACCATTACCAATGGGAAAGAAATAAGTGTATAGCACATTGGTAGCTACATATATAGCTGAGCTTCAGCGTAAGAGGGCTCGATTCCTGCAGCCCTGTGAGCGCGCAGTTCCATTCTCCTACGTCACATACAGTAATGCTGTTCTCAGATGTCGCGTGCTTTGTGCTTCGTAACAACCACAGTGTGAGCAACAGGTAGGCAAGAGGTGACATGGACTGCAGCCAGGTACTTAGGCAGTGCCTGAATGCAGGGTGGGTAGTTTTCAATCCAAATGAATTAATACAGGTGTTTATCGATATTGAAGTACTAAGATGTTTGTAATTGATCAAGACTCCCCCTGAATGTAATGTGATAGTATCGGTGCCATCGGGAAGGTCACCGTTGGGGTTTGGATAGAAGCCGAATGGGAAACTTAAACCCTTATTAATGGTTCACAAGTACACAGTCAGCACCTATAGACTTGACTAGACAGCCAAACCTCCTTTTTACCAAGTAACAAATGAAAATACACAATGAGATCCTTCAAAAATTTATTGTGTTTGATGTACGATGAAATCATGACGTGTGACATAAGTAAGAAAGGAAATACCCTTGCATAGATCACAGACGATGCCTTTGTCAGACGTCTGACAAACTGAACGTATCGTAGCATAATCCTCGTAAAACAAAACATGAATAATGACGAGCAAACAGAAAAGAAGACATTTGCAATGTTCAGTAGGCAAATGGACTACTTAATAATAAAAAAGAGCATGAGTTTATTCAGCGACGTGAAACATTGAGAATGTTGCAGTTAGACATGTAATGGGTATAGCTGACATGACTCACTGTTCTACATGACAGATGGTCATATCTCATCTACACAATACATTTCTATCCGAATGTCTTGTAACGTTGCACCCTCCTGAACAGACCCCAGGAGTCAACAGTCCCTCGTGCCTCTGAGCTGCTCGCTCCAAAGCAAGCCAGCTTCCCTAAATATAATGCACTTGGTCACATTTCTATAGGTTCTTATAGGTTTTCTATAGGATGTCATTCCTATATACATGTAGGTGCACAATGGTTGTATCCAAAATCACACCCTATTGTCTATTTAGTGCGCTACTTTTGACCAGGGCCCATAGGGCTCTTGTCAAAAGTAATGCACTATATAAGTAATAGGGTGTCATTTGGGATGCAAACCATGTCTGATGGATGGACAGGACGACAAACTCATAGTAATCACACGTCTACCATCATATCAATCCCTGTCATCAAACAAAAACTAGTCGCCTCTCATCACCATTCTAACTAAAGTGAGGTTTGAACATATAGCCTGGTCTCAGATATGTTTGTGCTGTACAGCCAACTCCTATGATCGTTGTCATTGGTAATTGCCAAACATGTTTGGCCTGACAACGACCATATAGTTGGCAAGACAGCGCAAACAGACCTGAGACCAGGCTAGTTTGAACATGGTGGGATGTCAATAGTCAGAACGTACGCCTGATCCAAGATGAAAACTAGAAGGTACGCCTGATCCGAGATGAAAACCAGAAGGTACGCCTGATCCGAGATGAAAACCAGAAGGTACGCCTGATCCGAGATGAAAACCAGAAGGTATGCCTGATCCGAGATGAAAACCAGAAGGTACGCCTGATCTGAGATGAAAACCAGAAGGTACGCCTGATCCGAGATGAAAACCAGAAGGTACGCCTGATCCGAGATGAAAACCAGAAGGTATGCCTGATCCGAGATGAAAACCAGAAGGTACGCCTGATCTGAGATGAAAACCAGAAGGTACGCCTGATCCGAGATGAAAACCAGAAGGTACGCCTGATCTGAGATGAAAACCAGAAGGTACGCCTGATCCGAGATGAAAACCAGAAGGTATGCCTGATCCGAGATGAAAACCAGAAGGTACGCCTGATCCGAGATGAAAACCAGAAGGTACGCCTGATCCGAGATGAAAACCAGAAGGTACGCCTGATCCGAGCTCAAAGTGTTTGTCAATATCTTAAGCAAACAATAATGTTTTCAATAAAAAGAAAACAAGAAATGTATAATATAGGAGGGTATTTCATATAAAAAAAGCCTTTGGTGTAGATGAAAGCAAGGGTTTTCTTTTAAGTGATGCAACCTTTATTATAGCTGATCCACAGTTTTGAGAAGCTCATGCAGTCTTCCGTTGGCCATGCAGTTGTTGTGATCAGTAGGTTGCCGTGGAGATATGTATACATTATCTATACATTATCAGTTGGTTTTTAGTAATGGGCATTTGGAAACGCTCTTAAATGGTGTGGTTTGTTAGGATGAATTTCCCAGTACTTCTTTAAATAAAATGAGAAGACGATCCACATATCCTGATGCTAATACAGTGGTTTGTAGTCCATATCATTAAAATGTAGGCTTACAATAAATTGACAATAGTAGGCTACTTCAGTTTAATTATCATGGCTTGCCAGAGGAACACATTATTATAGAGTATTTGATATTTCAGTATATTATGGCATGTTCTTCCTAAAAACAATCAGACAATCGTAGTATAGTGCCACAGAAATCAGAAAAATAAGACACACAATGAAAAGATAGTCATCATTGGTTTTGGCCTTTTGCAATATATATTTTCTTGCTATACTCTATTTTACTATAGCTAAATGATTTCTTACTACTTTTTTAGATAGGTATGGTTTACTTGTATTTTTGTTTTTGTGTTGTCATTTCTCTGAATTACATTTTTTAAAAGACCTTCTCACACACGTCTTTCTTTTGAAGAACATACATCTCTGAAAGCATATGAAATGAATGCAATTATTATTATTTTTTAAAGAACAACATAGGCACCTTCTCTGACTCTCCTTCACACTAAGTTCACAGTAAACACACAGCCATTCAATCTAGCAGTGGGTGGATGCTTGCTGTAAGTGCGTTGCATTTCAGGCTATTAATTCCCTCCGGGAGGGTGCTACTGACTACTTTGCCCCATTTATCAACATAGGGTCCTAACTAGAAAACGACTACAGATCAACCTATGAGTTTGATGGGGATTGGATGGTCGCTGTAAAAATACACTACACTACCATTCAAGAGTTTGGGGTCACTTAGAAATGTCCTTGTTTTTGAAAGAAAAGCACATTTATTGTCCATTAAAATAACATCAAATTGATCAGAAATACAGTGTAGACATTGTTAATGTTGGAAATGACTATTGTAGCTGGAAACGGCTGATTTTTTATGGAATATCTACATAGGCGTGCGTACAGAGGACACTCCTGTGTTCCAATGGCACGTTGTATTAGCTAATTCAAGTTATAATTTTAAAAAGCTAATTGATCATACGAAAAAACCTTTTGCAATTATGTTAGCACAGCAGAAAACTGTTGTTCTGATTAAAGAAGCAATACAACTGGCCTTCTTTAGACTAGTTGAGTATCTGGAGCATCAGCATTTGTGGGTTCGATTACAGGCTCAAAATGACCAGAAACAAAGGACTTTTGTCTGAAACTCTTCAGTCTATTCTTGTTCTGAGAAATGAAGGCTATTCCATGCGAGAAATTGCCAAGAAACTGAAGATCTCGTACAATGCTGTGTACTACCCCTTCACAGAACGTAGCAAACTGGCTCTAACCAGAATAGAAAGAGGAGTGGGAGGCCCCGGTGCACAACTGAGCAAGAGGACAAGTACATTCGAGTGTCTAGTTTGAGAAACAGGCGCCTCACAAGTCCTCAACTGGCAGCTTCATTAAATAGTACGCGCAAAACACCAATCTCAACGTCAACAGTGAAGAGGCAACTCCGGGATGCTGGCCTTCTAGGCAGAGTTGCAAAGAAAAAGCCATATCACTGACTGGCCAATAAAAAGAAAAGATTAAGATGGGCAAAAGAACACAGACACTGGACAGAGGAACTCTGCCTAGAAGGCCAGCATCCTGAAGTCGCCTCTTCACTGTTGACATTGAGACTGGTGTTTTGTGGGTACTATTTAATGAAGCTGCCAGTTGAGGACTTGTGAGGCGTCTGTTTCTCTAACTACACACTCTAATGTACTTGTCTCCTTGCTCAGTTGTGCACCGGGGCCTCCCACTCCTATTTCTATTCTGGTTAGAGCCAGTTTGCGCTTTTTTGTGAAGGGTGTAGTACCAGCGTTGTACGAGATCTTCAGTTTCTTGGCAATTTCTTGCATGGAATAGCCTTCTTATCTCAGAACAAGAATAGACTGATGAGTTTCAGAAGAAAGTTATTTGTTTCTGGCCATTTTGAGCCATCTGATTGAACCCACAAATGCTGATGCTCCAGATACTCAACTAGTCTAAAGAAGGCCAGTTTTATTGCTTCTTTAATCAGAACAACAGTTTTCAGCTGTGCTAACATAATTGCAAAAGGGTTTTCGAATGATCAATTTACCTTTTAAAATGCTAAACTTGGATTAGCTAACACAACGTGCCATTGGAACACAGGAGTGATGGTTGCTGATAATGGGCCTCTGTACGCCTATGTAGATATTCCATTAAAAATCAGCTGTTTCCAGCTACAATAGTCATTTACAACATTAACAATGTCTAGACTGTATTTCTGATCAATTTGATGTTATTTTAATGGACAAGAACCTTTCTAAGTGACCCCAAACTTTTGAACGGTAGTGTATATTTGGCTTCTTCATAGGGGCTATCTGTTTAATGTAAGGACAGGGTCGTGTTCATTAGGTTCATTAGGCACCAAATAGAATAAAACACTCAGAAATTGAGTACATTTCTTGTCCAATTTCTTGTCCAGTAAGAAATGCTTGTTTATGTTTTCTTTTGCAAAGCGTGTTAAATAATATTGCTATGGTTTGCCCTGATGAACACTTTGACCTTTGACCCCAACTGTCCTTAACAACTAAATCAAAGAATAAACACCATAGACAGCCCTGTTGTTAATGTCTTGTCAAGAGATCGTCTTTTTCCTCAACATCTTTTTTTAAAATAGATTCATTCAACTCCTATTTTACAAAAGTTTCTAAGAAACAGGTAACTGCAATTCTATTACTATAAGAATGCATTTTTTGTTTTTTTGTAGAATAATTGAATGCATAGCACCATACATAGATTGCCCTCAGAGCAAGAGCAATGGATGCACTGGTATCGTGACATGAGGGGTTTTGCATGTGTTCCCTAAACCTCACTCTGAACTGTTGCATCATGGGTATTTGGTGGAATAGGACCTGTTTTGTCCAACCACACTTCTGGGCCATAAGAGAAACCACATATGGTAAAAATATATAATTTACCTGATGGTCAGCTAGCTACTGTACATGGTATAGATAAGGTTGCTGTGGATAATCACTTTTTATTTGTTGTATTTTGGGGTATTCTATATGTCTGTTCTTAAGACCTGATGACATTCTCTTGGTTTGAAACCTTAAAAATCCCTGACACAGAAGTAACATTTTTTTTTGCACTCATATGTCAACTCCACTGACATATTCACCTCATAATGTCAAATGAACTGACATCTAGGAAGGCTCTCGCATAGACAGACACCAGACCTGTTGCAGACAGACACATTCTAAGTTCCCCAGCAATACACTAGAACGACCATGAGCAAATAAAGAGAACATAGCCGATAACATATAGCACAAAACGACCAGCAACTCGATTCACAGAATCAAAAAAGGCCTCGTCCATAAACAACGTTCACATAGAGGCTTTCGGCTAGTCCACAAACGGTATAGCCTTTGCACAAACTGATGAAAGCAAATGCTTCACTAGCTGAGACATTTTAGTTGAGGGGGTATACATACAGTAAAGGCCAATGGAAAAAGAGAAAGGAAACATGGTACAGTACTTTTCACCAAATGACATACCATCATGAGGGCCTTTGACTCTTTAGCGATGTTTACGCGTGGTCTCATAACATCTGTCTTGCGTATAACCCCTCAACTTCAGTGTCACAAACGTATCGCTACCATAACTACATATGTCTTGACCCTAAATCATCTGGTCATTTCACACACTTACAGGACATATTTTGCTGCAATAACGAAACAAGATTCACACTGCATCAGTAAGCTTTGCGGAGAGCTGGAAGACTCAATTATGAAATAAATACATGTAGCTATTTAGCAAATGGAAACAGCAAAAACGGTGTAGCATCTAATAATGCACTTATATTGCCCAGAGTGAAATTCCAATATGCAAAAAAATCTGTTTAAGAGCCCCTGGCTACTCCATTGTGATTCTGTGACAGATACATACATAGAAATGGAATTGCTAGAATGGACATTCCCATTCAAGTCAATGTTCTGTGATGGATGTGAGTAATTCTATTTCTATTAATACACATATCAATGACGTGTGGCACACTTTCAGACATTCACAGATAAAATTGCCCGGGGTATTTCTATGGTTTAATAGTAGCAAACCTGCCTTAGTTCTCAACAACTGTAATACTAAAGAATCCAAACCAAACCCATTTGTATCAACATGTTTTTTCGAGAATCAGTCAGTCTACATCACTAAGCTCTAGTCACCTCTACTACTATAGTAATGCGTTTATTTTATTTTTTGATTGTGCGTAGCTTGGAAGGAAAATGGGATAGGGGTTAGGGTGGTTGGTACAGTATGTCCTAAGACCTAAGTGCTTCTCTAAGGCTACTTTTAGGGGCCAATCTAAGAGTTTAACATCAGGGTCTGTATTCACAAAGCATCTCAGAGTAGGAGTACAGATCTAGGATCAGATTAGTCTTTTAGGTCCTAATGAATAAGATTACACGGAGAGTGGGGGGACCTAATCCTAGATCAGCACTCAGCACTCTGAGACCATTTATAAACACAGGCCCTGATGACCACAGTCTATTCCACTTAGAGGCCATTTTGCATGTTTATGCATGGAAGAATAGCCTGGCTTGCAGCTCTGCAGTGAGTTCTGCAGTGACCTCACTGAGGTAGACATATTTAAAAGACTTATGGCAACATAAATCAATAGCAACAGCAACACAAGCAAAGAAAAGCTATGGATATTCTCTTTTGGTTTGAAGTGGTGCATGGGTGGAGAAGCATAAAGTACTAGAGGGGGGTTGTTGGAATATCGTTCTAGAGTCTTGGGTCAACTCGACTATGGATCGTGTGGGTAGTGCACTTCCATGGTTGTTTTCACCAAACATTCTCTGACTGTATTAATAATGATCAGAATAATCAATCATCATCATCCTCATCATCAACAACAAGAATAACAGCATAATAGTGCTGAAGCAAGCAAGATCTTTTGCATCTGATCTGTTCAACTTACCATGGATTTCCATTGTAGGCTACATACACAGAGGCACTTTCACTGAGCCTGTTGCATGGTGAGCAGGGTAAAGGCACTAGCAACTAATGTACAAAATTATTATTGGCCATATCTATTAAACAAAGGCTAATTTCAGTAAAATAACAGTTGTTTCTGTTGTTTTGTTTGTGAAAACAAACAAACATATCCCTAAATTTAGTAGTGAAATGGAAGACCTGACTCATAACAAGTTTACTTTTTCTATGTTCAAAGGTCCATGCACTGCACTATTGAAGTAATACTGTAACTTGGTGCTTTATGAGTATATGCATTTTGATAATAAGTATTTATTCTGCTTCTTTGATCTCCTACGTTTTAAACTAGAAAATCAGCGTCCCCGAGCTGGGTTTTGGATATATTTTGTAATATTTCAGAAACGGTTCAGAGATTTTTTTTTAAGTTTCCACGTTTCGTTTCCATGACAGTATGATACACTTTTCAGAGTGTCTGTAATTGCAACAAGCTGAATACTGACGTCATGCATTTAGATATACTAGGATACACAGTACCTTAGTCGATAGGCCATAATGCAGTTTACTTTTTCTCATGCTATGATCTTCGTTTAGTTACTGTTTCCCTTAAGATTTTTTTTAACATTCACTCGCTAAATAATTAGGAATTGTTCAAATCAAAAACTATTTCAAACCAGTGCTGCACTATAAGTGAAAACGAATAATAAAGGGGGAATCGAATGAAGCATAAGGGGATGGAAAAATCCTAAATAAATATATTTTTTGCATTATTATAAGGTTATGTTTCATCATCACGCATGCCAATATCAAAATGTATGGGGAGTCTCTTCTAAACATGCTCATGTGAAGCTCTTCTGTTATATCATTGTGCTGTCTTGCATCTAACGGGGAAAAATGACATTGAACCACTTGCTGATATCGTAATTACAGCATTTTACTGCTGGAAAATAGCAGCATTGTGGATGTCCGTAGGTCTATCAGACTGAGGCGTGTAGATCATCAGCCTCTTTTTAACATCCAAACCAGGAGATCAGTGATCCTCCGTTGTCAGTATTTTTCCCATAAGGTGCTTTGCTGGATAATAGATCCTTTGATGACAGAGGGGTAGAGGAGTCGCCTCGGACTTCAGGCCAGGTGTCAGTCGGCCCGACCACTGACTGGGTGCTGCAGATCCTACCTTGCGTGTCTCCCTCTTTGCAGCAGATGGTATTTATGATGCATTTTATCCTTGATGCAGTGTGCACTTGCTGAAATGTTATCTGTGCCGATGCATAACGTTTTAATTATTACGCCTGGCTTTGTCTGATAAAAACAGATATGTCGTCTAAGTGGTGTTGGTTAGTCGTCCTCCAAGGGCGCGCGATTATGCGTGTGCGTGTTAAATAGAAGTTAATATTTTTTAATACCTATTTGAATGATCATTTTAAAATAATGAATTACTCTATCTGTCGTATTCTCTAATAACAGCTTAATTTTCATATTTTTTTCCTTTCAAACAATTCCTTTCAAATTGGTGAGCACGGTTGTTGCCATAATGCTAGAGCGCTTATTGGAGGCGAATTAAGCATTCAAAAAGGATGGTGTACTCAACGTGTGACGGCATCATGTAAGTCCCATGTTTTTTCTCATTCGATTCTACACATCTGTAAGCAGCTTGCTTTTATTTACACAGTTTTGGTTTGCTAGAGTGCAATTGCCAGTTCTGAGGTTTGCCTCTCTAAAATTGTCGATGCTATTATTAATGTCTCCATCAATTTCCATGTATTCTGATTTGCTGACAGTGGACGAGCTGCGTCGACTAGAGTTGCTTTCACTAATGTTTGGTTCACTAACGTTTAAGAGTTGGGCCTGCTCCTCTCCCTCGGTCTCCCTGTGGTAGAAGTAGTTGAAGTTGGACACAATGACAGGCACTGGGAGCGCAATCGTCAACACACCAGCAATGGCGCAAAGGGAACCCACTATCTTACCCCCTATAGTGACAGGCACCATATCCCCATAGCCCACAGTTGTCATAGACACCACGGCCCACCAGAAAGCTTCCGGTATGCTGCCGAAGTACGACCCTTTCTCCTCGGCCTCTGCGAAGTACACCGCGCTGGAGAAGAGGATGACTCCGATGAAGAGGAAGAATATCAGCAATCCGAGTTCGCGCATACTGGCCTTGAGGGTCTGTCCCAGGATCTGCAATCCTTTGGAGTGTCGTGACAGCTTAAAGATTCTAAACACTCTGACCAGTCTGATTACCCTGAGGATGGCCAGAGATGTCGCCTGCTCCCCCATGCCCTCGTCCTGGTCTTCGGGGTCCTCAGCCAGCTCCGTGCCCAGTGTGATGAAGTAAGGGATGATGGCCACTATATCAATAATGTTCATCATGTTTTTGGAGAAGACTGCCTTGCTTGGACACGCGAAAAACCGCACTAACAACTCAAACGAGAACCATATAATGCAAAGAGTTTCAATAATGAAGAAAGGGTCGGTTAGGATGTTTGGTTTGTAGTAAAAGGTATGATTCCCTACAGTCTTAAACCGACCCTTAGGGTCCTCTTTCAAGTCGGGTAAAGTCTCTAAACAAAATATAACTATGGAAATCAGAATGACCATTACAGATACTATAGCAATCCCTCTGGCCGGACCCGAGCTCTCTGGGTGCTCAAAAAGCAGCCAGATCTGACGCTGGAACTCCTTCTCAGGTAAAGGACGTTCTTCCTCCCTGACGAAGCCCTCATCCTCACGGAATTTCTCCATGGCATCCACTCCCAACTCATAAAACTTTATCTCTTCCGAGAACATATCCAACGGGACGTTGACGGGCCTTCTCAGCCTACCCCCGGACTGGTAATAGTAGAGGATGGCATCGAAACTGGGACGGTTTCTGTCAAAGAAATACTCGTTTCTCAGGTGGTCAAAGTAGCGCATCCTCTTCTTGGGGTTGCCTAACAATGTCTCGGGGAACTGGGAGAGAGTTTTGAGCTGGGTCTCGAATCGCATCCCCGCTATGTTGATGACCACTCTTTCGCAGCAATCGTGGTCTTCATGGTCGGGGGGGTACGCGTCCTGCGGGTGCCCCGGTACGGCTACAGTCTCATCCATGTTATCTCCTGCCACAACGGTCATCTTGTAGGTCCAAGGAGTTTTGGTATTCCGGTTATCCGGTTAATCTAATTGAACAGGCGGCATTCAGGTTTTGGGTTGATACAAATTTACTTCTAAATTCCTCTTCTTTTTCTCCCACTATGTGTTGTCCTAGTCCCCAGATAAGGGGCTAGCTTGCTTTGCCTCAGTGCGGCTCCACTGCGGTTCTCGCTGACTCGACCATTTCTGCTCTCCGCTGCATCTGCTGCTGCTGCTGCCTCTGTTACCCAGTCAGAGAAGGAAAAAAAAGAGAAAAGATTGGATCGAATGAACAGCGGAGATATTTGCTAGCTCAGCAATTTCTACCATTTATTTATTTATTTAGCCTCTAGGCTATATGTCCTGCCTATTTATCAGCGTCAAAAGAGGGGAAAATTATATTGTTTTATTGGTGATAATCTAGACATAAAGCAATCGAATATGCATATTATAATTGGCAGGGTAAATGTTATATATAGCCTATATAGCAAATATATATAAATATATATATAAAATGTTATATTATTGCAACACTTTATATGCATGTTTTGTCGCATAACACTGTTTGCAACTTGTCTAGGCCTATAGGCTACCTCACGCAAATAATGACGCGTTAAATGCACAAAAAGTCATATAGAAAGCAATACCAATTGACTGTCACAGTCTCTAAACAATAGTCATATTGTAACAATAGCCTCGGAATTATTCCCCCTGACCCCTCTTATGACAGACAGAGAGACAGACAGACAGACAGAGTGCACCAGTTTCAAGGCTTACCTGCGTCTTGTCCGCGACTCAGCGCATTCATCCAACCGCCAGGACAGCCCAGGACTGCCGTAGCTTTGTGGTCATGTGTTAAAACATGAACACTTTACAACGCACCCCTCCGCAACACATTGGCGCTTTCCTCTGGGCAGGCCCTGCTACAGACTAAAACGCTCGAGACATCACTGTCTGAGCCCTTCGTATCGGTAAACTTAAATGTCTTATTTGTCTACATCTTGATCCCGTCGCTTAACATTCGTTGTAAAATCACACGCTGGAGTCAGAGAAACGTGAGCAACTTCTGTAGCCTATAGTCACTTGTGCGGTGGGGCACTTCGGTGTGAATGGCTTAGAGCAGGATCAAGTATTATGCTGCGATTCAGGGGGGTGGGGGGGGTGGGGGGGGGGGGGGGAGAGATACATTAAGGGGCAATAAGCGAACCCGTGCCATTTCAAGACATTACCGCATCAGCAGAAATGTCCTGTTACGAGTAGACAAGATGACGAGTATTTTAGAATTTGTTTTTACCTCGAGCCGGCACAGACGGAGGAATCGATTATGTGAAGATATAATCATTTCTTAATAATGTTCAGTATATTGTTCTTATGTATTTCACATGCAAGGAGAGTGGATGGGGAGATAGAGGGAAGGGGTGAGAGAGAGAGAGAGAGAGAGAGGGGGGGGGGAGGGGAGAGAAGGGGTTTCGACGCAATGCAGACTGGCTATACTAAAGCACGCAGCCACGAGTGCTCTCTACACCACAAAAACAAGATTATTTATGTGTGCCAGCACTGGTGTAATATGTGCTGCGCTGGAGGGTGATAAGCAGGTATCTTCATTTTTTGTTCCCAAAAACCCAACAATGGTCCTAATGACAGGCTACTTATAAACTGATATTCTGAGAAAGTAGTCTAACTTGGCACGGTCATTACTTTATACAGTTTACATTACAACACTCAGCTATGCATATTCTAACTCAGCTCAATTCTGTGAGTGGCCAAAGACCGGAAAGAGCGGCGGCGGTGCAGACCGTTTCAGCACGACAAGGAGTGGCTTGATTCAGCGCCATGGACAGCGGTCGCGAGCACCGCGTCTCAGAACAGACCGCTCCACCATCCTCCTCCCGACGTTCCACCCCCTGCCAGTCCTCGTGCATGGTGCAACGTTATGTTGTTGTTTGTCCTGTCAGTCTGATCGATGGGACGAAACACGCAGGTTACCGTTTAAGATTGATTTGCGTCGAGCTGCACTGAGTTCATTCAAGGACAAGGGGCTTTTCAAAGGCAATGAAGTGAGATTACTTTTTTTTTAGAAGGGCTGCGTGCATGATCGTAAGGGGATGTCTGATCATTTGGGATAAGCTACAGTATACCTGTTCACTTGTTTTATAGAACACAATGGAAATAACGGTTTTAGTAACCTGCGTGTTTCGTCCCGTTGGTTTGCTATGTGTTTTTAAAATTGTCTAATAGGTCTAAACAAACAATAACATATATTTTCATTACTTTTGGCAAGTAGGGGGCCTTTTTATGGATGTGAATAAAAAAATATTATATATATATATATATATATATAATATATATATATATATATATATATATATATATATATATATATATATAGCTGCGGGCAGCCATGAACGGTGTTCACAGGATGACAGAGAGGAAACGAGATCAGTTGGATACCAAAGCAAGCACTCTATCATGAAGGAACTCTCTTTATTTATGTGCAATCAATGAAAGCATTAGCATGTTGATTTACATCTCAGTTGGTACATTCTAAATTAGCATTCCACAATAATTCAATACATTCTGCAATATGCTTGCAAAGGCTGGACCTCCTGTTTCTCCTTTTACAGAATAAAAGATCCTACCTTTCACTATGTTCCGACCACATAATAGGGCAACACTATGTGATTATACAGATATACTCATCTCAATAGTTCACATTGTTTGTCTGCTTCATTTAAATCTAACATTAATTTGCATGAGACATTTGATCAATAGTTATTGCACTTAGTGCCACCAACTGGTCTGGTGCAGCCATCTAAGGTTGCAGTGACTTTATATTCACACAGCTTCTAAGGACATATACATCAAGTTTACATCCCAATTTTATTGCCCCATGTCCATCAGTTCAGTTCTAGTAGCCAGTTGTTGCCCATGGTGGAATCATTTTCAGGGCTTCGGACAAGTAGGACAGATTTTCTTTACTTGTCTGAAAGCTCAAGTCACTTGTCCAAAAATACAAAAAATGTCTGTAACACCATGGGCCAAAAGGGGACTGACAGGGACTATTCCATCTAACATGTTCATGGAATGCATGATGCATATTTTGATTTGCAACATGTCAAAATTAGATTTAGAATGATCCAATATCTTTTTTCCTGAAAGCGAGCTCAGTACAGGTGCATCAAAGCTGGACAGAGAAACTGAAAAACAAATAGCCATCACTAGCCAACCTCCACCCAGTACCCTGCACTAAACTTAGTCACGGTCACTAGCTGGCTACCACCCAGTTACTCATCCCTGCACGTTAGAGGCTGCTGCCCTATGTACATAGACATGGAACACTGGCCACTTTAATAATGTTTACATAGTGTTTTTCCCATTTCATATGTATATACTATATTCTAGTCAAGGCTATCCTATTGAACTATTGCTGTACATACACTTCAAGTAAAACGTTTTAGAACATCTACTTATTCAAGGGGTTTTCTTTATTTTGACTGTTTTCTACATTGTAGAATAATAGTGAAGACATCAAAACTAAAAAATAACACATATGCAATCATGTATTAACCAAAAAAGTGTTAACTTCTCTAGGGCCAGTGGGACGATTTTGTCCCACCTACGTAACAGCCAGTGGAATCCCGTGGCGTGTTATTCAAATACCTTAGAAATGCTATTACTTCAATTTCTCAAACATATGACTATTTTACACCATTTTAAAGACAAGACTCTCGTTAATCTAACCACACTGTCCGATTTCAAAAAGGCTTTACAACGAAAGCAAAACATTAGATTATGTCAGCAGAGTACCCAGCCAGAAATAATCAGACACCCATTTTTCAAGCTAGCATATAATGTCACATAAACCCAAACCACAGCTAAATGCAGCACTAACCTTTGATGATCTTCATCAGATGACAATCTTAGGACATTATGTTATACAATACATGCATGTTTTGTTCAATCAAGTTCATATTTATATCAAAACCCAGCTTTTTACATTAGCATGTGACGTTCAGAACTAGCATACCCCCCGCAAACTTCCGGTGAATTTACTAAATTACTCACGAATAAACGTTCACAAAAAACATAACAATTATTTTAAGAATTATAGATACAGAAGTCCTCTATGCACTCGCTATGTCCGATTTTAAAATAGCTTTTCGGTGAAAGCACATTTTGCAATATTCTAAGTACATAGCCCGGCATCACAGGGCTAGCTATTTAGACACCCACCAAGTTTAGCCCTCACCAAAGTCAGATTTACTATAAGAAAAATGTTATTACCTTTGCTGTTCTTCGTCAGAATGCACTCCCGGGACTTCTACTTCAATAACAAATGTTGGTTTGGTTCAAAATAATCCATAGTTATATCCAAATAGCGGCGTTTTGTTCGTGCGTTCAAGACACTATCCGAAAGGGTAAAGAAGGGTGACGCGCCCGACGCGTCAAAATATTCCATTACCGTACTTCGAAGCATGTCAACCGCTGTTTAAAATCAATTTTTATGCCATTTTTCTCGTAAAAAAGCGATCATATTCCGACCTGGAATCTGTGTTTTAGTACAAAGAGAGAGAAAATAAAAACATGGGGTCGCCTCGTGCACGTGCCTCAGTCTCATTGTCCTCTGATAGACCACTTACCAAAGGCGCTAATGTTTTTCAGCCAGGGGCTGGAATTACATCATTCAGCTTTTTCCCGGGTTCTGAGAGCCTATGGGAGCCATAGGAAGTGTCACGTTACAGCAAAGATCCTCAGTTTTCAATAAAGAGAGTCAAGAAGAACAAGAACTTGTCAGACAGGCCACTTCCTGTAAGGAATCTTCTCAGGTTTTTGCCTGCCATATGAGTTCTGTTATAGTCACAGACACCATTCAAACAATTTTAGAAACTTTAGGGTGTTTTCTATCCAAAGCCAATAATTATATGCATATTCTAGTTTCTGGGCAGTAGTAATAACCAGATTAAATCGGGTACGTTTTTTATCCGGCCGTGTAAATACTGCCCCCTAGCCCTAACAGGTTAAACAAATCAAAATATATTTTATATTTGAGATTCTTAAAATAGCCACCCTTTACCTTGATGACAGCTTTGCACAAGCTTGGCATTCTCTCAACCAGCTTCATGAGGTAGTCACCTGGAAAGCATTTCAATTAACAGGTGTGCCTTCTTAAAAGTTAATATGTGGAATTTCTTTCCTTCTTAATGTGTTTGAGCCAATCAGTTGTGTTGTGACAAGGTAGGGGTGGTATACAGAAGATAGCCCATATTATGGCAGGAACAGTTCAAATAAGCAAATAGAAACGACAGTCCATCGTTACTTTAAGACATGAAGTTCAGTCAATATGGAACATTTATAGATCTTTGAAAGTTTATTCAAGTGCAGTCGCAAAAACCATCAAGCGCTATGATGAAACTGGCTCTCATGAGGACCGTCACAGGAATGGAAGACACAGAGTTACCTCTGCTGCAGAGGATAAGTTCATTAGCGTTACCAGCCTCAAAAATTGCAGCCCAAATAAATGCTTCACAGAGTTCAAGTAACAGACATATCTCAACATCAACTATTCAGAGGAAACTGTGTGAATCAGGCCTTCATCGTCGAATTGCTGCAAAGAAACCACTAATAAAGGAGACCAATTTGAAGAAGAGATTTGCTTGGGCCAAGAAACACGAGCAATGGACATTAGACCGGTGGAAATGTGTCCTTTTGTCTGCAGTCCAAATTTGAGATTTTTGGTTCCAACCGCCGTGTCTTTGTGAGACGTGGTGTGGGTGAACGGATGATCTCCACATATGTATTTCCCAACGTAAAGCATGTAGGAGGAGGTGTGATGGTGTGGGGGTGCTTTGCTGGTGACACTGTCTGTGATTTATTTAGAATTCAAGGCACACTTAACCAGCATGGCTACCACAGCATTCTGCAGCGATACGCCATCCCATCTGGTTTGGGCTTAATGGGACTATCATTTGTTTTTCAACAGGACAATGACCCAACACACCTCCAGGCTGTGTAAGGGCTATTTTACCAAGAAGGAGAGTGATGAAGTGCTGCATCAGATGACCTGGCCTCCACAATCCCCCGACCTCAACCAAAATGAGATGGTTTGGGATGAGTTGGACCGCAGAGTGAAGAAAAAGGAGGCAACAAGTGCTCCGCATATGTGGAAACTCTTTCAAGACTGGAAAATCATTCCAGGTGAAGCTGGTTGAGAGAATGTCAAGAGTGTGTATTTTTTTTATATTGGTGTCACAAATTTATAATTTGTAGTTCTTTATTAAACATTTAGTTATTTGTTACATTTGACTGTGTAAAACCTAGCAGTACCACTTAATTCTCTGAGTGAGACAGATATATAGCTTTTTGCAAAAATATACACTACCGTTCAAAAGTTTGGGGTCACTTAGAAAATCCTTGTTTTTGAAAGAAAGGCAACTTTTTTCCATTAAAATCAACTGAAGCTGTCAGTTGAGGACTTGTGAGGCCAGTTGTATTGCTTCTTCAATCAGAACAACAGTTTTCAGCTGTGCTAACATAATTGCAAAAGGGTTTTCTAATGAGCAATTAGCCTTTTAAAATTATAAACTTGGATTAGCTAACACAACGTGCCATTGGAACACAGGAGTGATGGTTGCTGATAATGGGCCTCTGTACGCCTATGTAGATATGCCATTAAAAATCAGCTGTTTCCAGCTACAATAGTCATTTACGACATTAGTAATGTCTACACTGTATTTCTGATCAATTTGATGTGATTTTAATGGACAAAAAAATGTGCTTTTCTTTCAAAAACAAGGACGTTTCTAAGTGACCCCAAACTTTTGAACGGTAGTGTATATTATTTGTCTCTGAAATGAAACCATCAAGTGATAGATTTCAAACAAGCCCATGCCATGATTCGATAGTGATAAAAAACATACCAATCTCTTTTATAAGTTCTTTAAACAATAAAAGCACATTTGACCATTTACCAACATTACTGAAAATGGATATATAGCGTTTTTGAAAGAAACTTCAAATGTGCACACGTGTATACACTTGGCTCTAGATTTAGATTACCACTTGCTGGCTCCTGACGGCCCCATGCACTCCCTAGAAGCAGTCTGTTAGAGAAATGCTAATTCTGATTTACAAGAAAACGGCTGAGATGACTCAAACACTGTAGCTAGCTAGCAAGCCCACTGCAACAATTTTATAGGGGCGCGGGAATGTTAGATTCATCTTTTAATTTTAACTTAACTGTCATTGATGGTGGTTACTACTGGTTTCAGATGGCGAGAGAAACTGTTCGTGTTTTTGTAAGGACTTGAATGACGTCACGCACCAAACAAGCCTCAACCAATCACCCGAATTATATTAATTTCACAACCAGATATGGGATAACCCTACATCTCCCCAAAACAGAGATCAAGGGGAAAAAATGATCTAAGAAATATACAAAAATAAGTGAATGGTTAATAGTTTCCTTATTTTTTAAGATACCAATGCCAAACTTAACATGGTTCATCATGGTAATGTCTTTGATGACTCTAAAAGTTTTAACTTGATAGGCCATTGTGAAGTGGATTTACAAAGGATTTAAATAGACATGTAAAATCTGATTACCTGATTTATCAATAACGCAGTCATCTCTTAACCAATCCCTTAACTTTTGTTAAACTTAGGACCTACACATAAGAAAAGCTGTCGTGGACTACCAGTAGAGTTCTCAAAGTGCTCTCTGTCTGCTCCAGCAACAAGTTGCCCATGGTGCAACTAAGAGATGCACCATGGGCCTACATACCAAAGGACCTACATACCGAATTTGGTGTTACTTATGTTTTTCAAAGCTTTACCAATTGTCTAAGATGGAAGGAGATCGTGTTTAGCATGAGGAAAGACACCTACATACCATATAGTTAGATAGAGGACTCAGCTTTGTATCTGTGCCGTTATAGTGTCTGGGACAGCATGGGCACCGCCATTGAGGCTATCTCCATTTTAAAGTATTCAATTTTTTATTTTTCATTGGCTGATTGCTACAGACTCCTAAGAATCCCCACCCAGTTGACTACTTTAAAATGGTGGAAGTCCTCAATCGCAATAGAGCCCCACAGTGGAAGTGTCATAATACCCATAAAACCTAGCGGTTAAACAAGGAAATGGCTCCAATCGTTTTTCCACCATTCATTTTTCCCATGGAGGATTTTAGAAACACTTAAAATAAGGGCTGTGTTTCGTGTCGGCTTATCCTGGTGTGATTCGAAAATACTTATTAGCATCAAAGAAGATATCATGCAAAACTACAAATCGTTGCAATCACTCAATCAATCAAATTTATTTATAAAGCCCTTTTTACAACAGCCAATGACATAAAGTGCTAAACAGAAACCCAGCCTAAAACCCCAAACAGCAAGCAATGCAGATGTACAGTTGAAGTCGAGAGTTTACATACACCTTAGCCAAATACATTTAAACTCAGTTTTTCACAATTCTTGACATTTAATCCTAGTAAAAAGTCCCGGTTTTAGGTCAGTTAGGATCACCACTTTATTTTAAGAATGTGAAATGCCAGAATAATAGTAGAGAGAATGATTTATTTCAGCTTTTATTTCTTTCAACACATTCCCAGTGGGTCAGAAGTTTACATACACTCAATTAGTATTTGGTAGCATTGCCTTTAAATTGTTTATCTTGGGTCAAACGTTTCTTCGGGAAGCCTTCCACAAGCTTCCCACAATAAGTTGGGTGAATTTTGGCCCATTCCTCCTGACAGAGCTGGTGTAACCGAGTCAGGTTTGTAGGCCTCCTTGCTTGCACACGCTTTTTCAGTTCTGCCCACAAATTTTCTATAGAATTGAGGTCAGGGCTTTGTGATGGCCACTCCAATACCTTGACTTTGTTGTCCTTAAGCCATTTTGCCACAACTTTGGAAGTAAGCTTGGGGTCATTGTCCATTTGGAAAACCCATTTATGACCAAGCTTTAACTTCCTGACTGATGTCTTGAGATGTTTCTTCAATATATCCACATACTTTTCCTACTTCATGATGCCATCTATTTTGTGAAGTGCACCAGTCCCTCCTGCAGCAAATGCAGGTTGGGATGGTGTTCTTCGGCCTGCAAGCCTCCCCCTTTTTCCTCCAAACATAACAATGGTCATTATGGCCAAACAGTTCTATTTTTGTTTCATCAGACCAGAGGACATTTCTCCAAAAAGTACGATCTTTTTCCCCATGTGCAGTTGCAAACCGTAGTCTGGCTTTTTTTTATGGTGGTTTTGGAGCAATGGCTTCTTCCTTGCTGGGCGGCCTTTCAGGTTATGTCAATATAGGACTAGTTTTGCTGTGGATATATATATATACTTTTGTACCCGTTTCCTCCAGCATCTTCGCAAGGTCCTTTGCTGTTGTTCTGGGATTGATTTGCACTTTTCACACCAAAGTACGTTCATCTCTAGGAGACAGAAGGCGCCTCCTTCCTGAGCGGTATGATGGCTGCGTGGTCCCATGGTGTTTATACTTGCGTACTATTGTTTGTACAGATGAACGTGGTACCTTCAGGTGTTTGGAAATTGCTCGCAAGGATGAACCAGACTTGTGGAGGTCCACAAGACTTCCGACTTCAACTGTAGAAGCACCTGCACGTCATCTCTAGCTGGCACGTTTTCTAACAAGTCAATTTAAAGAAATGTTGCCAATTTATTCATTACTACATTTAGCTAATATTACAGTTATTCCAGGTATTCTTGTCATTGCCATGATTCGGCAGTCTCATCCAGATCATCATGGCATTTGTAGTTCTTTATGATAGCCACATTAGCAGGTAATTAGCATTTCATTTGTGGGGGTAAATACAGGTGAATATATAACTGCTCTTAAATGCTAGTAAAACTAAATGCATGCTCTTCAACTGACCCTCGTAAAACTGACTATCCTGCAGATCCTTGACTTCGGCAATGTCATTTACAAAATAGCCTCCAAAACTCTACTCAGCAAATTCGATGTTGTCTATCACAGTGCCATCCGTTTTGTCACCAAAGCCCCATATACTACCCACCGTTGTGACATGTATGCTCTCATTGGCTGGCCCTCGCTACATATTCTTTTCCAAACCCACTGGCTCCAGGTCATCTATATGTCTTTGCTAGGTAAATCTCCGCCTTATCTCAGCTCACTGGTCACCATAGCAGCACCCACCCGTAGCACACGCTCCAGCATGTATATTTCACTTGTCATCCCCAAAGCCAACACCTGCTTTGGCCGCTTTCCTTCCAGTTCTCTGCTGCCAATGACTGGAACTAATTGCAAAAATCACTGAAGTTGGAGACTTATATCTCCCTCACTAAATTCAAGTATCGGCTGTCAGAGCAGCTTACCAATCGCTGCAGCTGTACACAGCCCATCTGTAAATAGCCCATCCAACCAACTACCTACCTCATCCCCATATTTGTTTTATGTTTTTTTCTGCTCTTTTGCACACCAGTATTTGTACTTGCACATCATCATCTGCACATCTATCACCCCAGTGTTAATTGCTAAATTGTAATTACTTCGCCACTATGGCCTATTTATTGTCTTACCTCCTTACTTCATTTGCACACACTGTATACAGATTTTCTATTGTGTTATTGACTGTACGTTTGTTTATCCCATGTGTAACTCTGTGTTGTTGTTTTTGTCGCACTGATTTGCTTTATCTTGGCCAGGTCGCAGTTGTAAATGAGAAGTTGTTCTCAACTGGCCTACCTGGTTAAATAAAGGTGAAAAAAAAAATATATATACTGTGTTACTCTATATCCATGTTAAAACGGGTTATATCCATGATGAGTCTTCTATCTATCTCTATGCTACATACAAAGTTGTCCCCTCTCTGCTAATTAACATACAGCTGGCGGGGTTTATGCTGCATCGGCAAGATAGAACAGCTGCCTCCGGTAAGACAAGGGGTGGCGGTCAGTGTATATTTGTAAACAACAGCTGGTGCACAAAATCTAATATTAACCTCTCTTGGGTAGGGGGCAGTATTTTGACGTCCGGATGAAGAAGGTGCCCAGAGTAAACTGCCTGCTACTCAGTCCCAGAAGCTAAGATATGCATATTATTAGTAGATTTGGATAGAAAACACTCGGAAGTTTCTAAAACTGTTTGAATGATGTCTGTGAGTATAACAGAACTCATATGGCAAGCACAAACCTGAGAAGAAATCCAACCAGGAAGTGTGGAAATCTGAGGTTTGTAGTTTTTCAAGTGATTCCCTATCCAATATACAGTGTCTGTGGGGTCATTTTGCACTTCCTAAGGCTTCCACTAGATGTTAACAGTCTTTAGAACGTTGTTTCATGCTTCTACTGTGACTGGGGAGAGAATAAGAGCCATTGGAATCAGATGACTGAGAAAATGACATGAGCTCAGTGGTGCGCGCTCACGTGAGAGTTAGCTGTGTTTCTTTTCTTTTTTGAAGACAAAGGAATCGTCCGGTTGGAATATAATGGAAGATTTATGATAAAAACATCCTAAAGATTGATTCTATACATCGTTTGACATGTTTCTACGAACTGTAATATAAATTGTTTGACTTTTCGTCTGAACTCACTGCGCGAGCACAGTGGATTTGGATTACTCGACTGAACGTGCGAACAAAATGGAGGTATTTGGACAAAAAAGATGGACTTTATCAAAACAAATGAACATTTATTGTGGAACTGGGATTCCTGGGAGTGCATTCCGATGAAGATCGTCAAAGGTAAGTGAATATTTATAATGCTATTTCTGAGTTTTGTTGACTCCACAAAATGGCGGGTTTGGTTTTGTGACTGAGCGCCGTACTCAGATTATTGCAAAGTGTGCTTTCGCTGTAAAGCTTTTTTGAAATCTGGCATAGCGGTTGCATTAAGGAGAAGTGTATCTATAATTCTTTGAATAACAGTTGAATATTTTATCAACGTTTATGATGAGTATTTCTGTAAATTGATGTGCTCATTCACCGGAAGTTTTGGGAGGCAAAACATTTCGGAATATTACACGCCAATGTAAAATTGGGTTTTTGGATATAAATATGAACTTTATCGAGCAAAACATACATGTATTGTGTATCATGAAGTCCTATGAGTGCCATCTGATGAAGATCATCAAAGGTTAGTGATTAATTTTAGCTGTATTTCTGGTTTTTGGGACGTCTCTCCTTGCGTGGAAAATGGCTGTGTGGTTTTTCTTGTCTAGGCGCTGTCCTAACATAATCTAATGTTATGCTTTCGCCGTAAAGCCTTTTTGAAATCAGACAATGTGGTTGGATTAACGAGAAGTGTGGGATATAATAGTTGTATGGTTGAGAAGCGTCCCACATACCCCAGAGAGGTTTTAAGGAAGTCTCAAGGTTTTGCTCGCCTGAAGTAGAGTATCTCATGATAAGCTGAAGACGACACAATTTAAGCGGGACTTTAACCCGGATGCTTATAAGAAATCCCGCTATGCCCTCCAACGAACTATCAAACAGACAGAGCGTCAATACAGGGCTAAGATTGAATCATACTACACCGTCCCCGGCGCTCATTAGATGTGGCTGGGCTTGCAAACTATTACAGACTACAAATGGAAGCACAGCCGAGCTGCCCAGTGTCACGAGTCTACCAGATGACCTAAATTACTTCTATGCTCGCTTCGAGGCAAGCAACACTGAAGCAAGCATGATAGCATCAGCTGTTCCGGACGACTGTGTGATCACGCTTTCCGGAGCCGATGTGAATAAGACCTTTAAACAGGTCAACATTCAAAAGACTGCAGGGCCAGACGGATTACCAGGACGTGTACTCCGAGCATGCGCTGACCAACTGGCAAGTGTCTTTACTGACATTTTCAACCTCTCCCTGTCAGAGTCTGTAATACCAACATGTTTCAAGCAGACCACCATAGTCCACCATAGGTAACCTGCCTAAATGACTACCGACTCGTAGCACTCACGTCTGTAGCCATGAAGTGCTTTGAAAGGTTGGTCATGCTTCACATCAACACCATTATCCCAGAAACTCTAGACCCACTCCAATTTGCATACCGCCCCAACAGATCCACAGATTATGCAATCTCTATTACACTCCACACTGCCCTTACCCACCTGGACAAAAGGAACACCTACGTGAGAATGCTATTCATTGACTACAGCTCAGCGCTCAACACCATAGTGCCACCAAAGCTCATCACTAAGCTAAGGACCCTGGGACTAAACACTTCCCTCTGCAACTGGATCCTGGACTTCCTGACGGGCTGCCCCCAGGTGGTAAGGGTAGGTAACAACACATCTGCCACACTGATCCTCAACACGGGATCCTCTCAGGGTGCGTGCTCAGTCCCCTCCTGTACTTGCTGTTCACCCATGACTGCGTGGCCAGGCACGACTCCAGCACCATCATTAAGTTTGCCGATGACACAACAGTGGTAGGCCTGATCACCGACAACGATGACACAGCCTATAGGGAGGAGGTCAGAGACCTGGTCATGTGGTGCAAGGATAACAACTTCTCCCTCAACGTGATCAAGACAAAGGAGATGATTGTGGACTACAGGAAAAGGAGGACAGAGCATGTCCCTATTCTCATCGATGGGGCTGTAGTGGAGCAGGTTGAGAGGTTCAAGTTCCTTGGTGTCCACATCACCAAAAAACTATCATGGTCCAAACACACCAAGACAGTCATGAAGAGGGCACGACAAAGTCTATTCCCCCTCAGGAGACTGAAAAGATTTGGCATGGGTCCTCAGATCCTCAATTTTTTTTACAGCTGCACCATCGAGAGCATCCTGACTGGTTGCATCACTGCCTGGTATGGCAACTGCTCAGCCTCCGACCACAAGGCACTACAGAGGGTTGTGCGAGCGGTCTAGTACATCACTGGGGTCAAGCTTCCTGTCTTCCAGGACCTCTATACCAGACGGTGTCAGAGGAAGGCCCTAAAAATTGTCAAAAACCCCAGCCACCCTAGTCATAGACTGTTCTCTCTGCTGCCGCAGGGAAGCGATACCAGAGCGCCAAGTCTAGGTCAAAAAGGCTTCTTAACAGCTTCTATCCCCAAGCCATAAGACTCCTGAACAGGTAATCAAATGGCTACCCAGACTACCCCCTCTTGACTACCACTCTCTTTTACGCTGCTGCTACTCTCTTTTTATTATCTATGCATAGTCACTTTAACTCTACCTACATGTACATATTACCTCGACTGACTTGTGCCCCCGCACATTGACTGTACCGGTACCCCCTGTATATAGCCTCGCTACTGTTATTTTACTGCTGCTCTTTAATTACAGTGCCTTGCGAAAGTATTCGGCCCCCTTGAACTTTTCAACCTTTTGCCACATTTCAGGCTTCAAACATAAAGATATAAAACTGTAATTTTTTGTGAAGAATCAACAACAAGTGGGACACAATTATGAAGTGGAACGAAATTTATTGGATATTTCAAACTTTTTTAACAAATAAAAAACTGAAAAATTGGCCGTGCAAAATTATTCAGCCCCTTTACTTTCAGTGCAGCAAACTCTCTCCAGAAGTTCAGTGAGGATCTCTGAATGATCCAATGTTGATCTAAATGACTAATGATGATAAATAGAATCCACCTGTGTGTAATCAAGTCTCCGTATAAATGCACCTGCTCTGTGATAGTCTCAGAGGTCCGTTTAAAGCGCAGAGAGCATCATGAAGAACAAGGAACACACCAGGCAGGTCCGAGATACTGTTGTGGAGAAGTTTAAAGCCGGATTTGGATACAAAAAGATTTCCCAAGCTTTAAACATCCCAAGGAGCACTGTGCAAGCGATAATATTGAAATGGAAGGAGTATCAGACCACTGCAAATCTACGAAGACCCGGCCGTCCCTCTAAACTTTCAGCTCATACAAGGAGAAGACTGATCAGAGATGCAGCCAAGAGGCCCTCTGGATGAACTGCAGAGATCTACAGCTGAGGTGGGAGACTCTGTCCATAGGACAACAATCAGTCGTATACTGCACAAATCTGGCCTTTATGGAAGAGTGGCAAGAAGAAAGCCATTTCTTAAAGATATCCATAAAAAGTGTCGTTTAAAGTTTTCCACTAGCCACCTGGGAGACACACCAAACATGTGGAAGAAGGTGCTCTGGTCAGATGAAACCAAAATCGAACTTTTTGGCAACAATGCAAAACATGTTTGAAGTAAAAGCAACACAGCTCATCACCCTGAACACACCATCCCCACTGTCAAACATGGTGGTGGCAGCATCATGGTTTGGGCCTGCTTTTCTTCAGCAGGGGCAGGGAAGATGGTTAAAATTGATGGGAAGATGGATGGAGCCAAATACAGGACCATTCTGGAAGAAAACCTGATGGAGTCTGCAAAAGACCTGAGACTGGGACGGAGATTTGTCTTCCAACAAGACAATGATCCAAAACATAAAGCAAAATCTACAATGGAATGGTTCACAAATAAACATATCCAGGTGTTAGAATGGCCAAGTCAAAGTCCAGACCTGAATCCAATCGAGAATCTGTGGAAAGAACTGAGCTGTTTTGCAAGGAGGAATGGGCAAAAATGTCAGTCTCTCGATGTGCAAAACTGATAGAGACATACCCCAAGCGACTTACAGCTGTAATCGCAGAAAAAGGTGGCGCTACAAAGTATTAACTTAAGGGGGCTGAATAATTTTGCACGCCCAATTTTTCCGTTTTTTATTTGTTAAAAAAGTTTGAAATATCCAATAAATTTCATTCCACTTCATAATTGTGTCCCACTTGTTGTTGATTCTTCACAAAAAATTACAGTTTTATATCTTTATGTTTGAAGCCTGAAATGTGGCAAAAGGTTGAAAAGTTCAAGGGGGCCGAATACTTTCGCAAGGCACTGTATTTGCTATTTGTTATTTTATTTTTACTTATCTATTTTTACTGAACACTTACTTTTCTTAAAGCTGCATTGTTGGTTAAGGTCTTGTAAGTAAGCATTTCACTGTAAGGTTGTATTTGGCGCATGTGACAAATTGATTTGAAGTCTCTAGGTGAAACGGGACAGTGGATATGAGGGTTTAAGTGAGACTGCTTCATAGAGATAGATTGAGGACTGTATCTGTGCCATTATAGTGTCTGTGACAGCATGGGCAGAGCCATTGAGGCAATCTCCATTTTGAAGTAGTCAATCTTCTTCTTCACGATTGGCTGATCCATCCTGATGACCCCATTGGACATGTCTCCAACAGAGTCTCCAGGAGGGATCAGCCAATTCAGTTGGAAGTCCCAGCCAGTGCCCTCAATGGCTGCCCATGCTAATACAGCTGCACATGCTAATATGGACTTTTGGCCACTAGTGGCCTTTATCATTCTCAATGGACTGCTTATAACAACGCCACCTATAGGCCAGTCGGTACCACTCTTTTTGACCAAAAATATTGTCTTCACTGTGAACCCCTGATGACAATTTACAAAGCATGGTTTGATTGTACATTCTGCACAAGCAGGAATAAATACACCAATGGCAATATCCCATGACAGTTATGTTTGTTTATAACCACAGACATTGTAATTTAATATAATATCCGTAGCCTAATCGATATATCCTACAGGGTTAACATTAGGAATGAGTCTAGTATTAATGCTACAACTCAAATAGTGTTATCTGAGTTTAGGCTTACTACACTTTTTATCAGTTAGGCTACCCCCCAAAAAAGTTAATAATCAATATCCATTTATGTTTTTACAGTCAACTGGGTACTCAACAATAGGGAAGGTATCTTTGGACATGATCCATTGACAATCCATTGATAGACATTTTCGGGGCCAAACAGCAAGTGGAGTGAGCTCTTAACTGCTAGTATTATTAATAAAGAATGGGCTGTCTTTCCAACCCTCCCTATCTGCACAGTGGATCTCCTTGACTTCCTCTCTCTCTCTGTCTTTCTATCTCTCTCTCTCTCTCTCCCTTTCCCCCACACTCTCTCTGCTTAGTTTATTCTGCTAAGATGTGCTGCTAGCTGGTGCTGCAAGTGGGCCTACCATATTGATTAATTAATATCATACACTTAATATATCACTGTCGCACTTCAATTAAGTTAATGGAGTCATTTGCAATATTAACTAGTTACTTTAAAGTAAGGACACTCCCATCCCACTTCCTAATTATTACATGGAACTTCCATCTCATATTGCTCAAATAAACAGCAAACCTGGTTTCAAAAAACAAATAAAGCAACACCTCACAGCACAACGCCTCTCCCCTATTAGACCTAGACAGTTTGTGTGTATGCATTGATATGTAGGCTACGTGTGCCTTTTAAAAAATGTATGTAGTTCTGTCCTTGAGCTGTTCTTGTCTATTGATGTTCTGTATTATGTCATGTTTCATGTTTTGTGTGGACCACAGGAAGAGCAGCTGCTGCTTTTGCAACAGCTAATGGGGATCCTAATAAAATACCAAATACCTAATATTATCGAAGAGTTACTATTTTTGGGAGGATCTATGTTGTTAATATTATAAAATATGATTCTATTTTACGTTTTCCATACATGAAATGAATTGCAACTGTGGAATATTCAAATGTGCATTTCAGTAAATATTACTTTGTAATAGAATTGTTTTGTCACTTGATTGTTTTGTTCTCATTTGCAAACCAAATAAAAAGTGGACCATATTTTATAACCTTAAACGTATATGTAACACAGGTCAACTCATGTTCAATACTTATCGTTACTAGTGAGATTCCAGTAACCAATCATATTTAACTTTATTTTGAGCCAATCAAAACTCAAATAAATGGCCTGGCTCCCCCTCCACTTTGTTAAGTAGAAAACCCAAACCCCTGGCAGCAGATCCACAAGATTTGCCATGAGAGGTGACTGTATAAGTTCCCTGAAGTCAATCTGCTTTCTCTGTGAGAGCTTCCCATGTCTGGAACACACAGCCATTAGACACACACAGCTGCACCACATATCACACCTTCACAAAAAAACATAAAGACAAGGCTAAAGGCCAATCAGACTTGTGAACATAATCCCTAGCTGTGTATTGCCACTTTCCATGTTTGTCTATAGTTTGTGAGGTGTGGAAACATTTTGTTACTTTTATGTACAGTACTTTTGGAAAATATTCAGACCCCTTGACTTTTTCCACATTTTGGTAGGTTACAGCCTTATTCTAAAATTGATTAAATTATTTTTTTCCTCAGCAATCTACACACAATACCCCATAATGACAAAGCAAAAACAGGTTTTTATATTTGCACATGTATAAAAACTTTTTTTTTAATGAAATAACAGATTTACATAAGTATTCAGACCCTTTACTCAGTACTTTGTTGAAGCATCTTTGGAAACGATTACAGCCTCGAGTCTTCTCGGGTATGACGCTACAAGCTTGGTACAACTGTATTTACGGAGTTTCTCCCATTCTTCTCTGCAGATCCTCTCAAGCTCTGTCAGGTTGGATGGGAAGTGTTGCACAGCTATTTTTAGGTCTCTCCAGAGATGTTTGATCGGGTTAAAGTCCATGTTCTGTCTGGGGCACTCAAGGACATTCAGCGATTTGTCTCGAAGCCACTCCTGGATTGTCTTGGTTGTGTGTTCAGGGTCGTTGTCCTGTTGGAAGGTGAACCTTCGCCCCAGTCTGAGGTCCTGAGCGCTCTGGGGCAGATTTTCATCAAGGATCTCTGTACTTTTCTCTGTTCATCTTTGCCTCCATTCTTACTAGTCTCCCAGTGCCTGCTGCTGAAAAACATCCTCACAGCATGATGCTGTCACCACCATGCTTCACCGTAGGGATGGGTGCCAGGTTTCCTCCAGACGTGACACTTGGCATTCAGGCCAATGAGTTCAATCTTGGTTTCATCAGACCAGAGAATCTTGTTTCTCAGGGTCTGAGTCTTTAGGTGCCTTTTTGCCAACTCCAAGCGGGCTGTTATGTGCCTTTTACTGAGGAGTGGCTTCCGTCTGGCCACTCTACCATAAAGGCCTGATTGGAGGAGTGCTGCAGAGATGGTTGTCCTTCTGGAAGGTTCTCCTATCTCCAAATAGGAACTTTAGAGCTCTGTTGGAATGACCATCGGGTTCTTGGTCACCTCCCTGACCAAGGTCCTTCTCCCCCGATTGCTCAGTTTGGCCGGGCAGCCAGCTCTAGGAAGAGTCTTGGTGGTTCCAAACTTCTTCCATTTAAAAATGATGGAGCCAACTGTGTTCTTGGGGACCTTCAATACTGCAGATATTTTTGTGCCTCGACACAATCCTGTCTCGGAGCTCTACGGACAATTCCTTTGACCTCATGGCTTGGTTTTTACTCTGACATGCACTGTCAACTGTGGGACCTTATACAGACAGGTGTGTGCCTTTCCAAATCATGTCCAATCAATTGAATTTACCACAGGTGGACTCCAATCGTTGTAGAAACATCTCAAGGAAGATCAATGAAAACAGGATGCATCTGAGCTCAATTTCGACTGTCATTTCAAAGGGTCTGAATACTTATGTAAATAAGGCATTTCTGTTTTTTTACGTTTAATACATTTGCAAACATTATACAAACCTGTTTTCACTTTGTCATTATGGGGTATTGTGTGTAGATTGCTGAGGATCATTCTTTTTTTTTATTATCCATTTTTAGAATAAGGCTGTAACATAACAAAATGTGGAAAAAGTCAAGGGGTGTGAATACTTTCCGAAGGCACTGTATTTTGTTTTGTTGCTTTTTGTGCTATTGCTGTGTCTGTGTTGCATGTTGCTTTGCATGTGCTCACTCCTCATTGTTTGTCTGTATTGTTATTGTAATTATTTATGATATCCTGCCCAGGGACTGCGGTTGAGAATTAGCCGGCTGGCTAAAACCGGCCCTTTTACTGAAACGTTGATTAATGTGCATCGTCCCTGTACAAATAAAAACAAACTCTAACTCTTGCGTTAGCATTAGTTAGCAACTTCCTTCAAACTACACGTAGAGACATAAAACTGGTATCCCAAAATTCACCTCGTTCTGGGGAAGTACACTGACAAAAATATAAACGCAACATGGAAAGTGTTAGTCCCATGTTTCATGAGATGAAATAAAAGATCCCAAAATTGTTCCATATGCACAAAAAGCTTATTTCTCTCAAATTGTGTGCACAAATTTGTTTACATCCCTGGCAGTAAGCATTTCTCCTTTGCAAAGATAACCCATCCCCCTGACAGGTGTGGCATATCAAGAAGCTGATTAAACAGCATGATCATTACAAAGGTGCACCTTGCGCTGCGGACAATAAAGGCCACTATAAAATCTTGTCACACAACACAATAACACAGATGTCTCAAGTTTTAAGAGTGTGCAATTGCCATGCTGACTGCAGGAATGTCCACCAGAGCTGCTGCCAGAGAATTGAATGTTAATTTCTCTACCATAAGCTGCCTCCAATGTCATTTTAGGGAATTTGTCATTACGTCCAACCGGCCTCACAACCACAGACCATGTGTAACCACGCCAGCCCAGGACCTCCACATCCGGCTACTTCACCTGCGGGGTCGTCTGGGACCAGCCACTTGGACAGCTGATGAAACTGTGGGTTTGCAGAAACTGTCTCAGGGAAGCTTATCTGCATGCTCGTCGTCCTCACCAGGGTCTTGACCTGACTGCAGTTTGGCGTCGTAACCGACTTCAGTGGGCAAATGCTCACCTTCAATGGCCACTGGCATTCTGGAGAAGTGTGCTTTTCACGGAGGAACTTGCATGGCGTCGTTTGGGCGTGAGGTTGTGAACAGAGTGCCCCAAGGTGGCGGTGGGGTTATGGTTTGGGCATGCATAACCTACGGACAACGAACACAATTGCATTTCATTGACAACAATTTGAATGCGCAGAGATCAGATCCTGAGGCCCAATATTGTGCCATTTATCCACTGCCATCACCTTATGTTTCAGTATGATAATGCACGGCCCAATGTCACAAGGACCTGTACTCAATTCCTGGAATCTGAATATGTCCCAGTTCTTCCATGGCCTGCATACTCACCAGAAATGTCACCCATTGAGCAGATTTGGGATGCTTTAGATCGATGTGTACGACAGCGTGTTCCAGTTCCCGCCAATATCCAGCAACTTTGCAAAGCCATTGAAGAGGAGAGGGACAACATTCCACAGGCCACAATCAACAGTCTGATCAACTCTATGTGAAGGAGCTGTGTCGCACTACATGAGGCAAATGGTGGTCACACCAGATACTGACTGGTTTTCTGATCCACGCCCCTACCCTTTTTTTAAAGGTATCTGTGACCAGTCATGTGAAATCCATAGATTAGGGCCTAATGAATTTATTATAATTGACTGATTTCCTTATATGAACTGTAACTCAGTAAAACCTTAGAAATTGTTGCATTTTGCGTTTATATTTTTGTTCAGTGTAGATAAAGAGCCTCTTTGCCAAAATCCCGAAGTATCCCTTTAATGTGTGTAAAGGTGCACCCACCCAGAACAATGATAATAAAGGCCACATTTATTTTCAGAATTGTTTTATAAAAAAAGATTCTTCAAAAGTTCACATACATTTTAACAATCTTACAAAAATATAAATAAATCTTCATGACATTTTTTCAGCACAATTGATGTCTCCTTTCCATGCAGACTTTGTTATTTTAAGACTAGTGATTTTAAAACTAGCTTCCCAAGGAACGTTTATAGCGAAATCAGATTCTCTGTACAATAAATAGTTCAATAAAATAAAGGACTACCCAAATAGTTCCTCTGAAATCATCCACGTAAAGGCACACAGAGTAAGATACGTTCGCATTAAGATTCTGAGTCGAGCACAACGATTGAATTTACATAATAGGCCTATTTACAACAATACACAACAGGATATCTACAGTAGTAATTTCATAGATCATTGAATACTTTGAAATGTTAATTGATTTTCAAAGGTTATCAGTTTCCTAAAGGCAGAGGCTCCAAAACCGTATTTTCTTCAGCGAGCTCTCCATTGGATGATGCATCAGCCCCTGTCATCTCACATTGCTGGCCAATTGTTCATGGAGACATGTCATGCGTGTTTTTTATTCACTATCTTGACTTTTTCAGTTACAAGTATATCTAGAATTGGAAAAGCCATGCCTGCATTTCCTTTCAAGTGGAGCAGAAACGCAATGATCTTTGATCTTGTCCCCTGGAAGTAAAAAGAAGATGTTTTTTTTGTGTGGTGACATTCCATCACTTCTGTCTAAAATGTCCCTAGAAAGCTTTTTAGGGAAAATGTATGCACAGTCATAAGTAAATAATACACACACTTACATCAGCATTTCCTTTCAAGTGGAGCAGAAAGGCAGTGGTTTTTGATCTTGTCCCCTGGAAGTAAAAAGAAGATCATGTTTTTTTTTGTGTGTGGTGACATTCCATCACTTCTGTCTAAAATGTCCCTAAAAAGCTTTTTTTTATGGAAAATGTATACACAGTCACAAGTAAAGTATACACGCACTTACATCATCAGCAACGTCTTGCACACGTCACGTAAATAGCTGCTTGAACGTTTTACCTGAGAAGCGTCTGCTGCGCGATTGCGTTTCAACCACACAGTGGCGCTCCGAGTTCAGAAATTCTATAAACTCTCCAAAAGCAACCCAGTTTTAGAAGTTGTTGTGGCCACTCAACACTGTATGCTACTGACCTGTAATACAGTTTTAGGCCTCCTGAAGGTGTCAAACAAATTCATTCCAGCTATTTTAAGATTATAATGCAACAAACACCGTGCGTAATAGGGTGGGTAAAACTGAGTGTAGTTATTCAAACATGCACATAGGCCAGACACTGACCTGACATTACTGTGACGAAGCATTAGGCCAACAGAAGGCATTCAACAAATGAATTCAAGTTATTGAGAGATTGCATGTAAAAGCGCCCATAAATGTTCTCAGGCCGGCTACTCACCGATATCGTTTTTTCTGCTCAGCTAGGGCGTTGCTTGTTTTTTCATACATCTGTCAGCTTGCCAGTGTAATGTTCAAATGGGCTGAAGTTAGTAAATCTGAGAGCCTCGAAAGAATCATCTTCAATGTACTCTGATTTGGCGAGGGACTGTTTGCTGTCGCTGGTCGAGTTGAATTCGCCAAATGAAGTGTTCTGTTGACCACAAGTCACGTGAGTATACACGGCGGTGTCCTCATCATTGCGTTCTCTGTGATAGAAGTAATTAAAATTGGAAACGATGACAGGGACAGGTAGGGCTATGGTCAACACTCCGGCGATGGCACACATAGATCCCACTATTTTGCCGCCAATAGTAACCGGGCACATGTCTCCATATCCAACCGTTGTCATGGACACCACCGCCCACCAAAATGCGGCGGGGATACTCGTGAATCCCGATTCAGGGTCGTCTGTCTCTGCAAAGTAAGCAGCGCTGGAGAACAGAATAACCCCTATAAGAAGAAAGAATATCAAAAGACCTAGTTCGCTGATGCTGGCGTTGAGTGTCTGGCCCAAGATTTGGAGACCCTTGGAGTGCCTGGAAAGTTTGAAAATCCTGAAGACTCGAACCAAACGGATGACTCTGAGAATGGCTAACGACATGGCCTGCTCGCTTCCCGCTCCCTGTAGCTCTGCGAGTTCAAGTCCAAGGGTGATGAAATAAGGAACAATCGCTAATATGTCAATGACGTTCATTGCGTTTTTGAAGAAAGCCGGTTTGCTGGGGCACGATAAAAACCTCATGAGAAATTCAAAGAAAAACCACACGATGCAAAGTGACTCGACCATAAAAAACGGGTCTGTCAACGGATTGTGTTTTTTGTGGCGAGTAGTCCCATTCGTGGTGAGGTGATTACTGAGTTCTATGTCTGTGCTGTGACCTTCCCTGAACCGTGGCAAAGTCTCCAAACAGAAGATCAATATGGATATCAAAATGACACTGACTGATACGACAGCGATCATCCGGGCAGGCCCTGAGCTGTCAGGGTACTCAAACAACAACCACATCTGGCGCTGAAACTCGTTGTCAGGCATCGGACGTTCCACTTCTCTGATCATACCTTCATCTTCTTTGAACATCTCTACGGCCTCCTCTTCGATTTCATAAAATTTGATCTCTTCCATGAAAATGTCCATGGGAACGTTGACAGGTCTCCTAAGCCTTCCTCCAGACTGGTAATAATAAAGGATGGCATCAAAGCTGGGTCTATTCCTGTCGAAAAAGTACTCATTTCTCAACGGATCGAAGAAGCGCATCCTTTTACGCGGGTCTCCCAATAGCGTAGAGGGAAAGCGCGAGAGGGTCTTCAGTTGAGTTTCGAAGCGCAGCCCGGAGATGTTGATGACGACCCTCTCGCTACACTCCTGATCGCCCCGCTCCACGTCGCAATCATCTTGGTACAGGGGAGGGACTACCACAGTCTCGTCCTGGTTCTCAAGGGATACAACAGTCATCTTTTGCCCCTCTCAAGGGTAAGCGCTTCACTCACCTCCACGGCCCCAACTGTCACTTTCTCTCTGTAGTTTTGATTTCTTTCTCTCCCTCTCGTTCCTTCGGTAATGTATCCAAGTAAATCCTCACTGTATCACTCCAGCCTCCCAAAGGGTCTGATTAATTACTCCACCATATGTTTTTTTTCTGCCCAGTAAAAGTTTTCTTGTTGGTTTCCCCCATTTAAATCAATAAACTTTTTGTAGTTGCAGACGGTCCTGAAATACTCTCCAGTCTGTCGACTTGCTACCGTTGGCTGTCTACAGTATTGGCTATCATATTCACACCATTTTAAACAGCCAGAAGCCCTCCCCAAATTGACTGACGTGATGACACTCGCTGCACTGTCCACTGCTCACTTACTGCTCTCTCTGTGTCATGTTGTTGAATCTAACACAACTAGTAAACACCTTTTACACTTCTTAAACGTTTTCTCAACTCAGGATTTGCAGTGCTCTAATATCTTATTTCAGAGAAACAAATCACTGCCATAATTTTTTTAAAGGACTGACCAATTTTACTTTAGTTAACCTACACAAAAATCATAACTCAGTCAACTTCACCAGTTCGTTTTTTTTTATGTTGCATTTCAAATGTTTGTTTCCAATGTGGACTAACCGCAGGGGTTTTAATGCAGCTTCACATTGGAACAATATTAGCAATATTCGCACATCATGTCTAAATCATCCAAAGGTATCAATAAATCATTGTGAGGCTCTACAAAGTCGGTTATAGATGTTTTGAACAAATTGATGCTTGAAAAATGCTGATATCAGTTCCATGACTTGAATGGGATTTGTGTCACAAAGGCTAAAACGTTAGCATGTGGAAACAGTGCCAGGGAAACTAAACCAAAGCTTACACGACCAGATTCTGTCATACCTTGGCCAAAGACTGCTTACAGGGCTAGGAAATCAATATGTCATTTTGAAATTTGGGGAACTTTCCCCTTAAGAACGACTGCAACCCTCAAAATGAAAAAGTATTTTTTATTTTCTTCATGGATTACATTTTCCTGATGTTACTGTAGGCCCTCTGCCCTCACTGTAAGTTAATGCTCTCTGACACAACCCGTTTCAGCTGCTTCACACATGGTGTGCTTTGAAGACTGTGAGAAATAAACCAAAACAAGATCATCCTTCCTAGGAATATACAGTTGATTAATCTCTGTGTCAAAACTGAAGCACCAAACCTAAGATAGGCTGTTTATCTACAGATACTCCACAAATGACCAATTTTTTTTATACAGTAGCCTATGTAGCCTACCCAACCCATGCTATAACAGCTAATTGATGGCCAATGAAGTTCACTTTTACTTTTGTGGTGATCAAACGTTTTCTGAATGGGTGACCATGACCATCAGTTAACATAGTGGACACAGCTTAACTGCTCCCGCTATCTATACAGACCCAGGGTTGGATGTTAGCGTCACGACAAGGTTCCCCCCCACCTATAACCTGTTAGCGGCATACAGCGGTCACCAAACTGCTATCTAGGTCAGGCCAAGGTGTCAGGACCTTCTGTCTTCATGTTGGGGCGGCAGGTAGCCTAGCGGTCAGAGTGTTAGAGTGTTAGACTAGTAACCGAAAGGTTACAAGATCAAATCCCTGAGCAGACAAGGTTGAAAATCTGTTGTTCTGCCCCAAACAAGGCAGTTACCCCACTGTTCCTAGGCTGTCATTGAAAGTAAGAATTTGTTCTTAACTGACTTGCCTAATTAAATAAAGATGAAAAACAGTCAAAGTCACTTCAGGCTGATGAATGTGTCAGGATAAAAAAAAAAAAGGTTCTAAGAATGCCAGGTTCGTCATTACTGTCAAGAATCTGGATCTAGAATGTCTCTGTCATTTTTCACTTGTCATCTTTTCCCCCGTTGGTCGTGTAAGCTATGACACGCAGATGCTCTTAGGCAGCCTTAACTGAAAACAGCACTAACTGATGACCAGTCACCTCATTTGCCTCTGAGAGACTCACTTCTTTCCCAGAGTTAATATATAGCATATGTTAATCTGGGGGGAAAAAGTAACTCAGTAACTAATGTAATGGGTTATTATAGCTGACTGAAAAATAATAGCATTTAGTTAGCCCCCCCCCCCCCTCCCCCACCCCATCCCCTCAATGGAGCCTGAGGCGTGTAAAATGCTGACAGGAAGCACATTCGACCCCCTCATTATGGATGTCCTGACCTGTGGGTGCAGGAGACCCTCCATGGCAACAGGATATCCTCAAGTCATTCACACCACTAACGGAAGGCAACATAGAGGTCATGCCAGGTCCCACAGTGCTCACAAGTACACAGTACACAAGCATGCATATATTGAAGCACAACACGAACCCATCAACCAATGTCGACTTGTCAAAATAAATGCATGGATACAGTGTATACATTTCAAGTCGTTCTTTCTTATAGGACCTTAGATATTCTTACAGGACGTTAGATACTGATCGACGAGGACTGCATGTAAACACTCATTGTCGATCACGCCACAGAAAAGCATGGCATTGGCAATGTATCCAGATCAATTCATTATTATCATGGAATAATCTTGGTGTTAGTGATTGACGTCAGAGATGAGGCGTGATATCATGTGATCCTCCATATGGAAGTTTAGGTATCAATATCATAATGATGAAACACTGCGTGAAGTTCGTTCTGGGTGTAAGTTATGTTTACCGACTTTGAACACAGTTGCACACATTTCACCATGCAGCCTCTCTTTATCTAAATATAGCAGAGATGAGCTTTCCTCCTTCCTTTCACCAAGCAGCACGGACATGAGGTAATCACAGTGGGAACTGTGGGTGACTTCCTTGACTTTCAGTTTCCATGTGTGTCCGTCCGTCCATCTGCCAGCGTTAACCGCACGATTGAATAACTCTATATGAAGATAAAACACATACCATTTGTAGACCATGTGTTATTGTATGATATTGGATTTTTATTAGGTCAGTCTCAATAGTCAACAGCTTTGGCTGACGGCCTTTGGATCTCATCATTATTGTGTCATTTATGTTTTTGAATATGCAATAGTGGGCCTTTTACTTGACCTGATGAATGCGCTGCAGGGGAAGTGGTACCAGGGCTTCAATGGAAGGGATGAGTATGTGGATGTGGAGCTTGAGTCAGAGTTAGAGTCTGGGAAGCCTCTGTTTTGAGTAGGTTTCCATTTACACAGAAGTCTTACAGTAAGACCATCCACTTTTGTCTCAAGACTTCCTTAAGGTTCTATAATTTAGACAGCCAGCAGGTGAGATACAAATGATATCTAAAAATGTGGGAAATATCTCAATATTACGAGGTTATTCTATACATTTTCTGAAGGACAATAACCTCTGTTTTATTAGCAAGCATATTTTTGTATGGTCACGAACATTCGATGGGAACTAAGGGTTTAGTTGAACTCATTATCCATAGTTAAAGGGTAACTCTCAACCCCAATTTCAGCCTTTGCCCAACCCCTTAAAATAAAAAAAAGCATTCAGGTGAGCATTGTGGGTGGGGGAATTGCTCATAAATATTGGGTTAACGTAGTTCGAGTCTCCCATTGGCGCAAAAAATATTATTTGAAAGTGCAGTCACATTTATTGCGGTATTGTGTTGGGAAGTTAAGTGTAATCATCACTTTGAAAATTGTGATCTTTTTCCAATGGTCAAATGAACTCACAGATTGGTCTTGGGTACTGTATAAAAACTACAGCCAAGGCAACCCTCTTACAGGTATTCTTTCACTCTTCAGAATTAGAAGTGTGTGGGCATGGGAGGAATATTGTAAATAAAGGATTTCACCTGGATTCACCTGGTCAGTCTATGTCATGAAAAGAGCAGGCGTTCTTAGATTTTTGTACACTCAGTGTATAATCCTCATAGCCTACATGTTTTGTTTTTCTTCGTAAAAGCAAATAGATGTGTATGAAACATTAAGCCAAACATTGAATTTGGTCATATTATTCAGAAATGTGCCTTACACTGCCCTTTGAATTTTTTGTAACGTCAGTAGTCTAGTCAAGGAAGCATCACACAAAATATATTGTCACACTCCACTTACCAAGACCATTGCCAAATAAGTAATGACGGGTTGTTCGCAAACTAACGGCTATTCTTGAGCAGCTCTTTTTGGTGAACGTCGGGAACCGAATCGCATCTGTGAAAGAGCCGTTCACTGGGCTCTCTGAAGATTGTAATTACTCACTGCACGAACAATAGATAGTGATGAGAGATACTTTTTCTGGTCCACACACATTTTTTGCAGTGAGTTCATGTTTTTCCTCATTTTTTTGCAGGTCATCTAATAATTTGGTAATGTAAAAATGTCTTTGAATTCACGTCACGATCTGACATAATGGCAGGCAACTGTAGGCTTTACATGAGAGATATTCAATTTTTTCATGGTTGTAGGTATTTTGAAGCGCTACTGAACGAAGAGCCGTTTGGGAGCCAAATGAATGGCCCTTTTAGCAGAACGGAGCCAAATGAGCAGGCTCACTAAAAAGTCTAAAAAGAATGCCCATCACTACAAATAAGGTGCTTTCTTTTATAGTAAGCCTTCAGGTGGTACCATCCAGCACATGTAGAAGGGAGTGTATTTCATACCAAACCCCCATACCAAACCCCATATAGTTGAACCACTATAACTAAGGCCAAAATATCTGGTTTTATTCATGAAAGTTACTCTAAGTCTTACAACAATGTAAGAATAAAATGTCATGATATGAGAGTAAATTAAATTAGTTACAAAAGGCTACTGTATATCTTGACAGATATTTAGTGCTCCCTCCTTCCCCCCCTAGTGTATTATAAATATGTCCAACATAGAAAGCGGGAGAGCAAACTCATCTCATTAGAAGTGTGAAAGTGTTGGCCTAAACAACCTTAAGATCTGTTAATGCCATCCCGATTAGCCCCTATGTACGTACACTAAATGACCAAAAATATGTGGACGTCCGCTCGTCGAACATCTCATTACAAAATCCAGAGGTGTAAAGTACATAAGTAAAAATACTTTAAAGTACTACTTAAGTAGTTTTTTGGGGGTATCTGTACTTTACTTTATTTATACTTTTGACAACTTTTACTTCTGTACATTCCTAAAGAAAATAAAGTACCTTTTACTCCATACATTTTCCCTGACACCCAGAAGTACATTTTGAATGCTTAGCAGGACAGGAACATTGTCCAATTCACACAATGGTCCAAGACACAAATCCCTACTCAATCTGATCTGGCAGACACACTAAACACAAATGCTTAATTTGTAAATGATGTCTGAGTGTTGGAGTGTGCCCCTGGCTATCTGTAGATTAAAAACAAACATTGTGTCATTTGGTTTGTTTAATATAAGCAATTTGAAATGATTTATACTTTTGACACTTAAGTATATTTTTGCAGTTACATTTACTTTTGATACTTATCTATATTTAAAACCAAATACTTTTAGACTTTTACTCAAGTAGTACTTTACCAGGTGACTTACACTTGAGTAAATTTCTATTAAGGTATCTTTACTTTTACTCAAGTATGACAATTGGGTACTTTTTCCACCACTGCCAAAATCATGAGCATTAATATGGAGTTGGTCCCCCCTTTACTGCTGTAACAACCTCCACTTTTCTGGGAAGGCTTTCCACTAGATGTTGGAACCTTGCTGCAGGGACTTGCTTCCATTCAGCCACAAGAGCATTAGTGCAGTCAGGCTCTGATGTTAGGCGATTAAGCCTGGCTCGCAGTCGGTATTCCAATTCATCCCAAAGGTGTTCGATTGGGTTCAGGTCAGGGCTCTGTGCAGGCCAGTCAAGTCGCCACACTGATTGACAAACCATGTCTGTATGGACCTCGCTTTGTGCACGGGGGCATTGTCATGCTGAAACAGGAAAGGGTCTTCCCCAAACTGTTGCCACAAAATTGGAACACAGGATTGTCTAGAATGTTATTGTATGCTGTAGCGTTAAGATTTCCCTTCACTGGAGCTTAGGGGCCTAACCCAAACCTGTTAGGCGGAGCGACACAGGGGAACCCAAGAGCAGACTCAGATGAGGAAACAGGGATGAATGAACCAAAATATTTATTGTTACACAGAGAGATATGTAGTGCAGATCCGGGGAAGCTCGGATGAGTTGCAGAAAACCCAGATGTGGAGACTGAGGTTGGAGTTAGCTGAGTAGAACAGGGTAAACAGGTCCTGAGGGGAATCCAAGGTAGTGATGGTGAGTATAATCCAGAGCAAGGTAGTTGGGTGGTGAGATGTGGAACAGGAGACAGGAGCCAGAGAGGTAACTGCAATGAGAGGATAAACGGTGTCAGGCAGGGAAACAGGATCTTGAATAATCATAAATGGCTAGAATCATGGACTGACTGAGCAGAGATTACAATCTGGCAGAGTGGAAGTGGCAGGACTGAGTATTTGTAGAGGTCTTGATTATGGAATGAGTTGCAGCTGGTAGGGATCTGCTCTGACTCCAGCACACCTGTCTCCAACCACACAATCACACAGAGAGGGAGCGAGAGAGTGTGTGTACAGGGGGAGTAACTGCAGGTCAAGAAGACACCGGATGAACACCAGAGGGCATAGCAGGGGCAGATGTGACAAAACCATGAACAACAGTCCCAGACCATTATTCCTCTTCCACCAAACTTTACAGTTGGCACTATGTATTGGGGCAGGTAGCGTTCTCCAGGCATGAAGCTCATGAAGCTCCCGACGAACAGTTATTGTGCTGATGTTGCTTCCAGAGGCAGTTTGGAACCCGGTAGTGAGTGTTGCAACTGAGGACAGATTATTTTTGCACACTACCCGCTTCAGCACTCGGCAGTCCCAATCTGTGAGCTTCGCAGCTGAGCCGTTGTTGCTTCTAGACATTTCCACTTCACAACTATAACAGCACCTACAGTTGGCCGGGACAGTTCTAGCAGTGCAGAAATTTGATGAACTGTCTTGTTTGAAAGGTGGCATCCTATGACGACGCTATGTTGAAAGTCACTGAGCCCTTAAGTAAGGCCATTGTACTGCCAATGTTTGTCTACAGAGATTGCATGGCTGTGTGCTCGATTTTATACACCTGTCACCAAGGGGTGTCCACATGCTTTTGCATATATAGTGTACTGTATGTGTGTGATCAGAGGCTTGGGGCACAGGCATCCAGACCTGGATTCAAAGGCTATTCAAAATTATTTAAACAAATGTATCTGCTCTTAATTGAGCTTGCCTGTTGCAATGGAACCAATAGAAAAGGCCCAAAGTGCAAACCCCCACCCACATGGCACTCCAGGTAGGTGAAAGCAACTGTTCAAAGTATTTGAAATATTTTAAATAGTATTTGAACCCAGGTCTGAACCGTCTTCAGACACCCAGAGGTGTCTGTCCCAGCCTTAAGGCTTCCTATATGGATTAAGGAGACACCCTAGGTCCCGAAGCCAAGCTCCATGCCAGTTCCTGGGGAGGGTTGGATTCCTGCGCACCCATTTTAGAAGGCTGTTATCTAACGTTGATGGCCATGGTTTCACTGAGAAGTAACTAACCAACCAGGCATGGAGCAAGAGGAGGCTGAAACCCGACACTGTGGGTTCCCCCTCGAAATATCCTCCTCTGCATTCTACATTCTATCTCCTCTGCTCCTCCTCAAGCTCCTTCCGGAGCATGATTTCACTGCTTGATCATATCAAGCCTTTTGCCCTTTTTTAGTAGACAGTATTGGCAGTCGGAAACTTCCAATACAAGCAAACCTGGGTTCAAATACTATTTAAAATATTTTCAAAAACATGATCTATGCTTGACTGAGCTTGTCTGGCTTTAAGGAGCAAAATAATATTTCCAAAACTGCAAACCCCACTCATCTCACTCTACAGGCAGGTTAAAGCAAATGCTCAAAGTATTCAAAAGATATCAAATATTATTTAAACCCAGATCTGAATCCAAGCCCTGCCTGGCATCTGTAAGGGGATCAGTTCCAGGACTGAGACGCTGTCCTCTTCACAGTTGTTAATCAGGGGTAGACATCAAAGGTCTTCGTGAATGTTCTTTTTTATTTGAGAAAGAACACATGTGTAGCCAAGTATCTAAACTCAGCAAAAAAATAAATGTGCCTTTTTCAGGACCCTGACTTTCAAAGATAATTCGTAAAAATCCAAATAACTTCACAGATCTTCATTGTAAAGGATTTAAACACTGTTTCCCATGCTTGTTCAATGAACCATAAACAATTAATGAACATGCACCTGTGGAACGGTCGTTAAGACACTAACAGCTTACAGACAGTAGGCAATTAAGGTCACAGTTTTGAAAACTTAGGACACTAAAGAGGTCTTTCTACTGACTCTGAAATACACCAAAAGAAAGATGCTCATCTGTGTGAACATGCCTTAGGCATGCTGCAAGGAGGCATGAGGACTGCAGATGTGGCCAGGGCAATAAATTGCAATGTCCGTACTGTGAGATGCCTAAGACAGCGCTACAGGGAGACAGGACGGACAGCTGATCGTCCTTGCAGTGGCAGACCACGTGTAACAACACCTGCACAGGATCGGTACATCACACCTGCGGGACAGGTACAGGATGGCAACACCAACTGCCCGAGTTACATCAGGAATGCACAATCCCTCCATCAGTGCTCAGACTGTCCGCAATAGGCTGAAAGAGGCTGGACTGAGGGCTTGTAGGCCTGTTGTAAGGCAGGTCCTCACCAGACATTACCGGCAACAACGTCGCAGATGGGCACAAACCCATGGTAGCTGGACTAGACAGGACTGGCAAAAAGGGCTCTTCACTGACAGGTTGAGGTTTTGTCTCACCAGGGATGATGGTTGGGTTTGCGTTTATCGTCAAAGGAATGAGCGTTACACTGAGCCCTGTACTCTGGAACGGAATTGATTTGGAGGTGGAGGATCCGTCATGATCTGGGATCTAAACTTGTTCAGTTTATGTCTCAGTTGTTGAATCTTGGCGTTCGGCGGTCGACGTCACCGGTTTTCTAGCCACAGCCGATCCACTTTTCATTTTCCATTTGTTCTGTCATTATCTCACACACCTGGCTTCACTCAACTAATTACTTGTTCATTATTTAACCCTCTGTTCCCCATGTTGTGTTTGTGAGTGATTGTTTATTTGTAATTCGGTCCGTCTTTGTGGGCTCGTGATGTTACTTTGTATATTTGTCTTTTTTTGAGTAAAGTACGTTGATTACTCAACTCTGCTGTCCTGCGCCTGACTCTCTACACCAGCTACACACAGGACCTTTACAGAATGTCTAGTTTCCTCCACTTGCAAACAGTGGGTTAATTGCCCACATGTTTTAAATGTACTGTTGTCTGGCAGCAGTCTGCACCGAACACATCTTGTGCATGCATGGGATCTGAAAAGTAACACCACCAATACAAGTGTAACAGCGTTGCTTCCGTCCCTCTCCTCGCCCCAACCTTGGCCTGAACCAGGGACCTTCTCAACACATCAACAACAGTCACCCTCGAAGCATCATTACCTATTGCTCCACAAAAGCCAAGGGAAACAACAACTTCAAAGTCTCACCGTGAGTGACGTCGCCGATTGAAATGCTTGGGATAGCTAGCAACTTTGTACAGGAAAAAGCGCAACACTCGCTCATCATAAAAAATACGTAGTTTTATTTGACAAGTTTAAAAGATTGATGTTTCGGCCTTCAATGGCTTCTTCAGAACAACTTGCAAACAATTACCCATTCCTATAAGTGAGTACTATACTGAACAAAAATATAGACACAACCTGTAAAGTGTTGGTCTATACACACAAAAAGCTTATTTCTCTAAAATGTTGTGCACAAATTTCTTTACATCCCTGTTAGTGATAATTTCTCCATTACCAAGATAATCTATCCACCTGACAGGTGTGGCATATTAAGAAGCTGATTAAACAGCATGATCATTACACAGGTGCACATTGTGCTGGGGACAATAAAAAGTCACTCAAATCTGCAGTTTTGTCACATAACACAATGCCACAGATGTCTCAAGTTTTGAGGAAGCGTGCAATTGGCATGCTGTCTGCAGGAATGTCAACCAGAGCTGTTGCCAGAGAATGGAATGTTAATTTCACTACCATAAGCCATCTCCAACGTCGTTTTAGAGAATTTGGTAGTACGTCCAACCAGCCTCACAACCGCAGACCATTTGTAACCTAGCAAGCCCAGGACCTCCCACCCGGACAGCTGATGAAACTGTGGGTTTACAAAACCAAAGAATTTCTGCACAAACTGTCAGAAACCGTCTCAGGGAACCTCATCTGCATGCTCATTGTCTTCACCAGGGTCTTGACCTGACTGCTGTTCGGCATTGTAACCGACTTCAGTGGGTAAATGCTCACATTCGATGGCCACTGGCACACCGGAGAAGTGTGCTCTTTACGGATGAATCCCAGTTTCAAGTGTACAGATAGCAGACAGCGTTTGTGGCATTGTGTGGGCAAGTGGTTTGCTGATGTCAACGTTGTGAACACAGTGCCCCATGGTGGCGGTGGGGTTATGGTATGGGCAGGCATAAGCTACGGACAACGAACACAACTGCATTTTATCAATGTCAACTTGAATGCACAGAGATAACGTGACGAGATCCTGAGGCCCGTTGTCGTGCCATTCATCCGCTGCCATCACCTCATGTTTCAGCATGATAATACACAGCCCCATGTCGCAAGGGTCGGTACACAATTCCTGGAAGCTGAAAATGTCCCAGTTCTTCCATGGCCTGCATATTCACCAGACATGTCACCCATTAAATCCATAGATTAGGGCCAAACAAATTTATTTAAATTGACTGATTTCCTTATATGAACTGTAACTCAGTAAATCTTAGAAATCATTGCATGTTGCGTTTATATTTTTGTTTAGTGTATTTTAATAGTATGTTAAAAATAATACACCTTGGCTGTTAAGTCAATTATTGCCTCCCGTTTTAGTTTATTGTGATGGTAATGAGGTTTTAAAAAAAGGCTGCGTGATGGAAATGTTTATGTTTGCGCTTTTCTAATAACCAATTTCTATGTTCATGCAAGTGACTGATTGAACGAATCCTCACTATCAGTATCGGCATAATTCAGTTTCAAGGTCTCAGCTTAGAGTGAAGAAGCCTCGTGAGGTATTGGTCATGCATGACCCAGTATTGCATGACTCAGTATTGTTTGTCACATGAATGAAGCAAATATTAATGATTAATTAATTATGAATGATGAATAAGCTAAATCATGCAAATATAACTTATCTGTATATAAGAGAACTAACGGGACTTCCCCGTGTAGAGCTCCTGATCGACATGTGTACTTGGTGCATTGAGTTTGTTGGAACCTCTCCAGCTTGCTGATAATTAAACTTCTTAGGGATCAAATCCCGTTAACGGGATCGATTTGACAACAGCCAGTGAAAGTGCAGGGCGCCAAATTCAAACAACAGAAATCTCATAATTACAATTCCTCAAACATACAAGTATTATACACCATTTTAAAGATAAACTTCTTGTTAATCCAACCACAGTGTCCGATTTCAAAAAGGCTTTACGATGAAAGCATACCATGTGATTATGTTAGGTCAGCGCCTAGTCACAAAAAAAACACAGCCATTTTCCAGCCAAAGAGAGGAGTCACAAAAAGCAGAAATAGAGATAAAATTAATCACTAACCTTTGATGATCTTCATCAGATGGCACTCATAGGACTTCATGTTACACAATACATGTATGTTTTGTTCGATAAAGTTCATATTTATATCCAAAAATCTCAGTTTACATTGGCGCGTTATGTTCAGTAATGTTTTGCTTCCAAAACATCCGGTGATTTTGCAGAGAGCCACATCAATTTACAGAAATACTCATCATAAACGTTGATGAAAGATACAAGTGATATGCATAGAATTAAAGATAAACTTCTCCTTAATCCAACCGCTGTGTCAGATTTCAAAAAAGCTTTATGGTGAAAGCCCACCATGCAATAATCTGAGTACAGAGCTCAGCCACCAAAACAAGCCATACAGATACCCGCCATGGTGCGGAGTCAGTAAAAGTCAGAAATAGCGTTATAAAGATTCACTTACCTTTGATGATCTTCATCGGAATGCACTCCCAGGAATCCCAGTTCCACAATATATGTTAGTTTTGTTCGATAAAGTTAATCTTTATGTCCAAATACGTCCTTTTTGTTCGCGCGTTTAGTTCACTATTCCAAATGCACAAGTCTAGACGAAAAGTCAAAAAGGTTCCATTACAGTTTGTAGAAACATGTCAAACGATGTACAGAATCAATCTTTAGGATGTTTTTATCATAAATCTTCAATAATATTCCAACTGGACAATTCCTTTGTCTTTAGAAATGAAAGGGAACGGAGCTCATCGACGGCCGTGCGCGTGACTAAACTAAAGGCTTTCAGCCAGACCCCTGGTTCAAACAGCTCTTATTCGCTCCCCTTTCACAATAGAAGCCTGAAACAACGTTCTAAAGACTGTTGACATCTAGTGGAAGCCTTGGGAAGTGCAATCTGACCCCACAGACACTGTATATTGGATGGGCAATCACTTGAAAAACTACAAACCTCAGATTTCCCACTTCCTGGTTGGATTCCTCTCAGGTTTTCGCCTGCCATGTGAGTTCTGTTATACTCACAGACATAATTCAAACAGGTTTAGAAACTTCGGAGTGTTTCCTATCCAAATCTACTAATAATATGCATATCTTAGCTTCTGGGCCTGAGTAGCAGGCAGTTTACTCTGGGCACGCTTTTCATCCGAACGTGAAAATACTGCCCCCCAGCCCAGAGAGGTTAACAATGATTCATTTAAGATTGACTTTGAGTGTCTTTGTGTAGAAAATCCATGACAATTTGGCATCGTCAACATCATGATTGATTCTTCCTGCGGAGCTTTCCAGTGGTGGTCTGCGAAGGATTACTTTATCCTATCCCAGGTATTCCTTAACCTGTTGGGGATAGGGGACAGTATTTGCACGGCCGGATAAAAAACGTACCCGATTTAATCTGGTTACTACTCCTGCCCAGTAACTAGAATATGCATATAATTATTGGCTTTGGATAGAAAACACCCTAAAGTTTCTAAAACTGTTTGAATGGTGTCTGTGAGTATAACAGAACTCATATGGCAGGCAAAAACCTGAGAAGATTCCTTACAGGAAGTGGCCTGTCTGACCATTCCTTGAGCTTCTTGACTCTGTTTATTGAAGACTGAGGATCTTTGCTGTAACGTGACACTTCCTACAGCTCCCATAGGCTCTCAGAAGGCGGGAAAAATCTGAATGATGTAATTCCAGCCCCAGGCTGAAACACATTAGCGCTTTTGGCAAGTGCTCTATCAGAGGACAATGGGCTGAGGCGCGTGCACGAGTCGACCCCATGTTTTTATTTTCTATCGTCTTTGAACCTAAACACAGATTCCCGGTCGGAATATTATCGCTTTTTTACGACAAAAATGGCATAAAAATTGATTTTAAACAGCGGTTGACATGCTTCGAAGTTCGGTAATGGAATATTTTGAATTTTTTTGTCACGAAATGCGTCGTGCGCGTAACCCTTATTTACCCTTTCGGATAGTGTCTTGAACGCACGAACAAAACACCGCTATTTGGATATAACTATGGATTATTTGGGACCAAACCAACATTTGTTATTGAAGTAGAAGTCCTGGGAGTGCATTCTGACGAAGAACACCAAAGGTAATACCATTTTTCTTATAGTAAATCTGACTTTGGTGAGTGCTAAACTTGCTGGGTGTCTAAATAGCTAGCCCTGTGATGCCTGGCTATCTACTTAGAATATTGCAAAATGTGCTTTCACCGAAAATCTATTTTAAAATCGGACATATCGAGTGCATAGAGGAGTTCTGTATCTATAATTCTTAAAATAATTGTTATGCTTTTTGTGAACGTTTATCGTGAGTAATTTAGTAAATGTTTAGTAAATTCACCGGAAGTATGCTAGTTCTGAACGTCACATGCTAATGTAAAAAGCTGTTTTTTGATATAAATATGAACTTGATTGAACAAAACATGCATGTATTGTATAACATAATGTCCTAGGGTTGTCATCTGATGAAGATCATCAAAGGTTAGTGCTGCATTTAGCTGTGGTTTGGGTTTATGTGACATTATATGCTAGCTTGAAAAATGGGTGTCTGATTATTTCTGGCTGGGTACTCTGCTGACATAATCTAATGTTTTGCTTTCGTTGTAAAGCCTTTTTGAAATCGGACAGTGTGGTTAGATTAACGAGAGTCTTGTCTTTAAAATGGTGTAAAATAGTCATATGTTTGAGAAATTGAAGTAATAGCATTTCTAAGGTATTTGAATAACGCGCCACAGGATTCCACTGGCTGTTACGTAGGTGGGACGATTTCGTCCCGCCGACCCTAGAGAGGTTAAAGAGGTGGGGTTTCAGGTGTCTCCAGAAGGTGGTATCATGGAAAGCCCCACTGACAGCTGTCTGTAGGCATTTATAAGAAGTGTCTACGTGGTCTGCAGCCACTAACAATAACACTTGGTATTATTATATATGTACAGGAGATACATATGGTACATAGCATATGGTGCATAGCAAGATGCACATGGGGTAATAAGGGAGATTACTGAGTGTGTTAGGGAATAGTACTAAGTGAATGTGGATGTGAAAGTTGTGTGATTGTGAGATATTAACCTTTTCACACGTACCAACAAACGGGTGTGATCATTCTACAGTGGTACCTGTAGCGTATGCTCAAACCGGTGTGATTAGAACACTTGATTAGAATGTTTATTTACAACGTCCAGTTTCGATTGACACAACAATCAGCATTTGAGCTGGCTACACTGTTTTTTCACAGAAGTATTTTGCACAAACACAGTCCTTACCAAGTTATGTCCAGATTGTGACCAGTTTATTTATGGATGCAATGTTCAGACATTCACAGAAGTAGCTACAGCATAACACAATCATCCAAACTGGAAAATGTAAGCTACCTTTGTCCTAGTGCTAACTGAGGAAAGATTGACCTAACACAAGCAGTCATATTTTTATAACTCTCAGCTGACAAAAACTACAATATGAATTAGCTAATAGCAATTACTATTTATAATTAATCACATCACGGCTGAGCTCACCATTGATCAAATATATTTGAGTAAAACACTTTCTAGAAATCGAAAGTAATCTGACGATATGTAGTTTGTGCACGCCGCCATGTCTGTTTTTTTCGCATCAACCAAAGATAAAAAGAGGAGACAAGATTAGTTTGGTCTATAGTATGCATGTTGAAGGGGGTGTGTCATGTACCATTGTTCACATCACATCATTCACTTTCGGAAGTTTACTCGAAAAATGAGTGAACTCTTCCTCACCTCATTTTGTTATAACATCTTTGGTCCGACAGACATTTACGTGAAACCCAGAATGCATTGTATGTCAACAAACATGGCTCCGCACATAGCTAGATTTAGCATTGCCCATCATAATCAGTACAATCTTCAAAAAAGTATTTTACACACATAATTTGTGTCCATTACAATATATGCAAGAATCGGAATGCATGATTTGTTACCAGTACTTGAAAACATGTGAAAACAGTAAATAAATACATAATTACCACACAAAACACTTTCTGATAGTGATTTATTGATACAAGTGGTGCGTGCCGGCAGTCAATCATGTAACCTCTCACTCCCACTCTGAGCCATTCAGTGTTGTTGTTTATGTATGTAGCTGGTGAGCTAAGCTGTAGCATTAGCAATGTCTTCAAAAGGAGACAATTCACAAATGTGGAAATTCTGGAGATTTTGATAAATTCTGACAATGAGTCTGAGTATGAAAGTCAGAAATTCAATTCTGACAGTGACAGTGAGGAGCTACCCCCCAACCTTGTAGCCATTTAGAACCCTGAATCTGAGGACTCCTTGTCCACTGAAGAAGTCCCAGTTCCCTTTGAAGATGCTGGTGTTGATGGAGGCAGACTGACAGTGGATGCAGTACAGTACAGTGGGGTTCTGTGCTAGCTGGAAGACCGCCAGCCATTTCACCCCTCCTGGCCCTGTTGTTTGCTTTGATGAGTCCCAGTCTGGAGTGCAAATCCCCTTGCCATTTTCCTCTGAGGCAGAGTGCTTCAAACTGTTTCTGACAGAGGAGCTGGTAGGAGACATAGTAGAGGAGATTAATCACTATGCCTTGGAGCTACAGGAGAAGAGAGAGCCAGGAATGAGGGGGAAACTCGCTAAATAGGTGACAACCACAATTAGTGAAATGTATACCTTCCTGGTGACAGTCCTTCTCATGGGAATACTAAAGAAGAACTCCCTAAGAGAATACTGGAGCACAGATCCTATGTTTGCAACTCCCTTCTTTGCCACCCTCTTTTCCCCAAATTAAGAAACTGCTTCACCCACCCACTGGAGCAGGTTGTTCGTCGACTGTCAGATAAGAAATAACACAGAAGAATGATCACCTCAAAAGCAAGGTCTCTGAGAGAGCACAACACCGGACCATTCCTTAATGGACTAGCAGTGAAAAAATCAGTATGAGTTTTACTTTGTAGAATTTACTGTGAAAAGGACAGAGGGAGACAACTGTGTCCTGTTACAAAACCAGGACATTGCTGTTGTACAGAATGTGGTCGTCAATGAAATGGGCAACACTTTCGTAATCTACAAGAGGTTCAGGAACATGGTTGATTTCTTCACCTACCCTTTGCCATCTTCCAAGATAGGCATTTTTCACCTCTCTGGATTATCAGATAATCTCCTCTTCACCAACGCTATAAATGTGCTGAAGAATTCTTCTTCCTTGCCAGAATGGATAAGCTGGCTTTCCATTGAGCCACTTGTAGACATGGCATAGCCCTGCTTTTTTCTGTTCGCCTCTCACAAGGTTTTTTTTGTGTGATTGTAGTGTAAATTATTATTTTTGATTGTAAGCGGTCTCTATGCTTTGTTCTCCCTCATTCTCTCCTGTCTTTAGATCATGAAGTTTGCTGTAATTCAGTTCCTGGATGAAACGAACGAGCCACATGCAGTAGTTCTACAAGTATGTTTCAAAGACGACATCTGTTATATCAGAAAAAATAACAAAAGTAACAATTTAGCCATCGAATGTACTCCACCAGACAGCACCTGAGAAAGAAGTTGCTTTAAGTTCATGAAGGGAGCAGGTAATTTTGCCTAATTTATGTCTCTGATATACTCTCATTTTAACTGTTAGTGTAATTAACTTGTCTGATGTGACAGTCCGTGTTTTTCAGAATGATTCATGCCTCTACCTTATTATTCACTGGTCTAGACAATTAGGAAACGGCACAAATGTAATGTGAAAACATTGAGGCGCTAGTGGACAGTAGAGTTGGTATGTTAAAAGCTTCTCTTCCAGACACACCGCCAGTCCTACCGTATCAGGAGCTTCTATCGAACCGTGAAAACATTGGGGTGCCAGCAGACTTTAGAGCTGGTATGTAAAATAGATTTTTTAAATGCTTGATTATATGCAAAGTTCAATTTCTGAACCATATTCAGCTTTCATGGTCAATTTCCAAAAGTATTTATGTATTTTCTATTCTTAGAATTAGTTGTCTCCCCTATAACACATATGCCACGTCAGGGGCCAAGAGTCCAAATACAAGTTAGGGAAGAAGCATTATTCATTCAAAAATCCATTGGAGGATATATCCTGTCCTGCTAAATGCTAATGGCATTTCAGAGGAGAAACATGCCCCTTTATTCATGTAATCTGTCTTTCAATTAGGACAAGCATCATATTCACCACAGCAGTATGTGGAGGACACCCTTGGAGGTATGTAGTACCTGTACTTTCACTTTTCCCAAATGAGACTTTGCCTATATGTTCTTTTTTGCACAGTATTTAATTTCAATGTATTATTTCAAATAGGGCCTACAATGAGACACTTCAACGGGACAAATTATGGCCGTAGATACAGTATGAATGTAAGAACATATCGACTTAAAATAGGAACAGTAACTTTTTTGCACCATGTATGAATACGTACATTCAGAGGAGAAACAAGACCCTTTATTTGTGTAATGTGTCTTTCAATTAGGACAGCCCTAGCATCATGTTCACCAAAGCAGCATGTGGATGACAGCCATGGAGGTATGTAGTACATTTGCTTAGCCCTGATGAGACTTTACCTATCTGTTCTTTTTTGCACAGTCTTTACTTAATTTCAATGTATTGAGTGCCAGGACTGAGACATTTCAACGGGAAAAGTTATGGCCATAGACATGAAGGTAAGAACATACCGACTTAAATATGTGACCGACCGGCTCAAATAGGTCTTATGTAGCTACATTTTAAATTGTGTTTTTTACGTTGGATTAAAGTAGAGACTAGAAAATGGTATATCATACACTACAGTTGAGGAACAATGGGCAAATAGCCTTTGACTATTTTGGTACTACTACTGGAGAGCCCTTCTATGTCTACACCCATTCAGCATCATTCACACCTTCTTAGCTTTAGCCCCACTCAGCCCTTTAAGGGTTGACGTGAGCGTTCTGTACTAACAACAGCAGTCAAGCACCCAAGGTAACTTGCTAGCTACTTCCAGACACAAATGAGAGAACAGCTCACTGAACATTACTCGCCCTAGCAGAGCTGGTTAGGCTGTTATGTTGTCCACAGCGTTGGTGACTGCAACTGTGCTGTCAGATTGTCCGTTTGGAAATTCAGAGCGTTTCACTCAAATCAAATCAAATTTTATTTGTCACGTGCGCCGAATACAACAGGTGTAGACCTTACAGTGAAATGCTTACTTACAGGCTCTAACCAATAGTGCAAAAAAGGTATTAGGTGAACAATAGGTAAGTAAAGAAATAAAAACAACAGTAAAAAGACAGTGAAAAATAACAGTAGCGAGCATATACAGTAGCAAGGCCATAAAAGTAGCGAGGCTACATACAGACACGAGTTGGTCGGGCTGATTGAGGTAGTATGCACACGTAGATATGGTTAAAGTGACTATGCATATATGATGAACAGAGAGTAGCAGTAGCGTAAAAGAGGGGTTGGCGGGTGGTGGGTGGTGGGACGCAATGCAGATAGCCTGGTTAGCCAATGTGCGGGAGCACTGGTTGAGGCCAATTGAGGCTGTATGTACATGAATGTATAGTTAAAGTGACTGTGCATATATGATAAACAGATGCACTGGGCCGTACGCACTACCCTCTGTAGTGCCTTCCGGTCGGAGGCCGAGCAATTGCTATACCAGGCAGTGATGCAACCAGTCAGGATGCTCTCGATGTTGCAGCTGTAGAACCTTTTGAGGATCTCAGGACCCATGCCAAATCTTTTTAGTTTCCTGAGGGGGAATAGGCTTTGTCGTGCCCTCTTCATGACTGTCTTGGTGTGTTCGGACCATTCTAGTTTGTTGGTGATGTGGACACCAAGGAACTTGAAGCTCTCAACCTGCTCCACTACAGCCCTGTCGAAGAGAATGGGGGCGTGCTCGGTCCTCCTTTTCCTCGGAGCGTTCAGAGCTCACACTGGACGCTCTGGCCGATGAGTAGGGTTGATCTGAACGTTCTGACCTCACAACGTCTGTCAAGCACTGAAGCTAACTGGCTAACATTGGCTAGCTTGCTAGCTACTTCCAGACACAAATGAGAGAACAGCCAATTCTGACCATTTTACTCGCCCTAGCAGAGCTGGTTAGGCTGTTTTCATGTTATCCACAGCATCGGTGACTGTAACTATGCTGCTGGCAACAATTTAATTCAGCTTTTTTTGCCGACGTTTACTGACACCGGCCATATTCAACAGGCGTTGAGCGTTCGTAAATTCATCAGTTATTCAGCACTCTCATCACAACTCAGGATGTGACCCAGATGCAGACACAGGAGGCGGATAGTACAGTTCTTAGATTATTTATTGTAAACACGGGGCAGGCAAAGGGCAGGTTGAGGACAGACAGGGGTTCGTGATCAGGTCAGAGTCAGGCAGGTACAGGACGGCAGGCAGGCTCGGGGTCAAGGTAGACAGAATAGTCAGAATCGGGAAAAATAAGAAACAGAACTTGAGAAAAAGGAAGACGTGAAAGCACGCTGGTAAGACCTGACAAGACAAGAGACAAACAGAGATCACAGGTATAAATGCACCAGGGATAATGGGAGAGATGGGCGACACCTGGAGTGGGGTGGAGACAAGCACAAAAACAGGTGAAACAGAACAGGGTGTGACAGCTCTGGCACAATTAGACGAGAGTGCTCTGAAATCGGAGTAGATGGCCAGACTGAATTTACGAACACAACCCGAAATGGTTACTTGCATAGTGTAGTCTTTTGTTAAGACATACTACCCTGCTTGAATCCGCAGGTAGCTAACCAACCAGGTTTAATGTTCGCTAGCTAACATTAGGCTATAACTAGTCAAGAAAATGGCTCTGAGATACGACTAATAAGATCATACGTGTAATGTTAGCTAGCGAGCCAGCCAGCTAACGTTAGCTAGCTAACAGTACACTTTAACTTGAAAATAAAAGATTTTATGTCAAAATTAGAATTGTGTAATATCTCAAAATGTAGCTAGCTAAACTATCTTACCCGTGGTCTGAAATCAGAGTTGATAGCCATAGCAAATTTACCAGCTAGTACGTCTATCAACAGTTGTTGCAGTTACATTCTACTGAAATGGATACTTGCATAGTGGAGTCTTTTGTTAAGACATGTAGCTAGCTAGCTAGATAAACAATGAACCATAATCCCAACTCAGGACGTTACTACCCTGCATGAATCTGCAGGTATCTAACCAACGAGGTTCAATGTTAGCTAGTTAAAATTAGGTTATAACTAGCCAACCAAATGGCTCTGAGATACGAATAATAAGATCATGCACGTAACGTTAGCTAGCGAGCCAGCCAGCTAACTTTAGCTATCTAACAGTACACTTTAACTTGAAATGAAACCACTTTCTGTCAAAATTAGAAACGTGTAATATCTGAAAACATAACTAGTTAGGCTATCTTACCCGTATACATCATGGATGGACGCGTCTCCTGTCGGATGCCATGTAATTTGGAGACAGGTGTTTTCTACATCTCCTTAGCTATCACTAGAATTCCACTGATTTCAAATCTCGGTCCTCAATAAAGTGGAGGGCAACACTTATGCAGTTTTACTATGTGATACATTTTTTTTAAAGTCACGTTAGACAGAATTACCTAGACATACTGACCAGCTCAAATAGACAGAAGCATGCTAAATGGCAGACCAATCCAAACTCAGCTCTCGGCCAAGTATGCTCTTGAGATCCGCACCATGGCCACAGGGAGTGGACGGAATGAGGCTGCTTTACTTACCATCTACCGAAGAAGGCTAAACAAGGAACTTCAGGCGGAGCTGGCCTGTAGAGGTGACCTTCAGGATTTAAATCAATACATTCGTATGTCCATCTCCATCGACCACCTCATCGCCGACCACCGAAGAACTCTGCCACCCAAGAACCCGAAACCTTCTCTTTCCATGATTCCGTCATCCCGTCCGAGTCTTCCTGAGCCCATGCAGTTGGGTCATGTTTCTCTCCCATGTATCGAACGTCAAAAGCGGATCCAAGAAGGACTCTGCCTATACTGTGGAGGGAAAGACCATCTACTCAGCCATTGCCCTGTTCGCCCCCCACGGAGAGATGAGAAGGATCCCCCCGCTGCCATGAAGGTAGGCGTGTTCTTATTTCTAAATATCTCCCAGAAGTAATGCTCCGTCCCAGTATTGATAACCGTGAAGGGGGTTACCAAGTACGTAGAAGGCTTGATAGATTCGGGAGCAGCAGGTAATTTTATCGATCACCAGCTCGTACAAGAGCTTGACATTGATCTAACACCTGTCACCCCTCCCTTAAGGATTAACACCTTGGACGGGCAGCCATTGGGCACGGCCTTCATCACGACCTGACACCAACCGTCACCCTCCAGATTGGAGTCTTTCACACCGAAACCATTCAACTCATGGAACTCTCATCCCCCAAACAGCCACTCGTCATCGGACACCCCTGGCTTTGTCGTCACGACCCTGCCATCTCGTGGCGACAAGGTGAACTGGTCGCCACAACCTTCTCCAGTTGTCTCCGCCTACCCTGCAGAGCCACCACCATTAAGGACTCTGCCTTGGCAGTGCCACCCACCATACCATCTGAATACGCCCAGTACAGCAAAATCAAGGCCTCCATTCTGCCACCACATCGCCCAGGAGACGGTGCTATTGACTTACTCCCTGGAGTGTCCCCACCGAAGGGCCGTGTTTACCCCTATCCTGGAAAATGAGGCAATAGAGAACTACATTGAAACCGTTTGAGTGATTCGTCATTCATCCTTCTTGGATGGAAAAATATTGGTTTTGGATGGTGGTCTCTGTCCATGTATTGATTATCGTTCCCTGAATGACGTCACAGTCACAAACGGGTTCCCTCTGATCCCAGCGACCCTTGAACAAGTGGGCTGCGCCAACATCTATACTAAACTCGACCTGCGAAGTGCATATAACCTTGTCCGTATACATAAAGGCGACAAATGGAAGATGGCCTTTATCACTGCTTGAGGGCACTATGAATACCTGGTCATGCCTTACGAACGCCCCCACCATCTTCCAATCCTTTATGAATGAGGTTTTCCAGGATATGATCAATTGCTTTCTCATCGTCTACATTGATGACATCCTGATTTACTCCTACTCCCTGAAGGAACACATACAGCATGTGCAAAAGGTTCTTCAACGGCTCCTTGACCATAACCTTTATGTGAAGAAGCATACAAACATTTTACAACCAAGTAAAGGAATTACAAAAGTCAGAAATAGCGATAAAATGAATCACTTACCTTTGAAGATCTTCATATGGTTGCAGTCACAAGAGTCCCAGCTACACAATAAATGTTTGTTTTATTCGATAAAGTCCCTCTTTATATCCCAAAAACTCTGTTTTGTTGGTGCGTTTTGTTCAGTAATCCACTGGCTCAAAGGTGGTCAAAACATGCAGACGAATACATCCTAATAGTACCGGTAAAGTTCGTCGAAACATGTCAAACAATGTTTATAATTAATCCTCGGGTTGTCAATTGTTTAAATAATAAATAATATTTCAACCGGACAATAGCGTATTCAATAGAAAGGAAAAACAACAAAGGGCACGCAATCGGTCATGCGCACAAACCAGCACTGCATTATTCTACAGTTCACTGACAGAAAGGTCTCATTCTTCTTCATTTTTCAGAAAACAAGCCTGAAACAATGTCTAAAGACTGTTGACATCTAGTGGAAGCCATAGGAACTGCAATATGGGTCCTAACCCATTATATACTCTATAGGCATTCAATTGAAAATACCCACATCAAAAAAATCCCACTTCCTGGATGGATTTTCCTCAGGTTTTCGCCTGCGATATCAGTTCTGTTATACTCACAGACATTGTTTTAACAGTTTTGGAAACTTTAGAGTGTTGTCTATCCAAATCTACCAGTTATATGCATATCCTAGCTTCTGGGCCTGAGTAACAGGCAGTTTACTTTGGGCACTGTCACATCCTGACCAGTATAGGGGTTATTTGTTATTGTAGTTTGGTCAGGACGTGGCAGGGGGTGTTTGTTTTATGTGGTTCAGGGTGTGTTTTTGTGTATGTGTTTAGGTAGAGGGGTGATTTGATTTATTAGTCTGGGGTTTGTTAGTCATTGTTCTATGTTAGTATATTTCTGTGTTCTATCTAGTCTTTTGTAGTTCTATGTTTAGTTAATTGGGGTTGGACCTTCAATTGGAGGCAGCTGGTTATTGTTGCCTCTGATTAAGGGTCCTATAATTAGGAGTTTGTTTTTCATGGGATTTTTGTGGGAGATTGTTCTTGTTTAGCTGTTTGCCTGACGAGACTGTCAAGTTCGTTTTGTTTTGTATACGTTTATGTTTTCCTTCTTCACCAATAAAAAAAGAAGATGAGTATACATTTTCCCGCTGCGTCTTGGTCTCTACCCTACGACACCCGTGACAGGCACGCTTCTCATCCAGACGTCGAAATACTGCCCCCAAGCCATAAGAAGTTTTAAAAGAAAGTTTTTCAACAGAATCGGAGGCATAAATACACCCCTGATCACACGCAAACAGTTCACTTTCATAGTAGCCACATAAAAACAGCATGATCACTTTGCTCATTCTATATATATATTTCCTTCTTGTAATTATCTACGTGCTCTCCTCTCACCTTTTCCCTTCGCTTGTGGACTCCAGTGAACAACACATCAGCTGTCTGTAACCAGGCGAAAAATCTTTCCAAGCCAAACCTTCATATCATGACCGCTAGCCATTACACACAGACTACATCATTGTCACGTCATAGTCAACTAGAACTAACGCGTTAGTAAACCCGCTACAATTGTGCAGTACAGTGTACAGTCAGAAAGCAGTTTAGCAGTTTAGCAGGCGCCCTTGTGGCAATAAATTAATAAAACCTAAAGCTTACCTTGACTTGAAAGAGTTCCAGAGTTGGATAGCCATAGCCAGTTAGCTACCACAGCATCCCTCGCTGTTTGAGCCGGATGTTTGAGTAGGCTAAACTAGCTAGCTGCATAAGCAGTTTAGCAGTGACACCATCTACTCACCACGTCTTATGCACTGCAGTGCTATCTAGTTGTAGCTTATGCTTTCAGAACTAGATTCATTCTCTGATCATTTGATTGGGTGGACAACATGTCAGTTCATGCTGCAAGAGTGCTGTTAGGTTGGAGGATGTCCTCTGGAAGTTGTCATAATTACTGTGTAAGTCTATGGAAGGGGGTGAGAACCATGAGCCTCCTAAGTTTTATATTGAAGTCAATGTACCCAGAGGAGGACAGAAGCTAGCTGTCCTCCGGCTACACCATAGTTCTACCCTACAGAGTGCTGTTGAGGCTACTGTAGACCTTCATTGCAAAACAGTGTGTGTTTCTGAAAATGCATACTACCGTGCTCTGAGCACGCAAATTGGACCATGGGAAGGTCGGAATATGAGTCCAAATCAAAGTATGCGAAACGGAGCATGGAGGGCACTTCTCGAATGCGATACAAGCTTCAACGGAAAGAATGCAAAGAAATATGATGCAACCATGTAAAAATGACACAATTTAAAAAAAATGTATGGCAGACATTATTTGAGCTGAAGCGAGAAAAAATAAACTCTGACTTCGGAATGAAATGTTGCCTATTCACATCTCATATGTTGCCTGAGTACAATATTTTACCTTGAAACACTTAATAAATACATTCTGTGTTAATTAGGGCATGGTTACCTGCCTACAATACCCACTGTAGGTCGTAAGCCCATAGTAAGTCAATAGAGCTAACTGGCTAGCTACTACTGTTAGCAAGCCAGATAGCCACAAAGAATTGTTAGCTAGCTGCCCACGAAGAATCAGCATCTACCTTGGATAACATTGGTTTTAGATCATTTTTGTCTGTTATACTATCTGGTTAGCTACATTATTACAATTCACATATAGGTAGCTGATAGTTATGAAGTAAAACGTTTGCTTTGTGTATATCTTGTTTCATCTCTATTGTCCTATAAGTGAAATAATCTGTCTATAAACAATTGTTGGAAAAATTACTTGTGTCATTCACAAAGTACATGTCTTAACTGACTTGCCTAAACTTTAGTTCATTAACAAGTATTTGTGGAGTGGTTGAAAAATAAGTTTTAATAACCTAAGTTTATGTAAAGTTCTCACTACAACTGTAGTGTATTGTTTTTTGTCCCCCCCCCCACTTTGGTTCTGAAGTCACCATCACCTACTAATTAACTTGTCATTGTTGCAGATTAAGTGTTTGAGCTATTAATATATCAATATTTATCATTTACAAATGAGCTATGACATAGCCAATGACTACATAACACGATTTTGGATTTCACCCCCATTCCATAGGCCTAATGGAATGGTTTAAACCAGTTGGACATTTTTATGGAGTGAGTTTATTTTCTTCTCCCACTTAGACCATGCACGTTGCAAAAGTGGATTGCTGTCATTGTCATGGAAGTATCAACTTTACCCTGTATATCTAAAAATTACCATATACATAGATTTTTTTTAAGCAAAACTACCAAAAGTATTACTGATGGTGAACCTGAACAATCGAAATCAAATCAATGTAAACCATGCTCACCAGGTATCGCCAGATTAGTTGTTTCTACTTTTATTCCGCTAAAACACAATTTTCAATAGCCCTTAGATAACTTATGTAATTTGCTAGGTTATTATTGTTGTCACTCAACTAATAAAGCCTAATAACACAAAAGCCATTTTAGCATTTGAAGGATGAAGGTGCCGCACAGATGTGCAAGAACAGGCTGCCTACTTCCTGGTGGCCAGCGTGCGAAGCTGGGCCCAGGGCGCAGTTTGACTGCAGTAGACCACTGATATCGCCTGGGGTTGTTAGGCATGCAAAAAGTATTGTAGATCAATGACTGGGTGTCCGTACATGTGTTTGTGCGTGCATACGTGTGTGTGTGCGTGTGTGTACACTGCGAAGATGTTGCTGTGTTTTCAGCGTCCACCAGAGCAGTAGGTGTAACTCAATCCAGCTCAGAGAGCAAATGTCTGCTAGGGAACCTTAGAGGCACCTATAAATAAACAGAGATGCATACTTCTCCAACGTTCCATTGCGCCAACGCTGGTCTTAGTGGCCTATATTGCACACATGGAATGATGAGCTCATGGCAACAGGCATCTTCTGATCCTCTGGGGGTGTATCTACATAGTCTGATCCTAACCGAATTGTTCCGTTTCACTTAATCATGAAGCAATTTAGTTTGGATCCATGCTAGAATGTTAATGGTTAACTGTAAATTAAACAAATGCCAAGTAGGTTAATTCATAGGCTATTACTGCGTAATTACCATTTTACTAGGTGCCGTAGGCTACAAGTAAATAGCTGGTAATATATTTTCCAACCCTGGGATAAGTGTTCTGAGAAGAGGTAGATCTTGTTACAAATAAAATTAATAACATCAACATCAATAATTTAGAATGGTGCAAGTTACATACAATATAGGTGTGTGTGCATGTGTCCAATGCAGTTGTCTTCAATTCCCTCCTTATGACCTTTTCTCCTCGTGGCTCAAGACCCCTGTTAACCAAATTTTCCCTGCCACCTGGCAGGTCATTACAGACCATTTCAAAATGAACAATGTATATGATATCTAACGTGAAAGCAGCAGTGCATGATGAACAGGAGTGCCTCACGCCACAAGAGATAACAGGAAGCGGCGCAGGTCCTAATCCAGGCACTTGTCATCTCCCGTCTGGATTACTGCAACTCGCTGTTGGCTGGGCTCCCTGCCTGTGCCATTAAACCCCTACAACTCATCCAGAACGCCGCAGCCCGTCTGGTGTTCAACCTTCCCAAGTTCTCTCACGTCACCCCGCTCCTCCGCTCTCTCCACTGGCTTCCAGTTGAAGCTCGCATCCACTACAAGACCATGGTGATTGCCTACGGAGCTGTGAAGGGAACGGCACCTCCATACCTTCAGGCTCTGATCAGGCCCTACACCCAAACAAGGGCACTGCGTTCATCCACCACTGGCCTGCTGGCCCCCCTACCTCTGAGGAAGCACAGTTCCCGCTCAGCCCAGTCAAAACTGTTCGCTGCTCTGGCACCCCAATGGTGGAACAAGCTCCCTCACGACGCCAGGACAGCGGAGTCAATCACCACCTTCCGGAGACACCTGAAACCCCACCTCTTTAAGGAATACCTAGGATAGGATAAAGTAATCCTTCTAACCCCCCCCCCCCCCCCCCCCCTTAAAAGATTTAGATGCACTATTGTAAAGTGGTTGTTCCACTGGATATCATAAGGTGAATGCACCATTTTGTAAGTCGCTCTGGATAAGAGCGTCTGCTAAATGACTTAAATGTAAATGTAATAATGAAGGTAAGAGATAACTGAAGGTGATGACGGTAAGAGTGTTCTAACGTTACCCTTTTTTTTGTCTGTAGCAAATGACTCGATCTCTTTACCCTCCTTGACACTTGACATTATTCACTTGGTTCTCTGACAATTTCAAATAGGAAGCAGAGCCAGCCAGTAGGCCTATCTTGTAGTGTGGTTGACAATTGACCACAAAGTTCCAGCAAACAACCCAAATACCTCAATGAAAATATGTGTTGGAAAAGGGAAACTTTTATCAGTTACCAGTTTTATCATTGGAATGTGATACAAAATGAGGTAATGGTGTGCTTTAGGACCGAGTGGTCGGGTAAGCTGTTTGGAGTGTTTATCCGACTGAATAAAAACATTTTTATTTCCCCCCAACTTCTAAAACTGAAGTTGCGCCACTGTCAACAATACATATTTAGCTATATCCCTCTCAATATGAAAGAGAGTCATAAATGAGAGTTGAGTGATACAGAATAAACGTGTAATTTTGCTGACAAATGCATGTTGTAACAGCTAATAATATTGGCAGATTTGGAAGAACACTGGTGGGTCTATGGCACAAAGTTACTTTGACGTTCCTAGGTTGAGCTTCTGAATGAACTGGAATTGTGGGTGTTTTTCATTCAGGAAGGGATATAGCATATTTATCTAGTGCAACACTTGCTTTTTGTACCATACTTCAGGCTTGTCAGCACGCTAGTGCCAGCAGCATGTTGGACACTGTGGATAATAATCACGAAAGCCAGCTCTATCTACTGGTACATTTTTATACAGTAGAGTAACCTACATGCTTGTTGTAGGCTACAAGCAAACGAGAACCAGTTTTCTGATACTGACAGATGGAAGAGTGGCTGGCTCAGCAGCTGCTTGAGCACGTTATGACGTCTTGCCTGGGTTTGTTTACATTGTCTTTTCTGGGTTTATTTTGTCGCCCTGACAGTTTAATATTTCATAATCACAAATGACATGAGATTTATTGAGTCTGGCTATAATGTCATAGAAATAACAAATTAGTAGAAAGGCTCTCCATTCAAGTCAGTGGTGGCATAATGGGTGGACTGGCAGCCATTTTGAGTACCTATCCCAAGAAGTAAAATCAGGAAATGTACCCTTCAATTTGTGCTGTGATTTCAACTGACATGACAAAAAATGCATTCCATTGCATGAGCCACATCAGTTAGCATCATTTGAATTAACATTCTGCATTACCATGGCAATCCAGCATCAGCTGATAGAATATTCCAAAATTCTATGGCAATTATTGCATCACAATAGCAGGCAGCCATTGCCAGTGTACCCATGAGTTTACCAGTCAATTGCCAGGGTTAGAGCTTCCAAGTCCGTTCAATTCATTCTTATTTCTCTTGTTATTGTGCTGTGCATGTCCTCAATCAGGAGGATAGGCCTGTGCTGGGTTTGATACATTTTTCATGAAGATTTCATGCATTTCTATACATAAACAACAACGTGATACTTGTAACTTCATAGTCTTGTTGTTCTTATGCATTCACATTTTGATTGATACTTGTGTGCTTAGAACTAACGGCAACATGGCGTCTTTCAATGTGACATTAGAAGAATGTGGGGGATTTCGCGCCATGTTGGTTTTCACTGTGGGCGTGTAAACGGTTCACTTTCCACTTGGAGGGTATGTGCGTCCCAAAGATGCCGACTCTTTCCACTTCATTTTTGTTTTGCATTTTAGTCATTTAGCAGACGCTCTTATCCAAATTGACTTTTAGGAGAAATTAGGGTGAAGTGCTTGGTCCAACGCACTTAACCGCTAGGCTACCTAGTCTTCACCTGAAACACAAGACTCTGCCCATGATGCTGTTGCAGACGACAAACAGAGGCATGAATGATGATTTCTATTATGCCGTAGATAGTGAATGCATAGGAAAATATATTGACAGCTAGATAGTTTCAGGCTAACCAAACAATAACAAAGAAGATAGCTAGGTAGCTAGCAAGTTAGCGGCTAACCACAGATAAGAGTAATGAGTTATAAATAATGTATATTTGAGCTAAAGTTAGCTGACTTGCCACTGAATGGTGTGTTGTGTTGTTTGACAGGTGACAGCTGATGTTTACAAAATCCTGTATGAATTACATTTTTAGCAAAATTGACATTGTTGCAATCTTGAATGGTTGGTTTAACCAATGAAACCTAGCTTAACCTAGCTTAACCAATGAAACCACAATATTCATGCATTTAAATGTATGTTTTTGTTAGAAATATAGCTAAGCTTATTTTATTTCATAAGTAGCTACATGAAACCACCATTCATGAGTGAGAATGTCACAGGAAAACGATTGTCAGTTTAGCCTCTGTGGCTGGTCTTTTTGAATGTCAATGCTGATAAGTGAGATCAGGCCAGCAAGTTTTAACTGACGGGGGGCATTTCTGTGTAGTCAGGTGGAATTACAGTCAGGCTGGCAGCAGCATACTGAGTCCCAGTTAGCAATGAGCAATCGGGAGGCCGGCGTCCCTCCAGAGTGGTCGTGCACCTTGCAATTTTTTACAATTATTTATCATACATTGTCATACATGTCCATTTGAAAAACGGTTTGTGATTTCCTATAAGTATTTACAAGTACTATAAATTATTGGGTGTACAAAATATATCAGATAACGAGGGCCAGTCCTGGTTCCCCAGATCAACAGGTGACCAGACATAAATTCAGTCATATCAAATTTAATCAAAGTGACATTGTAAAGGAATCAAATAAGTGACATTGAAAATATACTAAAAATAACACTAAACTAAATCAAGTACAAAAGAAACATGCAGATCAAAGAAATAAGATAAAACAAAAATAGCCTAAAGGCATATAGTATGGAAATAGTTTACCAATGTGCAAAATAACTTAAGTGCATTAGCAGGATAGAAATATAATTAAAGTATATCTACATAGTGCTGTCAGGTGACATAACTATTGCACTAAAGTGATTTAAGTGTGTCTATTTATAAATGGTAAGTGTGCAGTAGGGTGCAATAGTCAGCCCAGGGTTGAGCTGTTGGATCAGTCTTGTGGCTTGGGGGTAGAGGCTGGTTTAGAGATAGGTGATCCAAGACTTGATGTTGACCCTCACTGTACATAGAGGTGTTTTGCAAATGTTGAATGGGTTGTGAGTGTGAGGATCTCGTTGTCTACGATACACAGAGAGGGAATAGAAAGTGTCAATCATTGAGCTGCTCTCGCCTGGCACAGATATAGCACACAGTATGTTTTAACATGAAGGACTGCTTTCACGAACCCAGATTAAATCTAGTCCTGGACTAAGATGCACTTTCAATTGAGATTCTCCAGCGAGCCGGATTTAAGTCCAGGACGAGGTTTACTCTGTTTCTACTATGGCAGAGGTTCTCAAAGTGGGGTCCGTGGACCTCTGGGGCCAGATGTCAAAATACATTATTATTTGTAAAAAAAAAATACATCAGATTTTTTAAATTAATTTGACTAATAACAGATTAAACAAGTTTTGGCCAAGGGATACTTGAAATAAATTTAGAGGGTTTAATACAATACAATATAATATGATTAATCTCCAATTTAGGTTCTTATCCCTGGGCAGGCTCACAGGGGTATTGGTATCCACAATACTCCACCAATTATACATTTCTTCCCTGACCCCTGCTGCAGTGTCTTTCTCTGGGGCTGATGACACCACTCTGCTGTTCGAGGGACGCTTCAAGTGTGGCAACTTGCTGAAAGCAACAAGAGTGTAAGTACATAACATCCATAAGTATTGTCTAACCTCTCACGCTGTCATTCAAAGTTCTGAGTGATTTACAATTTCTATTCTGTGTTGTGTGATTTCATTTCAATCCTCTAATATTGTCACTCATCCTAGTCATGAGTGAATGAATGCCCACAGCCATTTACGTTCTGTCTAATTGAATTTCAGTGGTGAATTTGATTACGAGCTCTCTCTGCGCACCAACTTGTACACCCGGTGGTTCTACTTCCAGGTGAGGAACACCAGCGTGTAGGTGCGTTACCGCTTCAACATCACCAAACTGCTGAAGGTAGGTTGTTATTGCCATTTTACTGTGACTCTTTTCCCTCTCCCCTTTTGATTTTTTTGTTGTTGTGTTTTACCAGATTTTCATGTGATATAGCTAAGACTTTAAATACATTTTGATTTGAAGGTGACCAGCCTGTATGAGGAGGGGAAGCTGCCCCTGCTCTACTCTGAGGAGAAGGCCCATGTCCAGCGGGTGGGCTGGCATCTTGTGGGTCAACAGGCCTCCTACCAATGTAACGGGCGCAAGCACACCAACCTGCCCTGCTACACCCTCTTCTGGATCTTCTGCTTCTCCTACTACCAAGTAAAGAACATGAGAGAATGTGCTCCAGCGCGGCTTCCGGGTTGGATGTGAAATGTGTGAAAAGAAGCAGTGAGGCTTGGTTGGGTTGTGTTCCGGAGGACGCATGGCTCTCCACCTTCGCCTCTCCCGTCTTGTTGCAGCGATGAGACAGGACTGTAACTACTACCAATTTGATACCACAACATTGGGGAGGAATAAAAAGACTGCATGTTATTTCAGCCTGTTTTGGTGGGATGGAGTTTTAGCCTGCCTGGTGACATCACCAGGAGGTACAGTATATTAGTTAATAGACCCTAAACACGGTAAGGTACTTAATTGTTAGCCAGAAATTATATGATATTGAGATAAAACAGCTGCATTGGACCTTTAAATTAATTGTCTTTATCTTATTCAAGCAACATGTCTTAGAAGACATGTCTTTAATACCCAAAAATGTGTATACATTTTCCCCTTACAACCAGGATACCTGCTACCTTTCCCACTGCTACCCCTACACCAACCTGTGGGCTGGCATCTTGTGGGTCAACACACCCTAGGTTGTGTGAGGAGCGTAAGTTGCTGCTGTACTTTGATCTCCATGGACACATCCGTAAACACAATGTCTTCACCTACGGCTGCGAGAACCCCCGGCCCGCTGACAGACACCCTGAGATAGTACAGCACTCCTCCTCATTGTCTCTGTGTTTTATCCCCCTCAGTCAAGGCCAGGGCGCATATCCACAAAGCATCTCAGAGTAGGCGTGCTGATCTAGGATAAGATCGTCCCTGTCCATATAATCGTATACATTATGATCTAAAAGGCAAAACTGATCCTAGATCAGCACTTCTACTCTGAGATGCTTTGTAAATACCAACCCAGTTGAGATGAAACAGCCAACAGAAGATCAGACAGTTAAGCAGTTTGAGAATTAATTTTCCTTGATTTGAACTGCCTAGCTTCTTCTCATGTTGGCTGCTGGGGTTTCCAAGATTCAACTAATCTTAGCAAAAGACTGGTCTCTCAAACATCTGATCTTTGTATGTCCTCCCCACATGAAAAAATATTATAGCATACTATGGTATAAATACTATAGTACTAACTGTAGTGTTTATGCAGACTTTACTGTAGTATCCACTGTATTATACTGTAGTATTTACAGTTAACTATAGTAAAAAAAAAAATGTAGTGTACAGTTGAAGTCGGACGTTTACATACACGTTAGCCAAATACATTTAAACTCAGTTTTTCACAATTCCTGACATTTAATCCTAGTAAAAATTCCCTGTCTTAGGTCAGTTAGGATCACCACTTTATTTTAAGAATGTGAAATGTCAGAATAATAGTAGCGAGAATGATATATTTCAGCTTTTATTTCTTTCATCACATTCCCAGTGGGTCAGAAGTTTACATACACTCAATTAGTACTTGGTAGCATTGCTTTTAAATTGTTTAACTTGGGTCAAACGCTTTCCACAAGCTTCCCACAATAAGTTGGGTGAATTTTGGCCCATTCCTCCTGACAGAGCTGGTGTAACTGAGTCAGGTTTGTAGGCCTCCTTGCTCGCACACGCTTTTCAGTTCTGCCCACAACATTTCTATAGGATTGAGGTCAGGGCTTTTTGATGGCCACTCCAATACCTTGACTTTGTTGTCCTTAAGCCATTTTGCCACAACTTTGGAAGTATGCTTGGGGTCATTGTCCATTTGGAAGACCCATTTGCGAACAAGCTTTAACTTCCTGACTGATGTCTTGAGATGTTGCTTCAATATATTCACATAATTTTCCTACCTCATGATGCCATCTATTTTGTGAAGTGCACCAGTCCCTCCTGCAGCAAAGCACCCCCACAACATGATGCTGCCACCCCCGTGCTTCACGGTAGGGATGGTGTTCTTCGACTTGCAAGCCTCCCCCTTTTTCTTCCAAGCATAACAATGGTCATTATGGCCAAACAATTCTATTTTTGTTTCATCAAACCAGGGGACATTTCTCCAAAAAGTACAATCTTTGTCCCCATGTGCAGCTGCAAACCTTAGTCTGTCTTTTTTATGGCGGTTTTGGAGCAGTGGCTTCTTCTTTCCTGGGCAGCCTTTCAGGTTATGTCAATATAGGACTCGTTTTACTGTGGATATAGATACTTTTGTACCTGTTTCCTCCAGCTTCCTCACAAGGTCCTTTGCTGTTGTTCTGGGATTGATTTGCACTTTTCGCACCAAAGTACGTTCATCTCTAAGAGACAGAACGCGTCTCCTTCCTGAGCAGTATGACGGCTGCATGATCCCATGGTGTTTATACTTGCGTACTATTGTTTGTACAGATGAACGTGGTACCATCAGGCATTTGGAAATTGCTCCCAAGGATGAATCAGACTTGTTGAGGTCTACAATTTTTTTTTGGTCTTGGCTGATTTCTTTTGATTTTCCCATGATGTCAAGCAAAGAGGCACTGAGTTTGAAGGTCGGCCTTGAAATACATCCACTCAAATGATGTCAATTAGCCTATCAGAAGCTTCTAAAGCCATAACATAATTTTCTGGAATTTTCCAAGCTGTTTAAAGGCACAGTCAACTTAGTGTATGTAAACTTCTGACCCACTGGAATTGTGATACGGTGAATTATAAGTGAAATAATCTGTAAACAATTGTTGGAAAAATTACTTGTGTCATGCACAAAGTAGATGTTCTAACCGACTTGCCAAAACTATACTTTGTTAAACAAGAAATTTGTGGAGTGGTTGAAAAACTAGTTTTAATGACTCCAACCTAGGTGTATGTAAACTTCCAACTTCAACTGTATATGTTGTGTTTTGCAGATTGTAGTATACTATAGTATTTACTGTAGGTTTGATGCAGACTGTACTATACTGTAAAAACAGACAGAGGCACCAGTCTCACCCGTCTGTAATGTTTTTCCTGTACATGTGTGAGAGAGTTGCAGGAGATTATGAGTTCGGAGGCAGGTCTGCCCATAGACAGAGAACCAACTGATTGACCATGAGGCTAGCCACAGGCTACCCCATTCACCACAGAACTTCCTTTAGGGCACGATTCAGAGCTGAGTTAATCCCGCACAATTTGGATTTTGGCATAAATCATTAATTGATGTGTATAGTTGTGTTTCAGCACCAAGTGGATCCAACAGCTTAGAGTCAGATGGACCTCCTCTTCACCTCCAGGCCTTCAACAAGGTAGTAACAGTGGTAGTAAGAACTAACAGTAGTGTTATTGTATCATCAACAAAAAGTCTAGTACTGTATCTAGTCTGATAAAAAGGAAAGCATGGCAGTTGAATCAGGAGCTAGCGGACAAACATGCTTGCACTGCTCTCCGACCAGGGAGAGATAGAAACGAGTGGTGTCACCTTCACTCCCTCTCTCTCTCTCTAGCCCCATACACACTTTGCAGACGTTGTTTTACACAAACATTGTGTTGTCCCCACTACAGTTCTGTTAACATTTTTGTGCAAACTCAGCAAATAATATATGTTACCAACCATTGTGTCAAATGCATTGTACAGTTGTAGAACCTGAGAACCTGTTTGTGTTCCAGCTGATGGCTCCTCCAGCAGCACCCAGGAGGGAGCCTCCCAAATGGAGGGAGAGACTACTAGTCCCCCCAGAGCCCAGCCTTCCAAATAAGAAGGTAGTCTGTTGTGGTAGTCTAAAGAGGGAGAGGCTTAGCAAGGCTACATTTCATAATTCTCTTACCTCCCTCAAGTGGTGTAGGAGAATACTGCATCTTCACATGCCCACAATATGATACCATGTTCATTTAAATCCCTGAATGAATTAAATCCCTGCATGAATCTCTGAACATTCCTTGAAGCATTCAGCATGTATCGCTGTTTTCTCCAGGTGTCTGTCCTATACCTGTTCTTCGATACAGAGGGGGGCCACGATATCGAAGGTATATCCTTCATCTAATTACCTCCTCCATGTAGTTATTACTACACAATTCCCTCTATCTCATACTCTTATTCACAGCCAAAGCCAAAAACAAGTATGTTTTACAGTATATATATATATATATACTGTAAAACATAGGGACATCTCTGTTTTTGCTGAGTTTAGAATATTTTATGTATTGAAGTGAAGAAAGGAGAGAAAAGAGGACAAGCAGACCTACAGAAATGATGTCAACTAAAGGTAATTACTTTACCGTTGAGGGTCGGGCCGAGGGTCAACTGCATCCTGCTGCTCACGTACTCTGCCATCAGATGCTGCTGGTGTTAGCATCGCTACTAAATAAATGTTGTTATTGTGAAAAGGGTTCTTAATTTCAAACCCAGGTTGGGAAATCTGATTATTTGTTTGTCTTGTTTGCAGTCAGAATACCAGCAGCATCTGATGGCAGAGTACGTGAGCAGCATGATGCAGTTCACCCTTGGCCCGAACCTCAATGGTAGAGTAATTACCTTTAGTAGACATTTCTGTAGCTTATAGCCCTCAAGGTCTGCTTGTCCTCTTTTCTCTCCTTTCTTCGCTTCAAAACATAAAATATTCTAAACTCAGCAAAAACAGAAATGTCCCTTTTTCAGGGCCCTGTCTTTCAAAGATAATTCGTAAAAATCAAAATAACTTCACAGATCTTCATTGTAAAGGGTTTAAAACCATTTCCCCATGCTTGTTCAACGAACCATAAACAATTAATGAACATGCACCTGTGGAACAGTCGTTAAGATACTAACAGCTTACAGACGGTAGGCAATTAAGGACACAGTTATGAAAACGTAGGACACTAAACAGGCCTTTCTGCTGACTGAAAAACACCGAAAGAAAGATGCCCAGTGTCCCTGCTCATCTGTATGAATGTGCCTTAGGCATGCTGCAAGGAGGCATGAGGACTGCAGATGTGGCCAGGGAAATATTGCAATGTCCGTACTTTGAGACGCCTAAGACAGCGCTACAGGGAGACATGACGGACAGCTGATCGTCCTCGCAATGGCAAACCATGTGTAACAACATCTGCACAGGATCGGTACATCCGAACATCACACCTGCGGGACAGGTACAGGATAGCAACAACAACTGCCCGAGTTACACCAGGAACGCACAATCCCTCCATCAGTGCTCAGACTGTCCGCAAAAGGCTGAGAGAGGCTGGACTGAGGGCTTGTAGGCCACTTGTAGGCCTGTTGTAAGGCAGGTCCTCACCAGACATCACAGGCAACAACGTCGCCTATGGGCACAAACCCACCATCGCTGGACCAGACAGGACTGGCAAAAAGTGCTCTTCACTGACGAGTCGCGGTTTTATCTCACCAGGGGTGATGGTCGGATTCGCGTTTATCGTCGAAGGAATGAGCGTTACACCAAGGCCTGTACTCTGGAGTGGGCTCGATTTGGAGGTGGAGGGTCCGTCATGGTCTGGGGAGGTGTGTCACAGCATCATCGGACTGAGCTTGTTGTCATTTCAGGCAATCTCAACGCTGTGCGTTTCAGGGAAGACATCCTCTTCCGTCATGTGGTACTGCTCGTTCTGTGCGTGATTTCCTGCAAGACAGGAATGTCAGTGTTCTGCCATGGCCAGCGAAGAGCCCGGATCTCAATCCCATTGAGCACGTCTGGGACCTGTTGAATCGTAGGGTGAGGGCTAGGGCCATTCCCACCAATAATGTGCAGGAACTTGCAGGTGCCTTGGTGGAAGAGTGGGGTAACATCTCACAGAAAGAACTGGCAAATCTGGTGCAGTCCATGAGGGACTGCAGCTAGTGGCCACACCAGATACTGACTGTTACTTTTGATTTTGACCCCCCCCCCCCCCTTTGTTCAGGGACACATTATTCCATTTCTGTTAGTCACATGTCTGTGGAACTTGTTCAGTTTATGTCTCAGTTGTTGAATCTTGTTATGTTCGTACAAATATTTACACATGTTAAGTTTGCTGAAAATAAACACAGTTTATTTTTTTGCTGAGTTCATGAGTGCCTAAAATCACTTTATTTCTCTCTGAAATACCACATACACACTTGTTAGAGCATCATGTTTTTGAGTATCTCTTCCTATACATGTTGTATCCTAGGCTACGACTGGGGCCCTGTTCAGTGCCCCCAGGCTGCCCGCCTGCCCCCCCACCATGTGCCCTCCTTCCTGCATCCCACCTTGGCCACTTCACAGCTGCCCAGGGACAGCAGGGACAGGGAGCGCCTTCCCAGTCATCCTCAGCGACTGCCCGGCCTGGCTGACCTGGCCGCAGGAGACAGGACCATCGGAACGCTCTCCCCAGTCCAGTGTAAGCAGAACACTGAGCATGGACTTGGTTACTGGTACATTTACTAGTACTGGTCTGAAACTGGCTGGCCTTAACTAATTATGTCTAAGATGTTGCCGATAGCAGCTATTTTGAAGGTTTTACTTGCAATTATCGTAATATGATGTTGGATTAGCTACTTTAGTTGAATGCACTTATTGTAAGTCTCACTGGATAAGAGTGTCTGCTAAAAACTTTTTCTTCTTCTGAACAGGGAGAGGTCCCCATTCCTATACTGCCCCTGCCAGTATGCAACTCAGATCCAATCGGTAAGAAAAACACAACATAAACTAGGTTTCCATACAACCTTTTTATTGGAGTAAAGTACAATGTCAGATAAAAAAAAATGTAATGACAGGCCTGAGGGAAACAGAAAATTTGTCGGGAAACTTTCCAAATTTTGACAAAACTAAACATACTAGACAAGGTGTCGGTAAAAGGTATTATTCGAGAAATGTCCATGGAAACACTTTTAAGCTCAAATATTGATATAATAACCATCATAACAAAGTAAACTTGGTGTCACGCGATGACATGTTGTGTGGTCCTCCCTCAACAACTCGTTGTTACAGCATACAGTTTATTAGGGTTCAGATTAAATCAATTATGATGAATTTAACAGGGTGGTGAAAGTGCAAGGTGATGAGCTTCATGCTCCTTTCCAATAAATATCGAGGGTCTTATTCTGGTGACATGATCATCTGTGCTTAGCTGCCGTTTAACAAATAAAAATAATCTTGCTCATTTGTCCATAATTATCTGATCATGTAGGCTAGCACTGTATCTGCGAGCTATTGGCTAGAGCGCACGTGCCAATACCAGATTGGGCACACTCGCTATATAATGCAACATTCTTAGTGAGAAAACCATCAGAGTTTTAAATGCGATGGAAAAAAAGAATTCCGGTAAATGGGAATTTAACCGCAAAAGTTGATTTTATGTGCACTACGTCATCACGCACAGCATTTTATCCCCAAAAAGTTAATTTGATGGAACCATCTCTGGTGGGAAAATGTGCGTATTATTCTATGCCGATTTTAGAATATTTGCATGAAAATCTGTCGCCAATTGGATGGAAACCTAGCTACTGACTAGATATATGACTAGATATTGATCATTATGCTGTAGATATGGATAGATGTACAAACAGACAGGTGTACCTAAACATACAATATGTTAGACATTATAGATCTGTTGAAGTCACACACTGACTAAATCAATGTACTATCACAGATGTGTGTGTTTGCGTATGTGTGTGTGTGTGTCTGTGTGAGTCCATACTGTGTGTGTGTAGGTGTGTAGTCAGGGGAAGTGCAGCACAGCTCAGAATACAAAACATTAAGAACGGCTGCTTTTTCCATGACATAGACTGATCAGGTGAATCCAGGTGAAAGCTATGATCCCTTATTGATGTCACTTGTTAAATCCACTTCAATCAGTGTAGATGAAGGGGAAGTGACCGGTTAAAGAAGGATTTTTAAACCTTGAGACAATTGAGACATGGATTGTGTATGTGTGAATGGGCAAGACAAAAAATGTAAGTGCCATTGAACGGAGTATGGTTGTAGGTGCAAGATTTGTCAAGAACGGAGTATGGTAGTAGGCGCACCGGTTTGTCAAGAACATGGACATGCCCTGTCAAATTTAGGCTGTTCTGATGGCAAAAGGGGTTGCGACTCAATATTAGGAAGGTGTTCCTAATGTTTTGTGCACTCAGTGTATTATATTACATTACTCTAAAACATTTCTAGGATGCCCAACCTCTTTCCCTCTTGGGTACATAGCCAATATTGGACCTGACTTCAACTTTCCCCAAAATACTGTGCTGCAGGATGACACACGCTCTGAAGTGCAGTCATGACCAGCAAAAAAAACGTTAGTAGGACCTTTTAAAATTTGTTTGTATTTTTTGCGTATTCATGTTTTTTTTTTCTCCATATAACATTTTCTCGGTTTAGTTTTTCCAGGTTTCTCACACTTTTTTAATAGAAAAACAACAGTTTTAAACTGCATCAGGTGACAACTTTTGAGGTCTGCCAAAAATCTAAGAACTTTTTTTTGTGTAGTTACCCTTTAATTCAGAGCACCTGCACTGTTTTTCGGTTAGCGGTGTTTCTGTACTGCAGTAAGTGCACGTGATGGAGATCACAAATCAAATGCTTGTCATGCCAAATAGTGTCCCCTTGACAAAAAGTGTCGTCCCCCCCGGGTCACAATGGAATTCCGTAAACTATTAGCGTCCATCAGCTATCTCAACGGTGTGATGACCTAATGCGTAGCATTTTGGAAATCATTACAGTCTAAATTACGTTCTTTTCATCCCAGCTATGCAAACAAAGCTGATTTCCACAGATCATTTTGCTGTTTGAACGAGATTTGTTTAGCTAAAAATATTTAAATATTACATTAACATTTCAACAACATGAAATCAATGTCTTGAATGTTGCTACGTTTCGGAAAAGGCAAAGAAAACCTCTGCTTGGCACATTGTTACTTACCTTGCAGATCACAAAGTCAGCTAATTTCCACTCAATTCACTTGCAAATACGTTCGATTCATACACTGGCTTGTCCGGCTGGCATGTTTCTATTTTAAACTGACTTTCCCTTATCTACACTGAAATAGTATTACTTCAGTCTTCCTCTATTATGATAAAAATGTGTCTATCTCGCATAGCTCATTAGTACACCCATGTGGTTGAATATATATCTAGGCTCTCTATTGTAGGTCCTAGGATACTAAATACAATCAAGGGATTCCTTACAATTTACTCAGTACTTTTGAAGCACCTTTGGCAGAGATTACAGCTTCAAGTCTTCTTTGGTATGACGCTACAAGCTTGGCACACTTGGGGAGTTTCTCCCATTCTTCTCTGCAGATCCTCTCAAGTTCTTTCAGGTTGGATGGGGAGCGTCACTGCACAGCTATTTTCAGGTCTCTCCAGAGACGGGGCCACTCAAGGACATTCAGAGACTTGTCTCAAAGCCACTCTTGCGTTGTCTTGACTGTGTGTTTAGGGTCATTGCCCTGTTGGAAAGGTGAACATTCACCCCAGTCTGAGGTCCTGAGCTCTTCGGAGTAGGTTTTTATCAAGGATCTCGCTGTACTTTGCTCTGTTCATCTTTCCCTCGATCCTGATTAGTCTCCCAGTCCCTGCCGCTGAAAAACATTCCCACAGCATGATGCTGCCACCACCATGCTTCATCGTAGGGATGGTGCCAGGTTTCCTCCAGATGTGACTCGTGGCATTCAGGCCAAAGAGTTCAATCTTGGTTTCATCAGTTTGTCTTTTGGCAAACTCCAAACGGGCTGTCATGTGCCTTTTACTGAGGAGTGGCTTCCATCTGGCCACTCTACCATTAAGGCCTGCTTGGTGGAGTGCTGCAGAAATGGTTGTCCTTCTGGAAAGTTCTCCCATCTCCAAAGAGGAACTCTGGAGCTCTGTCAGAGTGACCATCAGGTTCTTGGTAACCTCCCTGACTAAAGCCCTTCTCCCCCGATTGCTCAGTTTGGCCGGGTGGCCAGCTCTAGGAAGAGTCTTGGTGGTTCCAAACTTCTTCCATTTAAGAATGATGGAGCACACTGTGTTCTTGGGACCTTTAATGCTGCAGAAATGTTTTGGTACCCTTCCCCAGATCTGTGCCTCATCACAATCCTGTTTCGGAGCTCTACAGATAATTCCTTTGACCTCATGTGGGACCTTAACTGTGGGACCCCAACTGTGGGACTTTGGGCTCCCGAGTGGAGCAGGAAGCCCAATCATGTCCAATCAATTTAATTTACCATAGGTGGACTCCAATCAAGTTGTAGAAACATCTTAAGGATGATCAATGGAAACAGGATGCATCTGAGCTCGATTTCGAGTCTCATAGCAAAGGGTTTACAAAAATGTATAAAAACCTGTTTTCGCTTTGTCATTGTGAGGTATTGTGTGTAGATTGATGAGGAATTTGTTTAATTTAATCAATTTTAGAATAAGGCTGTAATGTAACAAAATGTAGAAAAAGTCAAGGGGTCTGAATACTTTCCGAATGCACTGTATATTTATTGGAGGGCCAGAAAATAAATTAACAGAGGACAATCATTTTTACCTGGTCAAAAACCTCCACATCCTTCTCAGCCCGTGGCTGAAGGTGGTACTCGAAGGTTTTCTGATCTGGTTTGACAACTTCCAGCACATCAGGTGGTTTCAGTGATCTGAAAGTACCTTATACAAAAATACCAATAGACAAACAACAACACTAAGTAAATCACAAATTTGAAAGACTACAGTATATGCAATAATTGTACAATATGTACAATTACATCGTTTACCGCAGTCAACAGCTGTGGCTCCCGTCCGTACAGCAGGTGATAGGGCGAGTACTCAGTGGAGGCCTGGACGCTGCTGTTGTGTGCAAAGAGAATTACCTTCAGGTTGTCCTCCCACCGTTCCTGGTACCCGTCCAGGGACTTGCCCATGGCAGTCTTTAGGGTCTGGTTGGTCCATTCATCCAAACCTGGAAGAGGGGGTAGGAAAGAGATATCTATTGACAATGTAAGATATTGAAATATGTACCATGGAAAAACAAAACATTACTGACAGAATATAACGTATAACATCCGTACCTTGTTCCGGAGTTCACAACCTTGGTCACTCAAGATGACCTCAGGAGAACCATGTGTTGAAGATGTCCATCAGCTTGGAGTTGGCCTCGCCAGTCATGTCCTTGATGGGTAGCATACAAAACTAAAATAAATGTTTGGGTCCAAGCACCCTTTTTAATGGGTTACAGAAGGGAATTTAGAGTTAAGCACATTCTCTTCCTTTACTGGCCTTAAAAAAAAAAATTCAACTTCCGCTTAAAATGACCTAAATCTAACTGCCTGTAGCAAGGATATGCATATTCTTGATACCATTTGAAAGGAAACATTTTGAAGTTTGTGGATATGTGAAATTAATGTAGGAAAATATAACACATTAGATCTAGATAAATATAACACATTAGATCTAAGCTGAACGTAATTTAAAGCGAGACCGGTTAGGGTCAAGGTTTTTAATAACTTTTTATTTAATAAGACTTAATAACACTTAGTTTATTTAGGGTTAACTTTTTTGAACTCGAACCACAAATAGGATAAATGTAAATTAATTTCTAGGATAAATGGAAATTAATTTCCTTAGGCATTAATCATGCAAACCTATTCGTTTTTTTATTGTGACATGGCCTCAGTGAGATTCCAACCTATAATCTTCTGTTGTTTATCCATGAAATTAGTCCACTTCGCCACCAGGAAGGAGCTAGCATTCCATGATTTTTTACACTTGCAAAGCTACTAATTTTTATTTTAATTAATTTCAAATAGACCCCACGGGGGGCCAGCATGGGGGGAAAAAAAAAAAATGTATGAAATTAATTGAAATGTATGCATTCACTACTGTAAGTCGCTCTGGATAAGAGCGTCTGCTAAATGACGTAAATTTAAATGTAAAAATGTAAAAGTAAACAAGCACTCATTAACTTTAGGTGTGGCCAACACACCTGAACACAATTAACAAGATAAAGTATAGAGAGTAGTGATGCACCGATATGACATTTTTGGCCGATAGCGATATCCGATATTTTCCTTGCCAAAAAAAAAAAACGATACCGATAACTGATATTTTTTGTGGCCTTTTAAGCATTCTAGTACAGTTAAATGGTTAACATACACACATGGACAAAGTGGTCTAACGCACTGCATCTCAGTGCAAGAGGCGTCACTACAGTCCCTGGTTCGAATCCAGGCTCTATCACATCTGGCCGTGATTGGGAGTCCCATAGGACGTCGTCCGGGTTTGGCCCGGGTAGAATTTGTTGACTTGCCTAGTTAAATAAAGGTTACACACACACCACACTGACCAAAACATTATTTTGTTGGCATTTACGTATATCCCCATTACCAGTAAAACATAATCAAAAACAATGTTTCCCTTTGTGCTGTTTCGTTGCTCATTTCTTCAGTCGTTTCTATGGAACGCAGTTTGGGTCTTTGCGTGCCAATTTTTTTGGGGTCAAATAACACTATTTGACGTGTCAAATAAGCTTGTTGACCAATCAGGATCTGAATATGACTGCACGTCACATAATAATTTAACACGTTCATACATTTTATACGTAGTTATTACACATTGATTACACTATCACTCGTATTTCATGTCACAATTCATCGATACGTATGCTATGATGCTGGTAAAGTTGTCACGCGCACCTACAGTGCTGGTCATTTTTTTTTAAAAGCGCTAGCTAGCTCATGGATCCAAACAATGTTCTTCCCCAAAAACATATCAAAACGACATAATCTGTTTCAGTAGCTATAGTTAGCTAGTTAACTATATAGCTAGGTGTCATCGTCTGAAATAACCCTAATTTATAAAGATCTGATTAATCAAATGAAATGTATTTATATAGCCCTTCTTACACCAGCTGATATCTCAAAATGCTGTACAGAAACCCAGCCTAAAACCCTAAACAGCAAGCAATGCAGGTGTAGAAGCACGGTGGCTAGGAAAAACTCCCTAGAAAGGCCAAAACCTAGGAAGAAACCTAGAGAGGAACCAGGCTATGAGGGGTGGCCAGTCCTCTTCTGGCTGTGCCAGGTGGAGATTATAACAGAACATGGCCAAGATTAGAGGTCGGCCGATTAATTAGGGCCGATTTCAAGTTTTCATAACAATCGGTATTTTTTGGCCACCGATTTGCCGATTTAAAAAAATATATATATAATTTAAACCTTTATTTAACTAGGCAAGTCAGTTAAAGAACACATTCTTATTTTCAATGACAGCCTAGGAACGGTGGGTTAACTGCCTTGTTCAGGGGCAGAACAACAGATTTTTACCTTGTCAGCTTGGGGATGCAACCTTAGTTAACTAGCCCAACGCTCTAACCACCTGCTTTACGTTGCCAAGGTAAGTTGCTAGCTAGCATTAAACTTATCTTATAAAAAAACAATCAATCAATCATAAACACTAGTTAACTACACATGGTTGATGATATTACTAGTTTATCTAGCCTGTCCTGCTTTGCATATAATCGATGTGGTGCGCATTCGCGAAAATCTTTGCTCCGACGTGTACCTAACCATAAACATCAATGTCTTTCTTAAAATCAATACACAAGTATATATTTTTAAACCTGCATGAATTTCTTTTAACTAGGGAAAATGTGTCACTTCTCTTGCAAACAGAGTCAGGGTATATGCAGCAGTTTGGGCCGCCTGGCTTGTTGCGAACTGTGAAGACTATTTCTTCCTAACAAAGACAGCAGACTTCGCCAAACGGGGATGATTTAACAAAAGCGCATTTGCAAAAAAAAAGCACAATCGTTGCACGACTGTACCTAACCATAAACATCAATGCCTTTCTTAAAATCAATACACAGAAGTATATATTTTTAAACCTGCTGTCACGGTTGTCGTCGGGAAAGGAGGACCAAAATGCAGCAGGATTGTGGATGCTCATCTTGACGTTTTATTTAACTCAAAAAATGAACACCAAAAATAACAAACAACGAACTCACGATCAACACAACAGTGTTGTTAGGCTCACTCACGCTAAACAAGAAACAATCTCCCACAAAATACAAACCCAAACACACCCTAATATATAGGACTCTCAATCAAAGGCAAAGAGACAACACCTGCCTTCAATTGAGAGTCCCAACCCCAATTAACTAAACATAGAAACAGATACACTAGACTAAACATAGAAATACATGAATATGACACAGTGCCCAAAAACCCCGGAATACATAAATCAAATGCCCTTCTACAACAACCACCACCCCGAACCACATAAAACAAATACCCTCTGCCACGTCCTGACCAAACTACAATAACAATTAACCCTTATACTGGTCAGGACGTGACAGTACCCCCCCTAAAGGTGCAGACCCCGGATGCACCTCATAAATAAACAAAACCCAAAACAACAACAAAATCCCCCTAAACTAAAGGGAGGGAAGGGAGGGTGGCTGCCGTCACCGACGGCACTTGTGCTACACCCCCCCTCCCCAACCCACCTATGCAGGTGGTGGTTCAGGCTCCTTCAGGTACTGTCCTCCAGAATGCCGACCGACTTAATCCGATTCGGGCCGTAGGCAGACACCCCTCGTTCCAGATCGTAGGCTGACCTCCTCCTTTCCACACTGTAGGCAGACTCAATCATTAGACAGTTAATCACTTTAAGTTCTGAATTGTCAGGCTTACTCAGTTCAGGGTTGCTGCTAGACTCCCTTGGTTTCGGGTCATCGGCAGACTCTGGGCAGACGGGCCACTCTGACTGATCAGGGCAGACGGGCCACTCTGGCTGATCCGGGCCACTCTGGCTGAACCGGGCCACTCTGGCTGAACCGGGCCACTCTGGCTGAACTGGGCCACTCTGGCTGAACCGGGCAGACGGGCCACTCTGGCTGATCCGGGCAGACGGGCCACTCTGGCTGATCCGGGCAGACGGGCCACTCTGGCTGATCCGGGCAGACGGGCCACTCTGGCTGATCCGGGCAGGCGGGCCACTCTGGCTGATCCGGGAAGACGGGCCACTCTGGCTGATCCGGGAAGACGGGCCACTCTGGCTGATCCGGGAAGACGGGCCACTCTGGCTGATCCGGGAAGACGGGCCACTCTGGCTGATCCGGGAAGACGGGCCACTCTGGCTGATCCGGGCAGACGGGCCGCACTGGCATCTCCGGGCAGACGGGCCGCACTGGCATCTCCGGGCAGACGGGCAGCACTGGCAGCTCCGGGCAGATGGGCAGCACTGGCAGCTCCGGGCAGACGGGCAGCACTGGCAGCTCCTGACTGACGGGCGGCTCCTGACTGACGGGCAGCTCTGGCGGCTCCTTACTGATGGGCAGCTCTGGCGGCTCCTGACTGAGCCGACGCACTGGAAGCCTGGTGCTGGTACTGGGGTTATCAGCCTGGGAACACGCACCTCCAGGCTAGTGCAGGGAGCGGGAACAGGACGAGTCGGACTGGGCTGACGCACTTGAAGCCTGGTGCGTGGTGCTGGTACTGGACGTGCCAGACTGGGAACACGCACCTCCAGGCTAGTGCGGGGAGCGGGAACAGGACGAGTCGGACTGGGCTGACGCACTTCCGGGTCCGCACGAGAGGCAGGAACTGGAAACCCAGGGCTATGGAGGCGCACAGGCGGTCTTGATCTTACCTCCTGCACAACCCGTCCTGACTGGATGGAACTAGTAGCCCTGTACGAGCGGGGTGCTAGTACAGGGCGAACTGGGCTGTGCAGGGGCCTGATGGTTGCCGTGCGTAGAGCGGGAGTAGGGTAGCCTGGTCCTAGGAGGCGTACCGGCGACCAGACGCGCTGCACAGGCATCCTCCTACCAGGCTGGATGCCCACTCTAGCACGGCATCCGCGAGGGGCTGGAATAACTCGCACCGGACTGTGCGTGCGTATGGGCGAGATTGTGCGCACTTCAGAAAAACACGGCGCCCTCCACTCCATACGTTCCTCCATATAAACACGGGTAGCTGGCTTATGGCTCACCCTTGGTCCAGCCAAACTACCCGTGTGCCCCCCCAAAAAAAATCTTGGGGGTGCCTCTCGTGCTTCAACGCCAGTCGTGTTCCTCGGTAACGTTCCCGGTCCTTACCCCATTTTCTCCATGGGCCCTCTCCGGCCATAATCTGTTCCCATGTCCATCTTTCTCGTTGGTCCAACTCAAATTCCCACTGCTCCTTACAATCCACCTGTTGCTCCTTCCTCTGCTGCTTGGTCCTTTTGTGTTGGGAGATTCTGTCACGGTTGTCGTCGGGAAAGGAGGACCAAAATGCAGCAGGATTGTGGATGCTCATCTTGACGTTTTATTTAACTCAAAAAACTAACACCAAAAATAACAAACAACGAACTCACGATCAACACACCAGTCTTGTTAGGCTCACTCACGCTAAACAAGAAACAATCTCCCACAAAATACAAACCCAAACACACCCTAATATATAGGACTCTCAATCAAAGGCAAAGAGACAACACCTGCCTTCAATTGAGAGTCCCAACCCCAATTAACTAAACATAGAAACAGATACACTAGACTAAACATAGAAATACATGAATATGACACAGTGCCCAAAAACCCCGGAATACATAAATCAAATGCCCTTCTACAACAACCACCACCCCAAACCACATAAAACAAATACCCTCTGCCACGTCCTGACCAAACTACAATAACAATTAACCCTTATACTGGTCAGGACGTGACACCTGCATATTTAGCTAAAAGAAATCCAGGTTAGTAGGCAATATTAACCAGGTGAAATTGTGTCAGTTCTCTTGCGTTCGTTGCACGCAGAATCAGGGTATACAGAATCTGGCTCGTTGCGAACTAATTTGCCAGAATTTTACGGAACTATGAAATAACATTGTAGGTTGTGCGATGTAACAGGAATATTTAGACTTATGGATGCCACCCGTTAGATAAAATACGGAACGGTTCCGTATGTCACTGAAAGAATAATGTTTTCGAGATGATAGTTTCCGGATTTGACCATATTAATGACCTAAGGTTTATTATATTATAGTTAAGTCTATGATTTGATATTTGATAGAGCAGTCTCACTGAGCGGTGGTAGGCAGCAGCAGGCTCGTAATAGTCAAAGGTATAGGGTTTAGAGAGAAATAGTCGACGCGTCATAATTCCTGTAATAACTTGCGGCTGAACTTGAAAGGGGTTCCTTCATTATTTTACCGTTCATGTCTTCCATAGAGAATGTCTTGATCTACTTCAAATATGGTCTGTGTTTGTGCTTAAACCGCCTCAGCGTTTTGATACCCGTGTAAATCTCACTAGGTAACGTTTGTCAACATATTTTCATAAATCCACTCTACAAAAAAAATTATCTTAGCTTATATTTATCAGAGTTATATCCTATGGATATCTACACAGTTATAAAATTGGCAGGGTGGTGTAAGCCTAAACCAAACACAGACCTTATTTTAAGTTAATCTAAAAATATCCTATGGAGTAAAAAAACGCTTTTCAGATTTTGCTAGGTGTCATGGGAATTATGACTCGCACTTTGGTAGTCAATTCTTACCATGCCCATTATTAAAATAGGATTTCCTGCATATAGAAATTACAGTTTTTGTTTTCAGCATTCATCACAGGTAAATTAAACTCTATTTTTATTATTCAAACAGTTGAGAGTATTTGTCTCCTAAGCAGACTCTTCAGTATCGTTGTCACTTCAGAGCTGTGTGTGTGTGTATATATATACACATATAAAAAAAATCATAATAATAATCGTCCGATTAATCGGTATCGGTTTTTGGTCCTCCAATAATCGGTATCGGTATCGGCGTTGAAAAATCATAATCGGTCGACCTCTAGCTAAGATGTTCAAATGTTCATAAATGACCAGCATGGTCAAATAATAATATTCACAGTTGTCGAGGGTGTAACAAGTCAGCACCTCAAGAGTAAATGTCAGTTGGCTTTTCATAGCCGATCATTGAGAGTATCTCTACCGCTCCTGCTGTCTCTAGAGAGTTGAAAACAGCAGGTCTGGGACAGGTAGCACATCCGGTGAACAGGTCAGGGTTCCATAGCCGCAGGCAGAACAGTTGAAACTGGAGCAGCAGCACGGCCAGGTGGACTGGGGACAGAAAGGAGTCATCATACCAGGTAGTCCTGAGGCATGGTCCTAGGGCTCAGGTCCTCCGAGAGAAAGACAGAAAGAGAGAAAGAGAGAATTAGAGAGAGCATATTTAAATTCACACAGGACACCGGATAAGACAGGAGAAATACTCCAGATATAACAGACTGACCCTAGCCCCCCGACACATAAACTACTGCAGCATAAATACTGGAGGCTGAGACAGGAGGGGTCAGGAGACACTGTGGCACCATCCGACGATACCCCCGGACAGGGCCAAACAGGAAGGATATAATCCCACCCACTTTGCCAAAGCACAGCCTCCACACCATTAGAGGGATATCTTCAACCACCAACTTACCATCCTGAGACAAGGCCGAGTATAGCCCACAAAGATCTCCGCCACGGCACAACCCAAGGGGGGGCCCATCTGTGGTGGTCGGACCCATCTATGTGAAGCTAACCATAATAAGGATTAGCCACAATAGTGGACTATGCAGTTAGCCTTCAAAATAAAAGTATGGCATAATTCTTCTATTTGTATTCATTTGCATCACAGTACATGATATACTTTTATTTTGAAGGCAAACTGCAAATTCCACTATTGTGCCTAATCCTTATTGGGGCCAACTTCACAACACATAACTCGGTCCGGTCGAGCTTCACTAGCCAGATGAAGCTAGCTGGCTGCTTATAACATTAGCTTTGGGCAACAGGGTTAAGTAGCTGGCTAGCTATTTATTTTCATGAACTCAAGTTCAATTTCAATAGGCAAACAACAAGTGGCAACCTAGCTAATACTTACAAGGATTCCTAAATCATTGTTAAGAATAATGAAAATGACTGCAGGTTCTACTGGTCATTGTTTTCAGGCTGGTTGTATTGGTGCTAGCTAGGTACCAAGCTAAAGCTAGCTACCCCAGAAGTTGCGGTCGAACAAATGATGCTTTATTACCAACGCAGTATTGTAAACACATCGTTCGTGGCCGGTGTTTGCAGACTTTTTTTGTACAGCTCTTTGACAGTGCTACTGTATCTTTTTTGACACGCAAAGACCCAAACGGCATTCCATAGTATCTATGTCATAAAGCTAATAGCAGTGACACTTACCGTGTAACTCCGGTAGGGCAACATCTGAAAAATAGCGCACTTGGTAGTGTGTACCAGTGCTCGACCAGTCAGCGAAAGCCAACAGAACAGTTGATTTTCAGGGGCAATGAATTCCGTTTCTTTGCTTTATTGGATTTCCCTTTTGAGTTGTCTCACTGAAATGTTCTTACTCTTTCAAATGACTGCTCAACTTGTTGACTGCTTGATCCACACAGCAGACATTGTGGGCTAGGTTAGGGATGCTGTGTTGCACGTGTAGCGCAACATTTTACGTGGCGTCTTATAGGTATGCACGGCAGCTTTGACATCGGTTTTTAACATTGGCGTTAAACTAGATATCGCGCCGATACCGATGTTGGCATTTTTAGCTAATATCAGCCGATTCCGATATGTTCACCGATATATCGTGCATCCCTAATAGAGAGAGCTTTGTTGATGCTGAGAATGCAATGTATACATTTTAAATAACATTCTTAAAACGTTCTCTTTTGGTTTTTATGGAAAGTTTTAACGTCCTCGGAACAATTTGAGAATGTGACTTTAAAGAGTACCATGAATAAACCTTTTGGAAATGTTATGCTCAAGTACTGAAATTCCTACATAAGATTGTTGTATCTTAATGTTCTTGGAACAATTTCAGAGCATTCCCAATGTCAAACCAGTTGGAGAACATTCCTAGAATGAAATGTAACCTTGTGTGAACTATAAGGAAACGTTTTGTTAAAGTAATGAAATACCAACAAAATATAGTTTTTTAAAATTTTCTGAGAATGTTCCAAAGCCAAGCAACTGTTTTGTACCATTCCCAGAAAGTTGTGGGAAGGTTGTTTGCAAAATAACCATAGGTCAACCACACTCTCACCAAGCTCTAAGAAACAAATGGTTCTCAGAATGTTATATGCTAATGTGACCTTCCTGGTCCCATCCCTCAAGTCTGACAATTAATCTGGATGGTTGTACAGTCGTCTCAAATAAAACTGTGAAGGACCTCGGCGTTACTCTGAACCCCGATCTCTCTTTTGAAGAACATATCAAGACTGTTTCAAGGACAGCTTTTTCCCATCTACGTAACATTGCAAAAATCAGAAACTTTCTGTCCAAAAATGACGCAGAAAAATTAATCCATGCTTTTGTTACTTCTAGGCTGGACTACTGCAATGCTCTACTTTCCGGCTACCCGGATAAAGCACTAAACAAACTTCAGTTAGTGCTAAATACGGCTGCTAGAATCCTGACTAGAACCAAAAAATTTGATCATATTACTCCAGTGCTAGCCTCCCTACACTGGCTTCCTGTTAAGGCAAGGGCTGATTTCAAGGTTTTACTGCTAACCTACAAAGCATTACATGGGCTTGCTCCTACCTATCTTTCCGATTTGGTCCTGCCGTACATACCTACACGTACGCTACGGTCACAAGACGCAGGCCTCCTAATTGTCCCTAGAATTTCTAAGCAAACGGCTGGAGGTAGGGCTTTCTCCTATAGAGCTCCATTTTTATGGAATGGTCTGCCTACCAATGTGAGAGACGCAGACTCAGTCTCAACCTTTAAGTCTCTACTGAAGACTTATCTCTTCAGTAGGTCCTATGATTAAGTATAGTCTGGCCCAGGAGTGTGAAGGTGAACGGAAAGGCTGGAGCAACGAACCGCCCTTGCTGTCTCTGCCTTGCCGGTTCCCCTCTTTCCACTGGGATTCTCTGCCTCTAACCCTTTTACAGGGGCTGAGTCACTGGCTTACTGGTGTTCTTCCATGCCGTCCATGGGAGGGGTGCGTCACTTGAGTGGGTTGAGTCACTGACGTGGTCTTCCTGTCTGGGTTGGCGCCCCCCCTTGGGTTGTGCCATGGCGGAGATCTTTGTGGGCTATACTCGGCCTTGTCTTAGGACGGTAAGTTGGTGGTTGGAGACATCCCTCTAGTGGTGTGGGGGCTGTGCTTTGGCAAAGTGGGTGGGGTTATATCCTGCCTGTTTGGCCCTGTCCGGGGGTATCATCGGATGGGGCCACAGTGTCTTCTGATCCCTCCTGTCTCAGCCTCCAGTATTTATGCTGCAGTAGTTTATGTGTCGGGGGGCTAGGGTCAGTCTGTTACATCTGGAGTATTTCTCTTGTCTTATCCGGTGTGTGAATTTAAATATGCTCTCTCTAATTCTCTCTTTCTCTCTTTCTGTCTTTCTCTCGGAGGACCTGAGCCCTAGGACCATGCCTCAGGACTACCTGGTATGATGACTCCTTTCTGTCCCCAGTCCACCTGGCCGTGCTGCTGCTCCAGTTTCAACTGTTCTGCCTGCGGCTATGGAACCCTGACCTGTTCACCGGACGTGCTTGTTGCACCCTCGACAACTACTATGATTATTATTATTTGACCATGCTTGTCATTTATGAACATTTTAACATCTTGACCATGTTCTGTTATAATATCCACCCTGCACAGCCAGAAGAGGACTGGCCAACCCTCATAGCCTGGTTCCTCTCTAGGTTTCTTCCTAGGTTTTTTCCTTTCTAGGGAGTTTTTCCTAGGGAGTTTTTCCTAGCCACCGTGCTTCTTTCACATGCATTGCTTGCTGTTTGGGGTTTTAGGCTGGGTTTCTGTACAACACTTTGAGATATCAGCTGATGTACGAAGGGCTATATAAATAAATTTGATTTGAAATTTGATTTGAAGTCAGTGAGTCAACACAGGAAGGCGCAATGGATGGATAGTTCATTTATTTCCAAAGCTGCAATCATTACTCGATAGGATATAAATAGCACTCCCAAAGCAATTCTCCATAAATCTGCTGTCTGACATACTAACAAAATAAACTATCAATGTCTATCAAAGTCATTGTGAATGTATAGTGGATTTAACAATTTCTAATCATTCCTAATTTAATACAAATAAATACATTGTTTCCATGTGTAATCTGATATTTATAACATCAGAATAAACTATCATCTATTTTAGTATTCAAAATATATCAAATTATCCAGAAATTACTCAATGTCACACTCTCGTGGCGAAGAAATATAATACACCTAGAATGTTCCACATATTTTCCTAAACTAACAAAACCAGGCTAATACGCTGGCTGGTGCTTTATAAAACATTCTTTAAACGTCATAAATTACCTGCAATGATGGGACACACACAGTATAGATGGGTGATCATTAGTCGACGGGGTATAAATAGCACTCCTAAAGATCATGCATTTTTGAGTTAGCTACCAACTTCAGAGGGAACTTTAGCTAGCATAAAATCCACATGGGAAACTGACATTCGGCAAATAACATATAAAGAGTGGTTTATTTGACGCCAAACCAACAACAGTAGTTACTTATAACATAAATGACTAATGTACGATGTAAAATGTGGATTTTATGATTTAATGTCAACTTTTTACATTTCTATCCCGGGACCATTCAATTTTCAACTCACGCCGAGCAATTCCCCATAAATCTGCTATGGATGACCCAGAATCCCATACCTTTATCACAGTGTGTTAGTCCATGTAAACACACTAATCTACCAGGAGGTGGCATAATACCCATTTTTATGCAGGAATTTAACAATGTAATTACACTGTTCCACTAGCTGGGGAATTCAATAGTCTGGTCCCAGATCTCGTTGTGTTCTAAAAGTAATTTCAGCATTAAAAAACATCTGAAAATCAATCATAAAATGAATTTAAATGTTTTTTTGGGAAAAAGTTTTAATTCATTAATCGAATTAATGTAAAAAAAAATCCCTGATTGTTTGAACACAATGGAATTTCAATTCCATTTTTTTATGTCCTAAATGACAAAGTACAGAATATTAGACAACAGACAATACAACAATTTTAACATTAAAACAATAACATTTTACTCCTTTTTTATCCTGAATACAGTACATGTCAATCTGTTCCGGCAAGAATGAAACACAAAAAGAAGAAGCGGAAAGTAACTGTACAAACTAAAATAAACAGATCGGTAAAACACCAACACAAAAAGACTGCATCAGGAACCTCACCGATGAATGTGAGCTAATGTACTGCACTGCAATGTAATGTGCTGTATTCATATTCAGACTGTATCAACATCATGCAATAATACGCACACAATATTTCGTCCTGGATTAGGCTTTCCACCATGTCAAAGCAAAGCCAGCTCCCCTCGTGACCAGTGTGTCTACATAGTCTCTGTAGTGATGCTGACAACCTGCGGCTGCACCCTATTCCTGTTGCAGTTAAACAACCAGGCACTCCTGCGGTGGCGGTACCTCTTGGACAGCAGCACATAGAGCACGGGGTTAACACAGGGATGGAGGTACTGGAGCACGGTGCAGATGAAGTAGAACATCTCCCAGGACTGGCCGTGGCGGTAGAGCCCAAGGTACACACACAGCTCCAGGATGTACCTAATAATGAAAACGAGTCAGGAGAAGCGGTATAAACTAGAAGAAGTGTTAGAATGTCCTAACGTATACAATAAAGTCATCATCATCTTCCTCATCCTCTTCATCATCATCATCATACCCGGGAAGCCAGCAGATGGAGAAGGTCCCGGCCGCCAGGAACACCATAAAGGAGGCTCGGCGTGTGTTGCGGGCACTGGCCACAGACATGACTGGGCTCTTGTGGAGGAAGCAGGCCAACCGGACGTAGTTGAAGGCGATCACCAGCATAGGGACGAAGTAGTAGAGCATGAACTGGCTGAGGACCACCTGGTGGAGGAATGGATGGATGAATGGATTAAAAATGTTGTGTTTTCTCACATTAATTGGACATCATTTTCTTTTAGCAAATGAAAGTAACAGTAAAAAAAAATGTACAGACCTGGTTACTTCCAGTGACATTATTTTAACTAAACATAATACCTTTTGTTACACATGGTGTGCATCTCAAATGGCACCCTATTCCCTCTAGTACACCAGGTCAAAAGATGTGCACTATATAGCAAACAGAGTACAATTTCAGACCAAGCCATTGTTACCTGATAGTGGTGTTCCTGTATGGTGGGCAGGCAGAATGTAAAATTACCCAAGCCGGGGCCCAGGCTCTCCTTGGTGGCGAAGATCCTCAGAGGCAGACTGATGAAGAAGGCTGATGCCCAGACCAAGACGAACATCAGGACCACCAGGTCCATGGTAGGAGGGCGGTAGGGGTTGGTTATGATCATGGCGCGTGTCATGGACACGGCACACAGGCTGTAGGTGCTGGCTGCCAGGGAGAAGGCCAGAAAGAACTGGTACACCTTGCAGGAGGTGTCCCCCAGCGGCCACGAGTAGCTGAAGAAGGAGATAGGAGATGATGAAAGATTATAAGATTGTCACAGAGAGATGGTAATCCTGCTTCTGCTTTTATACCAAATCCTCAGAGACAAACACAGTGCTCATATCCCACAAGATTCTTCTGTTAGTCAAACCTGGGTTTTGATCTGCTGGCAACACTGCAGGTCCAGTGGCCCCTCTAACCTCTATGGCTATTGGCTAGGCTACCTGACAGTTGAGTAAACTAGCACAACTGATTCAACTAGTCAAGGGCGTGATAATTAGACTACAAGGTGAATCAAGTGTGCTAAGTCTTTAATAGATTAAATACATGGCACAAATAGGGGTCCCCGAGAAGAGGTTTGCTAACTGACAACGGAGTGCAAGGTGAATGGTATCAGCAGCAGGGTGAGGAAGTCTGCCAGGGCCATGCTTTAACCTCCAACCTACCTGACAGCAGAGTGCAAGGTGAAGGGGATGAGCAGCAGGGTGAGGAAGTCTGCCAGAGCCAGGATCTCTGATCTCTAACCTCTAACCTACCTGACGGCAGAGTGCAGAGTGAAAGGGATGAGCAGCAGGGTGAGGAAGTCTGCCAGAGCCATGCTGAGCAGCAGGATGTCCAGACAGTTCTTCCTCAGGGTGTTGTACTTGGCGAACAGAGAGAACACCAGTAGGTTGGCACAGAAACCGATGCCCAGGATCACCCCGCAGGTACAGGCAAAGATCAGGGAGAACATGTTGGGGACAGCCTGTTGTGTGAGCAAAGATTTAGATATATTCTCAATCTCAAAACGGTTAGATAATCTCAGTTATTGGAAACGTTTCAATATAGTTTAATTTATATCAAATTTGCCAATCCACTTTTTATCAGTGGAGGCTCTTTACGGGAGGAAGGGGAGGACCGTCCTACTCAGGGAATTTCATAAAAATACAAATAGTGAAACATAAAATATATTCAAATGTCACCAAATAACTTTTTAAAACACTGTTTTGCAATGAAGGTCTACAGTAGCCTCAACAACACCCTCTAGGGTAGCACCATGGTGTAGCCGGAGGACAGCTATCTTCCATCCTCCTCTGGGTACATTGACTTCAATACAAAACCTAGGAGGCTCATGGTTTTCACCCCTTCCATAGACTTACACAGTAATGGTGACCTCCGGAGAACGTCCTCAAAACTCTTGCAATATGAACTGAGCACATCCAATGAAAGAATCAGAGACTGAATCGTGTACTGAAAGCATAAGCTACAGTTAGCTAGCACTGCAGTGCATGATGTGTGGTGAGTAGCTGACTCAAAGAGTGAGAAAGACAATAGTTGAACCATTTTGAACAAATTAATTTATTGAAAAATTAAGGAGAACCAGCAGAGAGAGAGAGAAAGAGCTAACTATTTTCTTAGTTTACCTTTCACTTAGCTAATGCAGCTAATTTAGCCTACTCAACAACCTGACTCAGAGAGGAATGCTATTTATGTTAGCTAGCTAGCTAGCTGGCTAAGGCTATCCAACACTGTAACTCTTCCAACTGTTAAACTGCTTGCTGTACACTGTACTCCGTGATTGTACACATGGATTGGATTGTGGGTTTACTAACTCGTTAGTTCTAGTTTGTTGACTATAACGTTAATACGGTGACAACGAAGTAGGCTGTGTAGTGGTTAGCGGTTATGATATGAAGGTTTGGCTTGGAGGTTTTTTGCGCCTGGTCACCGTTGTGTTTTGCTCTGAAGCCTACAAGCGAAGGGAAAAGGTGAGAGGAGGACAGCGCGTAGATGCGAGAAAGGAATTATACAACGAGCAAAGTGATGATGCTGTTTATGAAAGTGAACTGTGTGTGCGGGTGGTCAGGGGTGTATTCATTTAGCCGATTCAGTTGCAAAACGTTTCTTCAACGGAAGCAAACAGAATGAAATGGGGAGTGTCTTACCTGAATTTGTCCAATAGAAACTCTTGTTTTTCTTTTTGGACAAATGATTAAACCCCAGATCAGCTAGATGCAGCCAAGAGTGAGCAAGGTGGTATTGAATCACGTTGATTACTTCAATTTGTCTTCGGCCTGTGCATTATAAACTTTCATTTGTAGGCTAGGTTGATGTTACATTGAGCTGGGTGAATTTAATATGATTGACAGTTATAGAAATAAGGCCATACTCCCCCCCCAAAAAACAAAAATTGTCCTATTCTTAAACGGCATTACCGCCACTGAGTTTTATATACATTTACATTACATACATATACATCAAGCTTGATCTAGATTTTATAACCACAAATAGCTAACACAATTATTATTATAGCTTTATTATTGTATTTAAAAAGTTGACCTACTACTGGACTACAACTGACTTTCTCTGTACCTGAAATAATTATTTGGATGACCCTGTTTAGCCCTGTGTGTTACTTACCATACTCTTGGGTTATTGAGTGAAGTATCCTCATGTGTACCAAGATAAACAGCAGTATTCTCCGTCATGGGTAAATCCGTTAGCCATTCTTTGAATTTTAGAGTATCCCCATAATGAAAACTGTTAAAAGTGTCTTGCATGTGAAGTCTATGACTCTTAATTTTTGTTTGCTGACTATGGAGAGTGGCAAACATCACTCACTCAGGTCAAATTGATTCTGGTTGGATGAGTTTAAAGGGAGAGTACTCACATCTGACTCTGAATTTAGCACAGTTACAGTTTTTGAAGGACTGAGGTGTATGGCTATGTTCATTCATGTTGTCTGTGTTGTGTTGTTGTATCTTATAGTTTTCCAGAGAATGTGTTTTTGGCAATTCCAATGGTTATTATTATGTACATTTCATGCAGTAGCTTCTGAAGGTAAGTGCGTGGGTTTATTACAAGAAGTGAACAACCTGTCACAGACCTTTTCTGACCTTTCATATGAGTAAAACGTAGACATTAGAGAAAGATAATCCATATTTTATTGGTGTGTGTTCTGTGGGGGTTTCCATACAGCATGTGTTATGTTCAGCATATTTAACCTCCATGCAAACAGACCCTACCCTCAAAAGAATACGTTCCACTTTCCGTTCCTTTCCGTGTATTGTTTTCCGTTGATTGTCTCCTGCCCTCTCCCTCCCTTCTCTCTCTCTCTCTCTCCCTCTCAGTGAGTTATTAATGCCTTTTCCATTGTTCCATTGATTTCTTCAGTACAGTAGTGTGGAGCGCCAGTCTTCTGATGGGCTCTTTATCAGGCCATTCCACTGTGTTTATGACTCTGGCTCTGGCTAATGGCCTCAGTACCGGCTCTTAGGACAGGATGTAGCTACGGTACTAACGCTGCTGCCTGGTGCATTTACTCTCTCCCCTCCCAGCAGGTCCATAGAGTGTGTGACCCAAATGGCACCCTATTCCCTACATAGTGCACTAATTTTGATGGGCTCGCTCTGGTCAAAGGTAGTGCACTATATAGGGAATAGGCTGCCATTTGGGACATGTCGATTCAGTCAGAGACTGTTAAAACACACCACATGGTTCTCTAGTGTGACGTTAACAACCTTATAAGGTCCTTTGTTCATGCTGAATAGTCAACAAATCGGCTATATTGATGACTTTCTCATTGGTGATAGGCTACAGTAACTCTATGTAACTCATTGGCGCAATAATTGAATTTATATAAGAAAATGGTATGGTACAGTATTTGATTGGACTTCATCTTCTGTAGAGAGAACACAATGTATTCATGAAGCTTTAATGGTTCGATTTTTTTGTTGTTGTTGAAATTATGGTGCTCTCAGTGCAAGTGCTTAAACTTGAAATAAATCTGTGATTATACCAACAGTTTAAACTCTGTCTTCTTTGATCAAAAATAGTTTCTAAAACTGGAGAGAGGGAGTTTTGATGGAACAATCCAATAACACACAAGTAAATGAGATGATAATGTGCAATACTATAAATGGAAGAAAACAAAATAAATACAAATACAAATGAAGCATTTATCAACAGGAAGGAAGGAACATTTTTCTCAACAAAAATCAACCACAAAGGAGAACACTTATGTAACTTAACAAAAACATAAGGATATCATCATTATATCTAAAGTGCATTATATTGTTATTATACAATTACCGAAAGTCAGCAGCACCGTAATACATTCACAAAATAAATACACAGTTCAAATTAAATAAATTATGGTAGAAATATTTGTTATGGATGCTAACTACAGATCAAAAAAAATATTCACAAGAGCCACCAAGCATTAAAAAGAATAATCCTCCCTCATTTTGTGAATTTAAGTAGGTATAGTTGACAAATATTTTATGCGTAACGTTTACAGCGTAGCCTATGCCCTACTTTACATATGGGCATCTGGTTGGATGAGTGTGTGATCAGCCCCTGAAAGGCACCTGTCGTACATCGTTTTCTTACTAATTATAAAGGAGAAGGAGTAAAGCATAGTTTGTCATATCTCAATATCTGCATATTATTCACCTAATAAATATGAATACAAAAGTAATATGTGTTATTATAAAGTATGAAAACACCTCTGATCTCTGGATATACAAGTACTTTATATCAAGGCAAAAAAATAGAAAAAGCAGCTGATTAAAACAAGAAAGGCAAAGAACAACGTCCACTATGGTATGGGGAGACTGTTTCAGTTATTTGGTTGAGTCTTTGAGATCTCAATCAGTCGTGCTGGAACTTCTCTGTCTGTCAGAGTTATTAGTTCAGCACCACCCAAAGGCTACATGATGTGGTCTGTCTGTCTGTCTCACCCAATATCTAGCGTCCTCCTTGACTCCCTATGTGTCTCCCATGTCATGACGATGGTTGTGTCGCGAGCACGCCGCCTCCTCTTCTCGCTCTCCCTCCGTCTCCCTCTCTCTCCCTTCACCTTCTTTTTCCTCTTGGTGGACACCTTCAGCGGCTGGTCCTTGTAGGCCACAGACTTGTTGGTCTCCTGGGGGAGGTTGCCCACCTCCCCTCCCTGCTGGAAACTCAGAGGGAGGTTCTTGGTCCCTCCGGGGGGTTTGGGGGGGCGTAGGGCGCTCCCGCTGAAGGTGATGTGGCCCCCGTTGGCGTTGTTCCTACTCTGGGGAGGCGGGACTCGCTCGCTGTCGGCTGTGTGGACTTTATCTAGCAGCCCCTGGAGCCAGAGGCGTCTCTTGAACTCCTCCAGAGACCGGCCCTTGTCGTGCATCAACTGGGCGTGACTCACTGACCTCCTCCTGAAGGGGGAGAGGAGAAGGAGATTGTCTATGAGTGTTTAAACTGGACTCACTCTCTTTGAAAGAGTAGATGGTAAAAAAAAGAGTATCTTTGTGCCACACCACATCAGAAGCTCCATAGTGGTGCAGAGCCTGTGGCCAAGCGGTAACACAGGCTCTTTTCATTAAAACAAATAACAACCTTTAACTACTCTTTAAGAGAGTAGTCCACCTTTCCCACTATCCTCTCCTGATCTATCTCCAAACAACCTATCACTTTCTCTTATAGCTATTATTTTGTGGCACCTACAGTATAGTCTATTACAGTATAAACCGACAGTATAGTGACTGACTAAACCTACTTGTGAGGTGTTGATAGTTGAATGACAGCCAAGGTCATGTTCCAGTAGATCTCAGTAGGTGGCAGCATAAACAAAGACACGTAGTGCCCGGGAGAGCTCAAGGCTATCCATGTTACTGTATGAATGCTGTGTGAAGCCATCTGACCACCACAAAATGTACAAGAGAAACATAAGCTAACAAGCCACATATTCAACCACAAAGCATGTCACCTGGGCCACAAAAGTCAATCAAAACCTTGCCATGCACAGGGCTGAGTTTGACAGATGTTTTGTAGGCGTGATGCAAATCTATGATCTTTATTAAAGGCTAACAATGTTTTACATGAGAAAACACAATCCATGCTGGTCAAAAATATGTACAATTGACCCATTTTTGCTTGGTTTATTCTATATAATTTCAGCATAAAACTAAATGTAACAGAACTACAAAACTTAGTACTGTAGTATGTAGCTTTATCTGTAGTTACTTTTGATTTTAGGTTATCATTATTTATACCATTGACATCTATTTCTACATCGATACCACAGTATACTTTTCCGAATATCTAGACCTCTTTTCTCAAATCATCAAACAGCAGATTGAGTAAACTGTGTACTGTATACTGTAAATGTACTATAGTACATCAACCTTAGATGTGATTCAAGTGATCATGGTTTACATGTTACCATTGATTGATATAATGCCATTATTACCAGCCTTTTCCGGTGCTATTCAACATTCAACAATGGAAAACCATGATGCTATACCAAATGGTTTCTTAGTTGGTGCATAAAACCATTTTTTTTTGTGTGTGTGTCTTGGCTATTCAACATAGACTTACATTCTGTTAGTGAGAGCATCGATGGGTCTTCCGTAGAGAGGCACTGGGGAGCACAGCAGGAACACAACTAGACTCAACTGCTGGAACATGCCTCTGGAACACAGCATTCTGGAACAGTAACTCTGGAACACCCAACATACAACGTTCTGTCATTCATTGTATCACCATTCGCCAGGAACTATGTACATAGCATGGTTTATTAAGAATGATTTAGTTGAAAATGACCACCTGCAAACTTACATTGAAAACAACTTTAAAAACATTGAAATGGAAGATGCAATGCCTATTTCGTTGAGATCCAATACATTGAAGATACACACATTGAAGAACAAGGTTTAATGAGGTACTGTAGGTGGTACAGTAGGTCCTCAGAGGTTTGCAGCTTAGCTTACTGCTACTTATCTAGTGGTTTTACTTGGCAGCATAGATACAGTTGCTGACAAACTCGACTACTTTCTGAGCCCCCTTTGATTCCTTTGCCTGACATCATTTGTATCTACTGAACAAGACCACCTGGTAATACTGAAATACCAAGAAAAATACTGAAATATCAACAGCAAAAATATCATGCAAGTAAAGAATCCATCGAAGCACATAGAGAGGCTTTTCTGGTACTTCCAAATACACATCAAATACACACAATACAAAAATACTCACATGGAGTAGATTCCCAAAACAAGTTATCCACAAAAAGGTTTGGTTAAGTCCACAAATTACCCAAAAGAGATATCTTTCAAGCTTTCCAAGATCCCAAAAAGAGATCTTTACAATATAAAAAAAAAGAACAAACTCCCATTTATTCTGCCAAATTCTATTTGGTTCAGAGTCAGACTTTAAAAAATCTGTCTGTCCGTTAGCGAGAGACAAGAGGGTAACATGGGGAAACCCCCTTGAGACAGGTCCAGCCAGAGATCTCCCGATACCGCATGTATATTTAGTTATTTATTTCTCTCAAATCCCATAAGCTTCTCTTATGCTGATAGCTCCTGTAACAATCTTGTGAAGTGCTCTCCTGCAGCATCATGTCTGTATGGCTCGAGCAGGAGCAGGGGAGATGAGAAAGTGTGAAGCATGCTGCTGCATTGCCTGACCACTCCAAGCGACCGTGTGTGTGTGTGAGCGTGTGTATGTGAGTGAAGTGAGAGTGCTCCTCAGTGTGTAAAGCTGCAAACACTGCCCTTGCCCCTGCCCATCTCGGTCCAGACCTCCTGACACCCCCGTACACAGACACACACACACTCACTCTCACATACACTCACATACGCACACTCTACCACACACACACACACACACACACACACACACACACACACACACACACACACACACACACACACACACACACACACACACACACACACACACACACTCTCTACCACATACACAAACAGACCAGAACTGACAAGAAGGTGGCGATACACTCGTAACAAAGAATAGAAGATATTAACAGCAGAAGAGTTCATTAGTGTAATTGTGTTATATGACAGCCTTATGGCATTTTAAAAAGGTGGACTTCAAAACTCTTGTCATCTCTGTCCCTTATTATCTAAATAGTTGGCTAAATAGTTGGTAACCACTATGTAATATAATGGATTCTGATGACACTGTTGCATTTGTTCATAGTGACATGTCATCTCATGATGTGATTAATAAAAAAGACAGGTATCAGGTGCAACAACAGAAGCCCCCATGCGGGAGCCTCCCTTGGCTCCCGAGGTAAACAAACAGGCCTCAGGCCCCAGGCCCTCACCACCGTCCCCTGGGAACATGACCGTAACCTCAGAGAAACCCAACCACACACTACATCTGACTACAGGCCTTCATGTCAGTAACCCAGACTGCCACATAATGGTCACAGTGGCCAGGGAGGTATCTTGTCTTTATTCCGTTTAGTAGACCACAAGGTTGGGGTCAATTCTATTTCAATTCAGTGAGTTTCAGTTTGTGTCCTGAATCAACTGAGTTGAAATGGAATTGACCCCAAACCAAGACTCAAGATCCTAGGACTACACTCTTAGAAAAAAGGGTTCCAAAACCCATTTTGGTTCCTTGGTAGAACCCTTTTTGGTTCTAGGTATAACCATTTTTGGTTCTAGGTAGAACTCTTTTGGGACCCATGTAGACCCTCTGTGGAAAGGGTTTTACATGGAACCCAAAAGTGTTCTACTGGAACCAAAAGCGGTTAGTCAAAGGGTTCCCCTGTGAGAAAAGCAGAATAAACCTTTTTGGCAATTTTTTCGAAGAGTGTAGGATAAATGTAAAAATCCAGGTATTTCTCAGTCAGATATTTGTTGAAATCTGTTACAGGTTTTTGCTAGATGTCAGGTCTGCTACAAAGACAGCATTGATCAGAAACTTGTAAAGGCTCAGTGACCTCGGCATCCAAATATTGCAATCATTCAATCAGTTTTATTACAGCATGAACACAAGTATATAAATACACTGCTCAAAAAAATAAAGGTAACACTTAAACAACACAATGTAACTCCAAGTCAATCACACTTCTGTGAAATCAAACTGTCCACTTAGGAAGCAACACTGATTGACAATAAATTTCACATGCTGTTGTGCAAATGGAATAGACAACAGGTGGAAATTATAGGCAATTAGCAAGACACCCCCAATAAAGGAGTGGTTCTGCAGGTGGGGACCACAGACCACTTCTCAGTTCCTATGCTTCATGGCTGATGTTTTGGTCACTTTTGAATGCTGGCGGTGCTTTCACTCTAGTGGTAGCATGAGACGGAGTCTACAACCCACACAAGTGGCTCAGGTAGTGCAGCTCATCCAGGATGGCACATCAATGCGAGCTGTGGCAAGAAGGTTTGCTGTGTCTGTCAGCGTAGCGTCCAGAGCATGGAGGCACTACCAGGAGACAGGCCAGTACATCAGGAGACGTGGAGGAGGCCGTAGGAGGGCAACAACCCAGCAGCAGGACCGCTACCTCCGCCTTTGTGCAAGGAGGAGCAGGAGAAGCACTGCCAGAGCCCTGCAAAATGACCTCCAGCAGGCCACAAATGTGCATGTGTCTGCTCAAACGGTCAGAAACAGACTCCATGAGGGTGGTATGAGGGCCCGACGTCCACAGGTGGGGGTTGTGCTTACAGCCCAACACCGTGCAGAACGTTTGGCATTTGCCAGAGAACACCAAGATTGGCAAATTCGCCACTGGCGCCCTGTGCTCTTCACAGATGAAAGCAGGTTCACACTGAGCACATGACAGACGTGACAGAGTCTGGAGACGCCGTGGAGAACGTTCTGCTGCCTGCAACATCCTCCAGCATGACCGGTTTGGCGGTGGGTCAGTCATGGTGTGGGGTGGCATTTCTTTGGGGGGCCGCACAGCCCTCCATGTGCTCGCCAGAGGTAGCCTGACTGCCATTAGGTACCGAGATGAGATTCTCAGACCCCTTGTGAGACCATATGCTGGTGCGGTTGGCCCTGGGTTCCTCCTAATGCAAGACAATGGTAGACCTCATGTGGCTGGAGTGTGTCAGCAGTTCTTGCAAGAGGAAGGCATTGATGCTATGGACTGGCCCGCCCGATCCCCAGACCTGAATCCAATTGAGCACATCTGGGACATCATGTCTCGCTCCATCCACCAACGCCACGTTGCACCACAGACTGTCCAGGAGTTGGCGGATGCTTTAGTCCAGGTCTGGGAGGAGATCCCTCAGGAGACCATCCGTCACCTCATCAGGAGCATGCCCAGGCGTTGTAGGGAGGTCATACAGGCACGTGGAGGCCACACACACTACTGAGCCTCATTTTGACTTGTTTTAAGGACATTACATCAAAGTTGGATCAGCCTGTAGTGTGGTTTTCCACTTTAATTTTGAGTGTGACTCCAAATCCAGACCTCCATGGGATGATAAATTGGATTTACATTGATTATTTTTGTGTGATTTTGTTGTCAGCACATTCAACTATGTAAAGAAAAAAGTATTTAATAAGATTATTTCTTTCATTCAGATCTAGGATGTGTTGTTTAAGTGTTCCCTTTATTTTTTTGAGCAGTATATATTATATAGATAAAATATAGGCGTTATAAAATCGGTGTAGTATATTTTACCAGATGAAAATAGAATGGTATTGTTACGTCCTGACCATAGTAAGTTGTTATTTTCTATGGTAGAGTAGGTCAGGGCGTGACAGGGGGTGTTTGTCCATTTTCGTATTTCTATGTTTAGTTTCTAGTTTTGTATGTCTAGGTTGGTTTTTGTTTGGCATGACCTCCAATTAGAGGCAGCCGGTTGTCGTTGTCTCTAATTGGAGGCCATATTTAAGTTGATGTTTGTCCCACTTGGTTTTTGTGGGGGATTAATTTTGTGAGTAGTGTTTGCCTGCTCTGCGTCACGGCTTTCTTGTTTTGGTATTTCAAGTTTATTGTTTATAGCATTCATTTCACGATTGAATAAATGATGTGGAACTACGATCACGCTGCGTATTGGTCCGATCCTTCTGAAAGCCCTGACAGGTATACATTTGAGCTCAGCAAGTTCCAAATATATTGCTAGTTGTACATATAAAACATAGCATCAAATATGTCAACATGCAGCCTGATATTGCCCAAAATCTGGATTTTATAACATGCATCTCTTCATGTATAAAACTCATAAACCTGAATTTTGTAAGTGCTTTAGCTAAGTGAACATTAGTAAAAAGAAACACACGAGGGTATGTACCCGGTGGGTGGTGGATTACTTAATACATTTTACAAGCAACCAATTCAGCAAGGGGTCCTACTATAAAGTAAGTTAAATTGGGGACAGAACAGAATTATGTTAAAGTAGGACTCCACTCCCATCCTCCCCAAAAATCAACTTGCTATAGTTTCCAACTGGTCTGCCTCCCCAACCCTAACTAATAACGCTTTCACATTCGGTAGGAAAAAATACCTCATTTGATTCCATTCTGTAAAGTCCAACTTTTACCTGCAAAAAATATGAAAAAAATCTTCCCATTTCCTGGCAGACTCAGACCAGCATGCAGAATCCGAGCCAGGAAAGCTGCTTTTGATTCAGGCTAAATTGCTCGCTCAACACAGAACATCATTAGGTAGCTAGCTGTACGTTCTTCATCCTACAGTTCTTGAACAACACTTTTTCTTCCCACTTTTACACTCACCCACATACAGTTCAGACGGGAACACATACACAAACACACTTCTCTCACCCTATTCAAAATAATGATATTCATTTTACTTCTGTGCTTTTCCAAAACAGCTCATACCCCATGTTGAAGCCAAAGTAACACCCTCATTTTATTCATCACTAATCCAGACGTCATCATTTTTATTTTGGGACCTGCTCTAATCTGGAATATATTTGTATACTTGTATACTTCTCTGCACTGTCCTATATTTGGAGCATACATTGTATCCTAAATCCTAGCTTTGCTCATTGTATGCGTTCTGTATTCCACCTTCTGTTGTTGAACTTTAACCAGATACATTTGAGAGCTCCATATCTTTTTATTGTCTCCTCGTCTGACTGACTGAAGTACAAAGTGGTTCTTCTTCTTCTTCTTCTTCTTCTTCTTCTCATATACAGTAGGTTTGCATGTCAGTTTGTCTTTAAAAAAGCTAAAGATAACACTCATTCACAATGTTTAATGCATGTTTAATCTAACCACTGTGTACATAGAGGTTATGGTGTGTTGATTAAGGTTTACTTATGGTTTAGTCTGTGCTTCAATCGCTTGCCATTTATATGCATATTAACTCTTGGTTTGTTAGTTTGGAAAACCTGAACGTGAAAAATGGGTTTTGCAGAGGACTTTTACTTTACTTTCCCTCTCAGTGGTCTCTCAGAAATAAATTATAGGCAACTATAACTTAGTTAATTTAAGGTATGCTGCTGTACTGTACAATGTCTCACTATGGCAGTAAGAATAACGTTTTGCTGCTCCCGCTCTACAAATCATTCACACCCATCAATCTTAGCTTTCAACTGGCAAAATCTATTTTTTTATCTAAAAGAAATGTCTGTACTGTATTCCCCCTTGGCCTCTTGCAACTGCCCTCTATTCCAACCCTTCAATAACTTTGTAATTATATCTCCACATGTTCATCTTGAGACATTGGCATTGTGGTACCTAATCTATAGTATACTTTCTAACGTATGGATTAAATCTGGTGGATATCAAAATGTGAGTAAAAATCTTACTTTGACACGTTTCAGCGTTTCCTGACAGTGTTTCAGTGGCAACAGCAATGTCTTTCTTTATGTTATTTCTCTTCCTCTTCTAACAAAACCAACTCAAAATAATCTAGTAAACAATGAACTTTACGTACTGTAATAGGAACAACTATTCTGTCCATACTTTCGCTACTACATGACAAGAGTTCATCTGAGTTTTAGGGAAAGAATATTTGAACATATTCCAAGATACTGTAGCACTTTGACAATTATTTCTCGATCTCACACACACACACACACACACACACACACACACACACACACACACACACACACACACACACACACACACACACACACACACACACACACACACACACACACACACACACCTACAATCTTAATTAATTACTTTTGGTACGATCGACATAACTTCCACAGAATGTCATTCATTTCAGTGTGTTTTACCTAAAATTACAACAGGTTACAATACACAATGGGTTGGCTTGGCAGTCCAGGATGTCAAAAGCAGGTCACTCTTCTAGTCTCACTCTGAAGCTCTGAAAGCCTTACATCCTGAACATTACCTAATGCCTGTTCAGGGTTACCATAACATGGGCTGCGTCCCAAATGGCACCATGTTCCATATACTTTATAATGTTCTATACATGCACTGCACATGTATGGACTACACATGTACAGTGCAACGAAAGTATTCAGTCTCCTTGACTTTTTCCACATTTTGTTACGTTAAAGCCTTATTCTAAAATGGATTAAATAGTTTTTCCCCCCCATCAATCTACACACAATACCCCATAATGACAAAGCAAAAACAGTTTTTTAGACATTTTTACAAATTTATTACGAATAAAAAATGGGAATACCAAATTTACATAAGTATTCAGACCCTTTACTCAGTACTTTGTTGAAGCACATTTGGCAGCGATTACAGCCTCAATTCTTCTTGGGTATGACGCTACAAGCTTGGCATACCTGTATTTGGGGAGCTTCTTCCATTCTTCTCTGTCGATCCTCTCAGGCTCTGTCAAGTTGGATGGGGAGCATCGCTGCACAGCTATTTTCAGGTCTCTCCAGAGATCGGGTTCAAGTCCGGGCTCTGGCTGGGCCACTCAAGGACATTCAGAGACTTGTCCTGAAGCCACTCCTGCGTTGTCTTAGCTGTGTGCTTAGGGTCGTTGTCCTGTTGGAACGTGAACATTCGCCTCAGTCTGAGGTCCTGGGCACTCTGGAGTAGGTTCTCATCAAAGATCTCTCTGTACTTTGCTTAGTTCATCTTTCCCATGATCCTGACTAGTCTCACAGTCCCTACCGCTGAAAAGCATTCTCACAGCATGACGCTGCCACCACCATGCTTCACCGTAGGGATGGTGCCAGGTTTCCTCCAGACGTGACGTCGGGCATTCAGGCCAACGAGTTCAATCTTGGTTTCATCAGACCAGAGAATCTTGTTTCTCATGGTCTGAGAGTCTTGAGGTGCCTTTGGAAAACTCCAAGCGGGCTGTCATGTGCCTTTTACTGAGGAGTGGCTTCCGTCTGGCCACTCTACCATAAAGGCCTGATTGGTCGAGTGCTGAGAAATGGTTGTCCTTCTTGAATGTTCTCCCATCGCCACAGAGGAACTCTGGAGCTCTGTCAGAGTGACCATCGGGGTTCTTGGTCACCTCCCTGACCAAGGCCCTTCTCCCCTGATTGCTCAGTTTGGCCAGGCGGCTAGCTCTAGGAAGAGTCTTGGTGGTTACAAACTTCTTCCATTTAAGAATGATGGAGGACACAGGATGCACCTGAACTCAATTTCGAATCTCATAGCAAACGGTCTGAATACTTATATAAATAAGGTATCTGTTTTTTTTGTTTTTTTTTATAAACTAGCAAACATTTCTAAAAACCTGTTTTCGCTTTGTCCTTATGGGGTATTGTGTGTAGATTGATGAGGGGAAAAAATTATTTCATCAATTTTATAATAAAGCTGTAACGTAACAAAATGTGGAAAAAGGGAAGGATCTGAATACTTTACAAATGCACTGTATATGGAATAGGGTGTCATTTGGTTCGCAGCCATGCACTCCTCTGTAACTCATTCTACTGATCTGCAGTAGCTGGGCATGGGTTTTGTGGTTTCTCATTTATGTCTTTGCTATTTGATGTATAAATTATCAGTTGTATGTAAGGCAATACTCTGCTCTGAGGCCGATTTCTCATTTCTAGCTGAATTTGTTTTACGTTGTCGTAAATGTCAGGCTATTGGAGACAGTAAGCCGAGGAGATCTTAGTGGGACAAAAGCATGTTGTTCAGAATCAGACCAGTGTAGAGCCCAGGCAGCAAAGGCAGGTACATTATATACATATCTGCCATGGGACATTTCGCCTGTAAAAGGTTTGGTTAAGAAAGAGTAGGCTATTAACTGTAGTTAAGTTTAAATTATTCCTGCCTGGAATACTCTTTCTCTCTTCTTCTATGATTCATAGGCTTAAAATATTTTTGGTTTTACCTTAAATTAAATAGTATCAATAGAATGAGATTGTAGGCTAAAATTGTATTGTTCACCCTATCATGTCTTCAAAAACCACTGATCCACCCATGCATTTTTGCAAAGAAACCTCTTTGTAGTTGGTAAAAGCACCAACAACATGGCTTGGATTGGAAAATGATGTCTGCTATTTAATGCGTCCAAGCTTGTCATCAGATCAAGCTCAGATGAAAAATTCTCTGTTTTGACTGCTGTTGAATGTAGCCTCCACCCAGTAAGTGGACTGGGACAGGGCAGAGAGAGGAAAGACGTCTTGCAGTGAGTCAGTCAGGTTCTATAGCTCATCTCAGCAGGCTATCAGGCTTTTGCCACTGGAGGATGGACAGCACAGGAGCTGAAACCCTTCCTGCTGCTTTTATGGAGTACCGTAAAAGGACTGGTGTTTCTTCTGGCCATTCTCTTTCCTTCTCAATCCAATCTCTCTCTCTCAGCTGAAGTGAAATCCATGGGCACAGTATATTCATTTTATAGCAATTCGCTCACTCACTGTATAGATGTAGCCCTAACCCAATCGCCAAGCCACGATCCATCCATTCTTCCAGTACACTCTTCCAGCCGGTCTTTCATTCATTCTACTGTAGAATGCTGTACTGTATTACATTGTTATAATGTACTATGCTTTCCTGCCCTACGTTATTCTAGGTCATCCATCCCCAAGTCCACCAATTATTCCAGCCGCAGAGCTCCACAGGCCGCAAACCTAAACACTCTTACCTCCGAGTCAAGCCACAAAAGGAGCTCAACCCCTTCTTGATCAAAAAACACTGTAAAGGTTTTAGAAAAACGGCACTGGGCTCCAAGAGACAAAGCCAACTTTACCACTGAAATAGATTTCAATACATTTTTATTTCCACTGCTACTGTCCCCCATATTCCATAATGGTAATAAATTAGCAAACAAAAGCCTCAAAAAGAAAATAGGAATTCTCTTCAGTTTTTCTTTCTTCAATGAAATACCATCAACCACACAAGGAAAACAAAGGGGCCTAGATTATTTTTGTGTGGTTTATTCATTTTCTTAAAGGACCAGTGCAGTCAGAACTCTGTGTTTCCTGTGTTTTGAATCATATTGTACAATGGCTGATGAAACTAAATTGTAAAAGCGTGAAACAACTTGGTCAGTGTTATTTCCCGGTAGTTGCTGGTTAAAAGAACAATCTACACAGGACCTTCTAATCAGCACTTTGCACGGGCAGTAGTTCGGGCTTTCCATGGTGACGGAATAGACCATTAACAAAGTATTTTCTCCACCTCGCGCTGAGCGGCTTTGCTGACCGCGCCGCTTGGATAGAATTTCACCCCCCACCTAGGCTTCATTGAAGATGAATGGGCAACCCCGTCCACCATGCACTGTCTGTCAGTGCCTTTACAGTAAGGTACTTCATCTTTACCCAGAAATGATTTGATATTGATATAAAAAAGGCTGCATTGTGCCTTTAATTGGGGTGATTCACTGGCACCACCATCAAGGCTGCTTCAATCAATGGTTTTCAAGCACCATTGATTATATTCTTAACAAATTTGCAGTTTGCAGAATAATGTTTTGATTTCCCTTTTACCAATCTGCAAAATGTAAAGCTCAATGCAATCAACAGCACCATGGGTGATGTGGAGCTGGTGAAATGTGTTTTACACAGAGAGATGGGAATGATTGTGACTGTTTGTGACCAAATGATTGTGGCCTACAATTTTATACAGCAAATTGTATGTGTGTCTGTGAGATTTAGAGTCAGAGAGTGCGTGTTGTGTGAGAGACAGAGTGGGTGTATATGTGTGTATAAGTGGCCTGTGTGTGGCCGGTTGGCTGGACTCAGCAGCCCTCTCTAGGCTGATCTTGGCCCCTGGCTGTTGCTTGGCATTCAGCTTGTCTGTAAAGAAACAGCTGGAGGCAAAGCCAACACCAGTCCCACTATGAGAGCGCCCTGCCAGCAGTGACAGATTCCAGAACTTTCCATGGTACTGCGTCGCCATGCCAACAGGGCTTTGGCAAGCCACTCGCCCGTCCTGATCTGCACACCTGGCCCACCTAGAGTCCAGAATCACCTCTCCTGTCACTGCCTGATGAACAGGTCATTTACAACCCAAGTGTTTGTGTGTTTTTAAGAGTTATGGGCCCAGGGAAAGAAAACAGTGTGGTTCAGGACCTCCTGTGTGTTAGGCCCTAATCAAACAGGGTGGGAGAACCTGATAGAATAGCTGTATGAAACTTTAGGGCCAGAGTCAAGCAATCCTGCAATTCACAAATTCAGAGCATTTTATTCAATAGGGTTGGGCAGCATACTGTATCCCTGGGTATTTTGAAATCACAGGAGTTTGGTGGCACCTTAAGGAGCCTTTTGGACCTAGACTTGGCGCTCTGGTACTGCTTGCCATGCGGTAGCAGAGAAAACAGTCTATGGCTTTGGTGACTAGAGTCTTTGACACTTTTTTGGGCCTTCCTCTGACAACGCTTTGTATATAAGTCCTGGATGGCAGGAAGCTTGGCCCCAGTGATGTACTGGGCCGTACGCACTACCCTCTGTAGCGCCTTACGGTTGGATGCCGAGCAGTTGCCATACCAGGCGGTAATGCAATCGGTCAGGATACTCTCGATGTGCAGCTGTACAACTTTTTGAGGGTCTGGGGACTCATGCCAAATCTTTTTAGTCTCCTGAGGGGGAAAAGGTCTTGTCGTGCCCTCTTCACGACTGTCTTGGTGTGTTTGGACCATGATAGTTTGTTGGGGATGTGGACACGAAGGAACTTGAAACTCTCAACTCACTCCACTACAGCCCAGTCGATGTGAATGGGAGCATGTTCGGCCCTCCTTTTCCTGTAGTCCACGATCATCTCCTTTGTCTTGCTCACATTGAGGGCACCACACTGTTGTCCTGGTACCACACTGCCAGGTCTCTGATCACCTCCCTATAGACTGTCTCATCGTTGTCAGTGATCAGGCCTACCACTGTTGTGTCGTCAGCAAACTTAATGATGATGTTGGAGTCATGCTTGGCCATGCAGTGGTGGGTGAACAGGGAGTACAGGAGGGGACTGAGCACGCACCCCTGAGGGGCCGCCGTGTTGAGGATCAGCGTGGCAGACGTGTTGTTGCTTACCTTTACCACCTGGGGGCGGCCCATCGGGAAGTCCAGGATCCAGTTACAGAAGGAGGTGTTTAGTCCCAGGGTCCTTAGCTTAGTGATGAGCTTAGAGGGCTCTATGGTGTTGAATGCTGATCTGTAGTCAATGAACAGTAGTCTCACATAGGTGTTCCTTTTGTCCAGGTGGGAAAGGGCAGTGTGGAGTGTGATTGAGATTGCGTCATCTTTGGATGGATCTGTTGCGGCGGTATGCAAATTGGAGTGGGTCTAGGGTTTCCGGGATTATGTTGTTGATGTAAGTCATGACCAGCCTTTCAAATCACTTCAGTCATTTAGTCAGGTTACCTTAGCTTTCTTGGGCACAAGGACTATGGTGGTCTGCTTGATACATGTTGGTATTACAGACTCGGTCAAGGAAAGGTTGAAAATGTCAGTGAAGACACTTGCCAGTTGGTCCACACATGCTCTGAGTACACGTCCTTGTAATCCGTCTGGCCCCGCCGCCTTGTGAATGTTGATCTGTTTAAAGGTCTTGATCACATCGGCTATGGAGAGCGTGATTACACAGTCGTCCTGAACAGCTGGTGCTCTCATGCATGCTTCAATTTTGCTTGTCTCAAAGCGAGCAGAAAAGGCATTTAGCTCGTCTGGTAGGCTCGCGTCACTGTGCAGCTCGCGGCTGAGTTTCCCTTTCTTAGTCCGTAATAGTTTGCAAGCCCTGCCTCATCTGACGAGCGTCAGAGCCGGTGTAGTAGGATTCAGTCTTAGTATTGTATTGACGCTTTGCCTGTTTGATGGTTTGTCTGAGGGCATAGCGGGATTTCTTATAAGCGTCCGGATTAGTGTCCCGCTCCTTGAAAGCGGCAGTTCACTACTTCACTACTAATGTTTGTCAGCTATATATCTTATGACTATTAACTAGGGGGCAGTATTGACACGGCTGGATAAAAAACATACCCAATTTAATCTGGTTACCACTCCTACCCAGTAACTAGAATATGCATATACTTACTACATATGGATAGAAAACACCCTAAAGTTTCTAAAACTGTTTGAATGGTGTCTTTGAGTATAACAGAACTCAAATGGCAGGTCAAAACCTGAGAGATTCCTTTACAGGAAGTGGCCTGTCTGACCATTTCTTGAACTTCTTTTCCATCTCTATCTTTTACTAAGGATCTCTGCTCTAACGTGACACTTCCTACGTCGTCCATAGGCGCTCAGAGCCCGGGAAAAAACAGAATGTCGTCATCCCAGCCCCAGGCTGAAACACATTATCGCCTTTCTCAAGTGGCCGATCAAGGGACTCTGGGCTTAGGCGCGTGACCCGACCGCCCCCGCCTTTGTGATTTTTTCCTCTGTTTGCCGAAAAGGAGATTCCCTGTGGGAAAATTATCGCTTTTCTACGAGAAAAATGGCGTAAAAATTGATTTTAAACAGCGGTTGACATGCTTCGAAGTACGGTAATGGAATATTTAGAATTTTTTTGTCACGAATTGCGCCATGCGCGCGACCCTTCTTTACCATTTCGGATAGTGTCTGAAACGCACGAACAAAACGCCGCTATTCGGATATAACGATGGATTATTTTGGACCAAACCAACATTTGTTATTGAAGTAGCAGTCCTGGGAGTGCATTCTGACGAAGACAACAAAAGGTAATCAAACTTTTATAATAGTAAATATGATTATGGTGAGTGCTAAACTTGCCGGGTGTCTAAATAGCTAGCCCGTGATGCCTGGGCTATGTACTTAGAATATTGCAAAATGTGCTTTCACCAAAAAGCTATTTTAAAATCGGACATATCGAGTGCATAGAGGAGGTCTGTATCTATAATTCTTAAAATAATTGTTATGCTTTTTGTGAACGTTTATCGTGAGTAATTTAGTAAAATGTTAGCAAATTCCCCGGAAGTTTGCGGGGGGTATGCTAGTTCTGAACGTCACATGCTAATGTAAAAAGCTGGTTTTTGATATAAATATGAACTTGATTGAACAAAACATGCATGTATTGTATAACATAATGTCCTAGGGTTGTCATCTGATGAAGATCATCAAAGGTGAGTGCTGCATTTAGCTGTCTTCTGGGTTTTGGTGACATTATATGCTAGCTTGAAAAATGGGTGTCTGATTATTTCTGGCTTGGTACTCTGCTGACATAATCTAATGTTTTGCTTTCGTTGTAAAGCCTTTTTGAAATCGGACAGTGTGGTTAGATTAACGAGAATCTTGTCTTTAAATAGCTGTAAAATAGTCATATGTTTGAGAAATTGAAGTAATAGGATTTTTAAGGTTTTGAAAATCGCGCCACAGGCTTCAAGTGGCTGTTACGTAGGTGGGACGAATTCATCCCGCCTAGCCCATAGAGGTTAAGGTAACTATCTAAGATGTGCCAAATAAATTCTCTCCAGCTGGGTTTCGCTAACTTGCTAATGTTAGCTAAGTGGCTAACGTTAGCATGCAAAAGATCTTCTTGCTTACAGAAGCAGAGGCAATTCCCTCCTTGATTAAGATTCTTGCTGTCTAATATTTGTTTTGTGTTTTGAGATGCTTGCATAAATTGAACTGGGTTGTCTGTCTTAGCGCGCTCATTAGCATTTACCTAGAATCCGCTATGGGAATTCCTTAATACTTGTTAGCATTTTGTTAGCATTCTGTCAACTGACTTTTTTGGCTTGATTTTACATTTGAAAAATAAATGCCCCTTGTGTCTACTGCTGGTAATAACGGTAATGGCACAGACATGGTATCAAGGTAAGGAAATCTGGATACTGCCCAACCCTATACCAGCTCTTGCACTGCAAAACAAACACCCATTCATTCAAATCAAAGCTTGTTTTGTCTCATCCAGTAAACATTGTTTGAGTAATCATATTATTTAAAATTGACTTTATGTGGCGCAGTGAAGGTTTCCTACACTGTGGGTTTGACTGAATTCCAGCCTACACTGTGGGTTTGACTGAATTCCAGCCTTAGCCATTCCTGTAAATGTAAACCACTTGGAGAAGGCTATATCATTTCCCATGTGATGTCACATTATGTGTGTTTAATATGTAATGCTCTTTTGTGTAGCGCTGATAAAATGACATAATCTTATAACATTAGACCAGTCAGTCACTATTAATGAAACAACTTTGTCCACTGATCTTGATATGAACTCTGATGATACTGTATCTACAGCAATTTTCGGCTGGTCTGTAAAGCTATACTGGAGCCACTGTGGGTTGAATGACCTTCTATGTGAAAAAGCGCTCTTTTTCATCGTCATTTCGAGACGTATTTGAACCAGCGATCTAAGGATAAACTCCTTGGCTAACTGCCTGGGTCCTGCATTTGGAGACTTTTGTCCTCTGACCAGACCCACATTACTGTTCATATCAATCACACCCTCTCTTACTGTAACCTCCATCCCAGATAGCTTCTAGTGCCAACCCTTACAGGGGCAATCTGTGATTGCTACATCCATTTAATATATACTATGTGAAGAATATAACTTGAACTTCAGATTGGCCCCTTAAACACTTCCTTTTCCAGTGAGTGTGTTGATAATATTCAGTCCATGCTTCCCTGCTGCACTTACAAAATATATATAGACAACACATCTTATAGGCTACAGAAACAGGCCCCTCAGCCTGGAGAGGAAAGATATCGTATCCCATGATCTTATACAGAAGGTGATTACTCAAGTTATTTCTCCTGATAACCCATGGTATTTTAGCCAACATATTTCACAGCTTTATGATCCCACAAGGTTCTTGGTCAGTGAATGGGGGAAATCTTCTTGAACAACCATGAACTTGTCCATCTGCCTGCACAGTAGTAACAGTGCCCAACCAACTCTCTGCCCTGTTCTGTTCTGGCCTTGCCAACCAACTCTCTGCCCTGGCATGTCCTGGCCAGCCCTAACAACTCTCAACCAACTCTCTGCTTGGCAGCATTTGGGCTGGAAAGTCTCTGTGGATGTATTTTCGAGTCAGTTGTGACTAACCACTTTAATTCAATTATGGAAAAAACATTTCAAAATCTGATATTTAATAAGGAAAAATAAGGAGATTATGCACATCATAAAAATGTACATTTCCACTGGTGTATTTTGGCCGGACGTTTTAAACAAGAGGCCAGAAGTTATTGCTATTGGATAAATAGTTACGATTTGTAAAATGCCCTTTATGTAGAAGGTATTGCTGTATTGCTTCTCATGTTGCTCTCCTCTTTAGATTCAGCATGGACACCCACAATGTCTAAACTGACACTGACACTAACACCCAGATATCAAACATACTAATGACATATTCATGAATGTAATATATTTTAAGGGGTAATATGCAGTTCGAACAATAACAAAGTGCCTGCCCCAGCACTGTTTTGGTAAAAAGCTGAGGGATGGGGCTGGAGAAATAGAACCATCCATGACCATTCATGATATCAACATTATAATTGTAACCATGTTGAGGCTATACAGTGTTTGTTTACATTTACATTGTTTACAAACATTGGAGTAAAATAAAAGTGATATATTTTGAGTTCTGATGGGGTACGACAGTTGAACTAAGCTCACGAGGCATATTCTTCAAGAATCAATGGGCATACAGTATATAATTAATTGAAATGTAAAAATATGGATGTACCATCCACAGATTGCACCTTTAACACTGCTCACTGTTAGAGGTCACAATGTCCTTATTAGACACTGTGTGAGCCTGCCAGGTCTGAGCTCCACTGTGAGGGATGCGTGGGCATGTCCACCTCAGTCCAGTAAGTGATCAGGTGTTTGACTCTGTCTGGTAGGAAGGAAGTTCTTATTAATGCTGAGACAGAAGGCAGAGTCTCAGCAACCTCAGGCATGCCTGCCTGCCCACACACACACACACACACACACACACACACACACACACACACACACACACACACACACACACACACACACACACACACACACACACACACACACACACACACACACACACACACACACTCTCTCTCATACACACACACACACACACTCTCTCATACACACACACACACACACTCTCTCATACACACACACACACATACACACAAACACACTCTCTCTCATACACACACACACACATACACACAAACACACTCTCTCTCATACGCACACACACGCTCTCTCTCTCATACACACACACACACACACACACAAATTCAGATCCAAACAGCAGCCGGCAGGCGCTTGCTGTGGTTCATTACTGGAAGAGGGTGTAATCCAAGGTGTGCTGTTACAGGAAAAGGGGTGATTGGGAACAGATATTGTATTTAAAAGCTGTGAAAGCTGGCTTTCCTTATCCATCCTCTTTTCCTCCCACCATTTCTCCCTGCCACCTCTTCTCCCCCATCTCTACCTTCTTGCATTCAAAGCAGCTGCGTCAGTGTACTGTATCTCTACATCTCTGAGCTCAGTCTGAATGAAACACTACCTCGCTCTGTGTTGACTTGGGAAACCCCTACTCTCTTCACAAGCAGACTAGCTATTTATTGGCTATTTACAAAACTTGTTTTATGTTTTACTCCAATAGGTTTTCTTCCGTATGAAACATGAATCAGTGAAAAACCAAATCAGTGAATAGGCCTGCCTAGCCACAAACAACTCTTACACAGACAAAAGTCAGATAATGTTGAATACAAGATGGCACCGACAGACATGATCACCATGTTTCTAGCTCTTAGCCATCTTTAGACATTAGATCGACGGTCACTTGCCAGAAATTCTAGCAGAAATTTGACTTCCCTGACCTGGGTCCTTTGGTCTGAACTTTTCGAGGCAGCTCTTATTCATCCCGGGGGCTGCACCAAAACACTGATGGCCGTAGAAGAGGAAGAAGTGGGGCCCTGCATACCATCCATCACTTCCGTGTATATTTCTCGCTAACGTTCAGTCCCTGGACAATAAAGTAGATGACCTCAGGGTGAGGATCTCCTTCCAGAGAGGCATCACGGACTGTAACATACTCTGTTTAATGGAATTATGTCTCTCTCCGAATATATTCTCCCTGTCGATTCAGCCAGCGGGGTTCTCCGCCCAGCACGCAGACAGGAAGAAAGAACTCTCCAGGAAAAAGAAATGCGGAGGGGTATGTTTCATGATTAAAAAATCATAGTGTGATTGTGGTAACGTACAGGAACTCAAGTCCATTTGTTCTTCTGATCTGGAATACTTAACCATCAAATACCGACCACATTACCTCCCGAGATAATGTTCTTCTGTCATCGCCGTGTACATTCCCCCGCAAGCCAACACCGCAACAGCTCAAGGAACTACATGTGCAAGCTGGAAACCTCATTTCCTGAAGCCACATTTACAGGTATTGTAACTGGGGACTTTAATAAAGGAAATCTGAAGAAAACACTACCGAAATGATATCAACACATGTCCTGTGCGACACGTAGATCACAAACTCTTGATCATTGCTACTCTCCCTTACGGGACGGCTACAAGTCCCTCTCCCACCCTCCCTTTAGCAAATCAGATCACGCCTCCCCACCCTTAGAAACTTCAACTGGAAGCACCCATGGTAAGGACTGTTCAACATTGATCTGACCAATTGTAATCTATGCTTCAAGATTGTTTTGATCATACTGACTGGGAAATGTTCCGGGTCGCCTCTGAAAATAACGAGGGCAGTGTGCTCTCATCCCCTGTGGCCGACGTGAGTTAGCAATTTAAGCATGTTCACCCTCGCAAGGCGTGTTTACGGACATATTCAATCGCTCCATATTCCAGTCTGTCATCCCCACTTGCTTCAAGATGCCCACCATTGTTCCTGTACCCAAGAAAGCGAAGGTAACTGAACTAAAAGAATATCGCCCCATAGCATCATGAAGTGCTTCGAGAGGCTAGTTAAGGACCATATCACCTCCACCTTACCCAACAACATAAACCCACTTCAAAACGCATATCGCGCCAACAGATCCATGGATAATGCAATCACCATCACACTGCACACTACCTTATTCCACCTGGACAAGAGAAATATCTATGTACGAATGCTGTTCATCGACTAAAGCTCAGCCATCGACTACTAAGCTCAGGACCCCGGATCTGAACCCTCCATGTGCAACTGGGTCCTGGACTTCCTGACGGGCCGACCACAAGTGGTGAAGGTAGGCAACAACACCTCTGCCACGCTTATCCTCAACACGGGGGCCCTGCAGGGGTGCGTGATCAGCCCCCTCCTGTACTCCCTGTTCACCCTCTATGGTCACGTAGGTTTCCATGCCTCTCCCTCAACGTCGACAAAATTAAGGACTTGACGTGGACTACAGGAGAAAGCAGAGATAGCATGCCCCCATCCAAATAGACAGGACTCTCACCCTGCAGTGGTAAGAGTCAAAAGTCCAAGCACCTCTGCGTGAACATCACTGACGACCTCAAATGGTACCTTCACGCAGACAGTGACGTGAAGAAGGCGCAACAGTGCCATTATAACTCCTCCACCACACTTTAAAGTTGGCACTATGATTTCAGCCAGGTAGCGTTCTCCTGCCATTCGCTAAACCCATATTTGTCCGTCAGATTGCCAGGTGATGAAGCAATATTCATCACTCCAGAGAACGTGTATCCACTGCTCCAGACTCCAATAGCGTTTTGTTTTATACCACTCCAGCCGATGCTTGGCATTGCGTATGGTGATCTTACGCTTGTGTGCGGCTGCTCGGCAATGGAAACCCATTTCATGATGCTCCGACGAACAGTTCTTCTGCTGATGTAGCTTCCAGATCCAGTTTGGAACTTGGTAGTGAGTGTTGCAACTGAGGACACCTTCCAACAGGACAATGACCCTAAGCACATAGCCAAGACAACACAGGAGTGGTTTGAGGACAAGTCTCTGAATGTCCTTGAGTGGCCCAGCCAGAGCCCGGACTTGAAGCCGATCGAACAACTCTGGAGAGACCTGAAAATAGCTGTGCAGCGACACTCCCCATCAAACCTGACAGAGCTTGAGAGAATCTACAGAGAAGAATGGGAGAAACTCCCCAAATACAGGTGTGCCAAGCTTGTAGCATCATACCCAAGACGACTCGAGGCTGTAATTGCTGCCAAAGTTGCTTCAACAAAGTACTGAGTAAAGGGTCTGAATACTTATGTAAATGTGATATTTCAGTTTTTAATATTTGATAAATTGGCAACAAAAAAAATAAATGTTTTTGCTTTGTCATTATGGGGTATTATGTGTAGAATGATGAGGGGGAAAAAAATATTGTATACATTTTAGAATAAGGCTGTAACCTAACAAAATGTGGAAAAAGTCAAGGTGTCTGAATACTTTCCGAAGGAACTGTAATATATATACAGTTAAAATCTGAAGTTTACATACACCTTAGCCAAATACATTTAAACTCAGTTTTTCACAATTCCTGACATTTAATCCTAGTAAACATTCACTGTCTTAGGTCAGTTAGGATCACCACTTTATTTTAATAATGTGAAATGTCAGAATAATAGTAGAGCGTGATTTATTTCAGCTTTTATTTCTTTCATCACATTCACAGTGGGTCAGAAGTTTACATACGCTCAATTAGTATTTGGTAGCATTGCCTTTAAAATTGTTTAACTTGGGTCAAATGTTTTGGGTAGCCTTCCACAAGCTTCCCACAATAAGTTGGGTGAATTTTGGCCCATTCCTCCTGACAGAGCTGATGTAACTGAGTCAGGTTTGTAGGCCTCCTTGCTCGCACACACGTTTTCAGTGCTGCCCACAAATTGAGGAATGAGGTCAGGGCTTTGTGATGGCCACTCCAATACCTTGACTTTGTTGTCCTTAAGCCATTTTGCCACAACTTTGGAAGTATGCTTGGGTCATTGTCCATTTGGAAGACCCATTTGTGACCAAGCTTTAACTTCCTGACTGGTGTCTTGATGTTGCTTCAATATAGCCACATCGTTTTCCCGACGTCGTGGGGGTCGGCTCCAGTATCTGGTGGACTGGGAGGGACTGGGAGGGACTGGGAGGGGTATTATGATTCACACCTGGACTCCATTACCTTCATCATTTCCTCACCTTTATATGTCACTCTTCCATGTTCACTCACCAGTTGGTATTGTTCTTGTGTATCGGCGTACTGCCTTGTTAGTGTCGTGTTCTTGGTTTTGTTGTTTTATTAAAATGTTGCACCTACTTCCGACTCACCGCCCCATCATTACAGGTCCTCATGAGAGCCAGCTTCATCAATGCGCTTAATGGTTTTTGCGACTGCACTTGATGAAACTTTCAATGTTCTTGACATTTTCCGGATTGACTGACCATGTTCTAAAATAATGATTGACCTTCATTTGTCTTTGCTTATTTGAGCCGTTCTTGCAATAATATGGACTTGGTCTTATACCAAATAGGTCTATCTTCTGTATACCACCCCTACCTTTCACAACACAACTGATTGGCTCAAACGCATTAAGAAGGAAAATTCCACAAATTAACTTTTAACAAGGCACTCCTGTTAATTGAAATGCATTCCAGGTGACTACCTCATGAAGCTGGTAGAGAGTATGCCAAGAGCATGCAAAGATGTCATCTAGGCAAAGGGTGGCTACATCGAATTATCTCAATTATAAAATATATTTTTTTAATACTTTTTTGGTTACTACATGATTTCATACTTTTGATGTCTTCACTATTCTACTATGTTGAAAATAGTAAAAAAAAAAAAACAACTGGACAGAGTAAGTGTGTTGAAACTTTTGACTGGTAATGTGTGTGTATATACATATTTCGGACTCTGACATTGCTCGTTCTGATATTTCTTTATTTTTACTTTTTGGATTATGTGCATATTGTTTTGCATTGCTAGGTATTATTGAATTACATTTATTTTGGCAACAGACAAAATGTGCAATGTGGACCCAGAGGATATCACTTAAAAGTATTAAAACGTTTGTTTCCAAAGTGGTCCTTGACGCTAGAATAAATAACACATATAATGATTAAAATGCAAAACAAAATTACAAACAACCATAAATACAAAATTACAAACAACCATTTATATTGACATCCTAGAAAGTGGCACTATTAACTGCACTTTTCCCTAACCTTAACATTATTTTGCATGACCTGCATTCTCTTTTTCAGCTTTTTTGATAGCCCACTATACCAAGCAGAGCAGGCATAATCAAAATAAAACTGAATCAAGGTTGAGACAAGCAGTTTCTAAACGTTGATGTTAAAATATCTAGTCTTACGATAAACTGTACCTTTCAAAAGTTTGGGGTCAATTAGAAATGTCCTTGTTTTTGAAAGAAAAGCTCATTTTTTGTCCATTAAAATAACATCAAATTGATCAGAAATACAGCGTCTATATTGTTAATGTTGTAATTGACTATTGTAGCTGGAAACAGCTGATTTTCTATGGAATATCTACATAGGCGTACAGAGGCCCATTATCAGAAACCATCACTCCTGTGTTCCAATGGCACGTTGTGTTAACTAATCCAAGTTTATCATTTTAAAAGGCTAATTGATCATTAGAAACCCCTTTTGCAATCATGTTAGCACAGCTGAAAACTGTTGTGCTGATTTAAAGAAGCAATAAAACGGGCCTTCTTTAGAGTAATTGAGTATGTGGAGCATCAGCATTTGTGGGTTCGATTACAGGCTCAAAATGGCAAGAAACCAAGAACTTTCTTCTGAAACTCGTCAGTCTATTCTTGTTCTGAGAAATGAAGGCTATTCCATGCGACAAATTGCCAATAAACTGAAGATCTTGTACACCGCTGTGTAGTTCTCCCTTCACAGAACAGCACAAACTGGCTCTAACCAGAATAGAAAGAGGAGTGGGAGGCCCCGGTGCACAACTGAGCAAGAGGACAAGTACATTGGTGTCTAGTTTGAGAAACAGACGCCTCACAAGTCCTCAACTGGCAGCTTCATTAAATAGTACCCGCAAAACACAAGTCTCAATGTCAACAGTGAAGATGTGACTCCGGGATGCTGGCCTTCTAGGCAGAGTTGTAAAGAAAAAGCCATATCTCAGACTGGCCAATAAAAATAAAATATTAAGATTAAGAACACAGACACTGGACAGAGGAAGATTGGAAAAAAGTGTTATGGACAGACAAATCTAAGTTTGAGGTGTTCGGATCACAAAGATGAACATTCGTGAGACGCAGAAAAAAATGAAAAGATGCCGGAGGAGTGCTAAACACCATCTGTAAAGCATGGTGGAGGCAATGTGATGGTGTGGGGTTGCTTTGGTGGTGGTAAAGTGGGAGATTTGTACAGGGTAAAATGGATCTTGAAGAAGGAAGGCTATCACTCCATTTTGCAACGCCATGCCATACCCTGTGGACGGCGCTTAATAAGAGCCAATTTCCTCCTATAACAGGACAATGACCCAAAGCACAGCTCCAAACTATGCAATAACTATTTAGGGAAGAAGCAGTCAGCTGGTGTTCTGTCTATAATGGAGTGGCCAGCACAGACACCGGATCTCAACCCTATTGAGCCGTTGTGGGAGCAGCTTGACCATATGGTACGTAAGAAGTGCCCATCAAGCCAATCCAACTTGTGGGAGGTGCTTCAGGAAGCATGGGGTGAAATCTCTTCAGATTACCTCAACAAATTGACAACTAGAATGCCAAAGGTTTGCAAGGCTGTAATTGCTGCAAATGGAGGATTCTTTGACGAAAGCAAAGTTTGAAGGACACAATTATTATTTCAATTAAAAATTATTATTTATAACCTTGTCAACATCTTGACAATATTTCCTATTCATTTTGCAACTCATTTCATGTATGTTTTCATGGAAAACATGGACATTTCTAAATGACCCCAAACTTTTGAACGGTAGTGTAAAAATGTCAGTTTGTTCGCCAGGTCTCCAGAAAAGGATTGATCTATGGATAAAGATAAATTACACTTGTCTTTGATTCAATCTCCTTGCCTGCACAGTTTACCTTTATCTTGTCAGCCCTAAGCAATCTACGTTTTGTTCCAAACAAAATCGTTTCAGTTTTTCCCAAATGTAGAGACAATTTGTTGTCAGTGAACCAATCTCTAACAGAATGCAATTCCTTACTCAGGGTCTCCTCTATGTAAGCCGTATCCTTCCCTGATACCAGTAAAGCTGAGTCATCAGCATAAAGCAGGAGTTTGCCATTTACTGTATCTGGCATATCATTGATGTATATAACAAATAAGAGAGGCCCTAAAATGTATCCCTGCGGTGCTCCACAGGATATTTATTTGGCCTCTGACAGAACATCATCAACATTACTTACTTGTGTTCTGTTGGTCAGATAAGACCTAAACCAATTCACTGCTACATTATTTAGACCCATGCATTTCAGATTCATCAGGAGAAGCTTTCTGCAAGTCTAACATCACCATACCTGTAAAGTTCCCATTTTCACTTTCCTGCTTGATTTGGTCAAAATGGTGGATAAGGCAAGTACCTGTGGAATGAGCTGTTCTAAAGTCAGATTGGAGTTAATAAAGAAGTTTGTGCTCGAAAAGGTATCCCTCAAGTTGATGAAAAACGAATCTCTCAACAACTTAAGGTGCTGAGGATCGACACAGTCCTGTAGTTTCCAACATTTGTTTTACTGCTCTTCTTGTGGAGCAGAACCACCCGGGCTGTTTTGAGATCATTGGTGAATGTACAACTACTAATAGAAAGGTTTACAATATGAGCTATTGTTTTAGCAGTGACACAAGCACTATCCTTTATGAATCTTGCAGGAAGGTTATCCAACCCAGTTGCTTTGTTTGTGTTCATTACGCATAATAGATTGGAAACTTTGTCCTGTGTTACCACGTACAGCTCAAACAAATCATTTGTGATATCTTTGCTATGGCAAAAGTTGTTAATGAAAGACTGGCAATAGTGTCTACAGCAGGTCGGTAACTTCTTAACCAGAGATGAGGCTGTAGTGGTAAAAAAAAATTGCAACCTTTGCCTGATCATAGCATAAAACATCATCAATATCCAGGGCAATATTACAAGATGTTACCTTATGGGAAATTTTTGAGCCAATGTCCTTTTAACATTTTCCACAGTTTACGAGGCTGATGTAAATTGCTATTAACATTGCCTATGTAATTTGGGGATTTGGCCTTATCCATTTTTGTATCTTGCCTGGTTTCTACAGTTAATATAACCATCATAATCCTGTTGTAGATTTGTCCTTTCAAATTTGTCCAAGTAGCGATCCCTTTTCCTGATGAGATCTAAGATTTCGGAAGTGATGCATTTTCCTTGATTCTAATTTGTTTTATCGGAGCCAGAGAGTCGAGTGCAGACTGAAGCATCTCTTTAAAAAGATACCAAGCTTGATCAACATCATCACAGTTTAGTACATAAGACCAATCCAAATGGCCAAGTACTTCTACAAAACATTCCTTTGACTATTATTTAATAGACCGTACCTTCATGTAGTTATTACCTGGCTCAAGTAGAATTTTAGATTTCTTACAGGTACAGTAGGTCACCAATATTTAAGACACCTGACTGGCAGACGTTCTCTTGGTCTGATACAATAATTTAATCCAAAGTTGATTTACTGTCAATATACACCCGGGTTGGCTCAACAATCAGTTGTTTCAGTCCAAATAACTGTTTAAAAGTTATACAGGGCATTTACTAGTGTACTTTTCTTGGGTGGTAACTGCACGTTTGTATTAAAATTGCCAAGCAGAATACATTCCCTGTCAGAAAATTTGATTCTAGTAAATCATAGAAATTATTCTGTTTAGGAGGCAGATAGCAAACTCCAACAAGTATAGGACAACATTTAGGAAGGAGTATATCTACCCATGCAACCTCAAGTCCATCCATTTTCAGTTCTGAACGAGGGTTAAAATGCACATCATTCCTAGTAAAAAGACACACGCCGGCACCGTTTTGGTTGCGGTCAATTCTATGAATGTTATAACCCGGTAGGTCAACCTCATTGTCCTCAATTGACCCATTGAGCCATGTCTCAGTCACAGCAACTACTGTAGCCCGGGTGTTAGAAGCGAGGAGTTTAAATTCCTCTAAATTTGGCAGCAGGCTCCGTGCGTTCACATGGATGAAGTGAAATCCTCTCCGATTGAAACAGTCAAACATGTAATTTCCCGTGCCCACTGCTGACACGTCGACTATCTCATCTAGATTGCTCTCATCGACCCTGCGTGTCCAGCAGCCCAATGTTTGGTACTGTGTTTAAACAGAATACATTGCAAACTTTACAGCTTCATCATATGATAAGGGTTGGATATCTCCACATTTTGTGAACAAAGAAATCACAAACATTGCAAAACACGAAACATAAGTAGTTCACTGCACCTGTGATAACATCTTCAATTCTGTGTATACGGCCAATAAACTTTGATTTCATAAAAACTGTGTTAGGATTGTAAAGCATCTTTGACAGCAGCAACTGGAATGACAGATCGCACCCACTCAGCCACTGAAAGAGGTTCCTCCCATTAACGCTTCACTTTAAAGGCCAACAACACTTATTTTCCCCGCTGTAATATATCTGTGCCACAAACTCAACTCCCCCTTGGGACAATGTAGTATAAACTTACTTAACATGGCTCAATATTTCCAAAGCCACCCACACAAGCCGTGTGTAGCGTTAGTGTACCCCAGGTAGGGAAATAGAGCTAGGAGCTCTGAATCAGTACAGCTTTATTTACAACCCTTTGAAAACAAACTTTCAAAACCTAATTCCCTTTTGCTCATGCATTGCTGTAGAGGTAATGAAAGCCTGGCCTTATGCAGAGGCTTGAATGGATGAGACAGAGGCCTGAGAGCGTGTGCGGTACAAAACAAACAGTTAGCTCTAGCTGCTCTAGCCTTCCTTCCCCCGGCGCGGCCAGGTTTTACGAGGGGACACAGATTGGAGAAATATGCTGGTTTGTTGTGAGCGAAATTCGGCCCTATGGATTTAGACTGTTGGAAAACCACAGTCGGACAGAAAACAAGTTTGTCTGGCGAGGGCATGCGTTTGGACAACACTGCATGTTGATTTATCTGCTGCCCAGAATGTGTAATCGAATGTCTAATGGACTCACTGTTCATTTGTGAATTAACACATTCTTACATTTACATCACTGACGCTGGACATATGCTTTCAATTTTAGCTAGTACGAATATATTATTTTTGTTTTTTGGGCAGTGGGGTGGGAATTTTTGTCATCTTGACAAGGATTATATTCTATATCCAGTATCCACTCCACCAAAGGCCAACGCAAAGCAGCTTAACTCCTACCCTTGGCCCTCTGTTAGGGTATGTTGACAGGGTATGAGAAATCAATCTAACTTTTAAAAACAGTATTACCAGTCTTGCAATATACCTGTATTTGAATCATGCTGAAAGACCCAATTAGCAAAACGACAGGACCTATAAAACTACCTGAAACAGAAGGGAAGCAATTGCGCAAGAGAAGGTATTACAGGGTGCTACAAAGTATGAGGGAAAGTTATCCTTCACATCGATGTTACTGGATTTAGTGGAGCTTGAGGTAAATAGCACAAAGAGGATAAAATGGAATGTACTTGTTAACAAATATGGGAGATTCTAATCTAGGATGATTCATATCCAAACTGAAATTTCACTGTTTGAATCATCTCATGTGCTCTATAAAAGCATACAGTACAGTACACCCAGGCCAACCATGCCTCTATAGACAGACTAACTGTAACCATAGTAGTCAGACAGACAACTCCACGGAACTCCACAGAGCTCTGAAACTCCCTGGAATTCCGGAAATTGTCATGTCAGATAACAGACCAAAGTTTGACTCATGATCTTACAAAATGTTTAAGAAGTAGCGACAAGAGAAACTTTAAGCACCTAAATTCTAGCACCACTGCACAATCTTTAACCATTGGACTGATATCAAGATTTTTATCAATTTTGTTGAACATGTCTCCCCTTCCCTTTCTTTAACAGCCATTTACCAACCCTGTCTGTCTAAAACTGTTGACTTGATTAAACATGGCACATAACTTATGAAGAACTGAAAAGGAGACATCCATTTTGTCTGTCTGTCTTTATTAAAGTTGAATGAAGTCTACAGTAACACAAGGATATATGACCTCATGGCCTGGTGTAAAAAGCAATGAAGTCATTGTTCACCACAATGGGGATTTTTTCTTAGTTTTAATAATCTGACAAAAATAGTTACCGTATGCTCTAGGGGTTTTCCATGCACCACTCCACTCTTTGAGCACTGCAGCGTCTTTGCCTTTTGATCAGAGACTGAATTATAGCCTGCATGAGTAACCAGAAGAGGGACATCTCTGGTCAAGTGTTAAGTAAGGTACTGGCAATTCCTCTGTAGTCAAATCAAATCAAAGTTTATTGGACGCGTACACAGATGTCCCCCGCTCGGGAATAAATCAAGTCTTATTGAATTTGAAAAAAAAGTTCAAACTTGATTAGCTAGAGATTTCACTCATCAATCAATGACACTAGGCATAAATGAAAAACATACAGGGGCATCATTTATAAATATATCCTAAAATGTGCATGCGTCAGTTTTCACGCAAAAGTTTGCATTTATACAATTTTTACTTAACGTGATAATGTGCTCAACTCCCCGCAAACTTTAGACCATGCGTAGACACATCTACCTGGTTAAATAAAGGTGAAATAAAAAAAACATTTAAAAAACATTTAAAAATAAAAATGCTTTTCCCCCAACCTAAGTATAATAGACTGCCTGTGAATTCTGAAACATTGTCTAGGGCAGGCTACAAAAAGTGCATATTTTTTTATTATTTCACCTTTATTTAACCAGGTAGGCCAGTTGAGAACAAGTTCTCATTTACAACTGTGACCTGGCCAAGATTAAGCAAAGCAGTTTAGACTGCATCCAATTTGCTGAGTAGAGTATTGGAAGCTATTTTGTAGATGACATCGCCGAAGTCAAGGATCGGTAGGATAGTTTTACTAGGGTAAGTTTGGCGGCGTGAGTGAAGGAGGCTTTGTTGCGAAATAGAAAGCCGATTCTAGATTTGATTTTGGATTGGATATGTTTGATATGAGTCTGGAAGGAGAGTTTACAGTCTAGCCAGACACCTAGGTATTTGTAGTCCACGTATTCTAGGTCAGAACCGTCCAGAGTAGTGATGCTAGTTGGGCGGGCGGGTGCGGGCAGCGAACGGTTGAAAAGCATGCATTTGGTTTTGCTAGCGTTTAAGAGCAGTTGGAGGCCACAGAAGGAGTGTTGTATGGCACTGAAGCTCGTTTGGAGGTTAGTTAACACAGTTTCCAAAGAAGGGCCAGATGTATACAGAATGGTGTCGTCTGCATAGAGGTGGATCAGGGAATCACCAGCAGCAAGAGCGACATCGTTTATATGATGCAAAACAATTCAAACGTTCTGCTTACAGGTCCACAACAATCAGCCATTGATTTCTCTTTCAGAAGCTGACACAGTCCAGATACAGTATAAATGAGTGCAAAAGATTAAATATTCTGCCAACACTGTAAATAGACAGGTACCTTATGTAAAATATTTGACAGTATGGATAGGCTACAGTATTGCTGTGCAATAGGAGCGTGACATCATTGCCTGTTTAATCTCAGAGCCTTTACCAAGGCAGGACATAGAAGCCCAATAATCTATTGATAGACTAAATATTGAACAACAATTAGTCTTTTGCATAGAACTGTGCGCTATATTTAGCCTACTTTTAAATTGTGTAAAATATACAATCAATCGTACAGAATGCACGGACAGGCACTCACTAAAGGCAGCATGGATGTTTAGTTTGAAAAAGTCACTGCAAAATATCAAAACATTCTGCCCACACCTCTACAGAAACATGATAAAAATTGCCATTGCTATTTATTTTAGAAAATGCTATGGCCTACCACCAAATAGTTACAAATTATACAGCAAATAAAGGGTGTTATTGTCACCCTAAAAGGTGAATGAAGGGTGTTTTCCAGGCGTAATTGTAATGCTTGTTCATGCGCACAGTTTTACGACAGGTCTGATTTATAACTGGAAACATGTGTATGTATGGCGTGAGCCAAGTTTATAAATGTTAATATTTGTGTACGTGCATAGATTTCTCAGAAATGGCGCAAGCAACTTTTTGTTGTTGAGACTGACACAACAGTTGTAAATGACGCCCCAGGACTGCAGCCCCCAAGGAATGGAGTTGTTAGTTAAATGTAACTAAATGTAATCTAAAACGTAATCTACGTAATCCCCCAAATGTATTATTTGTCATGAGAAGGCCGTAAACAATAACAAGTAATGCTGCATATTCCAAGAAAGGTTAAAATCTCAGTTTCCTGATAAAAATAGTTATAAATGCTGAAGTGTAGTCACTTCTGAGGACACAAGCTCAAGTATACCGTTCAAATATGAAAATGTGAAGTATTTTGTGTTTCTTACTCAAAACTGTATGAATAAGGCTTGAAATGACTTATATGCATTCTAAATATAATCAAATTATAAAACACACTAAGATTAACTTCCTTAACTGTAAAATACATATTTGTATGCTTAGTTTTAGAGACAATTTACATATTTTCTGGAGGTCTCTTTTGATCAAAACAACTGCCCCCTCCGCTGCAAATGGTGAACTCATTAGGAACTCACCTTACATCTCATATTTATCTTATCCATCTAGGACAAATAGAAAGTGTTTTTTGTAAAAAAAAGAAAAATCTATGATTTTAGAATACTTTGGTAAAATTGGCTATAAATCAATCTCTGAATGTGCTAGAGGGACAAAACCACCCTCTCCACTGCGCTACAATATAAACATTGCAGATACAGTTGAAGTCGGAAGTTCACATACACCTTAGCCAAATACATTTAAACTCCGTTTTTCACAATTCCTGACATTTAATCCAAGTAAAAATTCACTGTCTTAGGTCAGGTAGGATCACCACTTTATTTTAAGAACATGAAATGTCAGAATAATACTTGAGAGATCGATTTATTTCAGCTTTCATTTCTTTCATCACATTCCCAGAAGTTTACAAACACTCAATTAGTATTTGGTAGCACTGCCTTTAAATTGTTTAACTTGGGTCAAACATTTTGGGTAGCCTTCCACAAGTTTCCCACAATAAGTTGGGTGAATTTTGGCTCATTCCTCCTGACAGAGCTGGTGTAACCAAGTCAGGTTTGTAGGCCTCCTTGCTCACACATGCTTTTTCAGTTCTGCCCACACATTTTCAATAAGATTGAGGTCAGGGCTTTGTGATGGCCACTCCAATACCTTGACTTTGTTGTCCTTAAGCCATTTTGCCACAACTTTGGAAGTATGCTTGGGGTCATTGTCCATTTGGAAGACCCATTTGCGACCAAGCTTTAACTTCCTGACTGATGTCTTGAGATGTTGCTTCAATTTATCCACAATTTTCCTACCTCATGATGCTATCTATTTGTGAAGTGCACCAGTCCCTCCTGCAGCAAAGCACCCCCACAACATGATGCTGCCACCCCCGGGCTTCACGGTTGGGATGGTGTTCTTCGGCTGGCAAGCCTCCCCCTTTTTCCTCCAAACATAACAATGGTCATTATGGCCAAACAGTTCTATTTTTGTTTCATCAGACCAGAGGACATTTCTCCAAAAAGTACGATCTTCGTCCCCATGTGCAGTTGCAAACCGTAGTCTGGCTTTTTAATGTCAGTTTTAAAGCAGTGGCTTCTTCCTTTCAGGTTATGTCGATATAGGACTCGTTTTACTGTGGATATAGATACTTTTGTACCTGTTTCCTCCAGCATCTTCACAAGGTCCTTTGCTATTGTTCTGCGATTTATTTTGCACTTTTCGTACCAAAGTACGTTAATCTCTAGGAGACAGAACACGTCTCCTTCCTGAGCGGTATGACGGCTGCGTGGTCCCATGGTGTTAATACTTGCGTACTATTGTTTGTACAGATGAACGTGGTACCTTCAGGCGTTTGGAAATTGCTCCCAAGGATGAACCAGGTCTTGGCTGATTTCTTTTGATTTTCCCATGATGTCAAGCAAAGAGGCACTGAGTTTGAAGGTAGGCCTTGAAATACATCCACAGGTACACCTACAATTGACTCAAATTATGTCAAGAAGCCTATTAGAAGCTTCTAAAGCCATGACATAATTTTCTGGAATTTTCCAAGCTGTTTCAAGGCACAATCAAATTAGTGTATGTAAACTTCTGACCCACTGGAATTGTGATACGGTGAATTATAAGTGAAATAAACTGTCTGTAAACAATTGTTGGAAAAATTACTTGTGTCATGCACAAAGTAGACATCCTAACCGACTTGCCAAAACTATAGTTTGTTAACAAGAAATTTGTGGAGTGGTTGAAAAACAAGTTAATGTTTCCAACCTAAATGTATGTCAACTTCCAACTTCAACTGTATGTGCTTTGTCAGTGGATGTGACGTAGGGTTCATTCAGGAGTTGATTTGTATTTTTATTTATTATGGATCCCCATTAGCTGCTGCCAAAGCAGTTGATGGACAGTCGGAAGAGCCACATTTTTTTTTTTTTTATAAATAAAAAAAATGGTAGGAGGGACATCCCAGCTTCCATGTCATATCCTTCTTCACACAGGCAGAACCCTTGAGAATTAGGGATACCGCCCAATGCAAGCAGTTTTTCGGTCTACGGTGTCCACAGATCGATTTAAGCGCAAATGTCGTTTGGAACCAGTAACAGAATTACGCAGGTCCCCTAAACAGAGGACTTTACATCTAAGAAGTTTTATATGTGGGAATAGATTCCGTTGAACCGCATTTATCTCAAGACCTTGGGGCTATAAGGTTCTATCTGAGCAAAGCATAGTTCTGAGATATTGAATTTTCACATCCCATATTGCTGTAACGTAGACGCTGGGAGTCGGGAAGCAAGTGCAGGTGGTGAGTTTAATAATAAACTAAAACAATACAAGAAACAAGAGTAGAGTACGGACATGAAACATCAATAAACCTAAGTGAGTGCCAGATATAGGGGAGGTAATGAGTGAGGAAATGGAGTCCAGGTGTGCCTCATAATGAGGAACAGATGCACGTAATGATGGTTGCCAGGACCGGTGGTTAGTAAACCAGCGAAGTCGAACGCTGGAGAGGGGGAGCAGGAGTAGACGTGACAGTAGCCCCCCGATGCGGCTGGAGCCAGCCAGGGAGACTGCCCCGAGGGTGAGGAGTGGGCCAGTATGGGCAGCGAAGGTGGAAATCATGGATGATGTTAGAATCCAGAATGTCCTCCACCGGAACCCAACGCCACTCCTCAGGAACGTACCCCTCCCAATGTACCAGGTACTGGAGCTGACCCCCATAACGTCGGGAGTCCAGGAGGAATCTGACTGCATAGGCTGGACCTCCCTCGACATCAAAGGGAGGCACGGGAAGGAACCTCCCTGCTGGAGCATAACGGGGGGATTTTGTCCGGGAACATACTGAGCATTAGTTGATATAGCATGACATGTCCTGCACCAAGGTGGGCCACCAGTATTTCTCAGAGTTAGAATGAATAGTGCGAGTGATACCTGTGTGTTCAGTGGTGAGGGATGTGTGCACCCAGATCAAAAGCCTATCCCTTATCCTCGTGGGAACGTAGATGTGCTCAGAAGGACATGTAGTGGTTGCGTGCTCCCTCTCCAGAGCCAGGCGAATGTCCGAATCTATGTCCCAAACCACAGGGGCTACAACTCGAGAGGGAAGGCATTCGGGTGCCCAGTCCGTGATTTTCATCCTCAACCATGAGATGGTGGGGTTATGGTGTTGGAGCCATGGGAGGCAGTGATCTTGTGAGCTGGAGCACTAATTATGAAAAAATGAACTTTTCCTGATGAGTGGACTCCACGGTGAGGGGTGTGGTGATATGTATAATGGTTCCGGATCCTAGTGGTCGATTATCCAGGGCTTGAACCAGAAACGGAGAGGAGAGTGGGTATGAGGTGATGTTCAGAGAAGAGGCAAGGGTCTGGTCAATAAAGTTCCCAGCGGCACCAGAATCCACTAGCGCTGTAGAAACAGTACATGAGGGACAGCAAGCTAGTGTGATCGAAACTTAAAAGGGTTTGGCAGATAATGATGAAGATGGGATACTCACCCCTGCCCCAGCAGGTGGGACATCATGTGATCGTCCCTCTGCTCTCGTGGATCCAGAGTTGGGACGTATCTCAAACTGCTGAAGCTGGTGCCCTCCTTGACCACAGTAGGGACAGAGCCCCACCTGTTTCCGTCTACGTCATTCAGCTGCGGGGAGGCGTGTGACCCCTTACCTCCATGGGTCCAGGCTCTGATACAGAGTGGTCACTGAGGGAGGGAGAGAAGCGATGAGGGTACCGACGCTCCCAAAATAGGTTATCCAGACGGATGGCCATCGTGATGAGTGCATCCAAGGAGAGTTTGTCATCTCGACATGCCAGTTCTGTCTGAACCTCCAAGCGCCGGCCTATTCTGAATAGTGTACAGAGCGCCGGCTCATTCCATTTGCTGGATGCTGCTACAGTCCGGAAGGTGAGCGCGTCCATCATATTTATGCGGGAGGGACAAACAGGCATCGCTGACCTGGGCAGACTGCTTTATGGATTGGTGTACTGGCTCACTGGGTCGACTGGTGGCAGAGTATCCTCCGCTAGATGAAGGCAACGCCTCTCGGGTATTTGAGACTTTGCAGACTTCCCCAGTTGTGCTAGCAGGTTGTGGTGTTGACGAAGTAGGTATCCCTGTTCGTCGACAATCTGGGAGATATCCTGATTTCCTGCTGCTTCCATTTGTTGAGGAAGTATTCTGTAACGTAGATACTGGGAGTCGGGAAGCAAGTGCAGGTGGTGAGTTTAATATTAAACAAAACATGGAACAATACAAGAAACAAGAGTGGTGTATGTACATAAAACAACATCAATACTGTCTGGGGAATAAACCTAAGTGAGTGCCAGATATAGGGGAGGTAATGAGTGAGGAAATGGAGTCCAGGTGTGCCCCATAATGAGGAGCAGGTGTGCGTAATGAATGATGCCAGATGCGCGTAATGATGGTTGCCAGGACCGGTGGTTAGTAAACCGGCGACGTCGAACGCTGGAGAGGGGGAGCAGGAGTAGGCGTGACAAACTCAGAACTGTTGTTTAGTGAATTCTTCTTTCATAAGCCATTAAGGCCCTCACCTTAAAAGGTACCTAAAGTTCTGTCACGCTCCTCTTCGTCTGAAGATAGAGAAATCGCTGTCGGAAAAGGTGGACCAATACGCAGCGGGTTGCGTGCTCATCATATTTTATTTAAACGTGAATACCAAGAAAAAACAAGAAACAAAGACCGACAGGAACAGTTTTGCAGGCTATATACAACGCAATGCAAAAACAACAACCCACAAACCCCATGTGAAAAACACACTCCTAATATATGACTCCCAATCAGGAACAACGATAACCAGCTGTTCCTGATCGGGAGCCACACAGACCAACAAAGAAACAGGCATACTAGAAAAACCATACTGCCACATCCTGACCAAAATCTAATACAATTACTCCCTCTGCTGGTCAGGACGTGACAGTACCCCCCCCCCCCCAAAGGTGCACACCCCGAATGCACCTCAAAAGAAAACACAAAAATCCCCCAATACCACAAAAAAAATACCCCCTAAACAAAAAGGGAGGGAAGGGAGGGTGGCTGCCGTCAACGACGGCACTTGTGCTACACCCCCCCTCCCCAACCCACCTACACTGGAGGAGGCTCTGGTTCTGGCCTCCTGTCCTCTCGACTGACGACATAGTCTCTTGGTTCTGGACCGTAGGCAGACTCCCTCAGTTCCTGGTTGTAGGCAGACTCATTAGGTTCAAAGCTGTAGGCAGACTCACACAGTTCATAGTTCATTTCAATCTCACCCGGTTCTGGGTCGCGGGCAGACTCACCCGGTTCCGGGTCGCGGGCCGTCTCACCCGGTTCCGGGTCGCGGGCCGTCTCACCCGGTTCCGGGTCGCGGGCCCTCTCACCCGGTTCCGGGTCGCGGGCCCTCTCACCCGGTTCCGGACAGTGGGCCCTCTCACCCGGTTCCGGACAGTGGGCCCTCTCACCCGGTTCCGGACAGTGGGCCCTCTCACCCGGTTCCGGACAGTGGGCCCTCTCACCCGGTTCCGGACACTCTGGACGAGGCACTGTTGCCGGACACTCTGGACGAGGCACTGTTGCCGGACACTCTGGACGAGGCACTGTTGCCGGACACTCTGGACGAGGCACTGTTGCCGGACACTCTGGACGAGGCACTGTTGCCGGACACTCTGGACGAGGCACTGTTGCCGGACACTCTGGACGAGGCACTGTAAGCCTGATGCGTGGGGCTGGTAGTGGAGGTACCAGCCTGGGGACACGCACCTCAGGGCTAGTGCGAGGAGTGGGAACAGGCTGAGTAGGACTAGGCTGACTCACTGGAAGCTTGATACGTGGTGCTGGTACTGGACGTGCCAGACTAGAGGTTCGCACTTCCGGGTCAGCACGAGAGGCGGGAACTGGAAAAACTGGGCCATGGAGGCGCACAGGTGGCCTTGATCGCACCTCCTGCACAACCCGTCCTGGCTGGATGGAACTAGCAGCCCTGTACGAGCGGGGTGCTAGTACAGGGCGAACTGGGCTGTGCAGGGGCTTGATGGTTACCATGCGTAGAGCAGGCGTAGGGTAGCCTGGTCCTAGGAGGCGTACCGGCGACCAGACGCGCTGCGCAGGGATCCTCCTACCAGGCTGGATGCCCACTCTAGCACGGCATCTGCGAGGGGCTGGAATAGCCCGCACCGGACTGTGCGAGCGTATGGGCGAGATCATGCGCACTTCCTCAAACTTCGGCGCCCTCCGCTCCATACGTTCCTCCATGTAAGCACGGATAGCTGGCTTATGGCTCTTCCTTGGCCTAGCCAAACTACCCGTGTGCCCCCCCAAAAAAAAAATATTGGGGGTGCCTCTCGTGCTTCTCCATCAGTGCGTTCCTGGCCTCATACCGCCGCCTCTCTGCCTTAGCTTCCTCTATTTCCTCCCGTGGGCGACGGTATTCCCCAGCCTGGTGCCAAGGTCCAGCCCCATCCAGAATCTCCTCCCAAGTCCATCTCTCTCTATAGTCCATATATTCCACCTGCTACTCCTTTCTCCGCTGCTTGGTCTTTGTTTGGTGGGTTGTTCTGTCACGCTCCTCTTCGTCTGAAGATATAGAGAAATCGCTGTCGGAAAAGGTGGACCAATACGCAGCGGGTTGCGTGCTCATCATATTTATTTAAATGTGAACACCAAGAAAAAAAAAACAAACAAAGACCGACAGGAACAGTTTTGCAGGCTATATACAACGCAATGCAAAAACAACAACCCACAAACCCCAGGTGAAAAACACACTCCTAATATATGACACCCAATCAGGAACAACGATAACCAGCTGTTCCTGATCGGGAGCCACACAGACCAACAAAGAAACAGACATACTAGAAAAACCATACAACACAACCCTACTGCCACATCCTGACCAAAATCTAATACAATTCCTCCCTCTGCTGGTCAGGACGTGACAAGTTCAGAGTATCCAAATCCTAAGACGTTTGTACATTTATTTTATGGAGGGCGGGCAAATCGCAGATAGAACCTTAAGGCTCTGAAATATCAATCTGGGTTTTGCAATAAGGTTTATCTGGCACAGAATGTTAAAATGATACATTTTTCAAGAGAAAAGTACAGACATTTAATGATTAAATTAAGAGAATACCCTTCATTCTTTATAATCACATCATCAAATATATTAATTCATGTTCATCACAGATTTGTTACAGCGATGTCACGTCCTGACCATAGAAAGCTGTTATTTTCTATGGTAGAGTAGGTCAGGGCGTGACAGGGGGGGTTTTCTAGTTTAGTTGTTCTATGTTGTGATGTTCTAGTTTTGTATTTCTATGTTGGGCTTTGTATGGGATGATCTCCAATTGGAGGCAGCTGGTCATCGTTGTCTCTAATTGGAGGTCATGCTTAAGTAGATGTTTTTCCCACCTGGGTTTGTGGGAGATTGATTTTGAGTAAGTGTATGTTAACTCTTCGTCACAGTTTGTTGTTTTTGTTCAGTTTATTTTTTATGTATCACATAGTTTCACAGTTCAATAAAATATGTGGAACGATAATCACGCTGCACTTTGGTCCGCTTCATCCTACGACAAGCGATAGTTCCCTAAAATGACAAATATACTATATCCCATGGATAACTAGCAACATTGCTAAAGCTTAGCTCTGGATGAGTAAACTGATATTTTTCTGGTTTCTGACACACAAAGTCAGTAAACGACTTGCTATTAAGTTTGTAATTTTTGTGAAACACCCCTTCCATGGAGGTTTTCGTATTGATATAGAACAAGACAAGAACAGCACTGCTGTTGGTATTTCCCATAAAGAGCTTACGTTATGGCCATTCTTCTGAAAATGTGCTGAAAAAAGATCTGAGTAATTGAAAAAGAGGGCCAGAACCTATGTTATGAATAATCATGGATTTGGGAATATAAGATTATATCTGTATAATGTATAGATTTGACATAAAATATTAATTAAGTAATAAGTCCCAGATCTCAGAATTGTTTTGTGATGTCTTCCTCTTTCATGACTCAATAAGTATACCACCTTAAATACAATTATTTTTTATTCAGAACCCAGCATTGTGTGATTGGATTGCAGACAGAACCTTATAGCACCAAGTTAAAAGGTGTTTGCGTAGATAGTACTTTCAGATTTTTCATTTTTTTCTCATAAATTGACTTTTTCAAAAATCAGGCGTACAGTGACCTCCAAAAGTATTGGGACAGTGAAATTATACAATGACTGAGATTTAATTGCAGACTGTCAGCTTTAATTTGAGGGTATTTTCATCCATATCGGGTGAACGTTTAGAAATTACTGCACTTTTTGTACATAGTCCCCCCATTTTTGAATACCAAAAGTATTGGGACAAATTCACTTCTGTGTATTAACTTATTAACGTTTAGTATTTGGTCCCATATTCCTAGCACGCAATGATTACATCAAGCTTGTGACTACAAACTTGTTGGATGCATTTGCTGTTTGTTTTGGTTGTGTTTCAGATTATTTTGTGCCCAATAGAAATGAATGGTAAATAATGTATTTCTATGGGACTATGTACAAAAAGTTAATGTAATATCTAAACTGTTCACCTGATATGGATGAAAATACCCTCAAATGAAAGCTGACAATCTGCACTTCAACCTCATAGTCATTGTGTCATTTCAAATTCAAAGTGCTGGAATACAGAGCCAAAACAACAACAAATGTGTCACTGTCCCAATACTTTTGAAGCCACTGTATGTGAACAACTCATGTTTCACCTAAATGTCAGATAGAATCTTATAGTCACAAGGTCACAATCTATTGCTCAAGATGGATAAGTTATACGGTACCTGAGGATAAGTACACTTTTACACTATCCATCATTTGTAAATAGTTATTTTATGATCATAATGAGGAAATGATCGTTAAAAGACTGGAGGGCTTGTTGTCTTGAGAAGGAGAACCTTTGTTTGTTATGGGGAAAGTTCTGTCGTGAACTGCGCTCAAGTGTTGTGCTCATCCGGTCTTCAACTTCTCTTTCATAATAACCACCCCCAAGTATTGGGACCTGCCCTGTAGTTAACACAAAATTTGTCAACAGTATATCAAAGCAAAATATTGCCATAGCAACCTCAAATGAGTAACAGCAATATGTATCATATTTATGCTGCCTTTAATATGGCCAAGATCTCCATAAACTAGTGTACAGAATCTTTTTTTTACTGTTTGGTTTGAGCACAAGCTTATTGGCCCCTGCCCTCCTGTTATTCACATGTCAGCCCTAATGAGTGTTGTTATTCCTACAAAGGAATTATCAATGAGCTGCACTTTAGCACATGGAAAATGTAGGCCTAAGTTATCAATCACACAAGTCACTAGTCCAGTAGAGTTCCTGAATCAAGCAGTGGGTTATTAACTCCTTGGTTAAGTACTTTATAACTAGAATACAATACATTTTCTTAAAGAAGTAGTCAAGTGAGCGGTGAAAACTGATGCGTTTGGGAGAGAGCTCTGCCAGACAGAACCCTGGTGCCCCGGTCTGTGAGGCTTAGAGCGGGTGGCCTTTCCCTTTCCCCCCTGGCACTGCATGTTAAAACTGTACAGAGTCTCCCTCTCCCTGCCTTCCCTTCAGCATCTGTCTCTGTCGGCCAAATGCTGCCTGCCTCGCAAGTCCCAGGGTAGGCTAGGGGCTGCATCCCAAATGGCACCTTATTCCCTATATCGTGCACTACATTTGACCAGGACCCATAGGGCTTTATTCAAAAGTAGTGCACTGTATAGGGAATACGGTGTCATTTGGGATGCAACCCTGGAGGCTGGAAGGACAAGGCCGCTCAACTCAACAGGGCCTGTATGTGCATTGAAAGTCGTCCATTTAAAATAACCTATGGATAAATAAATACAGAGCTCTAAGTTCACTGTACAGTAATTGGTCAGGAAGCCCATTAGAGGCAAAACTAATTTACAGTAAATGGATCAGCGTGGAGCTGCTGATGTGCACTTGGCTCCCTCCGTGCATTATAACGATTGGAAATTTCAAGTAAAGTCCTGGAGGTTTTTTAATGTGCAAATATTTATTGCGATGTCTCGCAGACGCTGTTTTCTTTTTCTTTGGAAAAAAAAAATCAGCACTGTTTGAGTGTGTGAGTACAGGTTTAGCCAAATATAGCATTTTACAAATAGAAATATTACAGAAAGTGGTTAGGAATTATGTCATTTTTGATCATATGATCGGTTCTATTATGTTAGTTTTAGTGGGCAGTGAGGTCAGATTTGAAATGGAGGTTTTATTAATGCAGCCATTTTTATCTAAATATCAAATCATTTCTGGGTAACAATTAAGTACCTTACTGTAATTAACCTCACTGTTATAAATTAAAATGGTCAAAAAGAAACAAAAATAGCAATTTCTTAAGCTTGGGGAGGGGTAAACTGAAAACTAGCTGTTATTGGCAGAGATGTTTGAAACTCTCTTTCTTATTGGTCTTTTAACTCATTTGCAGCATGGTGATGTCACCAGGCAGGCCAAAACTCCAGCCCACCAAAAGAGGCTGAAATTTTGGCCGGGCTTTTCAAACAGCTCTTACACTAAAAGGACATTATCTTCATTCTTATTTACAATGACGGCCTACCCCGGCAAACCCGGACAACACTGGGCCAATTGTGCGCCGCCCTATGGGACTCCCAATCACGGTCGGATGTGATACAGCCTGGATTCGAACCAGGGACTGTAGTGACACCTCTTGGACTGAGATGCAGTGCCTTAGACCGCTGCGCCACTCGAGAGCCCACAAAAAGTGAGCCTGATAGAGTGGTTTACCCTGACGACCACACACACATACAAACAGACAGTCAAATACTGTGGTTAGGCCTGCCAACCTTGTTGACCAACTGGCTTAGCGTGTGGTTACATGCTGTACGCAGAGCAGTCATTACCGTATTGAATCTGCTCTTCACATAAGCAAACAAACAAGCTCAATCAGTCATTAACGTGTCAAGCTAGAGGTATGTGTGTGTGTGTGTGTGTGTGGTTGTTGGGGTAAACCTCTCTATTAGAATGCCCTTTTGAGTTTTAAATCCTCAGTAAAACATCAGGAAGGATCTGTGAATTTACTTGAGTCTGTTTTTCTTTTTCTTTCTTTTGACAAAGGGTCTCCTTACGCAAAAAGATTGCAGTTAGAGTGCAGTATAACTGCAGTTCAACTGCAGTACACTGTAGTTATTCTGCAATTACTGCGTACAAAATACCACAGTCGACTGCAGTTACTGCACTTTTACTGTAGTTTGAAAACTGCAATATTTTTTTGTAAGGGTTAAGAGTGACTCAATAGTCACTACTTGATATATCAGAAACATCTATGTCCGAGGGTATAACATATTTGTTAGCCATAATGTAATGCATGTGTAGCAGTACTAGTGGTTTAATAATATACTGTAACTGTACAGCAGTAGTAGTGGTGGCAGCAGGTGGTTCCAAAGGCAACCAGCGCCATGGCAACACCACAAGCCACAGAACATAAAACAGCACGATAAGTTTTTATGCTGTGTGTAAACTGCCACCACCAGAACCAACACAGCCCCCACACACACACGCACGCACACACACAACCACCTCCACCCCACCCCCCCCCCCACCCACCCACACTTGTCCCTCAGACAATACTGCAGAGCTATCTTTTCTTGGGCACAGGGATGGAGAGAGGGTCTAACTGTGTCTGACTCTGAGCTGTGCTGTGTGTTGTTTGGCAGCGTGGCTGAAGTTTATGGTCATGTTTTGGGTGATAGGTCGGTCGGGTGCAGTGGGGTGGCGGGTGGCAGGCCAGGCTAGGGAAGCCATTGGTGGTGGCAGTGTGGTGACTGTGTGGGGTTTCAGGCTGTGTCCAGCTGGCCAGGGTCCATTCTCTGAGGTCAGGGAAGTGAGATGAGGCAGGCAGCAGGCAGTTAGACCTTGGGCTGCTTGTGGTCAGGGTGGGGGGCAAGAGGGGGCGAGACTGAGGACTGAGCGCCCCTCAACTGTAGACCAGAACACAGGGCCACTGCAGAGAGGACACACCCACACACACACACACACACACACATATAGGCACAGATTGCACAAACAAATGCAAACACACACACAATATGCACACACACACACACACACACCCGATGCTCTCCCCTCACAGACAACATCTGACAAGACAGATAAATGCCACAGTGACCATCTCATGATGCTCGGACTCTAGATTTATCACACAGGCATGCAGACACAAATGCAAACTGTTTAAAAAGAGGAGGGTTACCGGCTAAGGGAAACTCCTTCCCTGACTTTCAATACAAAGGTCTCTGTACAATGCCACTTCATATGTTTACATACCCTACATTACTCATCTCATATGTATATACTGTACTCTACCATCTACTGCATCTTGCCTATGCCGTTCTGTACAATCACTCATTCATATATTTTTATCTACATATTCTTCATTCCTTTACACGTGTGTATAAGGTAATTGTTGTGAAATTGTTAGGTTAGATTACTCGTTGGATATTACTGCATTGTCGGAACTAGAAGCACAAGCATTTCGCTACACTCGCATTAACATCTGCTAACCATGTGTATGTGACAAATAAAATTTGATTAGATTTTTTGATTTGTAAATTCATACTAATAAAATATAATATTTACTGTAACTGTTTATTTTTAGCCACCCCATGTTATGATGTTTCTCTCCAGTCATCACAATTCCCACCCATCCAGTCCCATTGTCCATCAGGTTGCCTGCCTGGCAGCCATATAAGTGAGAGAGGAAATAAGGCATAGAGAAAGGTGACAACAGATGTTCCTCCTAGTTTACCTCCCAGCACCACACGGAGTCTAACAATATGACCGGCTTGAGTTTCACCCCTCAAAAAGAATATGCTGTGAGGGGCAGTGACTGCTACCAACTGCGAACCCTGTGGTCTAGCCCTGGCATATTTGGTCTGGCTCTTCTGAATATCATGTTGAGTGCCATTGAAGACCTAGCTAGGCTTTGTATGTTCTACACTGTAACACCAAAGAACCACTCTGAGACTGGATTCCAATTGGAACCCTATTCCCTACATAGTGCACTACTTTTGACCAGGGACCATTCATTAGGTACAGACCACACATTCAACATAGTACAGTAGTTTTACAGATTATATTGAAAGGGAATGGGGGGGTAGTTGAGTTAGCTTGGTAAAGGGGTGAGCGTGATGCTCGAGGTAGGTAGAGGCGTGGTTGTCTGTAGGACGCTGAAGAGTGGGTGTTCTCGGTGTAGGGGTGTGGTTGTCTGTAGGACGCTGAACAGTGGGTGTTCTCGGTGTAGGGGTGTGGTTGTCTGTAGGACGCTGAACAGTGGGTGTTCTCGGTGTAGGGGTGTGGTTGTCTGTAGGACGCTCAACAGTGGGTGTTCTCGGTGTAGGGGTGTGGTTGTCTGTAGGACGCTGAAGAGTGGGTGTTCTCGGTGTAGGGGTGTGGTTGTCTGTAGGACGCTGAACAGTGGGTGCTCTTTGTGTAGGGGCGTGATTGTTCGGTAGGACATTGAAGAGCGGGTGTTCTGGGTGGAGTGGTGTGGTTGTCTGAAGTTCTGGAAGAGCAGGCTGCTCTTGATGTTGGAGTGGCATAGTGATTCAGGTCGTAGAGGAGTGGTCCTGGATGAGTGATGGGATTAGGTGGGGATCAGGACTCTGGGAGTTTGGCGAAGAAGTTCTGTTTAGCACTTCTTAGGGATAGGCGTCCCGCTAGCGGAAAACTGGAGGACGCACAATTCAAATAAATAATCATAAAAATGATGGATATTAAACATTTAGGTACATATAAGTGTTTTGTATCGGCTGAAAGCTTAAATTCTTGTTAATCTAACTGCACTGTCCAATTTACAGTAGCTATTACAGCGGAAACGTGCCATGCGATTGTTTGAGGACAGCACCCCACATCAAAATTCACATTCAGAAATAACAATTAAATATTCACTTACTTTCTGAAACTCTTCCTCTGATTTGTCATCCAAAGGGTCCCAGCTATAATATGTAGTATCATTTTGTTAGATAAAATCCTTCTTTATATCCCAAAAAGTTAGTTAAGTTGGCGCCATCGATTTGAGTAATCCACTCGTTCAACATGCAGAGAAAGGAATCCGGAAATCTACCCATAAACTTTGTTTCAACAAGTCAAAATACGTTTCTACTTACTCCTCAGATACCCTAAAATGTAATCAAACTATAATATTTCTTACGGAAAGAAGTATGTTCAATAGGAAACCGATTATAGCAGGTGTATACTGTCTTCATGGCGTGCGCAAACACGAAAACTTATCCTCTGCAGCAGAGGTAACTCTGGGTCTTCCTTTCCTGTGGCGGTCCTCATGAGAGACAATTTCATCATAGCACTTCATGGTTTTTGCAACTGCACTTGAAGAAACTTTCAATGTTCAATGTTCTTGACATTTTCAGGATTAACTGACCTTTATGTCTTAAAGTAATAATGGACTGTTGTTTCTCTTTGCTAATTTGAGCTGTTCTTGCCATTATATGGACTTGTTATTATACCAAATAGGCTTATCTTCTGTATACCACCCCTACCGTGTCACAACACAACAGATTGGCTCAAACATTTAACATTTACATTTAAGTCATTTAGCAGACGCTCTTATCCAGAGCGACTTACAAATTGGTGCATTCACCTTATAATATCCAGTGGAACAACCACTTTACAATAGTGCATCTAAATCTTTTAAGGGGGGGGGGGTTAGAAGGATTACTATATTCTATCCCAGGTATTCCTTAAAGAGGTGGGGTTTCAGGTGTCTCCGGAAGGTGGTGATTGACTCCGCTGTCCTGGCGTCGTGAGGGAGCTTGTTCCACCATTGGGGTGCCAGAGCAGCGAACAGTTTTGACTGGGCTGAGCGGGAACTGTGCTTCCTCAGAGGTAGGGAGGCGAGCAGGCCAGAGGTGGATGAACGCAGTGCCCTTGTTTGGGTGTAGGGCCTGATCAGAGCCTGAAGGTACGGAGGTGCCGTTCCCCTCACAGCTCCGTAGGCAAGCACCATGGTCTTGTAGCAGTGCGAGCTTCAACTGGAAGCCAGTGGAGAGAGCGGAGGAGCGGGGTGACGTGAGAGAACACCAGACGGGCTGCGGCGTTCTGGATGAGTTGTAGGGGTTTAATGGCACAGGCAGGGAGCCCAGCCAACAGCGAGTTGCAGTAATCCAGGCAGGAGATGACAAGTGCCTGGATTAGGACCTGCGCCGCTTCCTGTGTGAGGCAGGGTCGTACTCTGAGAATGTTATAGAGCATGAACCTACAGGATCGGGTCACCGCCTTGATGTTAGTGGAGAACGACAGGGTGTTGTCCAGGGTCACGCCGAGGCTCTTAGCACTCTGGGAGGAGGACACAAGGGAGTTGTCAACCGTGATGGCGAGATCATGGAACGGGCAGTCCTTCCCCGGGAGGAAGAGCAGCTCCGTCTTGCCGAGGTTCAGCTTGAGGTGGTGATCCGTCATCCACACTGATATGTCTGCCAGACATGCAGAGATGCGATTCGCCACCTGGTTGTCAGAAGAGGGAAAGGAGAAGATTAATTGTGTGTCGTCTGCATAGCAATGATAGGAGAGACCATGTGAGGATATGACAGAGCCAAGAGACTTGGTGTATAGCGAGAATAGGAGAGGGCCTAGAACAGAGCCCTGGGGGACACCAGTGGTGAGAGCACGTGATGCGGAGACAGATTCTCGCCACGCCACCTGGTAGGAGCGACCTGTCAGGTAGGACGCAATCCAAGCGTGGGCCGCGCCGGAGATGCCCAGCTCGGAGAGGGTGGAGAGGAGGATCTGATGGTTCACAGTATCAAAGGCAGCAGATAGGTCTAGAACGATGAGAGCAGAGGAGAGAGAGTTAGCTTTAGCAGTGCGGAGAGCCTCCGTGACACAGAGAAGAGCAGTCTCAGTTGAATGCCCAGTCTTGAAACCTGACTGATTAGGATCAAGAAGGTCATTCTGAGAGAGATAGCAAGAGAGCTGGCCAAGGACGGCACGTTCAAGAGTTTTGGAGAGAAAAGAAAGAAGGGATACTGGTCTGTAGTTGTTGACATCGGAGGGATCGAGTGTAGGTTTTTTCAGAAGGGGTGCAACTCTCGCTCTCTTGAAGACGGAAGGGACGTAGCCAGCGGTCAAGGATGAGTTGATGAGCGAGGTGAGGTAGGGGAGAAGGTCTCCGGAAATGGTCTGGAGAAGAGAGGAGGGGATAGGGTCAAGTGGGCAGGTTGTTGGGCGGCCGGCCGTCACAAGACGCAAGATTTCATCTGGAGAGAGAGGGGAGAAAGAGGTCAAAGCACAGGGTAGGGCAGTGTGAACAGGACCAGCGGTGTCGTTTGACTTAGCAAACGAGGATCGGATGTCGTCAACCTTCTTTTCAAAATGGTTGACGAAGTCATCCGCAGAGAGGGAGGAGGGGGGGGGAGGAGGATTCAGGAGGGAGGAGAAGGTAGCAAAGAGCTTCCTAGGGTTAGAGGCAGATGCTTGGAATTTAGAGTGGTAGAAAGTGGCTTTAGCAGCAGAGACAGAAGAGGAAAATGTAGAGAGGAGGGAGTGAAAGGATGCCAGGTCCACAGGGAGGCGAGTTTTCCTCCATTTCCGCTCGGCTGCCCGGAGCCCTGTTCTGTGAGCTCGCAGTGAGTCGTCGAGCCACGGAGCAGGAGGGGAGGACCGAGCCGGCCTGGAGGATAGGGGACAGAGAAAATCAAAGGATGCAGAGAGGGAGGAGAGGAGGGTTGAGGAGGCAGAATCAGGAGATAGGTTGGAGAAGGTTTGAGCAGAGGGAAGAGATGATAGGATCGAAGAGGAGAGAGTAGCGGGAGAGAGAGAGCGAAGGTTGGGACGGCGCAATACCATCCGAGTAGGGGCAGAGTGAGAAGTGTTGGATGAGAGCGAGAGGGAAAAGGATACAAGGTAGTGGTCAGAGACTTGGAGGGGAGTTGCAATGAGATTAGTGGAAGAACAGCATCTAGTAAAGATGAGGTCAAGCGTATTGCCTGCTTTGTGAGTAGGGGGGGACAGTGAGAGGGTGAGGTCAAAAGAGGAGAGGAGTGGAAAGAAGGAGGCAGAGAGAAATGAGTCAAAGGTAGACGTAGGGAGGTTAAAGTCACCCAGAACTGTGAGGGGTGAGCCATCCTCAGGAAAGGAACTTATCAAGGCGTCAAGCTCATTGATGAACTCTCCAAGGGAACCTGGAGGGCGATAAATGATAAGGATGTTAAGCTTGAAAGGGCTGGTAACTGTGACAGCATGGAATTCAAATGAGGAGATAGACAGATGGGTCAGGGGAGAAAGAGAGAATGTCCACTTGGGAGAGATGAGGATTCCAGTGCCACCACCCCGCTGGCTCGATGCTCTAGGGGTATGCGAGAACACGTGGGCAGACGAGGAGAGAGCAGTAGGAGTAGCAGTGTTATCTGTGGTAATCCATGTTTCCGTCAGCGCCAGGAAGTCTAGGGACTGGAGGGTAGCATAGGCTGAGATGAACTCAGCCTTGTTGGCCGCAGACCGGCAGTTCCAGAGGCTGCCGGAGACCTGGAACTCCACGTGGGTCGTGCGCGCTGGGACCACCAGGTTAGAGTGGCAGCGGCCACGCGGTGTGGAGCGTTTGTATGGCCTGTGCAGAGGGGAGAGAACAGGGATAGACAGACACATAGTTGACAAGCTACAGAAGAGGCTACGCTAATGCAAAGGATATTGGAATGACAAGTGGACTACACGTCTCGAATGTTCAGAAAGTTAAGCTTACGTTGCAAAAATCTTATTGACTAAAATGACGAAAATGATACAGTACTGCTGGCTGGTGGAGTAGGCTAGCTAGCAGTGGCTGCGTTGTTGACTTTGAACGTGTAGCTGGCTAGGTAACCTCGATAGTTTCAGTACTACACCTTGTCATGATACAAAAGCAACTTTGTAGCTAGCTAACATAACACTAATCAAGACGTTCCTTTGTAATGCATTTAGTTTCTACAATGCTGCTCGTCGGTAATAGTTGTCTGGGTTTGGAAAAATGGCGTCGCGGGGGACGGAAATAGCTGGCTAGCTAACCTCGATAATTACTAAACTACACAATTATCAAGCTATGACAAAGACAACTATGTAGCTAGCTAGCTAACACTGCACTAGTCAAATCGTTCCGTTGTAAAGTATTAGTATCTACAGCGCTGCTAGTCGGTAACGGTTGGCTAGCTAGCAGTGGGTTAATGATGACTAGGTGTGTTGACTAAGTCTGGGGTCGCGTCGCGGCTGGCTAGCTAGCCTCGATAATTACTCTAAACTACACAATTATCTTAGATGCAAAGACAGCAAAGACAACTATGTAGCTGGCTAACTAACACTAACACTACACTAATCAAGTCGTTCCATTGTAATGTAATAGTTTCTACAGTGCTGCTAGTCGGTAGAAGTTGTTTGGTTGGCTAGCTAGCAGTGTTGACTAGCTACCTAGCAGTGATGACTACGTTAGGAGGACGAAGATAGCTAACCTCGATAATTACTCTAATTACTCTAAACTACACTAAACTACACAATTATCTTTGATACAAAGACGGCTATGTAGCTAGCTCAGATCAAACAAATCAAACCGTTGTAATGTAATGAAGTGTAATATTACCTGTGGAGCGAAGCGTAGTGCGACTGCTCGCTCCAAACCGGAAATACGCATTAAGATGGAAAGAAATTCCACAAATTAACAAGGCACACCTGTTAATTGAAATGCATTCCAGGGGACTACCTCATGAAGCTGGTTGAGAAAATGCCAAGAGTGTGCAAAGCTGTCATCAAGGCAAAGGGTGGCTACTTCGAAGAATCAAAAATGTCAAATATATTTTAATTTGTTTAATGCTTTTTTGGTTACTACATGATTCCATATGTGTTATTTCGTAGTTTTGATGTCTCCACTATTATTCTACAATGTAAAAAAAAATTAGAAATAAAAAAATAACTTGAGGTGTGTCCAAACTTTTGACTGGTACTGTACGGACATTTTCTGAAATTACAATGCAAAAATGTCTTATGTGTAGCACCTTTAAATGCTGATTTTTGGTTGTGTTGTCAACCAAACACAATTCAAGATTACCTTTGTAATATAGTAAATAGCCTAAAGTTAAGGCTATCTTACAAACTAATGTAACATTCAACCTTAAAATGAGTAACACATGGCCACATTGAGGTTACTGTAACTATGGATTTCTTCTTACAGTATGAAATCAGCAGCTAATCTTCCTCGGGTCCAGCAACATTAAGACAGTATATACAGTTTAAAATATTACATGATATTACATTTCATAACACTATACCCAATACATTTACCTTATCCCTTCAGGCCACTACTCTACTACCACATATTTACAATACAACATCCATGTGTACGTGTGTGTAGAGTGCATGTCTTATCATGTGTATGTGTGTCTGTGCCTCTGTGTTTTTTTTAATTATTTTTTAATTTCACCTTTATTTAACCAGGTAGGCTAGTTGAGAACAAGTTCTCATTTACAACTGCGACCTGGCCAAGATAAAGCAAAGCAGTGCGACGCAAACAACAACACAGAGTTACACATGGAATAAACAAACATACAGTCAATAATACAATAGGGAAAAAAGTATATATACACTGTGTGCAAATGAGGTAGGATAAGGGAGGTAAGGCAATAAATAGGCCATAGTGGCGAAATAATTACAATATAACAATTAAACACTGGAGTGATAGATGTGCAGAAGATGAATGTGCAAGTAGAGATACTGGGGTGCATAGGAGCAAAATAAATAACAGTATGGGGATGAGGTAGTTGGATGGGCTATTTACAGATGGGCTATGTACAGGTGCAGTGATCTGTGAGCTGCTCTGACAGCTGGTGCTTAAAGCTAGTGAGGGAGATATGAGTCTCCAGCTTCAGTGATTTTTGCAGTTCGTTCCAGTCATTGGCAGCAGAGAACTGGAAGGAAAGGCGGCCAAAGGAGGAATTGGCTTTGGGGGTGACCAGTGAAATACACCTGCTGGAGCGCATGCTACGGGTGGGTTCTGCTATGGTGACCAGTGAGCTGAGATAAGGCGGGGCTTTACCTAGCAAAGACTTATAGATGACCTGGAGCCAGTGGGTTTGGCGACGGATTTGAAGCGAGAGCCAGCCAACGAGAGCACTGCATCCAATTTGCTGAGTAAAGTGTTGGAGGTTATTTTGTAAATGACATCGCCCGAAGTCAAGGATCGGTAGGATAGTTCGTTTTACGAGGGTATGTTTGGCAGTATGTTTGTGTGTCTCTTCACAGTCCCCGCTGTACCATAAGGTGTATTTTTATCTGTTTTTTTAAATCAGATTCTACTGCTTGCATCAGTTACCTGATGTGGAATAGAGTTCCATGTAGCCATGGCTCTATGTAGTACTGTTTGCCTCACATAGTCTGTTCTTGGCTTGGGGATTATGAAGAGACCTTTGGTGGCATGTCTTGTGGGGTATGCATGGGTGTCCGAGCTGTGAGCTAGTAGTTTAAACAGACACCTCGGTCCATTCAGCATGTCAACACTCCTTACAAAAACAAGTAATGATGACGTCAATCTCTCCTCCACTTTGAGTCATGAGACTTACCTGCATATTATCAATGTTATCACTAAGTGTTAGTGTATATTTAGGGGCCAGCCGTGATGCCCAGTTCTGAGCCAATTGTAATTTTCCGAGGACCCTCTTTCTGACACTAAACCACACGACTGAACAGTAGTCCAGGTACGACAAAACTATAGCCTGTAGGACCTGCCTTGTTGATAGTGTTGTTAAAAAGGCAGAGCAGCGCGTTATTAACAGACTTCTCCCCATTTTAGCCACTGTTTTATCAACATGTTTTGACCATGACAGTTTACAATCCAGGGTTACTCCAAGCAGTTTAGTCACCTCAACTTGCTCAATTTCCACATTATTTATTACAAGATCCAGTTGAGGTTTAGGGTTTAGTTAATGATTTTTCCCAAGTACAATGCTCTTAGTTTTTTAAATATTTATGACTCATTTATTCTTGCCACCCATTTTTAAATTAACTGCAGCTCTTTGTTACGTGTTGCAGTGATTTCACTCACTGTAGTAGCTGACGTGTATAGTGTTATGTCATCCGCAGACGTAGCCACACTGGCTTTAGTCAAGACCAGTGGCATGTCATTAGTAAAGATAAAGGGGTAAAGGGCCTAGAAAGCTGCCCTGGGGAATTCCTGATTCTACCTGGATTATGTTGAAGAGGCTTCCACTAAAGGACACCCTCTGTATTCTGTTAGACAGGTAACTCTTTATCCACAATAAAGCAGGGGGTATAAAACCATAACACATACGTTTTTCCATCAGCAGACTATGATCGATAATGTAAAATGCCGCAACTGAAGTCTAACAAAACAGCACCCAATCTTTTAATCATCAATCTCTCAACCAATCATCAGTCATTTGTGTAAGTGCCGTGCTTGTTGAATGTCCTTCCCTATTAGCATGCTGAAAGTCTGTTGTCAATTTGTTTACAGTAAAATAGCATTATACATGGTCCAACACATTTGGTTGGTAACAGGCTGATTGGTTGGCTATTTGAGCCAGTAAAGGGGGCTTTACTATTCTTGGATAGCATAATTACTTTTGCTTCCCTCTAGGCCTGAGGGCACACACTTTCTAGTAGGCTTATATTGAAGATATGGCAAATAGGAGTGGCAATATCGTCCGCTATTATCCTCAATAGTTTTCCACCCGAGTTGTCATACCCTGGTGGCTTGTCATTGTTGATGGACAATACTTTTTTCACTTCTTCCACACTCATTATACGGAATAAACAATTACAATGCTTGTCTTTCATAATTTGATCAGTTATACTTGGATGTGTAGTGTCAGCGTTTGTTGCTGGCATGTCATGCCTAAATTTGCTAATCTTGCCAATGAAAAAATCATTAAATGAACGATGGAGCTGAGTTTGTCTTTTGGCCCAAAGGTGCCCCAAAGCTGTTTACTATCATTCTTTATGTCATTTATCTTTGATCATTGCAGGGTTTCTTCTTTATATTCAGGTTAGTCACATGATTTCTCAATCTGCAGTATGTTTGCCAATCGGTTGTGCAGCCAGACTTATTTGCCATTCTTTTTTCCTCATCCCTCACAACCATACATTTTTCAATTCCTCATCAATCCACAGTAATTTTCGTAATGGGTGCATGCTTATTAGTATCTAGAATAAGCAACTTCATAAATGTGTCAAATGCAGCATCTGGTTGCTGTAATGAAAACTCAGGGAGAAAAAGGTGTAGATTCAAACGCAGAGCGTGGCAGGTGTTTATTTTGCCTTCGCAAAAGGCAGGAATCATGGTCACAGGCAGGTAATGGTCATACACAAGTAGGCAAACAGGCAGGTGAATCAAAACTGGGACTGAAGGCTGTAACTGGTTCTCACAAACGAGCTAGGAAAAGGCTTAGTAGAGTCAAAACGAACAATACCTTACAAAAGCCACAAACAGAATGAACTGAACTAAAATAAGGAGCTGATGAGACCAGGTGAGTAACTAACACAGGTGAAATCAATGAACAAAAATTAAAGACAGGGCTACGTTCAAGAACACAAAGAAACAGGGCTACGTTCAAGAACACAACGAAATAGAACACAAGGTTGACTAAGAAAATAAATACAGAACCTTACAGTTGCTCCTCATTACACACCATAGACCAACACTTATTCTTTACATCAACAACATAGGAATCACTACAAAACGTGTTGTATGACCTCTTATATACTATATTAGGCCCAGCCTTTGGAACTTTGGTTTTCTTAGATATGGCTACTATATTGTGATCACTACATCAGATAGATGGATTTAGATTCTGCTTTAAAGCACATTTCTGCAGCATTAATAAAGATGTGATCAATGCATGTTGATGATTTCATTCCGGTGCTGTTTTTAACTACCCTGGTAGGTTGACTGATAACCTGAACAAGGTTGCAGGCACCAGTTACAGTTTGAATCTTTCTCTTGAGTGGGCAGCCTGATGAAAGCCAGTCAATAATTACATCACCCAGAAAATATACCTCAGTGTTGATATCACATACATTATAAATTATTTCACACATATTATCCAGATACTGACTGTTAGCACTTGATGGTCTATAGCAGCTTCCCACCAGAATGGTCTTTAGGGGAGGCAGATGAACATGTAGCTATATCACTTCAACAGTATTTAACATGAGATCCTCTCTAAGCTTTACAGGAATGTGGTTCTGAATATAAATGGCAACACCTCCACCTTTGGCATTTCTGTCTTTTCTGTAGATGTTATAACCATGTATTGCTACCACTGTATCATCAAAGGTATTATCTAAGTGAGTTTCAGAGATTGTCAGAATATGAATGTAATCTGTTACTAGCAAATTATTAATTTCATGAACCTTGTTTCTTAATTAACTACATATGTTAACGTGGGCTATTTTTAGCACTTTCCTGGGATGCTTGATTGTTTTCGTTGCTTTACTGAGAAGCTTATCAGAAGTAGACATGCTCATGTTATTTATGTTAGTGCAGGGTGAGCTGCACACAGTGGACTTCCTACTAGGGCAGTCCTCCTCAGTGCTAACAGTATAACTCTGATTCATAGGCACATGATTACTGCATACAATAGCTGTAGGATCAGCAGAGTCATTCAGGGCAGTTAGAGGGATATGAATTAGGTTACTTACATTGTCTTCCAATGCCCCTGGGATAATGTAATTTGCTGAAGCATTATGACAACTCAGTGACACAATGGTAGGGATTAACTGAGCTGGGCTTGGCTCATTGATAAGTCATTGTCTCAACGCAGCCTTATAACACTGTGAAAGGATCCAGGAACCCAAATGATTTGGGTGAATCTCATCCTCCTTATAAAACGAGCTTTGCTTCCAGAAGGTATCAAAAGGATCAATAAATGTTACACCCACAGTGCTGCAATAGTCTTGTAGCCAGTTATGGATGACTAAAAGTCAACTGAAACGTTCAATCCCACGATTTAGGGAGGTCACAGGGTCAGATATTACGGGGCGTTTGTTGGTGTCAAGCAGAGACCCAGTCAGTTCTTTAAAATCCATCTTTAGTTGTTCTGAGCTGCCCTTCATAATGTAATTGAATCCCACATGAACTATGATAGACTACATTTCCTGATGCAAGTTTAAAATGTTTGGGAGCAGCTTTTTGATGTCCTGTACTAATGCAACTGAATAGCAGAACGTTTTTGCTCCAGGGACAGACATTTCTTACCATTGAACTACCCAATACAATGGCTGGAGAAGGGGATGGAGAAATCCGCCCATTACTACCCCTCACACAAATCATTGAACCTTTCACGGACCCAGGAGAAGCAGGATAGTGTATACCCACTGCTCCCGGCGATAGGTGCAGATCTCCAACAGCAGGCAGTGCCCTGTCAGATCCAGAGAGAGGGAAAGGAGCCAAACTCGATGACGAAGCTGCTGCTGGAGTCAGCGTAGTTGGAGTCAGCACAGCCGTTGCAGACGCAGGCAAACCCAGCAATGAAGGTGCAGGTAGATCATGCACCAGTTCAGCAAAGATATTTCTTATGTCAATCTGCTCTGACCCTCTTGTAGTCACTCCCGTCCGCTTAGCAGCATGCCGCTGCCTTCGGTTTCAATGACTTGTGACATGGGACAAGCGCCGATTGGAACAATGTTCAGGCTGTTGTCCGTCTACTCCACTACTAGACGGAGGAGGAGAAGCAGATGGAGATAGCACAGGCCAGGTAGCACAGGCCATTCGGATAGGGACAGATGACAAGGTGGGGAAACATTCATCAGGCCCGAGCGGCGTCCAGCCAAAGGAGTTGAGAACGAGAAAATTACAATTTGCTATTTCCTATCCTAGTGGTGCCTCCAAAACAAACTATACACAGACTAAGCTCAAATTGAATAATTATGCATGATGTGAATTTAATGGAATGATTATACCTGTATATGAACCATGAAATGAGATACGTATCCTATAAATTTAAACATCGACATTTTCAATCTATTCATCTATTTACAAAATAATACATATGGGAGCAGTTAGCTGCCTGAGGAGGACTCTAGTAGTTGAAACGCGTTGCAATTGTGCGTCCTGATGTACTAGGCTGACTGTTCCCATATGTATTCTTTTGTAAATATATTATGTTAATAGTTCACTAAAGTTTATTGCAACGTACCGGCCGCCTAGTCGTCTTCTTTCTTTGGATTACCTGCCATTTAGGGGCCTACCTTCCCACTGCCTTCTTCGCAATCTATTAATCTCCCATAAAACATATTAATAACTGGTTTGGTCAATTTAGATTTATCATACGACAACTGCTCACCTCCAGGCAAAAACCCTCAAATACCCAACTTCTCTTTTATCAAACCCAGAAGTATTGGTTGTGGCCAGCCAAAGCAAGTCAGCACTCCGTTTCAGTTACATAGATAAATAAAAGACCCAACAGCGGAAGAAAGGAACTCAAAGACAATTTGGTCAGAGCACCTGATCTCCACTGGGTTGTATTAGGTGTCACCCCCATTGGCGCCCTACCAAATTGTGTTCCTTACACTGTGTCTTTCTTGCTATTGCACATGTGCTGAATTTGCAGGAAGACATTAAATTACTTGAGTATCTCTGGTTCTATGATATATCCTATTTCCTATCCTAGTGAGATATCTCACTTTATGAGGATTCGCTCAGGCTTATTCTCTAACCTAAGTATCCATCAGACAGGTAGGCATGAATGGCGGACTGACACGTTGTGCTGCTCACTCGTTCTCTTTACAGGCGGACAGACGGTAAAGCGGCCAGAGAGAGAGGTATTACCTCTCCACGCTTTCCAGCGGCCGTCCGGAAGCCCGAAAAAGGTTTGGAGACTAGGTGCAAGCGGCACGTACCCTTTATCAATGACATAACAGAAGGCGTAACTACTGTGTATGACAGGCCAAAATAGTGGTTTAAATGGACCTTGACAGTGGAGATCTTCCCTCTGTCCAAAAAAGGTTATGCAATGAAGCATAAACCCCCTGGATACAGAGCACTCTAGTAAACAGTAAAGAGAGGCACTGGCACGCTGGATGCTCATGGTCTCGATTGGCAATTGTGTTGCATTCAGTCTTTACCTCTCACAGATCGCGCCCAGAGGGTGATGGCATGGGTGAGGGTCGTAAATTTGTCAGTGTACATGGGTCCGAGGATCCCTGCGTAACAGAAACCGCCAGGGCTTGTTGTAAGCAAGAGAGTGATCTCCGCCAACCAGGGATGCATTGAGAGCATTCTGTCGGGCTGCATCACCGCCAGGTACAGCAACTGCACTGCCCTAAACCGCATAGCTTTTCAGAGGGTGGTGCGGTCAGCCCAATGCATTACCGGGAGCACGCTGCCTGCCCTCCAGGACATTTACAGCACTCGGTGTCAAAGGAAAGCCGGGAAGATCATTAAGGACCTCAGTCACCCAAGGAATGGACTGTTCCCTCAGCTACAGTCCGACAGATGGAGACAGTACAGGTGCATCAGAGCCAAGAACGAGAGACTAAAAAACTGCTTCTATAACCAGGCCATCAGATTGTTGAACAGCCATCACTTGCAATCTACCACGTGATGCAAACTCACTCACACAAAACACATACATAAGCTATCACACACACACACCTCACGCACGCACGCACACATACACCCAATGCTACTGTCCCATGTAATAGAGACATTAAACCACTGGAAAATTCACGTTTCACACTGTATTTAAATAATTTATTCTCGACAGCTCATTCTAATTGTCACATCCTGACCAGTAAAGGGGTCATTTGTCATTGTAGTATGGTCAGGGGGTGTTTATTTTGTGTGTTTTGGGGATTTTGGTTCTAGGGGATTTTGGTTCTAGTTTTCTATTTCTATGTTTCATTTTCCATGTTTGGCCGAGTATGGTTTCCAATCAGAGGCAGGTGTTTTTCGTTGTCTCTGATTGGAAGCCATACTTAGGCAGCCTGTTTTCCTTTGGGTTTTGTGGGTGGTTGTTTCCTGTATAGTCTGAGAACCTTACGGAACTGTTGATTGTCGGTTTATTAATTTTGTTTAAGTGTTCACGTTATTACGATAATAAAAGAAGATGAGCACTATACCTGCTGCGCTTTGGTCCCCTTTCATTGACGCGTGTGACAGAACCACCCACCAAAAGAAGACCAAGCAGCGGGGTAAGGAGCAGGAGAGGAGGTATCTCGAGTCATGGACGTGGAAGGAGATCCTCGATGGAAAGGGTCCATGGAGCCAGGCTGGGGAGTACCAGCACCCGAAGGAGGAGCTGGAAGAAGCAAAGAGGGAACGACGGAGGTACGAGGCGTTGTATCCTCCTATTCAGGAGGTGAAGAGGCAGCCGGGGGGGGCATAAGGGGAGTTTTGCTAGGTCAGCGGGGAACCCTGATCTAACTTCCCGGGCATTTCGGAGGGAGCCATGGAGGAAACCAGAGCCGGTCGAGGAGTCAAGAGCGGATGACGATGCTGGATTCCGGAGAAAGGGACTGGTGGAAAGCGCACGACGGAGCAGACGCACAGAGGGAGGAGCTAGGCAGTATGGAGGAATGCGCACTGTGTCGCCCATACGCACTCAGAGCCCGGTGTGGTCGATACAGGCTCCTCAACGGTGTCATGCGACAGCTAGCCGGCAGCCAGGAAAAAGTGCGCCGGCTCAGCGTATCTGGCCTCCAATGCGGCTCCTCGGCCCAGGATATCCTACGCCTGCTCCACGCACGATACCCTGCATTCCCCAGCATAGCCCAGTTCGTCCTGTGCCAGCGCTTCGCCCTTGTCGGGCTAGAGTGAGCATTGAGCCAGGACGGGTTATGCTAGCTGTAAGTGTCAGACCTCCAGTGAGAATCCTGGGCCCATGATATCCTACGCCTGCTCCATGTACAGTGCCCCGCATTCCCCAGCACTGCCCAGTTCGTCCTGTGCCAGCGCTTCGCCCTTGCCGGGCTATAGACAGCATCGGGCCAGGACGGGTTGTGCCAGCCCTGAGCGCCAGACCTCCAGTGCACCTCCAAGGCCCAGTACATCCTGTGCCTGCTCTGCGCACTCTCCTTCCAGCGACGCTCCTCAGCCCGGAGCCTTCAGCGATGCTCTTCAGTCAGGAGCCTCCAGCGACGCTCTTCAGTCAGGAGCCTCCAGCGACGCTCCTCAGCCCGGAGCCTCCAGCGACGCTCCTCAGCCCGGAGCCTCCAGCGACGCTCCTCAGCCCGGAGCCTCCAGCGACGCTCCTCAGCCCGGAGCCTCCAGCGACGCTCCTCAGCCTGGAGCCTCCAGCGACGCTCCCCAGTCAGGAGCCTCCAGCGACTCTCCTCAGCCCGGAGCCTCCAGCGACGCTCCCCAGTCAGGAGCCTCCAGCGACGCTCCCCAGCCCGGAGCCTCCAGCGACGCTCCCCAGTCAGGAGCCTCCAGCGACGCTCCCCAGCCCGGAGCCTCCAGCAACGCTCCCCAGTCAGGAGCCTCCAGCGACGCTCCCCAGCCTGGAGCCTCCAGCGACGCTCCCCAGTCAGGAGCCTCCAGCGACGCTCCCCTGCCCGGAGCCTCCAGCGACGCACCTCAGCCCGGAGCCTCCAGCGACGCTCCCCAGTCAGGGGCCTCCAGCGACGCTCCCCAGGCCGGGGCCTCCAGCGACGCCCCTCAGGCCGGGGCCTCCAGCGACGCCTCTCAGCGCGGGGCCTCCAGCGATGCCCCTCAGGCCGGGGCCTCCAGCGACGCCCCTCAGCGCGGGGCCTCCAGCGACGCCTCTCAGCGTGGGGCCTCCAGCGACGCCTCTCAGCCCGGGGCCTCCAGCGACGCCTCTCAGCCCGGGGCCTCCAGCGACGCCTCTCAGCCCAGAGTCTGCTGAACGGGAGCTACGCCGTAGTGGCAGGATTGGTGAAGGGGGGGTGTAGCACAGGAACCGTCGTTGACGGTGGCCACCCTCCCTACCCTCCCTTTTGGTTTGGGGTTGGTTTTGTGGGGTTTTTTGTTTTGCGGTGCAGTCAGGGTCTGCACCTTTGGGGGGGGGGGGGGTACTGTCACGTCCTGACCAGTAAAGGGGTCATTTGTCATTGTAGTATGGTCAGGGCGTGGCAGGGGGTGTTTGTTTTGTGTGTTTTGGGGGTTTTGGTTCTGGGGGATTTTGGTTCTAGTTTTCTATTTCTATGTTTCATTTTCCATGTTTGGCCGAGTATGGTTTCCAATCAGAGGCAGGTGTTTTTCGTTGTCTCTGAGGCAGCCTGTTTTCCTTTGGGTTTTGTGGGTGGTTGTTTCCTGTATAGTCTGAGAACCTTACGGAACTGTTGATTGTCGGTTTATTAATTTTGTTTAAGTGTTCACGTTATTACGATAATAAAAGAAGATAGCACTATACCTGCTGCGCTTTGGTCCCCTTTCATCGACGCGTGTGACACTAATACTTCTACTACTGTGCATTGCATTTTAGTTACACTGTTAATACACACCGCATATTTATTTATATACTGGATTCTTGGCATAACTCACTCTAATACTGTATATCTACTGTTATACATAACATTCTTAGTATATATTGTGTTCATCCTGTGTACGTATAGAAAACATTTGGAGTACTGTTACAGTGCTGTTTGGGTTGTGAATTAGATTACAACTTTTCTTGATTTTCATTTCTGATATGTATTATTTGTGTACTTGATTGACATTTTACTACATTGTTAGGAGCTAGTAACATACAGTAAGTATTTTGTTACACAGTTTAGCAAATGTTATAGCGGATGTATGCAACCAATAAACGCTCCGTTATAATGGAGTGGGGAGAGCCAAGCATTGAGGAGGAAAAGGGGGGAGCATCGCCCTAGACAAGGTGTCAGCGCTTCCATCTCTAGGGGTGCTTTTGTCACCACTATGTGGGGATGGAGCCACCAAACAACCCTCATAGGGTAGTTGCTTCTAACAGACTGTGGAATCAGTCTGGATAGATGCAAGAAACGGACTCTAAGAAATCGATAACACTGCAGAGGCTGAGAGCACAGGAGGTTGGTTGTACCTTAATTGGGGAGGACAGGCTTTTGGTAATGGCTGGAGCGGAATAAATGGAATCAAATACATATCAAAATGTGTGTGTGTTTGATGCCATTCCATTTGCTCCGTTCCAGCCACTATTATGAGCCGTCCTCCTCTCAACAGCCTCCACTGGCTGAGAGTGTCCCAGTTAACTGGGATATCTCACAACGTATCCGAGGCATATGAGGATAGTGTTTTTCCCAAAACATGCTTGATCCTTTTGGACTGTGCCCTTAGAGTGGCAGCAGGCATAGGTAGCCGTGTCATCGAGCAGGTTCTCGTGCGAGAGAGTAGCTGACGGAATTACATAAATCATCAACTGATGTTCAGTTGAAGTCGGAAGTTTTCATACAATTAGGTTGGAGTCATTAAAACTAATTTTTCAACCAATCCACAAACTTCTTGTTAACAAACTATAGTTTTGGCAAGTCGGTTAGAACATCTACTTTGTGCATGACACAAGTAATTTTTCCAACAATAGTTTACAGACAGATTATTTCACTGTATCACAATTCCAGTGGGTCAGAAGTTTACATACACTAAGTTGACTGTGCCTTTAAACAGCTTGGAAAATTCCAGAAAATGATGTCATGGCTTTAGAAGCTTCTGATAGGCTAACTGACATAATTTGAGTCAACTGGAGGTGTACCTGCGGATGTAATTCAAGGCCTACCTTCAAACTCAGTGCCTCTTTGCTTGACATCATGGGAAAATCTAAAGAAATCAGTCAAGACCTCAGAAAAAAAATTGTAGACCTCTACAAGTCTGGTTCATCCTTGCGAGCAATTTCCAAATGCCTGAAAGTACCACGTTCATCTGTACAAACAATAGTACGCAAGTATAAACACCATGGGACCACGCAGCCGTCATACCGCTCAGGAAGGAGGCGCCTTCTGTCTCCTAGAGATGAATGTACTTTGGTGCGAAAAGTGCAAATCAATCCCAGAACAACAGCAAAGAACCTTGCGAAGATGCTGGAGGAAACGGGTACAAAAGTATATATATATATCCACAGTAAAACGAGTCTTATATCGACATAACCTGAAAGGCCACTCAGCAAGGAAGAAGCCACTGCTCCAAAACCGCCATAAAAAAGCCAGACTACGGTTTGCAACTGCACATGGGGATGAAGATCGTACTTTTTGGAGAAATGTCCTCTGGTCTGATGAAACAAAAATAGAACTGTTTGGCCATAACGACCATCGTTATGTTGAGGAAAAAGGGGGAGGCTTGCAAGCCGAAGAACATCATCCCAACCGTGAAGCCCGGGGGTGGCAGCATCATGTTGTGGGGGTGCTTTGCTGCAGGAGGGACTGGTGCACTTCACAAAATAGATGGCATTATGAGGTAGGAAAATTATGTTGAAATATTGAAGCAACCTCTCAAGACATCAGTCAGGAAGTTAAAGCTTGGTTGCAAATGGGTCTTCCAAATGGACAATGACCCCAAGCATACTTCCAAAATTGAGGCAAAATGGCTTAAGGACAACAAAGTCCAGGTATTGGAGTGGCCATCACAAAGCCCTGACCTCAATTCATTAGAAAATTTGTGGGCAGAACTAAAAAAGCGTGTGCGAGCAAGGAGGCCTACAAACCTGACTCAGTTACACCAGCTCTGTCAAGAGGAATGGGCCAAAATTCACCCAACTTATTGTGGGAAGCTTGTGGAAGGCTACCCGAAACATTTGACCCAAGTTAAACAATTTAAAGGCAATGCTATCAAATACTAATTGAGTGTATGTAAACTTCTGACCCACTGGGAATGTGATGAAGTAAATGAAAGCTGAAATAAGTAATTCTCGCTACTATTGTTCTGACATTTCACATTCTTAAAATAAAGTGGTTATCCTAACTGACCTAAGACAGGGAATTTTTACAAGGATTAAATGTCAGGAACTGTGAAAAACTGAGTTTAAATGTATTTTGCTAAGGTGTATATAAACTTCCAACTTCAAATGTAGCTAGAAGGGAAGAAGGAACATACTGGTGACCCAGATGTCCTAATCCTAAATGGTAGAGCAGCTACAGTGGCAAGAAAAAGTATGTGAACCCATTGGAATTACCTGGATTTCTGCATAAATTGGTCATAAAATGTGATTTGATCTTCATCTAAGTCACAACAATAGACATAGACAGTGTGTGTCACGTCCTGACCAGTAAGGGGTCATTTTGTTATTGTAGTTGGTCAGGACGTGGCAGGGGTGTGTTTGTTTTGTGTGTTTCGGGGTTTTTGGTTTATGTTCTATGTTTTCTATTTCTATGTGGGTTTTCTAGTTTGTCTATTTCTATGTTAGTTTTGGGAACGACCTCCAATTAGAAGCAGCTGGTTGTCGTTGCTTCTAATTGGAGGCCATATTTAAGTGGGTTTATTTTCTCTTGTGTTTGTGGGTGGTTGTTTCTTTGTATAGCTGTGCAGCCTTACAGGGCTGTTGTTCGGTTTTCTTGTTTTGTTTAGTGTTCACGTTTAAAAAAAATGTAAGTTAAGTATGGACACTTACCACGCTGCGTATTGGTCCGATATTTCTTACTCAGACGACAAAACTTATGACAGTGTGCTTAAACTAATAACACACAAATTATTGTATTTTTCTTGTCTATATTGAATATATAATTTATACATTCACAATGTAGGTTTGAAAAAGTATGTGAACCCCTAGGCTAATGACTTCTCCAAAAGCTAATTGGACTCAGGAATCAGCTAACTTGGAGTCCAATCAATGAGAAAATATTGGAGATGTTGGTTAGAGCTGCCCTGCCCTATAAAAAAACTCACAAAATTTGAGTTTGCTATTCACAAGAGGCATTGCCTGATGTGAACCATGCCTCAAACCTAAGATTAAGAATTTTTGACTTGCATAAAGCTGGAAAGGGTTACAAAACTATCTCTAAAAGACTTGATGTTCATCAGTCCACGTTAAGCCAAATTGTATATAAATGGAGATAGTTCAGCACTGTTGCTATCTCCCTAGGATTGGCCATCCTGCAAAGATGACTGCAAGAGCACAGCACAGAATGCTCAATGAGGTTAAGAAGAATTCTAGAGTGTCAGCTAAAGACTTACGGAAATCTCTGTTACATGCTAACATCTCTGTTGACGAGTCTACGATACGTAAAACACTAAACAAGAATCGTGTTCATGGGAGGACACCCATGAAGAAGCAACTGCTATCCAAAAAAAACATTGCTGCATGTCTGAAGTTGGGGCACTCTGTTCACAACGTTGACATCAGCATACCGCTTGCCCACACAACACCATTCATGTGGTCTGCGGTTGTGAGGCTGTTTGGACGTACTGCCAAATTCTTTAAAATGTCATGGAGGCGGCTTATGATAGAGAAATGACAACAGCTCTGGTGGACATTCCTGCAGTCAGCGTGCCAATTGCACGCTCCCTCAAAACTTGAAACATCTGTGGCATTGTGTCGTGTGACAAAACTGCACATTTTAGAGTGCCCTTTTATTGTCCCTAGCACAAGGTGCACCTGTGTAATGATCATGCTGTTTAATCAGCTTCTTGATATGCCACACCTGTCAGGTGGATGGATTGCCTTGGCAAAGGAGAAATGCTCCCTAACATGGATGTAAACAAATTTATACATTAAACATTTTTTTAGAAATAAGCTTTTTGTGCATCTGGAAAATTTCTGGGATCTTTTACTTCAGTCATACTTTTGACCAGAGCCCTATGGGTAAAATGGGAAATAGGGGGTATTTGGGATGCACCCTATGTCAATTAGAAAAAAGAGGTCAATCAGATCAAAACACCCAGTAAGTAAGCATACAGCATTCTCACTGTGAATTAATACAAATTGATTTCCCCTGCAAGGCCAATATTATTTGTTCTGCCTGCCACAAACATTGGGCGATTTATCATCCAAACATCCCAGGCCAGGGCGAGGGGTTTTGTGTATAGGTACTCTTGGACCTCAGGACTAGTGGGTTTGATGCCCGGCCAGGGGCAATATGGCCGCTTTGCCAGGAGTCCAAGCTGTTAACGCTTGTCTGAGAGTTACCGTAAATCCTTCTTCCTGTACCACTAAGAAGCTCAGAAAGCTACAGCCCTGAGGTCCTTTACAGGTAGCCCAGCCACTGAGACTTACTTACAGACCGAATTATGATCTACCTACTCCATGTGTAACAGGGAGCATTGCAATGACACGCAGAGCTCTCAGTGGATTGTTTTCTTATTATCCATAGGTGAAACGAGGAGCAGCAACTTTGCCTCATGGAATAATGAGAAGAAAAAAAAATAATTCAAAAGCTTCTCTCTTTTTAGTTCATCAACAACCTGATCAACTCTATGCGAAGGAGACGTGTCGCGCTGCATGAGGCAAATGGTGGTCACACCAGATACTGACTGGTTTTCTGATCCACAAACCCTACCTTTTTTTTTTAAAGGTATCTGTGACCAACAGATGCATATCTGTTTTCCCAGTCATGTGAAATCCATAGATTAGGGCCTAATGAATTTATTTAAATTGACTGATTTCCTTATATGAACTGTAATCTAGTAAAATCTTAGACATTTTTGCATGTTGCGTTTATATTTTTGTTCAGTATAAATGTCATCGAAAATATAATCTACGTAATTGTAATGCGTGTACATGGGAGGCGAAGTCAAGTGCAGGAGAGAGAGTATAATAAACAGGCGCACTTTAATATCAGTTACCAAATGACAGCACATAACACATACAAGTGCCAAAAACACGGTCTAAAACAAAAGTGCAACGCCTGACAATCATCCACGTAACAAATAACAATCACTCACAAATACAACATGGGGAACAGAGGGTTAAATAATAAACAAGTGATTGGTGAGTGAAGCCAGGTGTGATAAGACAAAGACAGAACAAATGGAAAATGAAAAGTGGAAAAGTGCTTGATAGGAAGCCCAATAGCCACTGTTACATCCTCAGAAAGCATGAGCTCCTGAGTTGGGAAAATCTTGTGCAATACACCGACACATGTCTTGTATTCAAGATCCTAAATGGCCTGGCTCCCCCTCCACTCAGTATTTTAGTTAAACAGAAAACCCAAACATATGGCAGCAGATCCACAAGGTCTGCCATGAGAGGTGACTGTATAGTTCCATTAAGGAAAAGCACCTTTAGTAAATCCGCTTTCTCTGTGAGAGCTTCCCATGTCTGGAATACACTGCCATCAGACACACATAACTGCACCACCTATCACACTTTCACAAAAACATGAAGACATGGCTAAAGGTCAATCAGATTTGTGAACATAATCCCTAGCTGTGTATTGCCGCTTTCCATGTTGTCTGTTGTCTGTAGCTTGTGAGGTGTGGAAACATTGTTGCTTTTATGGATTTTGTCTTGTTGCTTTTTGTTCTATGTTGCTCTGTCTGTATGCTATGTCTTGCTTGTCCTATGTTGCTCTGCGTGTGCTCACTGCTCAATGATTGTCTATATTGTAATTGTTTTTAATAACCTGCCCAGGGACTGCGGTTGAAAATTAGCCGGCTGGCTAAAACTGGCACTTTTACTGAAACGTTGATTATTAATGTGCACCGTCCCTGTAAAAAATTAAATAAACTCAAACTCAAAGTGATCGGTGGTGGCTAGAAAGCCGGTGACGTCGACCGCCGAACGCTGCCCGAACAAAGAGAGGGACCGACTTCGGCGGAAGTCGTGACGGTAATCCCCAAAAGTAAGAATTTATCATGAGGGCAATAAACAATAACTACTAATACTGCATATAAAATCTCAGCTTTCTGGTAAAAAAATATTGTTATAAATTGCTGAGGTGTAGTAACTTTTGAGGACACAAGCTCAAGTACACAATATGAATATTATCAAAATGTGAAAATATGAAATATGAAATGTATTTCCTATTCAACAAAGCTGTATGAGTAAGGCTTAAAATGACTTATATGCTTTCTAAATATAGCATATGGACATCTCACTATATATATTTTGTTTAAAATCTATTAATTATTCGTGATTAATATGTATAAATTGATCTCTGAATGTGCTACTGTGATGAAACCACTACAGTGTAGCGATTGCAGGCAAGTGCTTTGTCAGTGGCTGCGATGTACGGTTCAGCCAGGAGTTGATGGACAGTCAGAAGAGCAGGAATAGTAGGAGGGACATCCCAGCTCAAGTGGTTTCAGACTTCACATCCTACGTCTCACAGGCTCAGAAATACTACTGTGTCTATGCGAACCAGGGCTATCGCTCAATGCAAGCCATTTCGGTCTACGGTGTCCGCAGATCAATTTGTACCTGAAAATGTCTGTCGAAACTGGATACCAGAACCACGCATACATCTAAGAGGTTTCTAAAAAATAATATACAGGTAACTGCCAAATAAAGGAAACGCTTGAGTATATGAGGGATACAAAGTATATTGAAAGCATGTGCTTCCACACAGGTGTGGTTCCATCCTGAGTTAATTGCTTACGGTCATGTATAAAAATGCCTAGTTGTCTGTTATTTTGGCTACCATGGCTAGAATAAGAGATCTCAGTGACTTTCAAAGAGGGGTCTCAAGGGAGCATAGGGGGTTTAAAGTGTGTGTGTGTGTGTGTGTGTGTGTGTGTGTGTGTGTGTGTGTGTGTGTGTGTGTGTGTGTGTGTGTGTGTGTGTGTGTGTGTGTGTGTGTGTGTGTGTGTGTGTGTGTGTGTGTGTGTGTGTGTGTGTCTCGCAGCCACCAGTTGAACACTTATGGGAGATTCTGGAGCGGCGCCTGAGACAGCATTTTCCAACACCATCAAAACACCAAATTATGGAATTTCTTGTGGAAGAATTCCAGATACTTGTAGAATCTATTCCAAGGCGCATTGAAGCTATTCTGGCACCTCGTGGTGGCCCAGCGCCCCATTATTTATTTTGGCAGTTAGCTGTACATATCTTGAAGCTGTCTTCAATTGGATCGAAGACTAGCCATGTAACCAATGACTATTTAAGGGGCATGCCACTCAGAAATCCTGTCTCAGTTCTAGTAGCTGCTTTGTTTAATCAATTGATCGCTATTTGATTCCTCTCCCTTGCGAGTGCTTCTGATTTGCCACTCATGTACCCAAGTGTTTTCTTTGGCAGACTCATACCATGGTCTTTATAGCATTCCTGGGTACAAACATTTTGTCAATTAGGCCTGTCCTCTTGTTTGTTTGACTTATTTACTTTGACATAAAGGCTTTTGAATAACATGTTAGCCTTCCATGTTTAATGTAGGCTACAGAGTACCCTGGAAAAAATATGCCGTACTTTCAATTCTGGATTAAGTGCTAGTTCTATTTTACTGTTAGAAATACAAATCTTTGATGCACAAGTTACAGCATGTTATGGACCAATGATGGTATCAGAGGATCTGGCAAGTCTGGTTTTGCTTTGAGATATCATACTTTGAATGTGACATATACAGTGCATTCCCTTTTTTCATTTTTTTTTTTACATTACAGCCTTATTGTAAAATGGATTAAATCAAAACATTCCTCATCAATCTACACACAATACCCCATTATTACAAAGTGAAAACAGTTCTTTACATAAGTATTCAGATCCTTTGCTATGAGATTTGAAATTGAGCTCAGGTGCAAACTGTTTACATTGACCATCCTTGATGTTTCTACAACTTGATTGGAGTCCACCTGTGGTAAATTCAATTGATTGGACATGATTTGGAAAGACAAACACCTGTCTATATAAGGTCCCACAGTTGACAGTGCATGTCAGAGCAAAAACCAAGACATGAGGTCGAAGGAATTGTCCGTAGAGCTCCGAGACAGAATTGTGTCGAGGCACAGATCTGGGGAAGTGTACCAAAAAATGTCTGCTGCATTGAAGGTCCCCAGGAACACAGTGGCCTCCATCATTCTAAAATGGAAGAAGTTTTGAACCACCAAGAGTCTTCCTAGAGCTGGCCACTCGTCCAAACTGAGAAATCGGGGGAGAAGGGCCTTGTTCAGGGAGGTGACCAAGAACCCAATGGTCACTCTGACAGAGCTCCAGAGTTCCTCTGTGGAGATGAGTGAACCTTTCAGAAGGACAACCATCTCTGCAGCACTCCACCAATCAGACCTTTATGGTAGAGTGGCCAGACGGAAGCCCCTCCTCAGTAAAAGGCACATGACAGCCCGCTTGGAGTTTGCCAAAGACACCTACAGGACGCTCAGACCATGAGAAACAAGATTCTCTGGCCTTTCCGTTCACCTTCGCACCCCTGGGCCAGACTACAATCAATCATGGGACCTACTGAAGAGATGAGTCTTCAGTAAAGACTTAAAGGTCGAGGCTGAGTCTACATCTCTCACGTGGATAGGCAGACCATTCCATAAAAATGGAGCTCTATAGGAGAAAGCCCTGCCTCCAGCTGTTTTCTTAGAAATTCTAGCGACAATAAGGAGGCTGGCGTCTTGTGACCGTAGCATACGTGTAGGTATGTACGGCAGGACCAAATCGGAGAGATAGGTAGGAGCAAGCCCATTTAATGCTTTGTAGGTTAGCAGTAAAACCTATAGTGTGTAGATTGATGAGGGGGGGAAAACAATGTAATACATTTTAGAATAAGACTGTAACGTAACAAAATGTGGAAAAAGTCATTAAAATACTTTTTTAAAAGTTTTTAATGTAACCTTTATTTAAGTAGGCATGTCAGTTAAGAACACATTCTTATTTACAATGATGGCCTAGGAACAGTGGGTTAACTGCCTTGTTCTGGGGTAGAACGACAGATCTTTACCTTGTCAGCTCGGGGATTCAATCTAGCAACCTTTTGGTTATTGGCCCAACGGTTTAACCACTAGGCTACCTCCCGCCCCTCTTAGTGCCAGCCTCAATTTGTGGTGGTAAACGGCTACGAAAAATATAGATAAACTCTCTTGGTAGATAGTGTGGTCTACAGTTTATCATGAGGTACTCTACCTCAGGCGAGCAATACCTTGAGACCTCCTTAATATTAGACATTGCAGACCAGCTGTTATTGACACACAACCCCACACTTCATCTTAACAGATGTATCTGTTCTGTCCTGCCGATGCACAGAAAAACCAGCCAACTGAATATTATCCATGTCATCACTAAGCCACGACTCAGTGAAACATGAGATATTACAGTTTTTAATGTCCTGTTGGTAGGATAGTCTCCAGCGGAAACCATGCAGTTTATTTTCCAGTGATTGCACGTTGGCCAATAGAAAGGATCGTAGAGGCGGGTTACCCACTTGCCAACGAATTCTCACAAGGCCCCCCGATCGCCGTCCACTGTTTTCCATCTTTTCTTCACGTGAATGACGGGGATTTGGGCCTGGTCTCGGAGAAGCATTAAATTCTTTGCGTCGGATTCATAAAAAAAAAAAAAAAATCTTCCTCGAGTTCGAGGTGAGTAATCACTGTTCTGATGTCCAGAAGCTCTTTTCGGTCATAAGAGATAGTAGCAGCAACGTTATGTACAAAATAAGTTACAAACAATGCGAAAAAACACACAAAATAGACAGATGGTTAGGAACCCGTAAAACGGCAGCCATTATCACAATTAGCCAACTTTCCTTGAATTGGATATCTATGCCTGCAGTTTGGGCGGTAGAGTAGGTAGGAGAGCCAAGGTCCAACACTGCTCCCACCAGGAGTTCTCAGCCCAGCAGGGTCCCGGGATCAGACCCTACATCAAGGTCTGTCATTGCATGCTGCCTGTACCTCGACCCCAGGCCTTAGGGACAGGTAATGGGGCCGGGGGAGAGACTGAGGGGTCGATGTCTGGACTCTGGAGGAGATGGAAAGACAACACATCAAAGCTGTGTGTAACTAACTGCCCTAACTACACAGTGAGTCCTTTCGCTCGCTGCCACACCATCCTACGACTGCAGGACTGCAGTGTTTACTTAACAGTCGGTGCACAAGAGAAAGATGTACATCACAAATAGCACCCTATCCCTCCGGCTGCGTTTACACAGGCAGCCTAATTCTGATATTTTTTACAGGTCAGCTGTAAAAAAGATCTGATGTGATTGGTCAAAAGACCAATTTAGTGGGAAAAAATATCTGCCTGTGTAAACGCAACCTAAGCAGTGCACAATTTATTTATATTTTTATGACTGGATGTGTATTTTTTTGTTGGGGAGGGGGGTACAATATTTAAATTCATATAAATTAATATTCCGTTCTTAAACTCAGCAAAAAAAGAAACATCCCTTTTTCAGGACCCTGTTTTTCAAAGATAATTCATAAAAATCCAAATAACTTCACAGATCTTCATTGTAAAGGGTTTAAAACTTGTTCAATGAACCATATACAATTAATGAACATGCACCTGTGGAACGGTCGTTAAGACACTAACAGCTTACAGACGGTAGGCAATTAAGGTCACAGTTAGGAAAACTTAGGACACTAAAGAGGCCTTTCTACTAACTCTAAAAACACCATAAGAAAGATGCCCAGGGTCCCTGCTCATCTGCGTGAACGTGCCTTAGGCATGTTGCAAGGAGGCATGAGGACTGCAGATGTGGCCAGGGAAATAAATTGCAATGTCCGTACTGTGAGACGCCTAAGACAGCGCTACAAGGAGACAGGACGGACAGCTGATCGTCCTCGCAATGGCAGACCACGTGTAACAACACCTGCACAGGATCGGTACATCCGAACATCACACCTGAGGGACAGGTACAGGATGACAAAACCAACTGCCCGAGTTACACCAGGAACGCACAATCCCTTCATCAGTGCTCAGACTGTCTGCAATAGGCTGAGAGAGGCTGGGCTGAGGGCTTGTAGGCCTGTTGTAAGGCAGGTCCTCACCAGACATCACCGGCAACAATGTCGCCTATGGGCACAAACCCACCATCGTTGGACCAGACAGGACTGGCAAAAAGTGCTCTTCATTGACGAGTCGCGGTTTTGTCTCACAAGGGGTGATGGTCGGATTCGCATTTATCGTCGAAGGAATGAGCGTTACACCGAGGCCTGTACTCTGGAGCGGGATCGATTTGGAAGTGGAGGGTCCGTCATGGTCTGGGGCGGTGTGTCACAGCATCATCGGACTGAGCTTGTTGTCATTGCAGGCAATCTCAATGCTGTGCGTTACAGGGAAGGCATCCTCCTCCCTCATGTGGTACCCTTCCTGTAGGCTCATCCTGACATGACCCTCCAGCATGACAATGCCACCAGCCATACTGCTCGTTCTGTGCGTGATTTCCTGCAAGACAGGAATGTCAGTGTTCTGCCATGGCCAGCGAAGAGCCCAGATCTCAATCCCATTGAGCACGTCTGGGACCTGTTGAATCGGAGGGTGAGGGAGAGGGCCATTCCCCCCAAAAATGTCTGGGAACTTGCAGGTGCCTTGGTGGAAGAGTGAGGTAACATCTCACAGCAAGAACTGGCAAATCTGGTGCAGTCCATGAGGAGGAGATGCACTGCAGTACTTAATGTAGCTGGTGGCCACACCAGATACTGACTGTTACTTTTGATTTTGACCCCCCTTTGTTCAGGGACACATTATTCCATTTCTGTTAGTCACATGTCTGTGGAACTTGTTCAGTTTATGTCTCAGATGTTGAATCTTGTTATGTTAACACAAATATTTACACATGTTAAGTTTGCAGTTGACAGGAAGAGGACGTTTCTTTTTTTGCTGAGTTTATATATTCAATTAATTTTTTCACTGTACCTGTGACCTGCCGCTCGTAAGAAGAAAACATGTACTACAAATAAACATTACAAAAGGTACATAACTACAAAGTATAAAATTTAATAAAAATAAACATTACTAAAGGTACATAACTAAAAAAGTATTGATCATTGTATCATATTTTAAAGTTGAAGTAATAATTAATTAAATATATACAGGAGAAGAAAACAAAAAAGAAGTGGGCCTTCACCCTCAACCTTCCATCCCATTCCCCCCACCTAGCCAACATGTCCCCACCCAGCCAATATGTCCCCACCCAGCCAACATGTCCCCAACCCCACCTAGCCAACATGTCCCCACCCAGCCAACATGTCCCCAACCCCACCCAGCCAACATGTCCCCAACCCCACCCAGCCAACATGTCCCCACCCAGCCAACATGTCCCCGTCCCCACCCAGCCAACATGTCCCCATCCCCACCCAGCCAACATGTCCCCAACCAGCCAACATGTCCCCAACCCCACCCAGCCAACATGTCCCCACCTAGCCAACATGTCCCCACCCAGCCAACATGTCCCCACCCAGCCAACATGTCCCCACCTAGCCAACATGTCCCCACCCAGCCAACATGTCCCCAACCCCACCCAGCCAACATGTCCCCAACCCCACCCAGCCAACATGTCCCCACCTAGCCAACATGTCCCCACCCAGCCAACATGTCCCCACCTAGCCAACATGTCCCCAACCCCACCCAGCCAACATGTCCCCAACCCCACCCAGCCAACATGTCCCCACCCAGCCAACATGTCCCCAACCCCACCCAGCCAACATGTCCCCACCTAGCCAACATGTCCCCACCCAGCCAACATGTCCCCACCCAGCCAACATGTGCCCACCTAGCCAACATGTCCCCACCCAGCCAACATGTCCCCAACCCCACCCAGCCAAGATGTCCCCAACCCCACCCAGCCAACATGTCCCCACCCAGCCAACATGTCCCCACCCAGCCAACATGTTCCCACCTAGCCAACATGTCCCCACCTAGCCAACATGTTCCCACCCCCATTCCCAGAAACCATGTGTTCCCCCCCTTCCCACCCCCCTAGCAACTAGGGTTGCTTGTTAGTCACCCCCCACCCCACTACTTTTGACCAGAGCCATATGGGTTTCCCTATGTTCCCTGAACTACATAGGGAATGGGGTGCTACCTGGGATGGACCCAAAAAGGAAAGACCACCAGCAGTTGCTACCCATCGGGCACTGGCCAGGAACTGGGGCTCATCTTTGTTGAACATGGCAGCCTGGACTGCCGGAGACTATATTTAGCAACAAACTGAAAAACAAAAACCCTTCATTCTTAAAAAGTGTTCTGCTTAGGTTTCTATTGAGACGGGCTGGGGGGTTTACACTAGAGGAGGTGAGGTGAGACGTTGTGGGACTCTGCACTCTGGTGCTTGAGTGGCGATTTGATTTGCACACGGTGGTGGACTGGTGATGGTGTAGATGTTTTTTCTCGCAGTATTCACCTGTAAATACATGTTTATACTGCAGACAGGGCTGATATAACTATGCTTAGGAGAGGAGCTGCACCAGAGGGCACTCTGGTGCAGCTCCTCTCCTAAGCATAGTTATATCAGCCCTGATGGGATGTTTAAAATTTAATTGAGTACATAATCTGATGGTCAGCCAGAACAATGAAGAAAGACAACTCAAGACAGTGGTGGGTTTCTTCTTGGACAGCACGTCTCGTCTTCTAGACATCTTGTCTAACATCAGATTTAAAGTACATTCTTGTAAGGTGTTTAAAATAACACATTCTTGGGGAGCATAGTCAGAAATACTGGCAGGCTGGCAGAGAGAGACAGGGGTTGGCTCGTCATAGAACCACTGAGCTCTTCAACCAAGACCACAGACAAAACCTGGTTTTAAAAAGGGTCTGGACAGCTACCAGTGCTGTCTTTTCTGCATAAGTGACGTTTCACAAAGACATAGACATCGTATTATGCCATCGTGTTGATGAAACGGCAACTGAATACACATGCTATAGAGTGATTGTATCACAGTGGCTCTGTTCATTGAAATGTGAGGATACAATAAGTGACCAAAAATGCACAAAAGACTGCGCTATCGGGAAATAACCTCACACCTCTGGGGGCAGCAGTTCCAAAGAAGGTCATGCGTAGTGTTAAATGTTCTTGTTTCTCCCCAATACGCCTGACTATATATTCATGCCTCTCTTTCCATGTTTGATTCAGAGGGTGGAAAGACCGATGTGATTTGAGATGAGGGAGTTTGGCCTGGGAGCTTGTTCAAATCCAAGGTGAGTAGGTAGCCTACCTACGTACACTACCTCATGGGTGATGACTGGTGTGTTCTCTTCACTCACTGACATTAGTCTAAGTGCAGTAGTGTCAGTTAACTCGCCACTGGCACCAGGAGCACCAGGACTACTTAATGCCAGAAGTAGCGAGCTGTCCTTGAATTCTTAACAAGCAAGACATAGAGAAACAAACCCTTTATTCAGCAGAGGAGAGCGTAGAGAAAAAAAAAAACGGATAACTTAGCAAGGTTACCACAAAGTGTACGTTAAATCCCACATAGGAAAATGGAGGGATAAAAGACATGGAGAGAGATGGAGGAGATGGAGGGTGGGGGAGCGAAGTGAACTTCCAATTCCATTCCAAAAGTGGATATAAAAAACAGTTGGGATGTTGCTGACTGTCATTTTTGTCTTGCGTTCAGAATGCAGGCCGGGATATAAAACAAAGCCATGGTTGTCATGCTAAAGGATCCTGCTGCTGAGGAGGTGTCAAATTATTGTACCTCAGCTGGATACGTGGGTGTTGGAAGCCAGGGGGTGAGGACGGTGCCAAACCCAGTAGACTTTGGCACATCTGTCCCCTAACCGCTGGCACGGATGAACCTCGCTCGCTGTGAGGCTTCAGATCATCGATAGGCCTTTGGCAGATTGGCAACCATACACACTACTACAAGAAACCATGCAATAATATGACTGCCACTGACTCCCAACACTTAACCTATCATGAGGAGGGTCATTGGATTGAAAAAAAACAAGTAAACATGACAACACTTGTCAATTCCTGTTGTAGGCCCATCTCCACCCAATCCCATTATAACTGACACCAACACTGACATACACTTCTTCTATAGTACAAAGAGGTCAGCGCTAAACTAAAGAGGGGCACGTCCAAACAGTATAGAGATGGAACGAAAAGTTTCAGTTTTCAGGATTACATAAATAAAATAATAGCGAGGCAAAGTGCTAGGCTGTTTTACCAGAGCGTGTGTTTGCCTGCTTTTGCACATTGCTTGAGCTTGAGACAGCTCTGAACTGAATGAAAGCTAATGGCTAGACTGGAGCTGTTCTGAGGAATACCTTTGAGTAAGAGAGCATTGTCTTAGTAGGGCCTACATTTGTATTAAGTACATTGTCAATGTACATTGCACTAAGTACATTTAAAGTGTGTGACAAAACTGGCAAGACCATTGATGGCCTTGAGTGTAAACCCAGCAAAAAACAGACTGTACTCTTTATTTCACAATATGCTCAATTACAATTTGTTGTTTTGCTGAAAAAGCAGTAATATTTTTTCCATCTTTGTTGTAGTCAAAAGCAACTGTTTCTTTCTGTAGTTCAACTTCCCATTACCAGAACACCAATATCGGACGATTTTTCTTTTTATTTATTATATATAGCCAAAGGAGATTAATTGAAAGCATTCGTGTTTCATACACGGAACATTGGAAAAATACTTTTCAACACTGACTTCCATTTCAATGCGAGACCTTTATTATTTATTTAATTTAAATGTTTGGAGTAAAGGAACATTCTTTTTAGGTTGCGATGTCTGATTTGCTCTATAACATTCAAGCCTCTGTTACAAAGTGCTTCCTATTTCTTGTCTATGCAAACAACTATGGGTGGGCACCCATAGTTTAAACTGACCGCCCAAATAATTCTTATCATTTTAAAACACATGAAGAATATTGAGAATCAATGCTTGGCATGTGATCCATGAACTGCTTTGAAATTGCAAAATACATTATTGACATGCTATTCCTTAGGATCATTAACATGTAAATAAAGGAAAATAATTATCAATATCTTCATTTTTGAAAGTAATTTTCTGTCTTTGACATCACCTCTCCACCTATGTGTAGGCAAATGACCCCAATCAGACCAAACAAGTCTCTTATTGTGAGCCATTGTAGATCCACTCGCCATCCACTCTTCATGGCTTGATAAAACAATTGAGGCTCAAGCTCGGACAGAAATTACAGTGAAATGCTAAAGCATTGAGGTGTTGGCATGTCCCTCGATCTGGCCCTATGTGACTGTTAGTGCTGTTGAAGGTTTCTGCTGGTTGATTTATTAGGTCAAGTTAACAGTACAGTGAGGCTCCAGACTCCAGAATGACGAGCGGCCTGCTCTGGTAGACAGGCTGCCGGCCCGGCAGACCTGGTTTCAAATACTAGTTGAAATCTTTGAGTGTTTGCTGTTGCCTGCCTGCAGTGCCAGAAGGACGGGGTTTACAGTTTTGACGCTATTCTATTGGTTCCATTGTTCCAGGAAAGCTCAATCAAGCATCGATAAAGTATTTGAAAGTATTTCAAATAGTATTTGAACCCAGGGCTGCTGCTCCGGTGAAGGGCTGCTGTGCCAGGCCAATGAGCTCAGTGTCCAGACATCCAGGATGGAGAAAGGATGGAGAGAGAAAGGGAAACGGACAGAGCCAAAGGGCATGCCAGTGCCACCTGCACATCACAGCACAGGAGTCTTTTGAGAAAAGTCTCTGGCTCTTTGGTTCTTTGGCTTTTCCAGGCATCGCCGGGGCTGGGCGGTTGGTTGGGTAACGGTGTTCATTCAACCATGCAAGGCGGGCTGGTGGGCAGCACAGGGAAACTGAGCAGAAGCAGGTCTGCTTGCCCTGCCTGACTGAGGTTCCTGGGCCAAGTTAAGCACGGAAATATTTATTTCCTGTTCATTCAAGAGTCTCTGTTCCTCCTGATCCTGAGTTACCGTCCAGGCATGCGGCCACTCGGTTTAACCGTGTCAGTCAGCCACAGGACTAGTCTACGTATGGTCAACTGGGTTCGTGACTAGGTTAAACCATGTCGGTCAGCAATATTACTTTACGTTTGTTCAATGAAGGTTTAACAGGTTCAACTATATTTGTCTGAATGACCCTTGACCATTTTAATATGTTGCTTAAAAATATGACGTTTAATTTCAATAAAATGTACGATGCTCCGAGTCTCCATTGAAATAGCTTCATAGCCCAGGACTAGGCATAATACACTACATGACCAAAAGTATGCGGACACCTGCTCGTCGAATAGCTCATTCCAATATCATGGAGTTGGTCCCAACTTTTGCTGTGTTCCAGTAGATGTTGGAACGAGGACAGATGATTTTTACGTGCTACGCACTTCAGCGGTCCCGTTCTGTGGCCTACCACTTTGTGGCTGAGCCGTTATTGCTTCTAGACCTTTCCACTTCACAATAACAGCACTTACAGTTGACCGGTTCAGCCCTAGCTGGACAGAAATGTTATGAACTGACTTGTTGGAAAGGTGGCATCCTATGAAGGTGCCATGTTGAAAGTCACTGAGCTCTTAAGTAAGGCCATTCTACTACCAATGTTTGTCTGTTGGGATTGCATGGCTGGGTGCTCGATTGTATACACCTGTCAGCAACGGGTGTGGCTGAAATAGCCGATTCCACTGATTTGAAGGGGTGGCCACATACTTTTGTATACAGTGCGTTCGAAAAGTACTTTAAAATAAATAACTGAAATACCTTATTTACATAATTATTCAGACCCTTTGCTATGAGACTCGAAACTCTGCTCGGGTGCATCCTGTTTCCATTGATCATTTTTAGTTAACCAGGCAAGTCAGTTAAGAACTAATTCTTATTTTACAATGACGGACTACCCCGGCAAAACCCTCCCCTAACCAAGACAACGCTGGGCCAATTGTGTGCCGCCCTATGGGACTCCCAATCACAGCTGGTTGTGATACATCCCGGGATCAAACCAGGGTATGTGGTGACGCGTCTAGCACTGAGATGCAGTGCCTTAGACCGTTGTGCCACACAGGAGTCCCAAGTTGTTTCTACAACTTGATTGGAGTCCACCTGTGGTAAATGCAATTGATTGGACATGATTTGGAAAGGCACACACCTGTCTATATAATGTCCCACCATTGACAGTGCATCTCAGAGCAAAAATCAAGCCATGAGGTCGAAGGAAGTGTCCTTAGAACTCCAGGACAGGATTGTGTCGAGGCACAGATACGGGGAAGGGTAACAAAAACATTCTGCAGCATTGAAGGTCCCCAAATGGAAGAAGTTTGGAACCACATAGAATCTACCTAGAACTGGCCAACCTGCAAAACTGAGCAGTCGGGGGAGAAGGGCCTTGGTCAGGGAGGTGACAGAGCTCCAGAATTCCTCTGTGCAGATGGGAGAACCTTCCAGAAGGACAACCATCTCTGCAGCACTCCACCAATCAGACATTTATGGTAGAGAGGCCAGATGGAAGCCACTCCTCAGTAAAATGCACAAGACGGCCCGCTTGGAGCTGGCCAAAAGGCACCTAAAGCACTCAGACCATGAGAAACAATATTCTCGGGTCTGATGAAACCAAGCTGCTGTGGAGATGTTTTCAGCGGCAGGGATTGGGAGACTAGTTAGGAACGAGGGAAAGTTGAACGGATCAAAGTACAGAGATCCTTGATCAAAACCTGTTCCAGAGCGCTCAGGACCTCAGACTGGGGCGAAGGTTCACCTTCCAACAGGACAACGAACCTAAGCACACAGCCAAGACAACGCAGCAGTGGCTTTGGGACAAGTCTCTGAATGTCCTTGAGTGCCACAGCCAGAGCCCGGACTTGAACCCATTGAACATCTCTGGAGAGACCTGAAAATAGCAGTGAAGCGACACTCCCCGTCTAACCTGACAGAGCTTGAGAGGATCTGCAGAGAAGAATGGGAGGAACTCCCAAATACAGGTGTGCCAAGCTTGTAGCATCATACCCAAGAAGACTCAAGGCTGTAATCGCTGCTAAAGGTGCTTCAACAAAGTACTGAGTAAAGGGTCTGAATACGTATGTAAATGAGATATTTCCGTTTTTTATACATTTCCAAAACATTCTAAAAAACTGTTTTTTTCTTTATCATTATGGGGTATGTTGTGTAGATTGATGAGGGAAAAAACGATTTAATCAGTTTTAGAATAAGGCTATAACGTAACAAAATGTGGAAAGGTCAAGGGGTCTGAATACTTTCCGAATGCACTGTATATAGTATATGTGTCCAGGAACAGTTACATTTTAGCAGACACTCTTATCCAGAGCGATTTATAGGAGCAAGTGCCTTGCTCAAGGGCACATCAACAGATTTTTCACCTAGTCTGCTCGGGGATTCGAACCAGCCACCATTTCTGTTCCTGGCCTTTTGCTCTTAACCGCTAGGCTACCTGTCACCCTCGACCCATAGAATTTCATTGAGAGCTCTTTAGCTATGGATACTATATCAGCTGTTGCCTAAACAAGGAATCGTTCACTTTGCAGGGTGGTTTTGTTGGCCGGTGAAAACCTTCCCTTAACTGTGCTGCAGGTGTAGAGTTGCTGAGGGACGCTGGGAGGGTGAACGCCCTAAGGTTGTCTCAGAGAGCCAGGTCTGTGCTGGGGGACACAGGATGGATTTCTGCTTGGGCAGGGCTGCTGGGCTGGTGATTGTGTTTGGCGTGCAGCATAGTAGCTCTCCTGGCATGGGCTCTGCTTAGCTATGCACATAGGGCCCATGATCTCTTAAATTACAGCAAGTAGGATAAAAGATCTACGGGGTTGAAAGTTCTAACTCCTGTACTAATATCTACTGGGATGTTGGTTGTGATTCAGAGGTAGTTTCAGGGCACATATTCAAAAAGTGTCTCTGAGTGTGTGCTGATCTAGGATCAGATCCCCTCTGTCCATGTAATCTTACTGATTATGATCTTAAAGGCAAAACTGATCCAATGTCAGCACTTTGAGACTTGTGAATATGTCCCTAGATCTTGGATATGTACAGTATTAAGGTTGTGTTGACCTTAGTATTAATTAGATATGACTCTATTACATTTTGGGTAGATGTTGGGTCAACATTAAGTTTTCCTCTAAATTACCTAAAATGCCATGAGTCGTCAGCGGCCTCGACAGGGATTTTAAAAACATATTTGTCATTCATTTTGAAGCGTGACAATTCACCTAACATTTGTCTGAACTGAAGCAGCCCAGGCAGTACGCACGGCTGTGTTTTCTGTGTTTGACAGCCAAACAAAACGGAAAAAACTCCAATAATAATAATGCAAATATATGGAGTACTTAGTTGTTATGGCACCAGTACGTAGAGAGCCAAATGGGCATCAACAGAGGGGCCAAGAGAGGGAGTCTCAGTTTCTCCTGCAGAGAGAAATGTCCACAACTAAGTGTTTTTGTCAACAGACAAAAATATACTGTGTGAGCAGACTGAGCTGCAGCACTACTGGATGGATGGGCGGCTGGCTCACTGTTCATAGGCCAGGACACACAAATCTCCTCTTCAGCTCCTGTGAAACACAGAGCGCCTAGCACCCGCACCCTGCCCTCCTTTACATCCCTCCACCTCTCCCTCCATTTGTCCCTCCCTCTGGAACAGGAAACGACAGAGGGGCTGATCTTAATTAGCTTGGCAGTTATGAATAACATCCTCAGTGGATTAAGGAGATTGTTGTTGTAGGTTTGTGCCACCAACCAACCACCCAACGGTTTTGATTCAGTTATTGTATAATGACACACACACACACACACACACACACACACACACACACACACACACACACACACACACACACACACACACACTTTGACTGTGTATCCAGCGTCACGGAACTGTTGGAACTTTTTGAACCCACCCAGGCAGGATTAGGATCACACAAGGGGCCTATTTAATCAAACCTGGGAACTGGGAGCTTTGGGATACTGAAAAACATGTTTGAAGTAAGGTTAGTAGATTAGCTGTAGGTTACACACATAATTAATTAACATTGTCTAAAGAATGTGGACTCACACAATGTCATTTTGTTCACCTGTAAACTCAATTCCTCATGCAATCAACCTGGCTGTCTCCATCCATTGAACATATAAAACTGCTTTCATCATCAAGTTTAAAACCATTGAAATCTCACATCTTCAATCAATTTCACCAGTATTTATTTTGTTGTGTCAGTGGAATTTGATCAGACACATTCACTGGTTGGTAAAAGGTTGACTTTTCCTACACTCCTCCCGCGGCAGCAGTTGGCTCGATTGGGATTCAGAAATGTTTCAAATCCAAGATAAACTGGAGTCTTGTGTTAAATGTTTTTTTAAATGATAAAAAAAATCTATTTTTAGAGGAACTTTGGATCTTTGAGTTGGGATTTCAGACCTCTGTGACCTCTACCAAGTCCCCACCCATCACGCTGTTGCATTCTTGATTATAGAGTGTGTTACATTCTTGACTTTCTGAGTATGTGAATCTTATCTGGGCTATCTATAAAAGACTACACAAGTCATATTACAAGGCTTATAATAATGTTATGCCTCTCTTTGACTGACTCCAAATGGTATTTAGCCAGGACCATAATAAGATGATAACAACAGGTTATAAGGGGGTCATAAAAGCCCATGACAAGTCTTATGTATCTACATAATGCATTATATCTACAGGCTTTAAGTGGAATGTTACCAAACTGTCTCTACACAAAAAAATATTTAGGCCACGGAGAGCCTAAACATCTCTTGTAGTTTTGTGCCAAACAAGTTAATTGACAAGGCTAAAAGATGACAATCAAATGCTCTGCATGCTCAGATGAAGGTCTTTGTGTCTGAAAACTGCCTGGAACATTATAATATTACATTTGTATTGATCTAAGTGTGCAGAGACTCTTCTACAATTGAATCGGGTTATGACATGTCTATTGAATTCTGTAGCTCAGTTGGTAGGGCATGGATAGTGGGTTCGATTCTTGGGACCACCCGTACGTAAAATGTATGCATGCATGACTGTAAGTTGCTTTGGCTAAAAGCATCTGCCTAATGTCATATATTTAAGTGATAAGGCCCGAGAAGCCAGCGTTTTGAGGATATATTGGCACGGGTGTTGTTAGGCCCAAGACAAAGTCAAGGCAAACCATGCCAATGTATCCTCCTAACACCTGCTTCAAGGGCATTATCACTTGTATACAACTGGTTACCAAGAGTATTAAAATAATGATTTACATATTTTCTTTAACTTAATTTTGATCAATTTATTCACAGTATTTCATCCTTCCACAAGATATAGTCCCGACACAGATCTAGGGTTACTATCCAAGCCGGCTGGTCGTTCATTCTATCAGTTCGGTTGCCAGAGACGCGACCCAGTCGTTAAGTCTTTTTGTTCTGTATCTATGGATGCAACCCAGTCGTTCATTCTAAATGTTCTATTGCAATACTGGCTGGCAACGTTCTTATCCCTTGCTTGCTACGGCTAACTTACAGTAACGTCAAACAGTGCAGCCAGAATAAGCTGTGTTTAAGTTGTTTTCTGGTGACATTTATTTGGATGCATCCATAACAATGAGCTAATGATGCACGATTTCACCTGGCATAGAAAATGTGCTCTCTCGTCAGGACACTGTTATTCAGAGGAGTTGGCCAACAACACAGCTAACACAATCACTTCAAACTGAAGGTGTAAAGACTGCAAACTAGCTGCACTTCATTTGGTTTTTACCTGTTTTTTGTTATTGACATTTCTTTGTATATATCCATAGAAATTATGCTGATTCATGATTTAGACTGGCTGAGAAAAGCTGCCTGCCTGTCTGTCATCCCAACTCCCGACCCCTACATGTTCATTACTATGGGACAGCTGGAGATCGAATTTCAATACTGAAACAATATTGCAAATGTCAGAGTGACAAACAGTAAGGTTTATACAAATCTCCGCTATTGAAAACCAATTGCTAGTCTAAAAGAAATGGGAGATAATGTCTAGATGCTTTTTACACTGGAGATCAAGTTGATAAATTGTCTGGCTGGGCTGATGAAACAGTGGATTGCGCAGTGAGATGGAAGAGAATAAATAGCGATTTCAACACCATAGCTTTAGCCGGTGGTAACTTGTGAAATAGACACCGGCTGGAATGCGGTTTTAACCAATCAGCATCCAGGATTAGACTCACCTCTTGTATAATATATTATATATTACAGTGTATATATTATTGACTCTATATAGAGGCCTAGTTCTGTAAGTTTCCAAAAGTTAACACCATTGCAAAATCTTTATCTAGCTTGAGAGGTTATAAACATTGATCCAAATATATATATATATATATATATATATATTATTAGCTATTCACACAGTTTCTGCATAGTACTGTAGGCCTAGTATTTCATTTTACATTAACTCATTTTGAAAACATGTGATCGTTGATAATTGCAGTCTCCGCTTTGATCATCTTTCAGAGGGCACGACTGTTATGCTTGAGGCACTTACTATGATTCTTGGCCCGCCACATATTTTCTGTGTAAATGACATACAAAGAAAGCTTAAGAGGTGTTTCTCAAGGGCTCAAAAAAATGTACGCTTACACTCCATTGGCAAGTCGGCTATGGAAAACCTGAACTATAAACTTCAAGCACTGTATTCTGTGTGGTTTGAGGCTGAGGGCTGAGGTGGGCAGGGGATCCATTGCTTGGTTTCTACTGCAGCGGCATCCCAGAAAGGCAAGGGTGGCATCCCAGAAAGGCAAGGGTGGCATCCCAGAAAGGCAAGGGTGGCATCCCAAATGGCACCCTATTCCCTGTATAATGTGCACTACTTTTGACCATAGCCCATTTGGGACACGACCCAGGTCTAGTTGAAGGTCAGGTAGTAGGAGGCAACAATCTGGCACCTCAAACCACTATCACTGTGGCAACATATAGGGCCCTCACCACCACAGAGTTTAAAAGCCTGTTATGCTCCAAGGACCAGCCAGACAGTGGTCAGAAATATATTTTTATGACCCCCCCCCCTCCTCGCTCTCTCTCTCTCTCTTGCTCAATCTCTCTCTCTCTCTCTCTCTCTCTCTAAAGAAATGTATGCATACATTCTGCCTGGAAATGCAGCAGCCAGCAGATCAAATTGGTCATGGACATTCCCGTGCGAGATCATGTCTGAAAGAACCTTAGTGACCTCTTAACTTTATTTATAATGTATCCTTCAGAACGATCTGACCAGCTTGTACATAATGTTAATAATATTCCAATGTACGCCTGTGTCAAACAATGTTTGAAATGTTTAATGTAACACTGTTTATAGTAACAGCTTTCCTTTGTCGCTTATGGTCGGTGAAATGTGAAGCGCTTAATGGCCTGCGCTCCACGAATACTTACAGGCAACCATATGGTGGATAACACTGCCATCTTCAGATGGCAGTTTCATCAATGTTATGAAATTGAAAATGTACATTGGAAATGTAATTATAAAGAACTTTTAACTATGCCAATATCCATCTGGGCAGAAATCCAGAAATTCCGGGCAGAATTCAACATTAATATATTTTGACTGCCGATTACGTCTACTAATGTAGCAACCTCCACAGGGCTCTTTCTTTGTGGCGGGTTGCGTTTTTTTTTTCAAGACTGACCAATCACCATCTAGTTTCTTGAGGTCTAACTTCCAATACCTCTCCTCTTTGTTGCCTGATACACGACCGCGTACTATGCCGCGGACAGACAGCAAAAAAAAAGGGTCTGGGTTTTTAGCTAATACCGTTCTTTAAAATAATTTCAATCTGTATTTACTTGTTCAGTTTCAATATACCATCACAGTGCAGCTGTATTTTAACAAAACACTTTCAGCCGAGACACGCGATGGAGAGTGAATATTTCTAAGATAAAAAAAATAAGTACGTAAAGTTGAACCGGATAGCTAGCTCATGATAGCTTGAATAATCGTTGCTGGGCACCAGTCTTTTCGTTTACCGACACTTCCAACTCTGCACGTTTTCTTGTTGTTACGACCGAGCTTGCTAACGGCTCAATTTAAGCATTACCTAGGAAACGGGCATGGCGGAATTTCTCGAAAATCCGTCAGTTCTCACGAAGGATAAACTCAAAAGTGAGCTCACGGCCAACAATGTGCCGCTTCCCATCTCTGAGCAGAAGAAAAATGTATATGTTCAATTGTACTTGAAGAACTTGACCGTTCTGAACCAGAAAAGTCCACTTACAGACATGTTCTCCAGTGATGAAGAACTACCTACCCCTATAGTCTCCAACAAGAGTCTTTCTGGAAGAGTAAGTTATGAATATGTTATTATTGGTCATTACAGTGCTATGAATTGATTTTGTAATGCATGAAATTACTAGGTACCTGTGTTAAATGATTGTTGCCTTTCCATTAGCCCATTAATCTGACTGAGAGCAACCTTTCCATGTAACGTTAATGTTATTCATTTAAATATCCCCTTCTTGTTTCTTTCCCTCTTAAAATGTCTTAAGGATCTGACCCTTTTTTTCAATTTTTGCCTAAAATGACATACCCAAATCTAACTGCCTGTAGCTCAGGACCTGAATCAAGGATATGCATATTCTTGATACCATTAGAAAGGAAACACTTTGAAGTTTGTGGAAATGAGAAATTAATGTAGGAGAATATAACACATTAGATCATCTTTGAAATGCAAGAGAAAGGCCATAATGTATTATTCCAGCCCAGGCGCAATTTAGATTTTGGGCACTAGATGGCAGCAGTGTATGTGCAAAGTGTTAGACTGATCCAATGACCCATTGCATATCTGTTCAAAATGTTGTATCAAGACTGCCTAAATGTGCCTAATTGGTTTATTAATACATTTACAAGTTCATAATTCTGCACTCTCCTCAAACAATAGCATGGTATTATATCACTGTAATGGACAGTGCAGTTAGATTAACAAGAATTTAAGCATTCTGCCCATATCAGATATGTCTGTGTCCTGGGATTTTTTTTGTTACTTACAACCTCATGCTAACCACATTAGCCTACGTTAGCTCAACCATCCCGCGGGGGGGACACCATTCCCATAGAAGCCTCTTAAACCATATTCACATGGGACTAGTATTACTAGAGAACGTTGGTTATTATGTAATTATTACTCCAGAATGTCTTTTATTCCAGAGGACCTTTCGGGCGGGATTCGTTTTTTTCCAAAATGTCCCCTGGAATTCTTACTTTTATTAATATATATAAATTGACAGTTATAATGGAAGGCTACAGGGATTTATTCTAGGCATGAAGATATTTCAACATGTCCAGCTGATTGTGCCACACTGATAACTCGAGCTTTGTTTCTAAACCATACCAAACCATCTTTGGTATAGTGTCATAATAATCGATCCGCAGTACGTTTGGATGTGAGCTAAACAGTGCATTTGAGATGTTTGTTAAGGCTATGGATGAGAAAGTTAACTTATAATTTCCAAATGTTTAGATCAGCTGCTTTGCGATGTATTAACAGCAAGGGTTGCATTAAACAAGCACCATATTTTTTTACTGATTCATTTGGCAATATTCAATTCATACGCACGAAACATAAACAAAAGCATTCACTGTGAAAGTTGATGCATGTAGGCCATTCATATATAGCCTATAGGCAGCACTTCTTTTGATTTATCGAATCAGTTATTGTTTTCTTGCTCAAACTGTGAGCAACACCTGTCAAACACAGACATTTCTCTCATAAAACAGGGATGTCGATTCGCAACGGGACTAGTATTTTCAGAGGACCTTGGACTTTGCCAAAAAACACTAGGTTATTCTGGCTGGAATTATTACTCACCTGCCATGTAACAACGACTAAAATTACAGATGTGGTGTTTTGTGCTCGTGCACATCATTACATTACCCGACCTCCCCCAGTAAAACTAATCCCATCTGAATAGGGCTTTACTTACTGGTTCTCTAATGTCTGTGTTCTTTCTAGATAGTCTTAGTTAAAACAGAGATAGGCTAAACTTCGGTCTCTAGATAAGCTTTTTACCCAGGTCTATGAATTGACACCCATAATCCATCCATCCACAGAAAGCCACCAGGAAGACTGACAAGCCTCGGTCAGAAGAAGTGGAAGTGACAGACCTTACAGATGCAGGCTTAAAAGATGAGCTGTTGAAGCATGGAGTCAATGTTGGACCCATAGTTGGTGAGTCTTCCTTCTGTTTTACTCAGGGTGTGTCTTAAAATGGCTTCCTTTCCTTGCTCCGCCACTTCATCTGCATTGATCTGAGAAGATAAGCTTTCACCTCTTCAGTTCTTGTATATCTGTGCAGATGATGGAAATGAGACAAGGAGAGGAAGCCACTTTAGACTATTGAGATGCACCAACAGACTCAAACAGTCAGTGAGAGATCCTTGACTAAATGTAACCCCCTTCACTTCTGACTTGTTTCCCCTTGTCTTCAGGCTGCACTCGCATTCTTTTTGAGAAGAAGCTTCAGAAGCTACTGGATACACCTGCCGCTGAGGCTACCCCTAGCCTATCCGAGACTGCCACAGTTACCGCTGCAGCAGTCAAGGCAGACGGCAACCAGAACGGCAACACACTCTCTGACCAGTACAGTGACAAGGAGGAAGGTGAGATGAGATATTAGTTACAACTGCACAAGAACATGCACCATTCATTAAGCAGCACACTTATTCGGGGCGTGTGACTAATACATTTTGATTTGATTTAATTCAGGGTTGGTTTCAATTTCTTTTCAGGAAGTAGGCCTAAACTGAAAAGCAATGAGGAAATTGGAATTTCAGAATTGAAATGGATCCTTTTTACTTTGATATTTGACTGTCAGTTTAGATGCCTTGATTCTCGCTGACTTGTGTTGGCTTTGCCTCTTGTCAGATGAGATTACTGCTGCTCCTGAACCAGAGCCAGCTCCTGTTGTGGAGAAGCCTGTGATGAGCAGAGGGAAGACTCCTGTCACCATCAGGACCAGCAGCAGACGGAGCAACAAGGTAAGCCTTTAAGTTCAAGTTTATTTAAATAAATACAATGCAAAATCACACTCACCAGAGCTCTCACATTAAAACAGCGTTCGTCTTCACCAGCAAGACAGTTCAGCACATATGTAAATAATCTTATCTTGCACCCATAAACCTCAACCTCTCAATCATCTGTTGTCATTGTCAATGTTCACAGGTGGCGGATGAGAGTCTAGCAACTGGTGACCAGACCCCTAAGAAGACGGGGAAGAATGTTGAGGAGATTCTCGCTAATGAGATCCTTTCACCCATAGGCATCAGGTAAGACCTTTTTAGGCCCTATCACTAGTATGTGGAACCTATCACTTTTGGTAAAACTAAGACAGATCTCCTGATCTTTTTTTATGTGTATGGCTCCAAGAACACAGGGGCACTTACCAGTAAAATCTTTACAGCAGTTGTTAAACATGACTTGTCAGAAATTACTTTGTCACATCATCCTCTAATCCTCCTCTCTCCGCAGCGCCACCTGCAGGAGATCGATCCGTGGTGCGGCTGGCCGACCGGTGAAACCCAGCAACTATTGGCTGAACAAGTCTCTCCTGGAGCGCTCCATCTACACAGAGTCTCACTCTGTGTGCAGCTCCCTGGGCTCAGAACCGGCCAGGCCAGGATTCCTCTCTGTCCTATTAAAGCTCATGGTGCTCATCACTGTAGCCGGTTCCATCTACTTCGTCATCCAGCACCTTGATGCAGATCAAGTCCAGTCCATCAAGGGTTTGATAAACGACGCCAAGGGTCACCTGTGTAGCACGGTTGATAAGGTGGTAGATGCCGTGGTCGATAATGTGATTGTGCCGCTGGGCATCGGGGCCAGCAGCAGACAAAGGGCAGGAGCTGAGGGTGGAGGCAAGTAAGTAATGCACCTACTCCACCCTGCTCTCTTTTATTATCATTTATTCCACTATTTTACCAGGCTGTCCAGTTGAGGTCAAAAGACCTCTTGGTCAAGAGACCTGGCCATGCCCTGTTTTGCCATTCCCCCCCCCCAATCTGGTCACCAACCCCATCTTCATCTATTTATACATGGTTGCCGATGACTGACATTTAATCTGGGCTGGTAGGCTGTCTCACCCTGTCCCCTCCTTGTTCACTTCTCCTCGCCCCCGCTAAGGAGAGAAAGGAGGGGCATTCAACCTAACCAACACCAGCTTCCTGGAAAACAAACCAACACTTGTCATGACAGTCTGAATAGACTCGTTTTTATTAAGTTGTTTTTAATCATAGTGTGAAGTGCATTTTGTCTATTCTTTGTATGTATTTTTCACTTATGTGTGTAGATAGAACTCCCATGTGATATGGTGAGGACAGGTCACATGCATGGTTGTAGTTTTTGAAGGACATGGTTGTAGTTTTTGGGGTGTCTGTTGTGCCATGCACACTGTTAGAACATGCATAGTGCCAGGGTTGAGGTCAATTCCATTTAAATTCCAGTCAATTCAGAAAGTAAACAAAATTCAAATTCCAAAGGTTCCTCATAAAAAGCTTTGGAGAGAATGAGAATTGGAGTGTACTTCCTGAATTGAAATGGAACTGAACCCAACCCTGCTACTAATTACGGAAATATCTACAATTATTTACAAGTATTTCTGTATTTATTTTGAATATACAGTGTAGTATTAATAATAGAGATATGTAGAATAATGTTTTTAAACTATGAATTGAATGGTGCTCAGGTCTATTCTAATTTGCTCTAAGTTAATTGGATCACTGCTGCGAGGAGTCATAATACTGTCCAATAGTGTTAAATAAGGTTTTGTCACTGAATGAGGAGAAGCCCTTTTTCATGCTATAAACTATGAGTTTGATTGCTAAAACTATTAGTTGTCTTTAAACTGCTCGTGTAGAGCCCTCAGTACATTGAAAAGCTGTTGGGGAGATGAACTGCAGCAAGTAAGCCTGGTCCCAGATCTGTTTGTGCTATCTTGCCAACTCTCTTGGTCATTTTCAGGAGGAGTTGGCTGGACAGCAAAAGCAGATTTGGGACCAGTCTAGCAGTAAGTGGTCTGGTAGTTGAATGGCTCATCATAGTACCAGAGTTGAAGTGTGATGACCAAATCCCAGTATAGCTTTGTGTGCATTTGTGTTTCATCTTTAGTGCTTTGTTGCTCTGAAGATTCAAGATCCTTCAGTCCTATCTAAAGGGCATGTACACCATAGCAAAAGGTTTTGAAACAGGAAAACACAAATGGGTAGTCCTTATTGGACAAATATTCCCTGATTCTGTGTTTTTTTCCCCATGTGGTGCCGAATGAACACGACCTAGGACTGGCTGTCTTTATATTTAGTGCATCCACACAACCCTTCCTAATGGTTGCATACATACTGCTATGGATCTTGGAAGAATTATATTTTTGCAAGAGCAAGTAAATTGCTCATGATCCTATTCTAATTTTAATGAGTCAAAAACTCAGAGTTTGCCTCTTGTATAATTCATCTTGATAGCAGAGGTAATACTAATGGGGACAATAATTACCTGAGGAGACTAATGGTAAAAGTGATAGCCACTTATGTTGACCAGTTACTGACTTTCATTTGTCAAGAAGTTGACATGTTCATCCACACTGTTTAAAAAAAAAAAAAAAAAACGGTTATTTATTTATTTCCGTATTTTTCTAATGTGAATTGTGAACTTTTTTATTATTTTATTGTAGAGAAATAAAGTACCATAGGTGAAAGTGCTATCCTAAATCTGAACCTCTTTGTTTACTTGTTACACAAGTGAATATATTAAAGATTAAATGTTTTTGACTTTGATCAGGCAGCTAGCTTCCCAAGCAAGGATGAAAGTATATTGTGGGGTTAAGGTTTTTTATCTGTTTTTATTTCTAATAGATAATATCATTAAATAAATGTGGTTAGTCAATTCTCTCCCTGTGGTTTTCTTTTATGAGGAGATTCCATACTCTTGGTCATCTGAGAAATGAAGACAGCTACTGTACTGAAGATATCTGTTGATGATGATTATTAGAATCCTTCTCTCAACATGAAGACTTGTGTTGGCTCTCTGAGGTAATGCCTAGGATTTAGTTCAGCTGGTTAACAGTCTTGTGGTGCGCACTGTGCAGACACCCACAGTCGAACCCAGTTGGTCACATGCATAAAAACATCTCTGAATGCTCGTTTGAGAACATTTCAACAGAATCTGAAAACATGCATGCATAGTGAGATAAGCATCCAAATGAAAGGTGACAGAAGAGTATGCCAAAGGGATGTCACACTCGCCCTTAACTTAGACTTTGAACAAGCCATCTAGTTATGCTGGCAACAACAGCCAGGCACTGATTACAATTTTCATAAGAAAGGTATGCTTACTTCAATGGGCAAGGGAGAGAACTTATAATATTCTTCACCATCTGGACGTCACAGTGACTAGCGTTATTATCTTTTTAGTTTAGGTTTTGTACACCAGCTTCAAACAGCTAAAAAAACTATATTGTTGGTTATGGAAAATACATATCACAGCGGTTTAGATGGTATATACTAGCTTATTTTGTTATATAAACTGCAATTAGTCAAACTATTAGCTAACTCGGCTACACATGCCTCTCTAATGTCAATATGCCTTGTCTTCTGCTGTTTCGGTTAGTTGTTGTTGTTCTATCTCACTGTAGAGCCCCTAGTCCAGCTCAACATGCCTTAGATAGCTATTTTGTCACACACCCCACACATGGGGAGACCTCACCTGGCTTAGCTGGTGGCTCCAGAGATGCAAGCTCTATCATCGTCACTCAATGCCTAGGTTTACCCCCACTCTACTCACATCCTACCATACCCTTGTCTGTACATTATGCCCTGAATCTATTCTACCACGCCTAGAAATCTGCCCCCTTTATTCTCTGTTCCCAACGCACTAGACGACCAGTTCGTATAGCCTTTAGCCGTACCCTTATCCTACTCCTCCTCTGTTCCTCTGGTGATGTAGAGGTTAACCCAGGCCCTGTAGCCCCCAGCATCACACCTATTCCCCAGGCGCTCTCATTTGTTGACTTTTGTAACCGTAAAAGCCTTGGTTTCATGCATGTTAACATCAGAAGCCTCCTCCCTAAATTTGTTTTATTCACTGCTTTAGCTCACTCCGCCAACCCGGATGTCCTAGCCGTGTCTAAATCCTGGCTTAGGAAGGCCACCAAAAATTCAGAAATTTCCATCCCCAACTACAACATTTTCCGTCAAGATAGAACTGCCAAAGGGGGCGGAGTTGCAATCTCCCTCACTAGCTGTCAGAGCAGCTTACCGATCACTGTACCTGTACACAGCCCATCTGTAAATAGCACACCCAACTACCTCATCCCCATATTTGTATTTATTTTTTTGCTCTTTTGCACCTCAGTATCTCTACTTGCACATCATCATCTGCACATCTATCACTCCTTTGTTAATGCTAAATTGTAATTATTTAGCCTCTATGGCCTATTTATTGCCTTACCTCCCTAACCTTACTACATTTGCACACACTGTACATAGATTTCTCTATTGCGTTTTTGACTGTACATTTGTTTATCCCATGTGTAACTCTGTGTTGTTTTTGCCGCACTACTTTGCTTTATCTTGGCCAGGTCGCAGTTGTAAATGAGAACTTCTTCTCAACTGGCCTACCTGGTTAAATAAAGGTGAAATAAAATGTAAATAAAATTAGCGTTTTAGCAACAAGGAAATGGCAGAGCAATATCTGCCGAGTGCAACTTTAGATTTCTATCTCGCAATATGTAACGCTTCAGCGATACAGATTGAATGGATCCCTTATTTATTTAGAGTATGATAGTAGCCCACAATAAATTAATTATAATATTGGTACCATGATTGGTTGGTACCACCATGATACATGCCGCATTCAAAACAAATGGGAACTAGGAAAAATATAAGATCAAATCATGACGTCAGTGATCTTCAGGTTGGAAAGTCAGAACTCTAGAAAGAAGCCCGAGTTCCCGAGTTGGATGACCGTTCAAATTGATTTTTCCCAATGGGAGTCCGTTTTTTCTGAGTTCCCAGTTGTTTTGAACGCTCTGAAGTCGGAGATTTCCGAGTTCCCAGTTGTTTTGAACGCTGCAACAGTCTACTAAATCAATGGGGAGAGGGGAGCATGCATGGCAAGCCGGCAGCACAATGCCCGGGCACAGTGTTGTTCCCGCTTGCCCAGCACTGCTGTCCCGCAGTATGCACTGCACATTTTTTAAAATCTTACCTAGATATCTCTTACCATTAGAATTCTCTTACTTTAAGCTAAAAAAGTATTGAAACAAGTCAGAATATTTTTTAAACAATACAAACTGAATTTTCTGGGTAAGGTAAATCAACTCAAAACAAGTAAATGCACTTTCTTGGTCAGGGGGATCAACTCGAAAACATGACATTTCAACTTCATTATCTTAATACAGTACAGGTAACATTTACATTGTTTGCAGTGTGGCAAAAGTAGCTAACATTAGCTAGTGTAGCCAATATGTGTGACAGCTAAAGGACCTTGATTGTAGTGATTTTCACGAAGACTGAATGATTCTTCTTTGATGAGGTTTAACGGCAGTTGGCATCCAATAAATGTTGCATTAAAATCAAATCAAATTTTATTTGTCACATGCGCCGAATGCAACAGGTGTAGTAGGCCTTACAGTGGAATGCTTACTTACAAGCCCTTTTTAACCAACAATGCAGTTTTAAGAAAAATACCTAAAGAAAAATAAGAAATAAAAGTAACAAATAATTAAAGAGCAGCAGTAAAATAACAATAGTGAGGTGTCACGTCCTGGCCAGTATAAGGTTAATTGTTTTTGTAGTTTGGTCAGGACGTGGCAGAGGGTATTTGTTTTATGTGGTTCGGGGTGGTGTGTTTGTGTAAAGGGTGTTTGATTTAGTATTTCTGGGTTTTTGGTTGATGGTCTATGTGGTTGTATTCTATGGTTAGTCTGGTGTGTGTGTTTCTATGTTTGGTTAATTGGGGTTGGGACTCTCAGTTGAAGGCAGGTGTTGTCTATCTGCCTTTGATTGAGAGTCCCATATATTAGGGTGTGTTTGTGTGTGTGATTTGTGGGTGATTATTCTGTGTATAGCCTTGTGCCTTACCAGACTGTTTATTTGTCGAGTGTTCGTTTTTTCGTTATTTGGTATGTTCATTTTTGAGAGTAATTAAAAATCAAGATGAGCATTCACGTACCTGCTGCGTTTTGGTCCTCATTCACCGACAACAACCGTGACATGAGGCTATATACAGGGGGTACCGGTTAGTCAAAATAATTGATTTAATATGTACATGTAGGTAGTTATTAAAGTAACTTATGCATAGATAATAACAGAGCGTAACAGCAGCGTAGAAGAGAGGGGTGTGTAATGCAAATAGTCTGGGTAGCCATTTGTTTAGATGTTCAGTAGTCTTATGGCTTGGGGTAGAAGCTGTTTAGAAGCCTCTTGGACCTAGACTTGGCGCTCCGGTACCGCTTGCCATGCAGTAGCAAAGAGAACAGTCTATGACCATGGTGGCTGGAGTCTTTGACAATTTTTAGAGCCTTCCTCTGACACCACCTGGTATAGAAGTCCTGGATGGCAGGAAGCTTGGCCCCAGTGATGTACTGGGCCGTACGCACTACCCTCTGTAGTGCCTTGCGGTCAGAGGCCGAGCAGTTGCCATACCAGGCAGAGATGTAACCAGTCAGGATGCTCTCGATGGTGCAGCTGTGGAACCTTTTGAGGATCTGAGGACCCATGGCAAATCTTTTCCGTCTCCTGAGGGGGAATAGGTTTTGTCGTGGCCTCTTCACGACTGTCTTGGTGTGCTTGGACCATGTTAGTTTGTTGGTGATGTGGACACCAAGGAACTTGAACCTCTCAACCTGCTCAACTACAGCCCCATCGATGAGAATGGGGCGTCCTCGGTCCTCCTTTCCTGTAGTCCACAATCATCTCCTTAGTCTTGATCACGTTGAGGGAAAGGTTGTTGTTCTGGCACCACACGGCCAGGTCTCTGACCTCCTCCGTATATGCTGTCTCGTTGTTGTTGGTGATCAGGCCTACCACTGCTGTGTCGTCTGCAAACTTAATGAGTTGTGCCTGGTCGTGCAGTCATGAGTGAACAGGGAGTAGAGGAGGGGACTGAGCACGCACCCCTGAGGGGCCCCAGTGTTGAGGATCAGTGTGGCAGATGTGTTGTTACCTACCCTTAACACCTGGGGGTGTCAATGTCATCGTAACAATCCCGGAACATATTCTAGTCTGTGCTAGCAAAACAGTCCTGTAGCTTAGCATCTGCTTCATCTGACCACTTTTTTATTTACCGAGTCACTGGTGCTTGTAAGCAGGAATCAGGAGGATAGAAATGTGGTCAGATTTGCCAAAAGGAGGGAGAGGGAGAGCGCCACCTATATTAGACTGGAGTACAACTCCCATATACTTTGCTTGAAAAAAAAATTACCCTACCATCTTTCACTACAATCACAAAACATGTTTTCCATATTCAACGGGTGTTGAGCATTCGTAAATTCATCAGTTATTCTGCGCTCTGGCACACTCAGACGAGAGTGCTCTGAAATCGGATTAGATATCCAGAATTAAGAATATCCATTGAAATGCACAACTATACCACTTAGTTAAGAATGATGTGAATAATCAAGTCAATAAACGTTGGGTAGTTAGATAGCAGATAGTTAATATACTGCCTGGCAAGTTCGATGTATTAGTAGCTAACTAATGCTAACATACCGGCACATACTGCTGTAATGCTATGCGGTTTGTAAGGATAGCGTAGCTAACAAATTGTCAACCAATATAACTTATTTTGAAAAGTCATGACTTTATTACATTGCTCAAAATGTTAACATTTGTCATAATTAGTTAAAGCAATGAATTTGTATCCACTCATGTCGGACATATTTTCTGCCATTTTCTTCTAATGTGAAAACGTTGTGATGCCAAGCCCATTTTCTGAAGAATTGCATTATGGGCCCTAAATGCACGGAAATAGTGTACACTGCCTGTATACTTCGTATTTTTACGAATTTATATGACATCCAGGAACTTTTGGAATACTAACTATCCATACTATGACCAATAAGCATACTATATACTCAAATCACGTCACAAATAGCACGGTTAGTATGTGTATTCGAATACAGCTTGTATCTGGGTTAACTGAGCAGTGTATCAAGGAGCAGTGTATCAAGAAGCAGTGCGGCTTGGCAGTGTCGTGTTTTGGAGGACGCATGTCTCTTGACCTTTGCCTCTCCCGAGTCCATACGGGAGTTGCAGCGATGGGACAAGACTGTAATTACCAATTGGGGAGAAAAAGGGGTAAAAATTACAACAATATCTATTTTTTAAAGAATTTGGATAAAAGCATCTGCTAAATGGCATATATTATTATAGCCATGACCAAAAATTACAAAATTACAGATCGCCTGGCAAAAACCAAACACAGAATATCTACAGTAAGAACCTTACACCAACGATCAAGCATGGTGATGGTAGTGTGAAGATTTGTGGATGTTTTATTGCCTCAGGACCTGGACAACTTGCCTTAATTCTACAGGAGAATTTCAGGCCATACGTCTGTGAGCTGAAGCTGGGTCATGCAGCAAACAATGATCCAAAACACACAATCAAGTATAGATAAAATGGCTAAAAAGCAACACATTTTAAGCTTTGGAATGGCCTAGTCAAAGTCCAGAACTAATCCCAATTGAGATGTTGTGGCAGGACTTGAAACAATCAGTTCATGGTTGAAAACCCACAAATGACACTGCATGGAAGAGTGGGCCAAAATTCCTCCACAGCGATGTGAGAGACTGATCAACAACCACAGGAAGCATTTGGTTGGAGTCATTGGAGTTAAAGGTGGCACAACCAGTTATTGAGTGTAACAGGGCAATTACTTTTTCACACAGGGGAATTGCATAACTTTGTGATGAAATAAATGAAATAAGTGTGTAATTGTTGGGTTATTTGTTCACTCAGGTTCCCTTTATCCAATATAAGGTTTTGGTTGAAGATATGATAACATTCAGTATAAAAAAATATGCAAAAGTAGAGAATATTTGAAAGGGGGCAAATACTTTTTCACAGCAATGTAGCTGTTCTGATGTCCAGAAGCTTTTTTTGGTCGAAACGATGGTGGAAACATTATGTACAAAAAAAGTTAAGATCAGTGTAACCGATGTGAAATGGTTAGCGGGGTGCGCGCTAATAGCGTTTCAATCGGTGACGTCACTCGCTCTGAGACCTTGAAGTAGTTGTTCCCCTTGCTCTGCAAGGGCTGCGGCTTTTGTGGAGCGATGGGTAACGATGCTTCGAGGGTGGCTGTTGTCTATGTGTGCAGAGGGTCCCTGGTTCGAGCCCAGGTAGGGGCGAGGAGAGGGACGGAAGCTATACTGTTACATTGATGCTGTTGACCCTGATCACTGGTTTCTACGGAAAAGGAGGAGGTCAAAAGGGGGGTGAGTGTAACTGATATGAGATGGTTGTGGAGCGATGGGTAATGGTGCTTCGAGGTTGGCTGTTGTCTATGTGTGCAGAGGGTCCCTGGTTCGAGGGGTCCCTGGTTGTCTATGTGTGCAGAGGGTCCCCCACAAAATAGCACAATTGGTCAGGAGCCCGTAAAACTGCGTTATTCACTCAAGCGCCATTCTTTAAAGATTCTGCAATCAGCAGAAAGCTGCAGCAAGAAAGAATCAAGCCTTAGTGGATTTTTTTTTTTTTACATCAGTCTTGTGCGAAGCGTCTAGCATTTCACAAGTAGAAAGTTGTTGAAATGAAAACAAAGATTCACTAGAAGTTGACAGAACTTCCATCAAGCCAACTGAAGGCTGGGAGAGGGGCAGGCAGTCAACTGGCTGAACAGGGTCAATTAAACCACAATTTATTTCAGATAAAAAGTCTGCCAAGATAAAATGCTGATTAAAATCATCACTTATCTCATTTTTCTCAGTAGTGATGCCAGAGTCTGACAACACCTGCTTAGGCAGGGAAGAAGATGAATTTCCACACTTCAGTGCATTAACTGTTTTCCAAAATGTAGACAGATCACCAGCAGTCTGAGATACTGTAGAACTTAGCTAGATTTAGTTATCTATTTCTCAATTGCCTTTAAAGCTGCCTATAGAGTCCGTTTTTGTAGCCTTGGCCCAGGCATGATTTCTCATCATAACAAGATCGGAAAGTTCTGTAGAAAATCATGGGGGATAAATCCCTGCAACAGATAAGTGTTTTTTGGCTTATGGCCACATCTATAACCAAAAGCTCACATTTTGGGGGAATTAAAGAGCATGATGCCACAATAATTGATTTCACATATATAGCTATCCCTCCCACTTTTTTCAGTCTGTCACACCTGAAGACATTGTAATCAGCAATGCCAATGTCCTTATCCGGGATTGAGCCATTTTGCCTTATCCGAGATCGAGCCACACTGCCAAGTCTCTATGAGAACCAAAACATCTGGGCTCGTGCCATGCACCCATATATCAAGAAGGTCCATCTTTGACATCTTATCATCAGGTGAATTTTTTTATTTTACCTTTATTTAACTAGGCAAGTCAGTTAAGAACAAATTCTTATTTTCAATGACGGCCTAGGTACAGTGGGTTAACTGCCTTGTTCAAGGGCAGAACGACAGATTTGTACCTTGTCAGCTCGGAGATTCGATCTAGCAACCTTTCGGTTACTAGTCCAACGCTCTAACTACTAGGCTACGCTGCCACCCCAATGCTAATATGAAGTATATGTAATCAACATTTTAAAGTGAATAAATTTGGTAGACAATTTCATTATTTTGACCTCCCCACAGTTCATTGGAAGAGGAAGAGCTGAGAGTCCATTTTGCCGTTTTAAAGCTAATTTTCTCCAATACTATGCATTTCACCATGGCTAATGCTGTGCTCCTCTGCTTAAACATAACAAAACCAATGGGCATGTGGTTTTTGGAATTTTCTATTCTCCCTGACTGTCTAGCTTTTATTTTTTATTTGTTAGTTCTAAAATGGGGGGACTATGTACAAAAAGTACCTTAATTTCACCCGATATGGATGAAATTACCCTCAAATGAAAGCTGACAGTCTGCATTTTAACCTCCGTCATTGTATCATTTCAAATCCAAAGTGCTGGAGTACAGAGCCAAAACAATCAAATATTGTCACTGTCCCAATACCTTTGCTGCATGCTTTCTCTCTGGTTTTGGTTGTTTAAGTTAACACTGAAACAGTTTTTCCATCCAGAAAATTACCACTTAGATCAGTGGTGTCAAACTCATTCCATGGAGGGCCTAATATCTGCTGGTTTTTGGTTTTTCCTTTCAATTAAGACCTAGACAACTAGGTCATCTTCAGACACCTGAGTCAGACTACACTTAAATCATAGGACCTACTGAAGAAATTAGTCTTCAGTAAAGACTTAAAGGTTGAGACCGAATCTGCTTCTCTCACATGGATCTGCAGACCATTCCACAAAAGAGGAGCTCTCCAGCTGTTTCCTTCAAAATTATAGGGACAATAAGGAGGCCTGGGTCTTGTGACTGTAGCGTACATGTAGGTATGTAATGCAGGATCAAATCATAGACATAAATAGGAGCAAGTCCATGCAATGTGTTGTAGGTTAACAGTAAACCTTGAAATCATCCCTAGCCTTAACAGGAAGGCTAGCACTGGAGTAATATATCAGCTTTGGGTTCTAGTCAAAACATTGAACAAGAAATGGGAAACTATAGGGGCTGAGTGGAGGGTAACATACGTGTTGTCTGAAGAGATAGCTTGTGAGTCTAGTTTTAAATACGCAAATGAGTTGAGTGCAGCTGAGCTGAAGGTGCTGAAGACAAGGTTCCCAGTGGCCAGGAGTCTGGTGTTGGGGGTGATAAGGAAACCCGAGTCAGATGAGTAAAGTGAGTGACAGGGGATTTAGGTGTGCAGCATGTAAGATAGGTAAGAAAGAACCAGGACATGGAGAGATTTGTAGGTGAGCGGTAGAGAGTGGATGTGATGTTTTCCCAGGTTTTGGTGCAGATGTAGGGTTCGGTTTCCAGTGGTGTGAAATAAAGGATCCAAGGATAGATCGAACAACAATGGTCTTTTAAAGGTTTAATAGCATTCAGACAATGTGCACAATGGTGAGAAGTTGCATACCTGCCTGCAAAGTTATCCAACAGTCCGTCCGCATCATTCATTTATACCATAACATCAGATAAGGTCTCAGAGAAGGGAGAACACTATATTTTGCCCTCCCCTGCCAGCCCATCAGAATGGCTGCAAAAAGATTTAGCCATAACAGTAACACCAAAATGGTGTACCCTTCAGAGTGAGCACTGAAGCAACAGAATTCTGAACATATTGAAGAGGGTTGACAGAGAGGCTATAGAGATGAGCGTTGCAGCAGTCCAGGTAGGAGGTGACAATCTGACAAATTGTTCAACACAATACTATTCAGAATGCCCAAAACCTGGCAGTCTAACTTTGCAGAGCTGAAAGTCTTATTGTTGTGTGAAACCAGGGATTGGAACCACCTTAATTGGGGATAACGAGCTTGTGGTAATGACTGGCGCGGAATCAATGGAATGGTATCAAATACATCAAACACATGGTTTCCAGGTGTTTGATGCCATTCCATTTGCGCTGTTCCAGGCCATTATTATGAGCTGTTCTCCCCTCAGTAGCCCACTGGGAACAAAAATTATTTGTTTTGAACAGAACCATTCTTTTTCATTCCGTTCCACTGTTTCCAACCAGTAAAATAAAAGTTGTGAACCAGTTCGAACCCAAAGGAGTACCATTTTATATTGTTCCTTTCTGTTCCTTTTTAAACCTCTGAAATATGCATTTCTTTTACACTGTAAAAAATATTGTGCCCTTTCACTTAAAATGTAGGTAACTATTTGCATCAGCTTTTTAAGTAAATCCAACAAGGAGGATCTTTTAAGTACAATATACTTCGCTTTTAGTGTATTACAAACTCAAATACACTACTGTTCAAAAGTTTGGGATAACTTAGAAATGTCCTTGTTTTTGAAAGTAAAGCAACATTTTTTGTCCATTAAAATAACAACAAATTGATCAGAAATACAGTGTAGACATTGTTAATGTTGTAATTGACTAGTGTAGCTGGAAACAGCAGATTTTTAATGGAATATCTACAAAGGCGTACAGAGGCCCATTATCAGCAACCATCACTCCTGTGTTCCAATGGCACGTTGTGTTAGCTAATCCAAGTTTACCATTTTAAAAAGGCTAAGTGATCATTAGAAACCCCTTTTGCAATTATGTTAGCACAACTGAAAACTGTTGTTCTGATTAAAGAAGCCTTCTTTAGACTAGTTGAGTATCTGGAGTATCAGCATTTGTGGGTTCGATTACAGGCTTAAAGTGGCCAGAAACAAAGAACTTTCTTCTGAAACTCGTCAGTCTATTCTTGTTCTGAGAAATGAAGGCTATTCCATGCGACAAATTGCTGACGATCACATACAACGCTGTGTACTACTCCTTCACAGAGCAGCGCAAGCTGGCCCTAACCAGAATAGAAAGAGGAGTGGGAGGCCCGGTGCACAACTGAGCAAGAGGACAAGTACATTAGAGTGTTTAGTTTGAGAAACAGACGCCTCACAAGTCCTCAACTGGCAGCTTCATTAAAAAGTACCCCAAAACACAAGTCTCAACTTCAACAGTGAAGAGGCAATGCCGGGATGCTGGCCTTCTAGGCAGAGTTCCTCTGTCCAGTGTCTGTGTTCTTTTGCCCATCTTAATCTTTTCTTTTTATTGGCCAGTCTGAGATATGTCTTTTTCTTTGCAACTCTGCCTAGAAGGCCAGCATCCCGGAGTCGCCTCTCTACTGCTGACGTTGAGACTGGTGTTTTGAGGGTACTATTTAATGTAGCTGCCAGTTGAGGACTTGTGAGGTGTCTGTTTCATTCAACTTAATTTTATCAGGTTCAGAACTGTTTTTTTTTTACCTGCTTAAGTCCTTCAAGTCCCAGAACTAAGTTTGATATCCTTAATGTAATCAGTTACAGAACTAATATTGTAAGTTTAATTTGCTGAATTTACCTCTAGCCCTGCTCAATATGCCTTAACCAACCATGTTGTTCCACCTCCTACATATGCGATGACATCACCTGGTTTAAACGTCTCTAGATACTATATCTCTCTCATCATTACTCAATGCCTAGGTTTACCTCCAATGTACTCACATCCTACCTTACCTTTGTCTGTACACTATGCCTTGAATCTATGCTATCGTGCCCAGAAACCTGCTCCTTTTACTCTCTGTTCCGAACGTGCTAGACGGCCAGTTTGTATAGTCTTTAGCCGTACCTTTATCCTACTTCTCGTCTGTTCCTCTGGTGATGTAGAGGTTAATCCAGGTCCTGCAGTGCCTAGCTCCAATCCCACTCCCCAGGTGCTCTCATTTGTTGACTTCTGTAACCGTAAAAGCCTTGGTTTCATGCATGTTAGCATTAGAAGCCTACTCCCTAAGTTTTTTTTACTCACTGCTTTAGCACACTCTGCCAACCCGGATGTCTTAGCCGTGTCTGAATCCTGGCTTAGGAAAACCACCAAAAACCCTGAAATCTCCATTGCTAACTATAACATTTTCCGGCAAGATAGAACTGCCAAAGGGGGCGGTGTTGCAATTTACTGCAAAGATAGCCTGCAGAGTTCTGTATTACTATCCAAGTCTGTACCCAAACAATTCGAGCTTCCACTTCTATAAATTCACCTTTCCAGAAACAAGTCGCTCACTGTTGCCGCTTGCTATAGACCTCCCTCTGCCCCCAGCTGTGCCATCGATACCATATGTGAATTGATTGCCCCCCATCTATCTTCTAAGCTCGTGCTACTAGGTGACCAAAACTGGGACATGCTTAACACCCCAGCCATCCTACAATCTAAGCTTGATGCCCTCAATCTCACACAAATGATCAATGAACCTACCAGGTACAACCCCAAATCCGTAAACACGGGCACCCTCATAGATGTCATCCTAACTAACTCGTCCTCCAAATACACCTCTGCTGTTTTCAATCAAGATCTCAGCCTTTCTAATCGACCTGGCCGGGGTTTCCTGGAATGACATTGACCTCATCCCGTCAGTAGATGATGCCTGGATATTCTTTAAAAGTGCCTTCCTCACCATCTTAAATAAGCATGCCCCACTCAAAATGTAGAACTAGGAATAGATATAGTCCTTGGTTCGCTCTAGAGGTCGACCGATTATGATTTTTCAATGCCGATACCGATTATTGGAGGGTCCCAAAAAAAAATGCCGATTAATCTGCCGATTTTTTTGTGTTTTTATTTATTTATAATAATGATAATTACAACAATACTGAATGAACACTTATTTTAACTTAACATAATACATCAATAAAATCAATTTAGCCTCAAATAAATAATGAAACATGTTCAATTTGGTTTAAATAATGCAAAACAAAGTGTTGGAGAAGAAAGTAAAAGTGCAATATGTGCCATGTAAAAAACCTAAGGTTTAAGTTCCTTGCTCAGAACATGGGAATAGATGAAAGCTGGTGGTTCCTTTTAACATGAGTCTTCAATATTCCCAGGTAAGTTTAATGGTTGTAGTTATTATAGGAATTATAGGACTATTTCTCTCTATACAATTTGTATTTCATAGACCTTTGACTATTGGATGTTCTTATAGGCGCTTTAGTATTGCCAGTGTAACAGTATAGCTTCCGTCCCTCTCCTCGCTCCTACCTGGGCTTGAACCGGGAACACATTGACAACAGCCACCCTCGAAGCAGCGTTACCCATGCAGAGGAGGGGAAACAACTACTCCAAGTCTCAGAGTGAGTGACATTTGAAACGCTATTAGCGCGCACCCCGCTAACTAGCTAGCCATTTCACATCGGTTACACCAGCCTAATCTTGGGAGTTGACAGGCTTGAAAGGGACGGTATAATTTGTGGAACGTTCCAACAGGAATCTGTTCCAAAAAACGTAAAGTAAAAGGTTGCCAACCAACAACGCATACAAAGTAGCAACGCATACAAACCTAGCTAACTAGCTGCCGAATAGGCATCAACTCACCACGTAGCTTATTCTTAATGTTTGTCTATAGGCAACCAGAGTGAGGACAGACATTTTTCGGAATAAACGTGATGAGTAAAAAACGCTATGAAATAGACCACTCACTACCCGGTATCTTATTCTGCCGATATACAACTTTGTATGCGTTGTTTTTTGGCAACCTTGTTATTTATTAAGTTTTTGGAATAGATTCCTGTTGGAACGTTCCAGAAATTATACCCACCCGGTTTGAAGTCATAAACAGCTTGAAACACAGCGAAGAGCTGCTGGCAAAATGCACGAAAGTGCTGTCTGAATGAATGCTTACGAGTAATGTTATGTCAATGTTATGTCATAATTACATAAAATTCTGGCAAATTAGTTCGCAACGAGCCAGGCGGCCAAAACTGTTGCATATGCCCTGACTCTGCGAGCAATGAACGCTAGAGATGTGACACAATTTCATGTTAGCAGGCAATATTAACTAAATATGCAGGTTTAAAAATATATACTTGTTTAGTGATTTTAAAGAAAGGCATTGATGTTTATGGTTAGGTACATTGGTGCAACGACAGCGCTTTTTTCGCAAATGCGCTTGTTAAATCAACACCCGTTTGGCGAAATAGGCTATGATTCAATGATAAATGAATATGCACCGCATCGATTATATGCAACGCAGGACACGTTAGATAAACTAGTAATATCATCAACCATCTGTAGTTAACTAGTGATTATGTTAAGATTGATAGTTTTTTATAAGATAAGTTTAATGCTAGCTAGCAACTTACCTTGGCTTCTTGCTGCCCTCATGTAACAGGTAGTCAGCCTGCCATGCAGGCTCCTTGTGCGTTGGATTGGATTAGTAACCGGAAGGATGCAAAAATGAATCCCCGAATCCCCCCTGAACAAGGCAGTTAACCCCCGTTCCTAGGCCGTCATTGAAAATAAGAATGTGTTCTTAATCTGACTTGCCTAGTTAAATAAAGGTGTAAAAAAATTGTTTAAAAAATGTCCCCCAAAAAATATATATAACAAAAACAAAAAATATAAAAATATTAAAATCGGCGGCCAAAGAAACCGATTACCGATTGTTATGAAAACTTGAAATCGGCCCTAATTAAATCGGCCATTCCGATTAATCGGTCAACCTCTAGTTCACTCCAGACCTGTCTGCCCTTGACCAGCACAAAAACATCCTGTGGCGTACTGCATTAGCATCGAATAGCCCCTGTGATATGCAACTTTTCAGGGAAGTTAGGAACAAATATACACAGGCAATTAGCTTTTCTACGGCTAGCTTTTTCAAACAGAAATTTGCATCCTGTAGTACTAACTCAAAAAAGTTCTGGGACACTGTAAAGTCCATGGAGAATAAGAGCACCTCCTCCCAGCTGCCCACTGCTCTGAGGCTAGGAAACACTGTTAACACCGATAAATCCACTATAATTGAGAATTTCAATAAGCATTTCTCTACGGCTGGCCATGCTTTCCACCTGGCTACCCCTACCCTGGTCAACTGCCCGGCACCCTCCACAGCAACCCGCCAAAGCCCCCACCATTTCTCCTTCACCCAAATCCAGATAGCTTATGTTCTGAAAGAGCTGCAAAATCTGGACCCATACAAATCAGCCGGGCTAGACAATCTGGACCCTCTCTTTCTAAAATGATCTGCCGAAATTGTTGCAACCCCTATTACTAGCCTGTTCAACCTCTCTTTCGTATCGTCTGAGATTCCCAAAGATTGGAAAGCTGCCGCGGTCATTCCCCTCCTCAAAGGGGGTGACACTCTAGACCCAAACTGCTACAGACCTATATCTATCCTACCCTGTCTTTCTAAGGTCTTTGAAAGCCAAGTTAACAAACAGATTACCGACCATTTCGAAACCCACCGAACCTTCTCCGCTATCCAATCTGGTTTCAGAGCTGGTCATGGGTGCACCTCAGCCACGCTCAAGGTCCTAAACGACATCATAACTGCCATCGATAAGAGACATTACTGTGCAGCCGTATTCATCGACCTGGCCAAGGCTTTCGACTCTGTCAATCACAACATTCTTATTGGCAGACTCGACAGCCTTGGTTTCTCAAATGATTGCCTCGCCTGGTTTACCAACTACTTCTCTGATAGAGTTCAGTGTGTCAAATCGGAGGGCCTGTTGTCCGGACCTCTGGCAGTCTCTATGGGTGTGCCACAGGGTTCAATTCTCGGGCCGACTCTCTTCTCTGTATACATCAATGATGTTGCTTTTGCTGCTGGTGATTCTCTGATCCATCTCTACGCAGACGACACCATTCTGTATACTTCTGGCCCCTCTTTGGACACTGTGTTAACTAACCTCCAGACGAGCTTCAATGCCATACAACTCTCCTTCTGTGGCCTCCAACTGCTCTTAAACGCAAGTAAAACTAAATGCATGCTATTCAATCGATCACTTCCCGCACCTGCTCGCCCGTCCAGCATCACTACTCTGGACGGCTCTGACTTAGAATACGTGGACAACTACAAATACCTAGGTGTCTGGTTAGACTGTAAACTCTCCTTCCAGACTCACATTAAGCATCTCCAATCCAAAATTAAATCTAGAATCGGCTTCCTATATCGCAACAAAGCATCCTTCACTCATGCTGCCAAACATACCCTCGTAAAACTGACCATCCTACCAATCCTCGACTTCGGTGATGTCATCTATAAAATAGCCTCCAACACTCTACTCAACAAACTGGATGCAGTCTATCACAGTGCCATCCGTTTTGTCACCAAAGCCCCATACACTACCCACCATTGTGACCTGTACGCTCTTGTTGGTTGGCCCTCGCTTCATAATCGTTGCCAAACCCACTGGCTACAGGTTATCTACAAGTCTCTGCTAGATAAAGCCCCGCCTTATCTCAGCTCACTGGTCACCATAGCAGCACCCACTCGTAGCACGCGCTCCAGCAGGTATATCTCACTGGCACCCCCAAAGCCAATTCCTCCTTTGGTCGTCTTTCCTTCCAGTTCTCTGCTGCCAATGACTGGAGCGAACTGCAAAAATCTCTGAAGCTGGAGACTCATATCTCCCTCACTAGCTTTAAGCACCAGCTGTCAGATCAGCTCACAGATCACTGCACCTGTACATAGCCCATCTATAAATAGCCCAAACAACTACCTCTTTCCCTACTGTATTTATTTATTTTGCTCCTTTTCACCCAAGTATTTCTACTTTGCACACTCATCTACTGTCAAATCTACCATTCCAGTGTTTTAATTGCTATATTGTATTTACTTCGCCACCATAGCCTATTTATTGCCTTTACCTCCCTTATCTCACCTCATTTGCTCACATTGTATATAGACTTATTTTTCTACTGTATTATTGACTGTATATACAGTGGGGGAAAAAAGTATTTGATCCACTGCTGATTTTGTACGTTTGCCCACTGATAAAAAAAGGATCAGTCTATAATTTTAATGGTAGGTTTATTTGAACAGTGAGAGACAGAATAACAACAAAAATATCCAGAAAAACGCATGTCAAAAATGTTATTATATATATATATATATATATATATATATAATAACATTTTATATATATATATATATATATATATATATATATATATATACAGCCATATTCTAAAATTGATTAAATAGTTTTTTCCCTCATCAATCTACACACAATAACCCATAATGACAAAGCAAAAACAGGTTTTTAAAATGTTTTGCTAATTTATTGCAAATAAAAATTGAAATATTAAATGTACATAAGTATTCAGACCCTTTAATCAGTACTTTGTTGAAGTACCTTTGGCAGCGATTACAGAATCGAGTCTTCTTGGGAATGACTCTACAAGCTAGGCACACCTGTATTTGGGGAGTTTGTCCCATTCTTCTCTGCAGCTCATCTCAAGCTCTGTCAGGTTGGATGGGGAGTGTTGCTGCACAGCTAATTTTAGGTCTCTCCAGAGATGTTCAATCGGGTTCAAGTCTGGGCTCTGGCTGGGCCACTCAAGGACATTCAGAGACTTGTCCCGAAGCCACTCTTGCGCTGTCTTGGCTGTGTGCTTAGGGTTGTTGTCCTGTTGGAAGGTGAACCTTCGCTCCAGTCTGAGGTCCTGAGCACTCAGTAGCAGGTTTTCATCAAGGATCTCTCTGTACTTTGCTCTGTTAATCCTTCCCTCAATCCTGACTAGTCTCCCAGTCCCTGCTGCTGAAAAACATCCCCAAAGCATGATTCTTCCCCACCATGGTTCACCATAGGGATGGTGCTAGGTTACCTCCAGACCTGACGCTTGGCATTCATTACAAACAGTTCAATCTTGGTTTCATCAGACCAGAGAATCTTGTTTCTCATGGCCTGAGGGTCCTTTAGGTGCCTTTTGGCAAACTCTAAGTGGGCTGTCATGTGCCTTTTACTGAGGAGTGGCTTCCGTCTGGCCACTCTACTATAAAGACCTGATTGGTGGAATACTGCAGAGATGGTTGTCCTTCTGAAAGTTTCTCTCATCTCCACAGTGGAACTCTGGAGCTCTGTCAGAGTGACCATCGGGTTCTTGGTCACCTCCCTGACCAAAATTTCAAAAAAACGTTTTTGCTTTGTCATTATGGGATATTGTACAATTTAATCATTTTTAGAATAAGGCTGTAACGTAACAAAATGTGGAAAAAGTCAAGGGGTCTGAATACTTTCCTAATACACTGTTTATATACACAGTACCAATGAAAAGTTTGGACACCCCTACTCATTCCAGGGTTTTTCTTAATTTGTACTATTTTCTACATTGTAGAATAATAGTGAAGACATCAAAACTATGAAATAACACATATGGAATCATGTAGTAACCCAAAAAGTGTTAAACAAATAAAAATATATTTTCAATTTTAGATTCTTCAAAGTAGCCACCCTTTGCCTTGATGACAGCTTTGCACACTCTTGGCATTCTCTCAACCAGCTTCAAGAGGTAGTCACCTGGAATGCAATTCAATTAACAGGTATGCCTTGTTAAAAGTTAATTTGTGGAATTTCTTTCCATCTTAATGCTTCCGACCGCAAGGCGCTATAGAGGGTAGTGCGTACAGCCTAGTACATCACTGGGGCCAAGCTTCCTGCCATCCAGGATCTTTATACCAGGCGGTGTCAGAGGAAGGTCCTTAAAATGTTAAACGATTCCAGCCACCCTAGTCATAGACTGTTTTCTATGCTGCCGCATGGCAAGCGGTACCAGAGCGCCAAGTCTAGGTCCAAAAAGCTCCTTAACAGCTTCTACCTCCAAGCCATAAGACTGCTAAACAGTTAATCATATGGCTAGCCGGAATATTTGCATTGACCCCCTTTTTTTTCAAATGTAAGTGATTTTATATAAATATACACTGACCAAAAATATAAACGCAACATGCAACAATTTAAAAGATTTTCTTGAGTTATAGTTCACATTAGGAAATCAGTCAATTAAAATAATTTCATTAGGCCCTAATCTATGGATTTCTCATGACTGGGAATACAGATACTGTATGCATCTGTTGGTCACAGATACCTTAAAAAAAGTAGGGAAGTAGATCAGAAAACCAGTCAGTATCTGGTGTGAACACCATTTGCCTAATGCAGCGTGACACATCTCGTTCACATAGAGTTAATCAGGCTGTTGATTGTGGCCTGTGGAATGTTGTCCCACTCCTCTTCAATGGCTGTGCGAAGTTTCTGGATATTGGTGGGAACTGGAACACGCTGCCATACACGTCGATCCAGAGCATCCCATGATTCATGAGCTGAAATTAAAGATCCCAGAAATGTTCCATACGCACATAAATCTTATTTCTCCAACATTTTTCCACAAATTTGTATACATTCCTGTTAGTGAGCATTCCTCCTTTGCCAAGATAATCTATCCACCTGACAGGTGTGGCATATCAAGAAGCTGATTAAACAGAATGATCATTACACAGGTGCACCTTGTCCACAGATGTCTCAAGTTGAGGGAGAGTGCAATTGGCATGCTGGCTGCAAGAATATCCACCAGAGCTGTTTCCAGAGAATTTAATGTTTATTTCTCTACCATAAGCCGCTTCCAACATCATTTTGTCAGTACGTCCACACTGCCTCAAAACCGCAGACCACGTGTAACCACACCAGCCCAGGACCTGCTTCTTCACCTGCGGGATCATCTGAGACCAGCCACCTGGACAGCTGATAAAACTGTGGGTTTGCACAACCGAAGAATGTCTGCACAAACTGTCGGAAATCGTCTCAGGGAAGCTCATCTGTGTGCTTATCATCCTCACCAGGGTCTTGACTAGAGGTCGGCCGATTATGATTTTTCAACGCCGATACCGATGCCGATTTAAAAAAATATATATATATATATTTGTAATAATGACAATTACAACAATACTGAATGAACACTTTTATTTTAACTTAATATATCAATCAAATCAATTTAGCCTCAAATAAATAATGAAAAATGTTCAATTTGGTTTAAATAATGCAAAAACAAAGTATTGGAGAAGACAGTAAAAGTGCAATATGTGCCATGTAAAAAAGCTAACGTTTAAGTTCCTTGCTCAGAACATGAGAACACATGAAAGCTGGTCATGAAAGCTGGTGGTTCCTTTTAACATGAGTCTTCAACATTCTCAAGTAAGAAGTTTTAGGTTGAGGTTATTGTAGGAATTATAGGACTTTTTCTCTCTATACCATTTGTATTTCATATACCTTTGACTATTGGATGTTCTTATAGGCACTTTAGTATTGCCAGTGTAACAGTATAGCTTCCATCCCTCTCCTCGCCCCTACCTGGGCTCGAACCAGGAACACATCGACAACAGCCACCCTCGAAGCATCATCACCCATCGCTCCACAAAAGCCGCGGCCCTTGCAGAGCAAGGGGAACAACTACTCCAAGTCTAAGAGCGAGTGACGTTTGAAACGCTATTAGCGCGCACCCCGCTAACTAGCTAGCCATTTCACATCGGTTACACCAGCCCAATCTTGGGAGTTGATAGGCTTGAAGTTATAAACAGCGCAATGCTTGAAGCATTGCGAAGAGCTGCTGGCAAACGCACGAAAGTGCTGTTTGAATGAATGCTTACGAGCCTGCTGCTGCCTACCACCGCTCAGTCAGACTGCTCTATCAAATATCAAATCATAGACTTAACTATAACAAATACACACAGAAATACGAGCCTTAGACCATTAATATGGCCAAATCCGGAAACTATCATTTCCAAAATAAAACGTTTATTCTTTCAGTGAAATACAGAACCGTTCCGTATTTTATCTAACGGGTGTCATCCATAAGTCTAAATATTCCTGTTATATTGCACAACCTTCACTGTTATGTCATAATTACATAAGATTCTGGCAAATTAGTTCGCAACGAGCCAGGCGGCCCAAACTGTTGCATATACTCGACTCTACGTGCAATGAACGCAAGAGAAGTGACACAATATCCCTAGTTTAATATTGCCTGCTAACATGAATTTATTTTAACTAAATACGCAGGTTTAAAAATATATACTTCTTTGTATTGATTTTAAGAAAGGCATTGATGTTAATGGTTAGGTACATTCGTGCAACGATTGTGCTTTTTTCGCAAATGCGCTTTTGTTAAATCATCCCGTTTGGCGAAGTTGGCTGTCTTTGTTAGGAAGAAATAGTCTTCACAGTTCGCAACGAGCCAGGCGGCCCAAACTGCTGCATATACCCTGACTCTGTTGCACAGAAGGCAAGAGAAGTGTCACTATTTCCCTAGTTAAAAGAAATTCATGTTAGCAGGCAATATTAACTAAATATGCAGGTTTAAAAATATATACTTGTGTATTTATTTTTAAGAAAGGCGTTGGTGTTTATGGTTAGGTACACATTGGTGCAACAACAGTGCTTTTTTTCGCAAATGCGCTTGTTAAATCACCCGTTTGGCAAAGTAGGCTATGATTCAATGATAAATTAACAGGCACCGCATCGATTATATGCAACGCAGGACAAGCTAGATAAACTAGTAATATCATCAACCATGTGTAGTTAACTAGTGATTATGTTAAGATTGATTGCTTTTTATAAGATATGTTTAATGCTAGCTAGCAACTTACCTTGGCTCCTTGCTGCACTCGCATAACAGGTAGTCAGCCTGCCACGCAGCCTCCTCGTGGAGTGCAATGTAATCGGCCATGATCGGTGTCCAAAAATGGCGATTACCGATTGTTATGAAAACTTGAAATCGGCCCTAATTAATCGTCCATTCCGATTAATCGGTCGACCTCTAGTCTTGACCTGACTGAAGTTCGGCGTCGTAACTGACTTCAGTGGCCAAACGCTCACCTTCAATCACCACTGGAACATTGGAGAAGTGTGCTCTTCACGGATTAATCGTGGTTTCAACTGCACCGGACAGATGGCAGACCTGTGGGTGAGCGGTTTGCTGATGTCAATGTTGTGAACTGAGTGCCCCAATGTGGCAGTGGGGTTATGGTATGGGTAGACATAAGCTACAGACAACTAATACAATTGTATTTTATCGATCACAATTTGAATTCACAGAGATATCGTGATGAGATACTGAGGCCCATTGTGATACCATTCATCCGCCGCCATCACCTCATGTTTCAGCACGATAATGCTTGGCCTCATTTTGTATGGATTTGTACACAATTCCTGGAAGCTGAAAATATCCCAGTTCTTCCACAGCCTGCATACTCACCAACCATGTCACCCATGAAGCATGTTTGGGTAGCTCTGGATTGACAAGCACGTTCCAGTTCCCGCCATTATCCAGCAATTATACACAGCCATTGAAGGGGAGTGGGACAACATCCTACACGCTACAATCAACAGCCTGATCAACTCTATGCGAAGATGTGTCGTGCTGCATGCACTAAATCAAATCAAATGTATTTATATAGCCCTTCTTACATCAGCTGATATCTCAAAGTGCTGTACAGAAACCCAGCCTAAAACCCCGAACAGCACGCAATGCAGGTGTAGAAGCACGGTGGCTAGGAAAAACTCCCTAGAAAGGCCAAAACCTACGAAGAAACCTAGAGAGGAACCAGGCTATGAGGGGTGGCCAGTCCTCTTCTGGCTGTGCCGGGTGGAGATTATAACAGAACATGGCCAAAATGTTCAAATGTTCATAAATGACCAGCATGGTCAAATAATAACAATCACAGTAGTTGTCAAGGGTGCAACAAGGCTGTTCATAGGCGATCATTGAGAGTATCTCTACCGCTCCTGCTGTCTCTACAGAGTTGAAAACAGCAGGTCTGGGACAGGTAGCACGTCAGCTGAACAGGTCAGGGTTCCATAGCCGCAGGCAGAACAGTTGAAACTGGAGCAGCAGCACGGCCAGGTGGACTGGGGACAGCAAGGAGTCATCATGCCAGGTAGTCCTGAGGCTTGGTCCTAGGGCTTAGGTCCTCCGAGAGAGAGAAAGAAAGAGAGAATTAGCGGTTCTGGTGTGGCGGGGGGGGGGGGGGGGGGGGGCAGTGCCCCTGTGACAACAATTTTGGACCCCCTTGTGCCCCCCCTAAATGTGCAGTATGAAATAACTTTTACATAACAAATTTTTGCTATCGTTCTTTCTACATCCGTTATTAGACAGTGGCAACGATGATAATTATGAACATGGTCTTTTGCCTGCAATGCAGTGAAGAAAACGATATGACAACAATAACATCTAATGTAACTGGCCCCTCTAACAGTACAACTGACCCCAGCTTGGCCCCCCCAGTTGAAATGGTCTAGAACCGCCACTGGCTGCATGAGGGAAATGGTGGTCACACCAGATACTGACTGGTTTTCTGATCCACGCCCCTACTTTTTTTTTATGGAATCTGTGATCAACAGATGCATATGTATTCCCAGTCATGTGAAATCCATAGATTATGGCCTACTGGAAATATTTCAATTGACTGATTTCCTTATATGAACTGTAACTCAGTAAAATCTTTGAAATTGTTGCATATTGCGTTGATATTTTTGTTCAGTGTAGTTGCATTGATGGTGTGCCAGGCTACCTACACCTTGCTGTGTGATTATGAAACTCTGGTCGAAATCAGTGCAATGTTGTACACTTTCTTTACTTCATAAAGAGCCTAACCTGAGGTATGTAGCTCAAATCGTTCACAATCTATTAATATTTGAAGGTCTGAATGTCTTGCAAATATCGAATCTCAATCCAACTTTACCATGGTTATCTACCAAAGGAGCAAAATGTTGTAACTGTGGTGGAGAGCATGAAGCATAATCTTTGGAGTGCCTGATTAGGGTGAAAGAGAATGAGGTTCCTCAAATCAGGGCAGTTGAGAGAATCTCCTATAGAGGCTGTCAAAAGGGTAGAAACATCAGTAGCTTTGAAGGTCCGGCAACAATAGGATCCAGAAATTCTTCATGTGAAGAAAGTGGACTTTGTTATCATTTATAGCAATAGTGATAAATGGAAGTACACAAATTGAAAGCAAATCACAAAAGATCAAAATAATTGTTTCTGCAGTTTAACTCTTTCTGGGATGATTTACTCCATGAAGTACCAGTTCCTGCGTTCCCACGTTTTCAGGCGCCAGAGCATGATCAGGGTATTTTCGTTTTTAAATGAATGAGTGGGAATGTATATTTTTGGGGGAAATCGCTTTTTTTTTGTAGTGTATGGGGATTGATGTTAAATGTCCATTTCCCGTATGGAATTGACTTTTTTTGTTTTGTTATCCCCTTCCAATTGGTAGCGACATTACACCTTTTGATTGTAGTTCTCCATAAACCCCAAAGAAGAAAGCAGCTGGCTTCATCTCCATCAATTTATTTGTTTTAATCTACCTAGTTGTTGTCTACTTTTATTTTGTTCTCTTTATCTGTCGGTCTATACGGCAATTCAACTTTTAGCTGTGAATGTGTAGCCTGCCAGATGAACTGAATCAATAAAACGGACATATCTTTCTATCTCAGCTGACTAATGCGAGTGGTGTAAGTACCTTCATGACCTCTACGATTCGCCGATGGTAAAGGACGGTTGCGCCATTTTGCGACTGAAAGCCTGCATGTGAGGAAAATGCGTAGCGAATTTCTACTTTGCGTGTAGTAACATTTGTTTTGGTTTGAGACATTGCTAAAACAAGAATATTGGTTTAGAGAACAAGGGGAAGCTAGCAAATGTTGGCTAACTAGTTTAGCTACTTTCCAGAGTTCGCTAGTTAATTTGCTAAGACAACCGCATGAATTTCGTTTTGTTTTAGCCACTGCCATTGGTTTAACGTTAGTTAGCTAACCACGTTGTCTTTATTTATGCCCCACAGCCACCCGTACTGAACAATGTACCCCAACGCGTTGACACAGTTAACGCGGGCGAACCCCTTCAGCGCACCGCTGTTCACGCTCCAAAAAGTCGAGGAACCATCACAAAGCCTTGCTGCCGAACATGGACTAAGCAAACGCACCCTGGCTGCAGTGGCGGGTCAGCCGAGTGGTGCATGCTAGAAATGCTACCTAGCTGGGTAAGTTAGGCTTTAACCACCTAACGTTAGCTAGAATGCTGACCTTAATTGAGTTGCAAATGTTGCCAAGCACTAACGTTCGTCGAGTGTGGGATGGGTTTATGAACGAACGCGAAGTGAACTGTCTTATCACTCTGCTTATCAGTGATTACCTTCGTATGTAACTAACTAAAGTCATTGGTGATTGCACACCAATAAATGTTAGCTTATCTGAATATCTGGCAGCCTACAATGATCGAAGTCATCTTTGGTTTGCTTTTGGCCTCTGCGCAAACCTATTCTAGAGACTACTTCGTTTTGAGCAGGGGCCCTGCAGAGGACGGCAAGGACACGTTTTTTTAGGCTAGTAACTTTGGAAGTAGGCCAGTAACGTTGGCAGTGCAAATGATTAATATCTAGCTACAAGTCTGCAGAAAATTCTTCATAATTTGAATAGGAAGCTAACAAAGAAAATAGGTAGTATTTCTAAGGCACTGTATGCCGAATTAAGCTACTTAGCTACACATTCAGTACAACCTTATATTAGGCCTACATAATGTAATATTATCTAACTAACGTTATGCCCCTGGCAAAGGTAGTTAATCACCAAGTAAATACTGCAACAGCCTAGGAGTTCTTTGTTACAAAAAAGTTGACTAACACATAGGGGCCTAATGTCATGGTTGAAATAAGACTGAGTATAGGGGCTGCATTGGGTGTTATGTTATCGCCTTACCATGTGAGTTTGGAAGTCTCCCAATTACTAAAGGTCTGAAATTATGGACTTGATGTAGGCCTGTGCTTATTTTACAGCGGCTACCATATACTGACTATCAGTTAGTGATTAATGTGTGGTGTTTGTAATGAAACTTGACACACTCAAATAGATAAAGCAGATAGGCTGCCATTTTACAACCAGTTTATTTACTATTATCAGATAAGTCTGATTTACAGTTCACATGAGTCCATGTAGTTAAACGGCATCTTAACGCAGTCATGAAGGTGATTTCGCTCTGTATCCATGTCATTTATCCGCTTAAATAGAATGTGAGGCACCAGTGAAAGGCCCAGTACTAGCAAAAGACACGAGCTGTGTTCGAATACTCATACTAACTGTACTATTTGTGACGTAAATTGAGTATATAGTATGCTTATTGGATATAGTTAGTATGCCAAAAGTTCCCGGATGTCGTACTACATTCACCAAAATACGAAGTATACAAACAGTGGACACATTCTGTGCTTTTAGGGCCCATAATTGCAATTCTTCACAAAATGGGCATGACTTCACATCGTTTTCAGATTTGAAGAAAATGGCAGAAAATATGCAGCCGAAGTCCAACGAGCAGATACAAATGCATTGCTTTAACTAATTATGACAAATGTTGAGCAATGTAATAAAGTAAGGACTTTTCAAATAAGTCACCTTACACGTCATGTTGGCTATCAATTTGTTAGCTACACTGTCCTTACGAACCACAGCATATCATTACAGCAGTATGTACTGGTATGTTAGCTAGCTACCTAACGTTAGTTGGCCACTAATACATCAAGCTTGCCAGTATATTAACTATATGCTATCTAACTACCCAACTTTTATTGACTTGATTATTCCCGTCATTCTTAGCAAAGTGGTATAGTCGTTGTGTTCTCAATGGACATTCGGGTGCATTCGTAAATTCTCTCTGGCTATCTACTCTGATTTCAGAGCACTTTCGTCTGAGTGTACCAGAGCGCAGAATAACTGATGAATTTACAAACGTGCAACACACGTTGAATATGGCCGTTGTCAGTAAACGTCGGCAAAAAAGCGTATTTAAATCCGTTCTTTTACAGTATACTAAAATGAACTCGTAGTATATACACATTAACTATGTAGTATACGGTATGTTAGTATGGGTATTCGAACACAGCTATGGTCTTCACTCTGAGTTGAACTGAACGTTTATGATGTCAGGTCTATGCATCAGCTACCCTACTAAAGAGTAGGCCTACTATTACAGTGCACACATTGTTTTCCTCTTACATCTGTGAAAGAACCCCAATTCTTTATTTTCCTCAGAGGGAGACAGTTGTGAGTTTGGCTCCTCACATTATTTCATTATGTGTGGCATCGGTGGGATCCTGAGCTGTGGTACCACACACACAGCTTTGGTGCCCCTTGACCTCGTCAAGTGCAGGTTGCAGGTCTGTTGGCCCGCCAGGGGTTGCATGGCATGGAATGGATATTGTGCTGTGGATTTCACCACAAGATAACTGACTTTCACCAAGACTAAGATCACACAAATAACGGTTTACAGGAATAGTTTGAGTTACAACTAATTTGCTGAAATAAATGTAACCCATTATCATTAGGCCTATTTCATTTGCATGTTTGAGCTGAAGAAGCACTGTTTAGGTCCTTTGCTCCACTTGTTGCTATAATAAACAAGTCAAAGGGGGTCAAGTGAGCTGTGAACCAGCTTAAAACATTAACAGGAGGGAGTGAAGTCTGAGCCTTTCTTAACAGAACTTGAAGGTGACTTTTATTAATACAATGTCCTTTAATCTATGACCTCAGACTGTACTTGCCCTTTCTCTGTGCCCAATCAGCAATTTGATACTGTACCCACATTCATTCAACGGCAGTGACCTTTAGCTTAGCAACAACAGCAGTCAATGTCCAAGCTAGGACAGGACATCCTCCTTATTAAAAACCAGCCTGGAGTTAAGTCTACTATACTTGCAGGGAAAGTTTTCTAAATGAATGTTGGTGTCCTGGGCCTGTATTCATAAAGTTTCTCAGAGTAGGATTCCTGATCTAGGATCATGCCCCACGTCCCCCCTCCATGTAGTCTTGTATATTATGATCTCAAAGCCAAAACTTATCCTAGATCAGTACTCCTAGAGCGAGGGCTTTATGAATGCAGGCCCTGGTGCGAGTACAGGAATAAATCGGACATATTATGTATTCATGCCTTGTTTTTGATATTACTCACCATCACCTTGCAATTAACATGAATTCGTATGTTAATAATACTCATTAGAAGTTTTGGGCAGAGAGAATTATCCACTGTGCCAGCATACACATTCAGGAGGACGGCCTGGAGCAGTGGTTCTCAACTGGTTTTGCCTCGGGACCCAAATTGAACGATGTCTGTTGAGACCCAATTTTCACATCACGAAAAATAATCGCCAAAATACAATCTGGAAAACTATTTTTAATGCTATGTTGATATTAAATGTAGCAATTATATGACAAGGGAACAACATTCCCACCTCATTGTCAAGAATTACATTTTGCCCATATTCTGGATGAAGAATGCTAATAAACTCACTGATTTTTGGATCACAAAATCAAAACAAACTGGTGCTGCTAATGGCTCTCTATCTATACACATACAGTTGAAGTCGGAACTTTACATACACCTTAGCCAAATGCATTTAAACCCAGTTTTTCACAATTCCTGACATTTAATCCTAGTAAAAATTCCCTGTTTTAGGTCAGTTAGGATCACCACTTTATTTTAAGAATGTGAAATGTCAGAAGTAGAGAGAATTATTTCTTTCTTTCATCACATTCCCAGTGGGTCAGAAGTTTACATACTCAATTAGTATTTAGTAGCATTGCCTTTAAATTGTTTAACTTGGGTCAAACTTTTTGGGTAGCCTTCCACAAGCTTCCCACAATAAGTTGGGTGAATTTTGGCCCATTCCTCCTGACAGAGCTGGTGTAACCGAGTCGGGATTGTAGGCCTACTTGCTCGCACACGCTTTTCAGTTCTGCCCACAAATTTTCTACGGGATTGAGGTCATGGCTTTGTGATGGCCACTCCAATACCTGGACTTTGTAGTCCTTAATCCATTTTGCCACAACTTTGGAAGTATGCTTGGGGTCATTGTCGCTTCCTGACTGATGTCTTGAGATGTTGCTTCAATATATCCACATCATTTTCCTCCCTCATGATGCCATCTATTTTGTGAAGTGCACCAGTCCCTCCTGCAGCAAAGCACCCCCACAACATGATGCTGCCACCCCTGTGCTTCATGGTTGGGATGGTGTTCTTCGGCTTGCAAGCATCACCCTTTTTCCTCCAAACGTAACAATGGTCATTATGACCAAACAGTTCTGTTTTTGTTTCATCAGACCAGAGGACATTTCTCCAAAAAGTACCATCTTTGCCCCCATGTGCAGTTGCAAACCGTATTCTGGCTTTTTTAGAGGTTTTGGAGCAGTGGTTTCTTCCTTGCTGAGCGGCCTTTCAGGTTACGTCGATATAGGACTCGTTTTACTGTGGATATAGATACTTTTGTACCTGTTTCCTCCAGCATCTTCACAAGGTCCTTTGCTGGTATTCTGGGATTGATTTGTAGTTTTCGCACCAAAGTGGAGACAGAATGCGTCCCCTTCCTGAGTGGTATGACGGCTGCGTGGTCCCATGATGTTTATAAGTGCATACTATTGTTTGTACAGATGAACGTGGTACCTTCAGGCATTTGGAAATTGCTCTCAAAGATGAACCAGACTTGTGGAGGTCTACAATTATTTTTCTGAGGTCTTGACTGATTTCTTTTGATTTTCCCATGATGTCAAGCAAAGAGGCGCTGAGTTTGAAGATAGGCCTTGAAATACATCCCACAGGAACACCTGCAATTCACTCAAATTATGTCAATTAGCCTATCAGAAGCTTCTAAAGCCATGACATCATTTTCTGGAATTTTCCAAGCTGTTTAAAGGCACAGTCAACTTAGTGTATGTAAACTTCTGACCCACTGGAATTGTGATGCAGTGAATTATAAGTGAAATAATCTGTCTGGAAACAATTGTTGGAAAAATTGCTTGTGTCATGCACAAAGTAGATATCCTAACCGACTTGCCAAAACTATAGTTTGTTTAACAAGAAATTTGTGGAGTGGTTGAAAAAGGAGTTTTTTTTAATGACTCCAACCTAAGTGTATGTAGACTTCAAGTGTGTGTGTGTGTGTGTGTATGTACATTCATACATGCATACATATACTGTGATTGAAGAAAAATTGTTCAGAGATTAAGTTATTAAAGATGTAAGGGCTCCCGCGTGGCACAGCGGTCTAAGTGTTAGAGGTGTCACTACAGACCCTGGTTCAATTCCAGCATGTATCACAACTGGGCGTGATTGGGAATCCCATAGGGCGGCTCACAATTGGCCCAGCGTCATTAGGGTTTGGCCCGGGATAGGCCGTCATTGTAAATAAGAATTTTGTTTTTAACTGACTTGACTAGTTTAACCTCTCTAGGGAGTGTGGGATGCTACCGTCCCACCTGGCCAACATCCAGTGAAATTGCAGAGCGCCAAATTCAAAAACTGAAATAATCATTATAAAAATTCATGAAACATACAAGTGTTATACATCGGTTTAAAGACTAACTTCTTGTTAATCCAACCACAGTTTCAGTTTTCAAAAAGCCTTTACGGCGAATTCAAACCATGCGATTATCTGAGAACAGCGCCCAGCAGACAAATCATAACAAACAGTAACCAGCCAAGTAGACGAGAAACAAAAGTCAGAAATAGTGATAAAATTAATCACTTACCTTTGATCTTCATATGATTGCTTTCCCAAGACTCCATGTTACACAAATGTTCGTTTCGTTCGATAATGTCCCTCTATATATTCAAAAACCTCCGTTCTGTTGGTGCGTTTTTTTTTCAGTAATCTATTGGAACAAAGCGCGGTCACAGACAGACAAAATCAAAAAAGTACTATAAAAGTTCGTAGAAACATGTCAAATGATGTTTATAATCAATCCTCAGGTTGTTTTTGTCATAAATAATCGATCATATTTCAGCCGGACAATAGCTTCGTCAATAGAAAAGGAAAAACAAGAAAGGCGTGGTCCCAGTCACGCGCAGGACTCATGTCTGGAAATTTCCACTGTCCTCTCATTGAAAGTGGTGTTCCTCCCTCATTTTTCAGAGTAAAAGCCTGAAACAATGCCTAAAGACCGGCCACATGTAGTGGAAGCCATAGGGATCGTGAACTGAGTCATAAGTCTTTGTATGGTGGATAGGCTTTTAATGGAAAAACAGGCATTTCAAAATAAAGGCACTTCCTGGATGGATTTTCCTCAGGTTTTCGCCTGCCATATCAGTTCTGTTATACTCAGACATTATTTTAACAGTTTTGGAAACTTTAGAGTGTTTTCTATCCAAATGTAATTATATGCATATCCTAGCTTATGGGCCTGAGTAGCAGGCAGTTTACTTTGGGCATTCTTTTCATCCAAAATTCCGAATGCTGCTCCCTACCCTAGTGAGGATAATAAAAACATTTCTACACATTCTACCTGGTTTGTTATCTTTATATATTTATTATTATTATTATTATTTTATTTTTTTACTCATTTAGACACCAGCACATTCAAATCCTCATTTGACCCACCAGTTCAGAATCGCTGGCCTAGAAAACATACTTGACCAACAGTCTCACTTTTTTGCAAGCCTTGGCAGGATTGCTAACGTTGTGGTGTGAGAAATTCAAATTCCTAGCATGGCTCCCTTTATCTAAGTGCATGGTGTGTTGTCTGTTTGTATTGTGTTCTGTCTGCTCTAGATTCTGATATTAGCTGCGAGTTTGGCTCTATGAAATACTATGCCTTGTGCGGCTTCGGTGGCATCCTCAGCTGTGGGATTACACACACGGCAGTCGTACCCCTCGACCTGGTCAAGTGCCGTCTGCAGGTCTGTATCTCAGCTAATGTCTCTCTGAGCTGTAATGAGTACTGGACTGGAATAATGTATACATTGTGGAGTTGGGGTTAATTCCATTTCTATTCGGGGAAGTAAAACTGAAATTCCATTGTTGATTTACCTAATTGAAAAGCAAAAGACATTTCAATTTACTTTCTGTAATGTAATTTGCCCCAACCCTTGTAAAGGGATAAAACATTGAGTGGTATGGATGGCCCTGTAGTGTTGTGTATTTAGTGCATTTTCTTTACGAGGACCTCCAAGTATTATTTCCCCCCTCAAAACCACTACTAGTTCACAACCATTAACCATTCTGTTTTTAATGTGTTGTCTAGGTGGACCCAGACAAGTACAAGAGCATCTTCAAGGGCTTCTCCATCACCATAAAGGAGGACGGCATGCGGGGGCTGGCTAAGGGCTGGGCTCCTACTTTCATCGGCTACTCCATGCAGGGTCTCTGCAAGTTTGGCTTCTATGAGGTGTTCAAGATCACCTACAGCGACTTTATCGGAGAGGTAAGTAGTTACTAAGTGATTGACGATGAAAATAATAATGGTAAGGGTTTATTTTGTTTCATTTGCACTATGGTGTAGCCACAGAAAAAAACACCTGTTCAAACTTCTCATGGGGTTAGATTCAGGATGCTTGTCCGGGGGCCACACAAAAATATGTTGCGGGTATTCACAGACCGGATTTGTGAAACACTGCTTTACACTATATAAGTACAAATTGGAGGGTGTTAAGATGTATATTGGAGGGGTTGAGTGGAGCTGAAGGGTGGGACTAAAAACAAGGTGACTAATGTAAAATATACTGTCTGTAAAATGTATATAGGTTCCGAACTTTTGTGAAACAGCACAGTTAGAAATATATGGCAAATAGAAGATAACAATAACTGTTGTAAAATACGTTGTGTCCCTAAAATGGATATAGTATATACAGTGCATTCGGAAAGTATTCAGACCCCTTCCCCTTATCCGAATTTTGTTGCATTACAGCCTTATTCAAAAATTGATTCAATAAATTTTTTTCATCGTCAGTCTACACAGAATACCCCATTATGACCAAGTGAAAACAGGTTTTTAGAATTGTTTGCAAATGTATAAATAAAAAGAAATGTTCGCAGATCCTTTGCTATGAGACTTGAAATTGAGCTCAGGTGCATCCTGTTTCCATTGATCATCCTTGATGTTTCTACAACTTGATTGGAGTCCACCTGTGGTAAATTTCAATTGATTGGACATGCTTTGGAAAGGCACACACCTGTCTATATAAGGTCCCACAGTTGACAGTGCATGTCAGAGCCAAAACCAAGCCATGAGGTTGTAAGGAATTGTCCGTAGAGCTCCGAGACAAGACCTGGGGAAGGGTACGTAAAACTGTCCGCAGCATTGAAGGTCCCCAAGAACACAGTGGTCTCCATCATTCTTAAATGGAAGAAGTTTGGAACTACCAAAACTCTTCCTTGAGCTGTCTAAAAAACCCAATGGTCACTCTGACAGAGCTCCAGACTTCCTCTGTGGAGATGGGAGAACATTCCAGAAGAACAGCCATCTCTACAGCACTCCACCAATCAGGCCTTTATGGTAGAGTGGCCAGACGGAAGCCACTCCTCAGTAAAAGGCACATGACAGCCCGCTTGGAGTTTGCCAAAAGGCACCTAAACGACTCTAAGACCATTTAAAAACAGGATTCTCTGGTCTGATGAAGCCAAGCGTCCCTTCTGGAGGAAACCTGGCACCATCCCTACAGTGAAGCGTGGTGGCAGCATCATGCTGTCGGGATGTTTTTCAGCCGCCGGGACTGGGAGACTAGTCAGGATCGAGGGAAATATGAACGGAGCAAAGTACAGAGATCCTTGATGAAAACCTGCTCAAGACCTCAGACTGAGGACAGGACAATGACCCTGAGCACACAGCCAAGACAACACTGGAGTGGTTTTGGGACAAGTCTCTGAATGTCCTTGAGTGGTCCAACCATAGCATGGATTTGAACCCAATCGAACTTCTCTGGAGAGACCTGAAAATAGCAGTGCAGTGACACTCCCCATCCAACCTGACAGAACTTGAGAGGATCTGCATACCCAAGACGACTCGGCTGTAATCGCTGCCAAAGTTGCTTCAACAAAGTACTGAGTAAAGGGTATGAATATTTATGTAAATGTCATATTTCCATATTCTTGTTTTTTGAAAAATGTCTAAACCTGTTTTTGCTGTGTCATTATAGGGTTTTGTGTGTAGATGGGGGGGAAGAGAAATGTAATTATTTTTAAAATATGGCTGTAACGTAACAAAATGTGGAAAAAGTCAAGGGGTCTGAATACATTCCGAATGCAGTGTATAAGCTGGAAGTAGAAGCCTATGTGTGTTAGTTCACTCCAATTAGGGGAAGGGTTAGGAAAGGAAAATAAATGTTAAAAATATTTTATAAAACCGTATAGGGGATTGGAAACGATGCAAACGATTAAATTGTAGCTTCCATATTGAATCTGATCTGCCCCGTAATTGTTTTTATAATAACTGCTCTGCACTACCAATGTTTAGTACCCACTTGGGCGATGCCCTGACATCTGCTGGCACCAGAAATCCCACCACACATCTGTAATTGTCAGAGTAGTAGTTCTCATCACTACGGGCCTCTGCTATCTTCGCAATCCTCTCGCTGCACTTCTCCTCACGCCGTTGAAGTCGATGTTACCATTCGAACTAAAACAGTTCCCAGTTCCAACTAATTAATTAATATTGAAATAAGGTTGTCATCAGTGGCACAGAAAGGCTCCATCTCAATTATGTTTTTCCGTGATTCATCGCATCCTATCTCCTTGACACCAACTGTATCAGACCTTTAATAATACGCTTTGAAAAGGAGGCGAGGAGAGAGAATGCAAGGCAATCAAGTAAAGATGAAATGAGAAAGAGCTGATGAATAAAGTTGTTCCTCTCCTTCCATTTTGACAACTCATTATGATTTGCGTTGTGTCTAGGGATGTACACTTAGTCTTCACCTCCTAACCTCCCAGTCTGCCTTCCCCAGGAAAACACCTATCTGTGGAGGACTTCCCTCTACCTGGCTGCGTCTGCCAGTGCTGAGTTCTTTGCTGACATCGCCCTGGCCCCTATGGAGGCGTGTAAAGTACGTATCCAGACCTGCCCCGGCTATGCCAGTAACCTCAGACAGTGTGCCCCCAAGATGTTCGCAGAGGAGGGCCTCTGGGCGTGAGTATCCCAACTAAATCAGCCGGTCACATTTCGCTACCTCCTGCTTAGCTGTAACCCTTTGATGTTGGTCTGGATTTGTATAATCAGTGAAGTACTATACTGAACAAAAATATAAATGCAACATGCAACAATTTAAGATTTTACTGAGTTACAGTTCATATAAGGAAATCGGTCAGATTAAATCAATTATGGCCTAATCTATGGATTTCACATGACTGGGCAGGGGATGAACCATAGGTCCACCCACTTAGGAGCCAGGGCCAGCCAATCGGAATGGGTTTTTAAACACAAAAGGGCATTATTACAGACCGAAACACTCCTCAGTTTCATCAGCTGTCTGGGTGGCTGGTCTCAGATGATCCTGCAGGTGAAGAAGCTGGATCTGGAGGTCCTGGGCTGGTGTGGTTACACATGGTCTGCGGTTGTAAGGCCAATTGGACGTACTACAAAATTCTCTAAAACGACGTTGGAGGCTGCTTAAGGTAGAGGAATGAACATTAAATTATCTGGCAACAGCTCTGGTGGACATTCCTGTAGTCATCAGGCCAATTGTAAACTCCCTCAAAACTTGGCACATCTGTGGCATTGTTGTGACAAAACTGCAGTTTGTTTTGTGGCCTTTTACTGTCCCCATCACAAGGTGCACCTAGGGCTGTTACGGTGACCGTATTACCATCGGTCATGATGGCAGCCAAATTCAATGTTACCGTTTAGTCACAGTAATTAGTCTTCTTCAAGCTCTGATGCTGCTGATGGTCATAAGTAGCCTACCAAACTTGCTATCTGCCTGGCACACCGCACTTTGTCTCTCTAATCACTCTGACATCAATGTAAATGTAATCGAAAATCAAATTAAACACTTCAAATGAGCTCATGTTGCGCAATGTTTATATAGCCCTCTGTTAAAAAGAGGATCCCGTCAGCTTTCTATAGGCTAGACCGGCTATATTTATTTATCAACCTTCCTAATATTAAGCACATTGCTTCTCTTTAAAACAGGAGTGCAGCCTACCTGGCTGGCATGAAAATGAACCATTGGAAAAGCGCCATCCATTCGCTATTTAAGTGCATAGATGACATGTATTTTTTCCCGCTGCCCCTGTTTCAAGACAGGTGCATGATAATGGTCCATTCTAAATCAAAAGAAGTGTAACACATATTATTTAGTATATGTAAAGACAAGATTAAATCAAGAATAGTTTGGTGGGTGACAATATTAGCCTATCACTTGTGAATGATGCCCTGTTAAGGCAAACAGCGCATGCTTTTTTTGTGGCTTTTTAAAATCATAATTGCACACCTCATGTAGCCTAGCCCGTAGGTCTATATGTTTTGATAAGGTTTCTATCACAACTAAAGTGGCCAAATAATGTCTTAAAATGAAGCACATTTATCCGCTTTACAAAGGGTGTAGAGCCAAACTGGCATACATACGCAGCATGTGAGTTTCAAGTTTGGGGAATATTCATTTTCACCATAAAAATGCACCTTTTATAATAAAAGCATTACATGCATAATCGCATTTGTGGTTACTTTTGAGAATGGCGTTATCCTGCTTATGGAACAGTCGCGCATATATCCTACTGCCGTGTGCGCATTGCTGGTGGAAAAAGTACCCAATTGTCATACTTGATTAAAAGTAAAGATGCGTTTAAAAGAAAATTACTCAAGTAAAAATGAAAGTCACCCGGTAAAATACTACTTGAGTAAAAGTCTTAAGTATTTTGTTTTAAATATACATAAGTATATCAAAAGTAAATGTAATTGATAAAATGTACTTAAGTATCAAAAGTATAAATAATTTCAAATTCCTTATATTAAGCAAACCAGATGGCACCATTTTCTTTTTTTTATTATTATTTACGGCTAGCGAGGAGCACACTCCACCACTCAGACATAATTTACAAACAAAGCATTTGTGTTTAGTGAGTCCTCCAGATCAGAGGCAGTAGATGACCAGGGATGTTCTCTTGACAAGTGCGTGAATTGGATCATTTTCATGTCCTGCTAAGCATTCAAAATAAAACGAGTACTTTTAGGTGTCAGGGAAAAAGGTCCAATTCACGTAAAAAGTACAGTATTTTCTTTAGGAATGTAGTAAAGTGAAAGTTGTCAAATGGTAAAGTACAGATACCCCAAAAAACTTTTACTTAAGTACTTTACACCACTGCTCAATTGAGATAATTTCCACACTGCCACGTAGGGCTGCACGATATGAGCAAATAATCTAGGACTTATTTTTAACTTTTTAGGGATATCTCTCTGCCCCCCCCCCCCCCCCCCCCCCCTTTTTTTTTCTTCTTCAATTTTCACCTAAAATGACATACCAAGTCTAGCTGCCTGTAGCTCAGGACCTGAAGCAAGGATATGCATATTCTTGGTACCATTTGAAAGGAAACACTTTGAAGTTTGTGGAAATGTTACTTGAATGTAGGAGAATATAACACAATAGATCTGGTAGAGGATAAAACCAACCCGTTTTTTTTCTACCACCGTCTTTGAAATGCAAGAGATGGGTCCCTGTTTTCGCCATCACTCTGTTTGTAATTCCGATGGTGTCCACAAGATGGCGGCAGTGTATATGCAAACTTTCAGACGGATAGCTTGAAGTATGAGTCACCCAGGTACATTTGGGCAAATCGTGAAGGAGACATGGTCATTCATATTACATTTTTCTGCAAGAATATTGTCAAATCTGTATACTTGGACTTTGAGCTTTTCCAGTATTCGTAGCCATATTATAAGTTCAACATTTGCAAAACAACCAGTTTTCATAACTCTGAATATTCTTATTTTTGTCCAAAAGGAAAAGGCATGCTGTCGCAAAAGGTTACCACCTACATTTTGGGGATATTCCCGAAAAGCCCAGCTCATTGGCTATCTAGCTAGCTTTGTTTGATCCTGATTTGGTGCTTATTTGACAAAGATACAGTCGATCAAATGAAGACCGGCCGCGTCATCGGTGTGCCATGAAGGCATCGCTCTCTGACCAAATTTGGTGTCCTATAGGATATACTACACCCCTAGTGATATAGTGAAGTCTGGTTATGTTCTAGGATCTCTGAGGAATACATACCAACGTGATTTGCCTGGTTGAAACAACGTTTAGGGTTAGATTTTCAAAGATTCCTTTCTTTACAAATTGAACAAGTGGAAATAATTTACAGTAATAGCTACTGTAAATTGGACAGTGCAGTTATATTAACAAGAATTTAAGCTTTCAGCCGATATAAGACACTTATATGAACCAAAATATGTTTCTCTAAAATCTGCGATGGTTACAAAAGACGCTGCATGATAAATGTTGCCATTTGTGATTTAACTAGTGAATTAGAGCAATACTGTTGGAATCATGGAAATATAATGACTATTCTAATTATATAGTTAGAATAAAATAGTGTGCACTTTGAATACTGTGTTTGAGATGACAACGAACTAAAATGCCAGGGAGGAGTAATTGTGACATGGTAGGAACTAAAGTTTATAAGTGTTTCCTAGGGGACCCTATAAGCTTTGGCTACATTGCATGTTTTTCTTAGCTAGTTCATGTAGCTAACATATTCTTGCTTTGCATATTCCTTTTTGATTTAGAATATACTGTTGCACAAACAACATACTGATTTAGGTCTACACCATCACTGTTATTATTGGACTGTATAGCAAGTTACGTTTTCTCTTACTCAGTACATTTATTAGCATTAGTGGCTAACAATTAGCGTCTCACAAGATTTATGGCAACTTGCTAAGAAAAGACAAACTAGCTGTTTGCTGATGTAAGAAACACAAACTAGTAGAGTCATTATAGAACACTAGTAGAGTTATATTAAGAAGCAAAGTGAAAACAGCATTGTTGTCATCAACATTGTTGCATGTGCTGCATTGACCATGCAGACTGAACACAAGTGTCTCATGGTTGAAGAACATCAAATGCGCTCCTTGAATGACAGGGGGCGTGGATAGGTCTGTGTGGAAAGTGGCGAGAGAGAAAGAGCGGAGAGAGACGGCTCAAGTAGCGAATAAAAATAGACATTACACATGGCGTATCACATTTTAACAAACCTAACATTCAAATACCGGTATAGAAGGTAAAGTAAAAACCCAAACTGGTCCCTGCATCAATACCGGTATATCATAAAATATGGTATACTGCCCAGCCCTACATTCTAGGGATGGGCATTTTGAAATGATTTCAGTCTTCTGTTATCCGGATAATCGAAATGCATGTGCTCTGCTTGGAATGGTAAGAGATGATCAGGGGCCGGTGTGTGTCTGTGTGGAACGGAGGGAGAGCGAGCGAGAAAGTAGCCAAACCAAGTTGCTAGTTAACCTATAGCAGCAACAAGTTTGTCTATCATGTACCATCTGGTAGTGCCCGTGTTGACTGCATCAAATCATTGTAAAGAAGCTAGCTAGAATAGTAAGCTAATTTAGCCAGCTAGCTAGCTAAAGTAGCGACGATATTTTGAGGCGTCCTTGTCTACAACAACTCCATATGAAACAGCCTACCTGTTGGTTGCTCATTGTAGCCTACTCCTTCTAATTTAGCCAACTTAATTAGTTCTGTAATTTGAATTCCATTTTGCATCCATTTTGAAATCTCCCAATTCACTTGCTACACATGGAGCTTCTGACTGTAGTGGCACTTTCATTGACTGACAATAACAACAAGCTGCACGTGTGTAATGTTTTATATATGTATGTATGTATGTATATATATATGTAATTGCTACAAGGATAGACCATTGCATAAGACATTTTAAAACAGTTATGCAAAATGTTGAGTGCTCCCCATAAAAAGGACGCACCAGTATCTTAAACATTTCACACGTGTAGCTTGTTGTTATTGTCAGTGAACCTATATAAAAATAAATATGAGTAATCGAATACTAATGTCCATCCGGATATTCGGTTTAACCATGCCCATCTAATATAGTTCCAAATTAGGCTTAATCCTGGTGTGGGAAATGTCAATAAAACCAAGTCACTCATTTGCTCCACCTCTTCCTCTGTTCCCTCTAGTTTCTACAAGGGTGTGGTACCTCTGTGGATGAGGCAGATCCCCTACACCATGATGAAGTTTGCCTGCTTTGAGAGGACCGTAGAGCTGCTCTACAAACATGTGGTCCCCAAGCCCCGTGCTGAATGCTCCAAGTCTGAACAGCTGGTCGTCACCTTCGTGGCTGGATATATCGGTGAGTCCACAATGCTGGATAGAAGTTTATTGAAATTGGTAGATGAATAGGTATGTTAACAGATTTACAGCCATATAGGTCAGGGATGGGCAGCAACTTTGGTGGGGGCCACAAAAAAAAACTCAACATGAGAAGCCATACTGGCTTGTCTGCTTACCCACATCCATACCCACACATGCAGTCAAAGCCTGCCCTAGCCTTTTGGAGGCCCTAAGCAAAATGTTGTTGGGAGAGGCCAACCAAGTCACGAACTCTGATACCTCCTGCGCCTTAACCTGTTTCTTCCTGTTTTCTAAATTTAATTTTGTTCTTTGGGGTGGCAGGTAGTCTAGAGCTTAGAGCATTGGACCAGTAACTGAAAGGTTGCTGAATCGAATCCCTGAGCTGACAAGGTAAAAATCTGTCGTTCTGCCCCTGAACAAGGCAGTTAACCCACTGTTCCCCGGTAGGCCGTCATTGTAAATATGAATTTGTTCTTAACTGACTTGCCTGGAGTAGCTAACAAATGTTTCCAGCACTGTAGGATCTGTTTATTACGCTCTTGTCCGGGAGAATATTGACAATCCGGAGTTCCAATGTGGAAATTGTTTGCTAGCGCAGGATTACAGGATAAGGTGGCTATCCTTGGCAAGCAAATTTATTGGGAAAACGCAAATTGGAACTTACTCGTTCTCAACTCCTGTGGCTGGACAGCCGCTCGGGCCTGAAGGATGTTTCCCCGCCTTGTCATCTGGCACTATCCGAATGGCCTGTGTTACCTGGAACTTGCCTGCCAAGGAAGTCCTCTCCATTTGCTTCTCCTCCATCTTGTAGTGGAGTACACGTAGAACAGCAAGAGGATTGTTCCAATCGGCGCTTGTCCCATGTCACAAGTCGTGGAAACCGAAGGCAGCGGCATGCTGCTAAGAGGACTGGTGTATCTGCGATTCGGAGCAGATTTACCTAAGGCTTAACTTTGCTGCACTGGTGCCTGAACTACCTGTCCTTTCATTGCTGGGACTGCTGTGCTGACTCCAACTATGCTGACTCCAGCAGTGGCTTCGTAGATAAGTTTTGCTCCTTTCCCTCTCTCTGGATCTGACGGTGCACTGCCTGCTGTGGTAATTCTGAACCTATTGCCGGGAGCAGCGAGCGTTTACTATTCTGCTTCTCCTGGGTCCGTGAAAGGTTCAACGAATTGTGGGAATGGGCGGATTTCTCCATCCCCTTCTCCAGCTGTTGTATTGGGCAGTTCAATGGTAAGAAACGTCTCGGTCCCTGGAGCAAAAACGTTCTGCAATCCACGGCTTACAGGACATCAATAAGCTTCTCTCAAACATTTTAAACCTGCATCAGGAAATTTTGGCTCTCATAGTTCATGTGGGATTCAATTACACTATGAAGGGCAGCTCACAACAACTGAAAATGATGGATTTTAAATAACTGATTGGGTCTCTGCTTGACACCAACAAATGCCCCATAATATCTGGCCCTGTGCCATCCCTAAATTGTGGCATTGAACATTTCAGCAGATTTTTAGCCCACCATAACTGGCTACGAGACTTGCAGCTCTGGGTGTAACATTTATTGACAATTTTGATACCCTCTTGAAACACTCGTTTTATAAGGAGGATGAAATTCACCAAAGTCATTTGGGTTCCTGGATCCGTTCACAACCTTAAGGCTGCAATGAGACAATGACTTATCAATGACCCCAGCTCAGTTAATCCCTACCATTGTGTCACTGAGTTGTCATTATACTTAAGCAAATATACATTATCCCAGGGGTGTTGGAAGACCCAATGTTTAAGTAACCTAATTTATGTCCCTCTTACTACCCTGAATGCCTCTGCTGATCCTACAGCTATTGTATGCAGTAATCATGTGCCTATGAACAAGAGTTATACTGTTAGCACTGAGGTGGTGTGCCCTAGTAGGAAGTCCACTGTGCAGCTCACCCTGCACTAACATAACATGAGCATGTCTACTTCTGTTAAGCTTCCCAGTAAAGCAATGAAAACAATCAAGCATCCCAGGAAAGTGCTAAAAATAGGCCACGTTAACATATGTAGCTTATTAAGAAACAAGGTTCATAAAATCAATAATTTGCTAATAACATGACTTTCATATTCTGACAATCTCTGAAACTCAGAGATTGGTAGCAATACATGTTATAGTCATCTACAGAAAACAAATGCCAAAGGTGGTGTTGCCATTTTATATTAAGAACCACATTCCTGTAAAGCTTAGAGGATCTCATGTTAAATACTGTTGAAGTAATATGGCTACAGGTTCATCTACCTCACCTAAAGCCCATTCTGGTGGGAAACTGCTATTGACCAACAAGTGCTAACAGGCAGTATCTGGATAATGTGTGAAATGCTTGATAATGTATGTGATCAACAGAGGTATATTTTTTGGGGGGTTGTTTTTCAACATTGACTGGCTTTCATCAAGCTGCCCACTCAAGAGAATGCTTCAAACTGTAACTAGTGCCTGCAACCTGGTTCACGTCAGTTAACCTACCAGGGTAGTTAAAAACAGCACAGGAATGAAATCATCAACATGTATTGATCACACCTTTACTTAATGCTGCAGAAATTTGCTTTAAAGCAGTGTCCAAATCTATTTGAAGTAGTGATCACAATCTAGGAAAACCAAAGTTCCAATGGCTTGGCCTAATATAGTGTATGAGGTTCTACAATAAATGTTGTAGTGATTCCTATGTTATTGATGTAAAGAATATTTGTTGATGTGTAATGTTGCCAGTTACATTAATGATTTTTTTCCATTGATATGAGTAGCAAATTTAGGCATGATATGCCAGCAACAAACACTGCCACTACACATCCAAGTATAACTAATCAAATTATGAAAGTTGAGCATTGTCATTTTGAATTCGGTAAAGTGTGTTTGGAAGAAGTGAAAATTGCCTATCAACAATGACAAGCCACCGAGGTCTAACAACTTGGATGGAAAATTACTGAGGATAATAGTAGGCCTGGAGGGAAGCAAAAGTAATTCAGCTACCCAAGAATAGTAAAGCCCTCTCTTACTGGCTCAAATAGCCAACCAATCAACCTGTTACCAACCCTTAGTAAAATTGTTTGACCAGATACAATGCTATTTTACTGTAAACAAATTGACAACAGACTTTCAGCATGCTTATTATGAAGGACATTTAACAAGCACAGCACTTATACAAATTACTGATGATTGATTGGCTGAGAGAAATTGATGATAAAAAGATTGTGGGAGCTGTTTTGTTAGACTTTAGTGTGGCTTTTGACATTATCAATCATAGTCTGCTGATGGAAGAACTTGTGTTATGACTTTACACCTCCTGCTATATTGTGGGTAAAGAGTTACCTGTCAGAGGGTGTTCTATAATGGAAGCCTCGCCAACATAATCCAGGCAGAATCAGGAATTCCCCAGGGCAGCTATCTAGGCCCCCTTTTTTCAATCTTTACTACTGACATGCCACTGGCTTTGAGTAAAGCCAGTGTGTGTGTGTATGTATGCGGATGACTATATACGTCAGCTACTACGAGTGAAATCACTGCAACACTAAGAGCTGCAGTTAGTTTCACAATGGGTGGCAAAGAATATGTTCGTCCTAAACATTTCTAAAAGTATTGTATTTGGGATGAATCATTCACTAAACCCTAAATCTTGTAAATAATGTGGAAATTGATCAAGTTGAGGTGACTGAACTGCTTGGAGTAAGCCTGGATTGTAAACTGTAATGGTCAAACATGTTGATACAACAGTAGCTAAGATGGGGAGAATGTCCATATTAAAGTGCTGCTCTGCCTTTTTAACAACACTATTAACAAGGCAGGTCCTACAGGCTCTAGTTTTGTCGCACCTGGACTACTGTTCAGTCGTGTGGTCAGCTGCCAAAGAGTCCTCGGAAAATTACAATTGGTCGGAACAGGGCAGCACGGCTGGTCCTTAAATGTACACGGAGAGCTAACATTAATAACATGCATGTACATCTCTCATGGCTTAAAGTGGAGGAGAGATTGACTTCATCAATACATTTTGTAAGTATCGACATGCTGAATGCACCGAGGTGTCTGTCTAAACTACTAGCACACAGCTCGGACACCCATGTATACCTCACAAAACATGCCACCAAATGTCTTCAAAATCGTCAAGAACATAATGAGAGGCACACAGTACTACATGGAACTCTATTCCACATCAGGTAACTGATGCAAGCAGTATAATTAGATATAAAAATACACCTTATGGAACAGCGGAAACTGTGAAGACACACACAAGACTCTACACATGATATGGTATTGTAAATATGTGATGGTGGAGTAGTGGCCTGAGGGAACACACTAAATGTATTGTGAAATGTAATGTCATCTTTTTTTTTTATTGTATTTAACTGCCTTAATGTTGTTGTACCCCAGGAAGAGTAACAGCAGCTAATGGGGATCCTTAATATATACAAATACCTTGTGAGCAAAATGTTTTAGAGGCCCCCCTCTTGAGTGGAAATAAAATGTTTTTGTTTAAGAGTTAAGTTCTTGCAATTCTACACATTTTTGCCATGGAGCAGAGAGACATTTGCAGTTTTACAGCTACAGTGCATTCAGGAAGTATTCAGACCCATGACTTTTTCCACATTTAAAAAAAAAAGTTACAGCCGTATTCTAAAATGTATTAAATAGTTTTCCTCATTCTACACACAATACACCATAATAACAGAAATGTTTGCAAATGTATTAAAAATCAACCTTATTTACATAAGTTTTAAGACCCTTTACTCAGTACTTTATTGACGCACCTTTGGCAGCAATTACAGCCTTGAGTCTTGGGTATGATGCTACAAGCTTGGCATACCTGTACTTGGAGTTCCTCCCATTCTTCTCTGCAGATCCTCTCAAGCTCTGTCAGGTTGGATGGGGAGCGTTGCTCCACTCAGGCTCCCGAGTGGCGCAGTGGTCTAGGACACTGCATCTCAGTGCAAGAGGTGTCACTGCAGTACCTGGTTCGAATCCAGGCTGTATCACATCCGGCTGTGATTGGGAGTCCCATAGGGCGGCGCACAATTGGCCCAGCGTCGTCCAGGTTTGGCCTGGATAGGCATCATTGTAAATAAGAATTTGTTCTTAACTAACTTGCCTAGGTAAATAAAGGTTACTCTTTTTTTTTTATTAAAAAAAATAAATAATTCAGGTCTCCAGAGATGTTCGATCGGGTTCAAGTCCGTGCTCTGTCTGGGGCACTCAAGGACATTCAGACACTTCCCCCGAAGCCAGCAGGTTCTCATCAAGGATCTCTCTGTTCTTTGCTCCGTTATCTTTCCCCTTGATCCTGACTAGTCTCCTAGTCCCTGCCGCTGAATAACATACCCACAGCATGATGCTACCACCACCATGCTTCACCGTAGGGATGGTGCCAGGTTTCCTCCAGATGTAACGCTTGGCATTCAGGCCAAAGAGTTCAATCTTGGTTTAATCAGAGAATCTTGTTTCTCATGGTCTTAGAGTCCTTTAGATGCCTTTTGGCAAATTCCAAGCGGTCTGTCGTGTTTTTTACTGAGTGGCTTCCGTCTGGCTACTCTACCATAAAGGCCTGATTGGTGGAGTGTTGCAGAGATGGTTGTCCTTCTGGAAGGTTCGCCCATCCCCACAGAGGAACTCTGGAGCTCTTTTAGATTGACCACCGGGTTCTTGCTCACCTCCCTGATCAAGGGCCTTCTCCCCGATTGCTCAGTTTGGCCGGGTGGCCTGCTCTAGGAAAAGTCTTGGTGGATCCAAACTTCTTCCATTTTTAAGAATGGAGGCCACTTTGGGATCTTCAATGCTTCATACCTTTTTTGGTACCCTTCCCCAGATCTGTGCCTTGACACAATCCTGTCTCGGAGCTGTACGGATAATTCCTCCGACCTCATGGCTTGGTTTTTGTTCTGACATGCACTGTCAACTGTGGAATATAGATCGGTTATATAGATCGGTGTGTGTGTGCCTTTCCAAATCATGTCCAATCAATTGAATTTACCACAGGTGGACTCCAATGAAGTTGTAGAAACATCTCAAGGATGTAAACAGGATGAACCTGAGCTCAATTTTGAGTCACATAGCAAAGGGTCTGAATATTGCTGTATTTTTTATGCATTTGCACACAAATAACCTGTTTTCCCTTCGTCCTTATGGGGTGTGTGTAGATTGAGATGTTTTATTTAATGAATTTTAGAATAAGGCTAACTTAGCAAAATATGGAAGAAGTGAAGAGGTCTGAATACTTTCCGAATGCACTGTAGGTGGATGAACTGCATTTAAAATCATTGAGGATATGGTAATAAAAATAAATATCAGGCCACATTAAATGGGTTAGCAGGCCATATTTGGCTGTATGTTTGAGACTGCTTCCCTTGTCAAAATCAAGATTTTCTATGTTGTCTTGATCACATCCTTGGGGTTTGTTCTCTCCCCTTCAGCTGGTGTGTTCTGTGCCATTGTGTCTCACCCTGCTGACTCTGTGGTGTCTGTACTGAACAAGGAGAGTGGCAGCAGCGCCATCGGAGTACTCAAGAAGCTCGGACCCAAGGGTGAGTACTGGATTCTTTCCAGAAGTGCTACAGACAAAGGTGGGCTATCCTATTGCCCATTCTAACTGTTTTTAGAACGGCAATTCTCAACTGGTGGGCTGCGACCCAAATGGAGGTTTTTAATGGGTGTCTGAGTTTAAATAAAATGAAAAAATACTCATCTGAATTTAAACGACTAAAACCAGGTAGGTTCATTATAATTTCAAAAAATGTTCTAACTTCAATCATTTAATCCCTGAACAATTTTTCTTCAATCCCAGTATTTTTAATATGGAGCTATTGGCGCTGTTTAGTTGGTTTTGTGGTCTCAAACCAGTAAGCTTATTAACATTCTTAATCAATAATATGGGCAAAATTGAATTATTGAGAATGAAAAAGGTGGGAATGTTGTTCCTTTGTCATATTGTCACATTTACTATCATGGCATAAAAATAAATAAATCCAGATTGTGTTCTGGCCTTTTTTCGCAACGCAAATATTGGGTTGCGACTGAGAACCTGGTTGAATTTGGGTCCTGAGGCACAACCAGTTAATAACCACTGGTTTAGAATGTAAATTGATGGCGTTAACTTCACAGTAAATACACTGAGGTTTCCAACACACTCCTTAGATCTCTCTCTGAGGGCTGATTGCAGCTCCAGCCCAGGTGCCCCCAGCAGTTTTTTGGCTGGACAGTTGGAGGTGCTTGAGTCATTGGCATGTGCGAACAGTCTACCTGCAACCCAGCCCATTATCTGCACTGGCAGCCTCGCTCGAATACTACCAGTGCAGACGGGCTGGGGAGCAGACATGCAATACCTATTACCACCTGTCTCAGAGTAACCATCATTAGTTGTTGACCTTTGATATTTTAAAATGGTGTAATGGGATATTAAAATATCAATTTGATCGGAGTTTAAACAGCTTGCCTTTATTTCTCTTGCTCCTTCTTCCCTCCGTTCGTCCTTCCTTCTCAGGTGTGTGGAAGGGTCTGGTGGCCCGTATCATCATGATTGGTACCCTGACCGCCCTGCAGTGGTTCATCTACGACTCTGTGAAGGTCTACTTCCGCCTGCCCCGTCCCCCTCCCCCAGAGATGCCCGAGTCCCTCAAGAAGAAACTGGGCCTCACCGAGTAACGAAACAAATATCGGCTTTATCAACAAATGGCAATTCAAAATGGCGGCCTTATCAACAGCCATATAAGATGTAAGACAGCGGCCTTATCAAACATCCTTCAGTTAACAACCGCCTAGCACACCGCTCTCTACCTGCTATAGTCATAGCTGTCCTGCCTGTAGCCCACCTACCCTGGGCTGGGCTACTGATCAGCAGGATTGGGGTTGATTCCATTTTAATTCCTTGTCAGTTCTAGAAGTAAACTTAAATTCTAATTTTAAATGCAAATTTTCTTAATTGAATGCAAGGTAATTGGAATTTCAATTTATTTCCTGAATTGATTGAATAGAAATGTAATTGTCCCCAGCTCAACTGGTCATTGGTAATGACTCATTAGGCATACTAAAAGATAAGAGGGAAGATGGTTCCCCCCTGTGGGGGTATAGAGGAAAGACTACGACGTAAATGCAATCAGGTTTTAACACCCCACCATAGTTGATGTTCTAATAAATGTGGAAACAACAGTGTTTTGTCTTGTTTTTCAAGGATTGTGGCAGATAAGGAAGGTAATGTTTTGATTCCACTTTAGATGCCTCTTTAGAGACTGTCCATTGCCAGTAGTTGTGATTTTAGTTATCTGTTTTAAATATGGGGTTGTGATAAGACTTTCAAAAGTCAGATTTTTTTTGCACCATCGCCTAAAACAACTACATATTTATAGGGTTGGGTGGTATCTAGATTTTCCTCCGGTTTGTGTACCATACCGGGGTACACGGTATTACCAGAAGTGCGCACAAGGGGTTCCATTTTTAATTGCTCAAAACAACTTAGACAACTGGGATCTTGATCCAGGAGGGGATTGAATCCTTCAGAAAGATGAGTCCCTAGACAAATCCGTTGACTCCTTCTGCACCGATTGTAAAAAGGCTTGACAGGTGAAAACTGGTGGAAGTTCATCATTAGGGTGGGTTTTCAGATCAGTACAGATAAGAGGTGACAGCATTTTGGTATTTGAAAGAGTCTCAGGGTGAAGTACACAAACAGCTGACATGTCAGGTCACCCATTAGAGGAAGTACACTTCCTGTGGGGGATGGAAGTTTAGGGCTTAGAGTTGATTACCTGCACTCAGGAGGCAGCAGGCAGGCAAGGAGAGAGGACTAGGAGACAGAAGACGACAAGTCAAGGGTAAGACTTACTGTAAATATACTTTAATTTAGATTTTGGAACAAGTGAAAGAGCAGTGGTGAGAGGGTCCAATACCAATAACCAGTGTCTGATTTTGGGGTGTCGAAGTATGTGAAGCATGCGCTATTAACCTATGGTGGTGTGCAATACCCATCTGTACATGGGCTACCTGAGCCTATATGATGCACTGCTGCAATTTCAATCAGCCTATTGACCCTGGATATTTAGGCTATTGGTTGATTCATCGTGGTATCCTGATTAAGGCCTTGTGATGTCATTGATTGGTAAGAAAAAAGCAACAGGAACATTCGAATTTTGAACACAGTACACAAGGTGTTATGTGAGGTGTAACTAATTTAAGGCTACTTAATTGCAGTGGTGGAAAAAGTACCCAATTGTCATACTTGAGTAAAAGTAAAGATACGCTACTGTAAGTCGCTCTGGATAAGAGCGTCTGCTAAATGACTAAAATGTAAATGTAATACGCTAATAGAACATTTTTCGAGTAAAAGTGAAATTCACACAGTGAAATACTACTTGAGTAAAAGTCTAAAGTATTTGGTTTTAAATATACTTAAGTATCAAAAGTAAATGTTACTAGCAGGTCAGGAAAATGGTCAAATTCATGCACCTATCAAGAGAACATCCCTGGTCATCAACTGCCTCTGATGTGGCGCTCACTAAACACAAATGCATAGTTTGTAAATGATGTCTAAGTGTTGGAGTGTGCCACTGGCTATCCGTAAATTTAAAAAAAGAAAATGGTGCCTTCTGGTTTAATATAGGGAATTTTAAATGATTTATATAGTTTTTCAATACTTAAGTTTATTTTAGCAATTACAAGTACTTTTGTGTGTCAGGGAAAATGTATGGAGTAAAAAGTACGTTATTTTCTTTAGGAATGTAGTGAAGTAAAAGTTGTCAAATACAGATTCTGCAAAAAACTACTTACGTCAAATTATTTTGAAGTAGTATCTAAGTACTTTACCACACTGCTTAATTGTCGCATCTATCTCTCTTTGGCGACAGCTTCCGCTTTAAATCCATCCCGACAAGAGCAACCAGAATCCCACGCAGTGCGTTCTCTCTGGGACAGAGGGCAATTTTTATCAAGGAAAAAGGATGTGTGTACTGAAGATGTTTTCCTTCAAATTAGTTTTGAATGTCATGTTATGGACGATTAGTGTATCGTGCTTTATAAAATTGTGGTGATTTATTAATAGACTAAAGCCTATTTATTATAATTTTGTTAGGCATAAATAAAATTCGCATCGCATTCTAGAATTGTTCTTGCCTATCCAAACAAAATGCTCTTAAGATTGTGTATAACGTTTATGATTCAAATATGTACGCGCGCCTCGTCATATTCTTTAGATATCAATTTAAAGTTATGCGTCTCTGCAAATTTAGCCCCTTATTTTATCTCCGACGTCGTCTACCCTCGGCCATATTGTCTATTTAGCAGATTGAGCGATGATGGAATGACTGTCTGTCTGCCTTGCGAAAGTGGGACTGTTTTGAAGTTGAATGTGTTGGCGACGTGCCATGCCCAAGAGATAATGAATTGCGCAAATTGAACAGTGGTCGTCCCATCTCATTCATCTATTGTATGGTCTGCCTAGTATCATCTTTACTGCATGCACAATTATATTTGGTTTTCTAGTAATCCAACATATTATAATGGAAACAATGTATTGTTCATGGCCTACACGGATGACCTTGCCAAACGGATAAGGATCAAGCGCATTATCTCTCAATGTATTTATGCACGCCATACTGGAGGACGATGTCATTCAACATTCACTTGCAATAGATTGACAATTTTGCGGCACTACCCTGCACTTTATTCTTTCCACCTTGACTTCACCATTATGGGCGTTTGCGGAATAAAACTGTATTTCAACCATTGACCCATAATGTCTTTGCATGATTTAAAAAAAAAAAAGTTACTCCTAACTCATTGGCCACATTGCTGCAGCTATCATCCCGAGAAAGAATTATGTTGGTAACACTGCCTAGGAATAAAACCCTCTTTATAACACATTATGCGCTATGCATAATTCCCAGTTTGTTTAGCACTGCCCATATACTGCATACATATCGTCTATAGTCATCAGAGAAGCAGGACGAGTGCACCAGATGAAGCCTGTGACATTACAGGATTACAGGATAACTCCTTTAACAGCCTGCAGTCAAGTTTGGCATCCGATTAGTAGAGCCTTCACCAGGCCGTTGGAGCACAGGAGGGAGAGGAAGAGCAGCAGCAAACTACAGTAGAGCTCTGTGCTGTCACCGGCGCTTTTTGTAGTGCACCCTCGTTTTAGGCCTGTGTCACATGCACTGATTGTAGTGCTGCAGCTCACCTATCTGATTCCTTCCCTGTCTGGATTTGGATACAGCCGTTGTGTGAGGTGTTGTGGATGCAGGGGGAAGGCACCGTAGCTCTCGTCTAGTCTGACATGTTGATTACATGGTGGTATTTATACCTCGCAGCTCGGAGCATCGTCAAACAAAGCAAGTATTTGTTGTCTTATACCTGGGGAAGTTCAGGGTGTCCTGCAAGTATCAGCTCTCCTCGGTTCTAAGGGTTGGAGCTCAGCTGTTGATGTGTGTGTAAGAAATGGGTGTAGGAGGTGAAAGTCACACAGGACTACGAGCTGTAGAATCAAATGTGTTAAACCTTCATCTGTAATCTCCGTGCAGTGCTGCGTTTTAAAGCAACGCAGGCTGTTTTTTTTATGAATGCATTACTTACTTAGTGAAACCTAAATTCACCCTACCAAGGTCCACCAACGTATTTGGCCAGCTTGATTGATAGGGTTTATAATGTATGCCATTTATCCAAAGCGACTTGCATACATAAAAAAATGTAAAGTATGGTTGGTCCCAGGAATCTAACCTACTATCCAGGCGTTGCAAGAGCCACGATCTACCAACGAAGCTACAGGGGGAAAGGAAAGGAAGCAGATGACCATTTGTTGTATGACTTTGGACATGTGAAAGACCACTTCTGTTTCTCCACCTCTCTCTTCCCCTTTCTCTCTTCATAGCATTGAACATGGCCTCTATCCTTCAGAAGCTCATCACTCCCCTGTTCAGTGGGACCCCTGAGCCCTCCAGGAACAAGGTGACAGTGGTGGGCGTCGGCCAGGTGGGCATGGCCTGTGCTGTCAGTATCCTGCTCAGGGTAAGAAAAGACCTGCTGTGTTTATACTCCTGTCAGATTACTATCCCCACTTTACCCCCTAGTGCTACAGTATTATACAGTATTATAGTGTTTAGTCTACCGCACTGACACTGGATTACTCTTTGCCCTGAGACATGGCTGTAGACTCCTTAGATGCCATAGGAGTCTACTGTCATGTCTCAGGGCAAGCTTACTCTCTGCCTACTGATCTTCTCTCAATATTACACGTCTATCCATTCCCTCTTTATTAGTGTTATTATAATGTTTAATACTTTATTGCTATACTATAAAACATAGGCTTTTAGACATGCACATGCAGAATATGTGTAATTGACTGTCATTGCTTAGACTGATATTAGCTCAGAAGCGATTGTAAATGTGTTTATAATCTGTTATAAATTGAGTATTATTCCTAGGCAGTGTTACCAACGTAATTCGGGATGATAGCTGCAGCAATGTGGCCAATGAGTTAGGAGTAATTTATGTTTGAAGTCATGCAAAGACATTATGGGTCAATGGTTGAAATATAGTTTTATTCCCCAAATGCCCATCATGGTGAAGTCAAGGTGGAAAGAATAACTGCACATTCATTGTACATTCATGACATCTTACACCCCTTCTCTTTCTCTCTCTCTTCAGGAGCTGGCTGATGAGCTGGCCTTGGTGGATGTGATGGAGGACAAGTTGAAGGGAGAGATGATGGATCTGCAGCATGGCAGCCTCTTCCTCAAAACGCCCAAGATAGTCGCCAGTAAAGGTGAGTGTGTAGCAATTGGGCACCAGGAAACCAGAAAACCAAGATGGACACCATCTGCATGTCAAATGTCTGTGTGTTAAATGAAGTACTCTCACTGAGAGGGGAAGTGTATGAAAGGGAGATGGGAAAAGGGTGAAAGGGAAATGTATGAATGAAGTTTCTCAAAGCAATTTCTGAAATCCCACTTTGACATGTAATAGTCCTGCCATTAGATCTATTAATGATATGACAAATTACTGAAAAAATACTAGACACAAATGATACACAGTACTCTCATTGATTAATGTTCTCCCACGGTCAGACTACTCTGTGACGGCGAACTCTCGTATCGTCGTGGTAACAGCGGGCGTTCGTCAGCAGGAGGGAGAGAGCAGGTTGAACCTGGTTCAGCGGAACGTCAACATCTTCAAACACATCATCCCCCAGATCATAAAACACTCCCCCAAGTGCATCATCATCGTGGTCTCCAACCCAGGTAAACTCCAATATGCATACTGTATATACCAGTGGAGGCTGGTAGGAGGAGCTGTAGGAGGACAGGCTCATTGTAATGGCCGGAATGGAATTAATGGACGGTATTAAACATATGGAAACCATGTTTGACTCCATTCCATTCCAGCCATTACAATGAGCCCGTCCTCCTATAGCTCCTCCCACCAGCCTCCACTGGTACATACACACTTAAATAAACACACACCTAGTACACTCTCACACACAGACACCATAGACTCAGAGCCATTTATTTAGATATATAAATATATGGCTCTGCAGACACTCACACCTACATATACTGTAGTACCTACACACACACTTGAATGCAAACGCTTACACATCCCAGCTACACTCACATAGATACACACTAACACAGATACAAACTCACACATCAGATACAGTAGTGTTCATCCAACGACTTGTTATGTAAGTCTAACCACAGAAATCTCTCCCTGGCTGTAGTTGATGTGCTGACCTACGTGACCTGGAAGTTGAGCGGCCTGCCCAAGCACCGTGTCATCGGCAGCGGCACCAACCTGGACTCTGCCCGTTTCCGTTACCTGATGGCCGACAAACTGGGCATCCATGCTACCAGCTTCAACGGATGGATCCTGGGAGAACACGGAGACACCAGTGGTGAGTGTGTGTGTGTGCATGCATACGTACAGTACCAGTCAAGTTTGGACACACCTACTCATTCAAGGGATTTTCTTTATTTTTACTATTTTCTACATTGTAGAATAATAGTGAAGACATCAAAACTATGAAATCATGTAGAAGTAAGTGTTAAACAAATCAAAATATTTTAGATTGTTCAAAGTAGCCACCCTTTGAACACTCTTGGCATTCTCTCAACCAGCTTCACCTGGAATGCTTTCCCAACAGTCTTGAAGGAGTTCCCACATGCAGAGCACTTGTTGGCTGCTTTTCCTTCACTCTGCGGTCCAACTTATCCCAAACCATCTCAATTGGGTTTAGGTCAGGTGATTGTGCAGGCCAGGTCATCTGATGCAGCACTCCATCACTCTCCTTCTTGGTCAAATAGCCCTTACACAGCCTGGAGGTGTGTTGGGTCATTGTCCTGTTAAAAAACAAATGACAGTCCCACTAAGCGCAAACCAGATGGGATGGTGTATCTCTGCAGAATGCTGTGGTAGACATGCTGGTTAAGTGTGTCTTGAATTATAAATAAATCACAGACAGTGTCACCAGCAAAGCACCATCACACCACCACCTCCATGCTTCATGGTGGGAACCACACATGCGGAGATCATCTATTCACCTACTCTGCGTCTCACAAAGACACAGCGGTTGGTACCAAAATCTCAAATTTGGACTCATCAGACCAAAGGACAGATGTCCACCGGTCTAATGTCCATTACTCCTGTTTCTTGGCCCAGGCAAGTCTCTTCTTATTATTGGTGTCCTTTAGTAGTGGTTTCTTTGCAGCAATTCGACCATAAAGGCCTGATTCACGCAGTCTCCTCTGAACAGTTGATATTGAGATGTCTGTTACTTGAAGTCTGTGAAGCATTTATTTGGGCTGCAATTTCTGAGGCTGGTAACTCTAATGAACTTATCCTCCAAGCTGAGGTAACTCTGGGTCTTTCTTTTCCTGTGGGGGTCCTCATGAGAGCCAGTTTCATCATAGCGCTTGATGGGTTTTTGCGACTGCACTTGAAAAAAAACTTGCCATTTTCCGGATTGACTGACCTTCATGTTTAAAGTAATGATGGACTGTTGTTTCTCTTTGCTTATTTGAGCTGTTCTTGCCATAATAGGCCCTTGGTTTTTTACCAAATAGGGCTATCTTCTGTATACCACCCGACCTTGTCACAACACAACTGACTGGCTCAAACGCATTAAGGAAAGAAATTCCACAAATTAACTTTTAACAAGACACACCTGTTAATTGAAATGCGTTCCAGGTGACTACCTCACGAAGCTGGTTGAGAGAATGCCAAGAGTGTGCTAAGCTGTCATCAAGGCAAAGGGTGGCTACTTTGAAGAATCTCAAATATAAAATATATTTAGATTTTTTTTTTTTTGTCCTAATTATTAACCATAAACACGTACGTACAGTACCAGTCAAAGGTTTGGACACCTACTCATTCCAAGGTATTTCTTTATTTTTACTGTTTTCTACATTGTAGAATAATAGTGAAGACATCAAAAGTATCAAATAACACATATGGAATCATGTAGTAAGCCAAAAAGCGTTAAAGAATACACTCAGGAAGTCTGAAGACGTGTGTATTCCATTCTAATGTGCTACTGAATTCTTAGACTATAAGTAGCAGCGACCCCATTCTTGAGGGTTACTGTGATAAAGGTGAGGGACAGAGATCTGTTAATCTGGGCTGTCTGGGACATACAGGTCCAGTGCAGCTATTTTTATCTCTATGTCAAATCATTTGTGGGTAACAATTAAGTACCTTACTGTAATTGTTTTTAATTAAAATGGTCCAAAATAGCTTCTTAGAAAAAATTTAGCTAGGACTGTCTGGGAGTGGGAGGGGAGAACTAGCTGTTATGGGTAGAGGTTTCTTGATGTCACTAGGTAGGCCAAAACTCACTCCCACCAAAACGGGCAAAAATTTCAGGCGGTCTTTTCAAACATCTCTTACACTAAAAGGGCATTATCATAATTTTCACAAATCCACAGTGTGGAAATATATATAAAACACAGGATCACGTTTTTTTGGGGTGGGTGTGTGTTCCAGTCCCTGTGTGGAGCGGCACTAACGTAGCAGGTGTCAACCTGCAGACACTGAACCCTGACATCGGTACTGATGCTGACCAGGAGAACTGGAAGGAGACTCACAAACAGGTGGTTGACAGGTAATGTACACAGCACCGTACCAACACAAACTATTACCTCTATTACTTCTGTTGTATACACTCTTAGGGGGGAAAAAAGGTGTTATCTAGAACCTAAAAGGGTTCTTCGGCTGTCCCTGTAGGACAAATCAAATGTATTTATAAAGCACTTTTTACATCAGCAGATGTCACAACGTGCTTTTACAGAAACCCAGCCTAAAACCCCAGAGAGCAAGCAATGCACAGTGAGTAGGACAAACTCCCTAGAAAGGCAGTAACCTTGGAATAATCCTAGAGAGGAACCAGGCTCTGAAGGGTGGCCAGTCCTCTTCTGGCTGTGCCGGGTGGAGATTATAATAGTACGTGGCCGTTAAGGCCAGATTGTTCTTCAAGATGTTCAAACGTTCATAGATGACCAACAGGGTCAAATAATAATCAGTGGTTGTAGAGGGTGCAACAGGTCAGCACCTCAGGAGTAAATGTCAGTTGTCTTTTCATAGCAGAGCATTCAGAGGTTCGAAACAGCAGGTCTGAGAGGGAGAGTCGAAAACAGCAGGTCTGGGACAAGGTAGCACGTCCGGTAAACAGGTCAGGGTTCCATAGCCGCAGGCAGAACAATTGAAACTGGAGCCGCAGCACGACCAGGTGGACTGGGGACAGCCTGGAGTCATCAGGACATGGTTTCCCAAACTCAGTCCTGGGGACCACAAGGGGTGCACGTTTTGGTTTATGCCCTAGCATTACACAGCTGATTCAAATAATCAAAGCTTGATGATGAGATCATTATTTGAATCAGCTGTGTTGTGGTAGGGCAAAAACCAAAACATGCACCCCTTGGGGTCCGCAGAACCGAGTTTGGGGAACGCTGCCATAGGAGAACCCTTTGAAGAACCCTTGTTTGTTCCAGGTAAAACCCTTTTGGCACCAAGTAGAACCGTTTTGGGTTCCATGTAGAACCCTTTCCACAGAGGGTTCTACATGGAATTTTACCTGGAACCCCAAAAAATTATCCAATGCGGACAGCCGAAGAACCCTTTTGGAACAATTTTTTTCTGAGTGTATTTGAGTCATTCTCATACCTGTAGTTTGGCTCTCACTGTAATGGAGTCCTGGATATATTGAGCCCAAGGGCACAACTGCAGTCTGATCACTTCCACAAGATTTTTCCCTGTCGGCCCTGGGATTCGAACTGGCAACCATCTGGTTACCTGCCCGCTTCTCAAACCTCAAGGCTACTAAAATAAAAAAATGTAATTGTGTGTTCCAGTGCCTATGAGGTGATCAAGTTGAAGGGCTATACTAACTGGGCCATTGGCCTGAGTGTAGCTGACCTCACTGAGAGCCTCATCAGGAACATGAACAGGATCCACCCTGTCTCCACAATGGTGAAGGTGAGAGACACACTCCATACACGTACTGTACGCACACTTGGGCCTTGTGCCTTCTCACACCACTGGAGGTGTGCGGTTCTTCCCTGACAACGCACAGTCTGTTGTATGTAACTGCTTCCACAATAGGTATGTAACAGATAAACAAACATGCATATAGACATGTACACACCTATGCACAAAACTCAAGGAGATGATGCCGTTGCTCGACAGGGCATGTACGGGATCGATGACGAGGTGTACTTGAGCCTGCCGTGCGTGCTGAATGCTGGGGGCGTGGCCAGCGTGGTCAACATGACCCTGACGGACGACGAGATCGGCCAAATAAAACAGAGCGCTGACACACTGTGGGACATCCAGAAGGACCTGACGGACCTGTAGCAACGCTAACAGAACACCAAGGGGCGCCACATTCCACTCAACCCCTAGGGTGTGTCCCAATAATATCTCCTTTCTCCTCTAGTGTGTCACTACTTCCCACAAATCTAAAATCAAGTGCACACTTTGGGAGAAAGGAGAGATAATTGGGACATAGCCCCAACTCTCCTTATCACCTATTACTCAACATATGCCACTTAGCAGACGGACGCTTGTATCTAAAGCGACTTACAGTACAGTGATTGCATATAGTTCTAATATGTTTTTTTGATCCATGTGGGAATTAAATCCACAACTTTTGCATTGCTAGCCTCGCTCTTAAAGAGCAACTGCCCCTAAAAAAACAACTTCTCATTTATAAAACCGCCTATGTGGCAAATTTACTACAAAGTGTAAATGGGATAATTTTGGTCATAAAGTCAGTCTCATCCGAAATGTTGAGACTTGTGGTCGTGACTGCATCACAACGTAAATGAAAGTTGGGTTTGTTTCATTCCTGCCCGCAGCTGGCAGCACAAAATTAATCATCAATTCGGGAGGTAAAGCTGCAAATGATCCAATCTTAATGCCGATGATAAATTTGGGTTTACTTTCGATATCCATATTGGGCTAGTTAGGGACCATCAATAAATTACACAATGTACATGGGCCAATATGTTAAAATGTCAATGACTTAAAAACCTCAAACTAATTAGCATTTAAAAAAATGTATATACAAATATTGAAAGCATTTGATGAGAGAACTAAAAGGTGTTTGGAGACAATATTTTCACGTTAAAGAGAAACCAACTTTGCCATAGTCGCACACCAGCTGGCTGAAGCTAATTGGCTAAATAATTTGACTAACTCTTCCCACCTACAAACACACACAAGACACCCACATCATACCAGACCCAGAAACCAACTCAAGTTTGAATTCAGTCATGGCCTCTAGCATTTCTAATGAACCAAATCTAACACGAGAGATAATCAGGAAGTGCAGTTGCCCTTTAACAACTGAGCCACACGGTTAAAAAAATTACACAGGTTCCAAAAATACACTTTCACAGTGTCACTGCTGTTATCTTACACACTTGTAATCTTCATAGCTTTCCTGTCATCTGGGTGTTTGGTCTCAAGGTCAAGAGCATTAAGTGTTAGCGTTACTTTGCACATGGCTGCTTAACTGGAAAAGGTGCCGATTGAAGTGTCTTCGTTTCCCTGAAAAAGCGCTATATAAAAACCAGGAAAAGTGCTAGGCTATATAAACACCATGTATCATTCAGATGTGGGATCAGCAAATGCTTCAGTAATTGTTCCCTTTTTAAAGTGAAGGCTTATTTATCATGTTGGATGTGTAAAATAAAAGTGTATTGGTGTTGGAATGAATAAAGTCCTCCAATCTTTTGTTTTCAGAATGATTGAAACCGTTATTAATCAACAATTTATTTGGTTCAGATTTAGAAGCATAATTTCTGTATTTTCATGATTATTTCATACATGCATGTACAAACACAATATACTATGTACAGCAACAGTTTTTTTCCCCACTCATGCTCAGATTGAGCTCTGGAGTGTCACAGTACTGTCCTAACAACACACCATGGCATGTGCCCTCAGTCTGACCAGTAGAAATGTGTCATCCCACATCAGTGTGATGGGGCAACCTCTCACAGTGAGGAGAATGTAAACATCGTGTGACCATGGTGAAGTGGGGCCGAATGGTGTTCAGAGGGGTGTTACTGCTGTTAATTATGGTGGCGTGACAGTCCTGTGTCACCAGAGTTACTGTAAGTAGCCTGAGGACAGGCATAGACATGTTTTTTTCTTCTTCTAATCACCTGTCAGTGTTGACTTTGAGGGGAAACCCCTTTTAAAAATGAGTCCAGCAGAAGACAGTGTCAATACAATTGGACTATCAAATATTTCATGATTTCTCTTAATAAATGACATTTGCAAGTTATGGAATATAATTGTATTCAATGAGCTCAAAAATAACATTGTTATTAGACGCATCAACGGAACATATAAAGATGCTCACATTAACAAACCATCGTTCAACATAGTTGGTTTTCCACATTGGTTGGTCTTGAAAATATAGATCTGAAATTTCCCTGACCGGAAAGAACACAAATGTATGACAGGTTTTAGGAGACCTGATGCAACCGGAGACCAATCTGTGTTTTCACTGCTGGTCCCTGAAGAGACAACACACACACGACTCATATCGAGCAATATATTCTATAGAGACACATACAATCCACACATATTCAGCTGATTAGAAATTATGGGACAAATGTGCTATGGAGGAAGCTACAACGGAGAGAGAATCATGCTCATTGCTCACCTAATTGTAAAGCGTCCCCTTTTCTGCCCTCTGATATGAAACGATAATGTCCTCGCTCTAACAAATTAGGACCAATACATGGACTGTCCTTTTAAATATTTTGCTAAACCTTTCATACAACTGGTGGGCCATTCTTTACACAGTTAACAAAATCCCTTTCTATAACTTTGGCAACAATAATGTAATTACCCTTGCACAAACGAGCCGGAAGGGCTCATCTTGTGTTCCTGTAGCGCGAGGCAGCTTGACCCTGAAGAGGACGCTAGTCTATCGCAGGGCCTAACCCGCAATCTGTCTCGTTAATGCTGAGTGCCAAGCAGAGAGGTATTGGGTCCCACTTTTACAGTCTTTGGTATGACTTGGCAAAGGGATCGAACTCCCAACCTTCCGATCTCAGGGCGGACACTCTAACCACAAGGCCACTACATACTAATTAAAAATTCACATATGGAACAAATGCACACACAAATGTATTGCCTAACGATAAGGATAACCGTAGACGTTACACAGTCACTTTAAAAAGAGAAAGATCTTTCTTACGCGCGCCTTTTAAGTACAGTATCGCCCAAGGAGTTCAGTTTCTCCGCTGAAACCAAGTACAGACAATAGATGTTATTGTAACTTTTATTCAATGCACTTTTAATCAACCAAAATGTTGGTTTTGAGCGGTCTGTAGGATGCGAGTAAAATGTGGTTACCTGGGGCGCGCTCCAAGAATGAGACGTTAATTTAACCAAGAGCAGCGCGAGCAAAAGAGTCGTTGAGGTCTGAAAACTAACAATAAAATGTCGACTTTATATCAAGTATTTTGAGGAAAATATTTGTATGCTACTGTAAAAGCACCCTAGTAAACCAATATACATGCGTCAAAGGGTACATGTTCCTACAAAATGAGAATTAGAATAATCATGCCATTGTTACTTTTCAACCACCGGTTATTAATGAAAATAACATTCAATAATGCATTAAGCCTAGAAGAGTTCTCCGATACAGTATATCAAAGCACATCATTATCCCTATATTTAGGCAAATAGTTGACTTACTTTAATTTCTATTGGATGTCTTTCTTCAGTTGCTCGCTACTAAATATAGTATTTGCATCTACAGTCGTGGCCAAAAGTTTTGAGAATGACACACATTCATTTTCACAAAGTCTGCTGCCTCAGTTTGTATGATGGCGATTTGCATATACTCCAGAATGTTATGAAGAGTGATCAGATGAATTGCAATTAATTGCAAAGTCCCTCTTTGCCATGCAAATGAACTGAATCCCCCCAAAAAACAAAAAAAATGTCCACTGGATTTCAGCCCTGCCACAAAAGGACCAGCTGACATCATGTCAGTGATTCTCTGTGAACACAGGTGTGAGTGACGAGGACAAGGCTGGAGATCACTCTGTCATGCTGATTGAGTTCGAATAACAGACTGGAAGCTTCAAAAGGAGGGTGGTGCTTGGAATCATTGTTCTTCCTCTGTCAACCATGGTTACCTGCAAGGAAACACGTGCCGTCATCATTGCTTTGCACAAAAAGGGCTTCACAGGCAAGGATATTGCTGCCAGTAAGATTGCACCTAAATCAACCATTTATCGGATCATCAAGAACTTCAAGGAGAGCGGTTCAATTGTTGTGAAGAAGGCTTCAGGGCGCCCAAGAAAGTCCAGCAAGCGCCAGGACCGTCTCCTAAAGTTGATTCAGCTGCGGGATCGGGGCACCACCAGTACAGAGCTTGCTCAGGAATGGCAGCAGGCAGGTGTGAGTGCATCTGCACGCACAGTGAGGCGAAGACTTTTGGAGGATGGCCTGGTGTCAAGAAGGGCAGCAAAGAAGCCACTTCTCTCCAGGAAAAACATCAGGGCCAGACTGATATTCTGCAAAAGGTACAGCGATTGGACTGCTGAGGACTGGGGTAAAGTCATTTTCTCTGATGAATCCCCTTTCCGATTGTTTGGGGCATCCGGAAAAAAGCTTGTCCGGAGAAGACGAGGTGAGGGCTACCATCAGTCCTGTGTCATGCCAACAGTAAAGCATCCTGAGACCATTCATGTGTGGGGTTGCTTCTCAGCCAAGGGAGTGGGCTCACTCACAATTTTGCCTAAGAACACAGGCATGAATAAAGAATGGTACCAACACATCCTCCGAGAGCAACTTCTCCCAACCATCCAGGAACAGTTTGGTGACGAACAATGCCTTTTCCAGCACGAGGGAGCACCTTACCATAAGGCAAAAGTGATAACTAAGTGGCTCGGGGAACAAAACATCGATATTTTGGGTCCATGGCCAGGAAACTCCCCAGACCTTAATCCCATTGAGAACTTGTGGTCAATCCTCAAGAGGTGGGTGGACAAACAAAAATCCACAAATTCTGACAAACTCCAAGCATTGATTATGCAAGAATGGGCTGCCATCAGTCAGGATGTGGCCCAGAAGTTAATTGACAGCATGCCAGGGCGGATTGCAGAGGTCTTGAAAAAGAAGGGTCAACACTGCAAATATTGACTCTTTGCATCAACTTCATGTAATTGTCAATAAAAGCCTTTGACACTTGAAATGCTTGTAATTATACGTCAGTATTCCATAGTAACATCTGACAAAAATATCTAAAGACACTGAAGCAGCAAACTTTGTGTAAATTCATATTTGTGTCATTCTCAACTTTTGGCCACGATTGTACAACAAGTAGATGGCTTCTTATTAACTTCTTGACTGTCCCTGGTCCCCATTAGTCATGAACTGGGTATTTTATGGGGACATTCCTTCGCACCTCATGCGTAAATACGTAAGCCACCGTGCACTAACAGCGAGGTGCTGTTCAAACTGTCATCACTCTAGACACAAAGTTCATCCACCGGGTCGAAATATCTGATTCAGAGTTAAAAGTTTACAAATGCGTTTTTTTTCTTCTTCCGGACCAACTCTTCCCTGCGTCATGGAAAGGCACTAAGATGTGATGTTTCGACCTCTCTGAACACAGGAGTTTCATTACATAGAAAACATAGAGCATGTTACGAATTCCCTGAAGGTTGGTGACTGTTTTCAGCACCTCACAATCCTGAGCTGCCCACTCCACTCCCTATCCCCCACAACCAGAGCCTTAGAGTTTAGGGGGTACCTTGCCTTGCAAACTCTCTAGCCCTGTTTGTACCTGGTGCTAACATGGTCCTTTGTCTTGATCTTGTCTACATTCGGATTGTGCCCACATTTCCATAAATGTGTCTACACATGGTATTAAAATGTGTCTTATCCATCCACTGTGTCTGCATTGTGACCAGATTCTGGCCCCTTCCTTTATGCAAATTATTCCACAGCTATTCGTTCGAAATAATATGTATTTATTGTAAGACATATTGATGTAATCAGTCAATGGTGCCACCTGTCAATAATTTGGGGGCGGAATAATGAGGATTTAAATTCTTTCTCTGTGTAGATATGTCTACACTACCAAGATATCCAGATGTAATGTGTCGACTACCTCGGAAAGGTGGGCAGGATGTTCTCATCACGATGTGTCCTTTGATTGTGTCCACATTTTTATACAGGAGTAGACAATCAGAATGTCGACAAGGTCAGGACAAATTATGCAAGTTAGAACCAGGTATAAATGGGGCTACTGACCTGTGTGACTGTGCCCTGGTAGGTTGCTAAGGGATGCTACTAGGGGGACGGACATCTGCCCAGCCTCTTGACTATACAGGTTACCCAATACATGCAGTCTATCTCAAGCAGTGGCAGAGAAACATCTCTCTCTGCCCATCAACTGGACTCACTCATATCTCTGAACTTGTGGGATGGTTTGCATGCCCAAAGTGAGTTGTGTGACATGTACAGTGGGGGAAAAAAGTATTTAGTCAGCCACCAATTGTGCAAGTTCTCCCACTTAAAAAGATGAGAGAGGTCTGTAATTTTCATCATAGGTACACTTCAACGATGACAGACAAAATGAGAAAAAAAATCCAGAAAATCACATTGTAGGATTTTTTATGAATTTATTTGCAAATTATGGTGGAAAATAAGTATTTGGTCAATAAAAAGTCTATCGCAATACTTTGTTATATACCCTTTGTTGGCAATGACACAGGTCAAACGTTTTCTGTAAGTCTTCACAAGGTTTTCACACACTGTTGCTGGTATTTTGGCCCATTTCGCCATGCAGATCTCCTCTAGAGCAGTGATGTTTTGGGGCTGTCGCTGGGCAACACTGACTTTCAACTCCCTCCAAAGATTTTCTATGGGGTTGAGATCTGGAGACTGGCTAGGCCACTCCAGGACCTTGAAATGCTTCTTACGAAGCCACTCCTTTGTTGCCCGGGCGGTGTGTTTGGGATCATTGTCATGCTGAAAGACCCAGCCATGTTTCATCTTCAATGCCCTTGCTGATGGAAGGAGGTTTTCACTCAAAATCTCATGATACATGGCCCCACTCATTCTTTCCTTTACACGGATCAGTCGTCCTGGTCCCTTTGCAGAAAAACAGCCACAAAGCATGATGTTTCCACCCCCATGCTTCACAGTAGGTATGGTATTCTTTGGATGCAACTCAGCATTCTTTGTCCTCCAAACACGACGCGTTGAGTTTTTACCAAAAAGTTCTATTTTGGTTTCATCTGACCATATGACATTCTCCCAATCCTCTTCTGGATCATCCAAATGCTCTCTAGCAAACTTCAGACGGGCCTGGACATGTACTGGCTTAAGCAGGGGGACACGTCTGGCACTGCAGGATTTGAGTCCCTGGCGGCGTAGTGTGTTACTGATGGTAGGCTTTGTTACTTTGGTCCCAGCTCTCTGCAGGTCATTCACTAGGTCCCCCCGTGTGGTTCTGGGATTTTTGCTCACCGTTCTTGTGATAATTTTGACCCCTCGGGGTGAGATCTTTCGTGGAGCCCCAGATCGAGGGAGATTATCAGTGGTCTTGTATGTCTTCCATTTCCTAATAATTGCTCCCACAGTTGATTTCTTCAAACCAAGCTGCTTACCTATTGCAGATTCAGACTTCCCAGCCTGGTGCAGGTCTACAATTTTGTTTCTGGTGTCCTTTGACAGCTCTTTGGTCTTGGCCATAGCGGAGTTTGGAGTGTGACTGTTTGAGGTTGTGGACAGGTGTCTTTTATATTGATAACAAGTTCAAACAGGTGCCATTAATACAGGTAACGAGTGGAGGACAGAGGAGCCTCTTAAAGAAGAAGTTACAGGTCTGTGAGACCCAGAAATCTTGCTTGTTTGTAGGTGACCAAATACTTATTTTCCACCATAATTTGCAAATAAATTCATTAAAAATCCTACAATGTGATTTTCTGGATTTTTTTCTCTCATTTTGTCTGTCATAGCTGACGTGTACCTATGATGAAAATTACAGGCCTCTCTCATCTTTTTAAGTGGGAGAACTTGCACAATTGGTGGCTGACTAAATACTTTTTTCCCCCACTGTATATATTGTTCTTAATAGTTTGTTGTTGCATTATGCATGTTGCCTCTGTATAGCTTGTAACCTGTAAACGTTCAGAGATATTTATACAGTCCTTTATTACTACTCTTGTAATAGGTACAGTATATTCATTGCCTTTAATTTCCTTCTACAGAACCTACCTTCCTAATCTTTCATCCCCATATACTTCGTCAATGTGTATAAATTAAGTTCCCTGTGTGTCAACTCTAGGTCAGCAAATACGTAGAGCCGGGTCGCTCTCTTTCACAGCATGTATAACCCATGTTCACTGGATTACAGTGTGTTCTTCCTAATGATCACAGGGGTGTATTCTAACCGCTCTGTACTCTGGTGCACGAGACCAGAAAATGTGACACTTCCTACTCGCTTGGTGTGAATGCCTGTTATTTGACCCCCGAAGACATCGTTAGTTTGACGAGGGAGACACGTTTCTGTTTGAGAATGTGTGGACCTAAGGGCGGTTGATTAATGTAGCCTATGTTTTATCAGATTCCCCCCCCCCCCCCCCCCCCATAATTATTTTCTATTCGTATTTTTTCAGAATGAATACATTATTATTATTATTATTCTACATTGGCTTTGAGGCAGGTGGATGATTGTTTTCAAAGGTTGTCTGTGTTCAATTTGCAAATCTCTGTCCAATTTCAAATTACAGGTAACTGCCAAAATAAAGGAAACATCAAGTGTCTTGAAATAGTGCGTTTGAGCCACCACGTGTCGCCAGAACCGCTTCAATGCTTAACGTAGCCAGGTGAAAAAAAAAAAAGCCTGAGACTAAATCCCCCACATTCTGGTCTTGACAAGAATAAAACATTTAAAAAAAACATTTTGGGGAGGTTCTCTTCTGCACTGTTCAACCAATCCAGTAAATGAAGGAGTGTTGGTTTGTTAACATCCAAAACTGGAAGTCATGTCACTGCCTCGCTCTTCCATTTCCCCTGAAACCCGGAGGCTAGCATAGATTCTACAAGTGTCTGGAACTCTATTGGAGGGATGCGACACTATTCTTCCATGAGAAATTCCATAATTTTGTGTTTTATTGATGGTGGGGAAAACTGTCTCAGGCACCGGCCCGGAATCTCCCATAAGTGTTGAATTGGGTTGAGATCTGGGGACTGACACACTTTAAACACGTCTTCCAAAGTCACAAATATTTTATGCTAGTCATGGTAGCCAAAATAATGGGCAACTGAGCTTTTTTTAATACATGACAGAGCATGATGGGCTGTTAATTGATTAATTAACTTAGGAACCACACCTGTGTGGAAGCACCTGCTTTCAATATACTTTGTATTCCTAATTTACTCAAGTGTTTCCTTGATTTTGACAGTTACGTGTACATTACTAGTTTTTAAATCAGCATTGCCTGTTCTTTTAGTCTACATTAGTAATCTGAATTTTGTGTTAAAAAATTGTCAGGCAAATTTGTTTTTAAAACACACTATTTCAAGTATGTATTTACAAAAGATACATTGAGTAAAACATCTCTCTGACAAACCTCTTAATACATTAAGTAGAAAGTGACAAAGCCCAGCTGCTGTGAGACCATCAATATCTGGGTTGTAGAGACACATCTGTAGCATTGGATGCATTCGTTTTAGCTCGCCCAGTGCCCCAGGTGGGTGGAAATTTTCAATTCAGGAAGGAATAGTTTAAAATGTGTAAATTCAACTCACCCGGTGTCCTGGACAAGCTTAAATGAATGTACCCATTTGTGACCCGTTGTGCGCACAGGGCAATTCATCTTCAACAGCTTAGTATTTAGTGATGCAAAACATTCTGAACATTGCAGATAGAAATAGAATAAATAGAGCTGACATAATTCCCTATCTGACAGAATCACATCTGTTCTACACAATACATTTCTATCTGAACGTTCTGTAAAGCTACATCCTCCTGAACAGTACCCAGGTGTAACACAACTGTACTCTAAACAGCCATACAAAAATTCCAGAAACTCTTCATCATCAAGGTAATCAAAACACTTCTCTGACTGTACAGACAACATTCCAGAAGAAAGACTGCTGTAACAGATTCAAGACTTCTCCTCCATAGCGATGTCCAATCTAGTGGTTGGTCCAGTCATATGTCAATCATCATAATCAGTCGATCAGGAACGGGCAGTGACACAAAAAGGGCCCAATTCACCCATTGGGCCTTGAAATAAAGTAGTCCCTTAGTAACAATGTCCATCGATGGCAACCAGGTTATAAGACCATTTCCGTCAAAGGAAGCTTTACGATACCAGTTGTATTCATACGCCTGCCCAAAGAAACATTATTTTCCTTTGAACAGAAAGAGGTTTCTGATTCACAGCTTTGACCTTTAACATGGGGGTAGTCTTGGCCAATAGTTGACCAGTAGAGAAAAGTCACCAATATAAACTATTATAAATAGAGTAAAGCGATTTCATATCCTCCAATCCAAAGATGTTCACTGTTATACCATATTGTTGCTCTCGCCGACTTTGTCCACAAACTGAAAAAAGATAAAAATGTATTATCAGTAAACCACAATCTGTCATTTAAGGGTGGTTTGCCAGACACAGATTAAGCCTAGTCCTGGACTAAAAAGCAAGCTCAATTAATAATCTTAATTGAAAGTGTTTTTTTTTTTTTTCAGGACTAGGCTTAATTTGTGTCTAGAAAACTTGCCCCTAGAAACAAAGGGCAATGGTGCAAGGCGCAAAGAGCCGTAAACAGCCGACTTTGGCAATTCTATGAACTTTATCACATTACACGTGGCAAATAAACTTGAAACTTGATACTTACTCCACTAATCCCTGGGAGGTTGAGTATGGACCCGAGGACAGGCACCCTCCTGATGAAGCCTACAGCCACTGGGAAGAAGCCCCTGGAAAAGTGAAGAGAGTGACATTTGGGGTGAATCTCAAAAGTATTTCTTGATTTTTCAAATCCTGTTCCCTCACCTACTTCGCAAAATGTTAGAGGGAAGCAAAGAGAGCATTGGAGAAGATCTGAGGTTCCTTCTGCTCCAATGTTCTCCTTGCTTCTCTGAGGTTTTGAGAAAGGAGGAGAGAGAGAGAGAGAGAGAGAGAGAGAGAGAGAGAGAGAGAGAGAGAGAGAGAGAGAGAGAGAGAGAGAGAGAGAGAGAGAGAGAGAGAGAGAGAGAGAGAGAGAGAGAGAGAGAGAGAGAGAGAGAGAGAGAGAGAGAGAGAGAGAGAGAGAGAGAGAGAGAGAGAGAGAGAGGAAGCAGGGAATCAAGAAAAAAAACATGGCCAAAATAAGTTTGTTCAAATATTTGGCTAACTGTCCATTTCAGACCAACTGACCTGAATAAGAGGAAGAAGCCATAGATCTCCAGCACCACTCCGATGATAGGCCAGCCAATCAGAACCACCAGCACACCCCCCAGGAAGAAACTTGTGGCTTTAAATTTGTGTCTCTGGAAGAAGAATTTGAAGGTACGCTCCAAGCCGATGACAAAGGATAGGCCTGCTACAAACAATATCTGACACACAAACACAGGGGTGAGAAATAAAAGGTTAGAGGATTTTTAGAATCCCATGACAGTATACTGCACTACTAGCCTGGCGGCATCCAAATTGATTTAGCTACACTTCCCTGCCGTTTCACTTCAACATTGAAACGTAGTAGTGAAAGCATTTTGGATGCAAGGCTAGTGCAGTACAGTATGTCATTTCACTTAATTTAGCTATGTAAACGACTGGAGGACACATACCAGCTAGACAAGTCCTAACACAGTGGTCTGATCAGAGACACATAGTACTAGTACTGTAGATTAGTAGGCAGTGCAATACAACAGAGAATCATCAAAGCCCTCCACAAACCAGGGCCTAAAATGAACAGATTTTCTCATTGGCAGGTAGAATATCTAATTCCCCAGCCACATTGGCAGGTGGTCACACTAAGGGATCTATAGTGTGAGCATTTCATAAGAATATTCAAAAGTCAAATATGAGCACATGCGAGTTGTGATTTATACTGTAGCAAAGGAAATGCTGCAGTAGCTGTTTTCAAAGTATTTTTGCCATTTTGTTTTATTATCTGGTAATTACACAAAGATCTATGAATCCTAACGTTATATCTCACCTCGCACAGCAACACTGCCTGGCTGAGGGGCCGTGTGCACTGTGAGTGAAGTGCTGAAAGATTTGTTTTTAGAAGAAATGCGCACAGGCATAAAATTGGTCTAATTTACTCAAAAGCTTACTAAAGTGAGACTGTCCTCTTGTTTCTTGGCTATTTACATTTTCCTTACATACTAGTTTTTTTTTATGTTTGAGTCTAGTGCTAGTGAAGAAGAAACGTCCTCGGCTACAAGTCAGATTCTCAGGAAACGCTCTTTTCACGCCACTTTTTCCATTGCAGATTAGGAGAATTTACGTTGCAGATTTGGAGAATTAACGTAGCAGGTCAGGAGACTGAGGTTAGGGAAAATGCTCTCCTAACCGGCTATGAAAATCCCTTTGTAATCAAAGTGGCGGGAAAAGAGTGTGGGCTCATTTGAGCGGTAATGGCGAAAGCAACCCACTGTAGTCGAAAGTCAAGGAGGTGCATCTGCCACCGCCGAAAGTCGGACAATGCAGTGTTTTTCCAACAGCTAAACTCAGATCAACATGGCAGTGTCAACGTAGCTGCTATTGTTTATCAATGTCTGTCTATATAAAATGTAAAAATAAACTTTTCTATACCCCCATATCACACACTGGAAACATAACGTGTGTATAATTCATTGGTTAGACTAGAAAGGTCTCAAATATCACTTTATTTGTATCACCTGTAGCTTTAAGATATGACAAAGTTGGTTCCTGTTTTAGTCATGTATTTTGCCACACTCACGTGAGTCAAACAAAAACACCGTAATGACTGGTTGGCAAATTGTGCCCCACACAATGCAGGTGATGGCTGCTGCATGGTGCCGTTGGTGAGAAGCAACTGCAGCGACTTCAAAAACTGCATGACCTTTTATCTCATTATTTTTGACAAGTTCATGGAGTCGACATATAGTCGCAAGCCGGACAATTTTTATAACCATAATGCAACACACTTTGAAAGGTGGTGACCAACGATGGTCAATTACTTGACAAAAGTGATCCGTTTGAACTTGCCCCGTCCCTCAGATTTTCACAGGGACTGCACGTGATGACTGGAATGGCCCCGTTACCACAGTAACCTTAAAGGGGCAGCTGAAAATGTCTAATCGGTGACAAAATATTGAAATGACATTGCGCAACATTCCAAATTTCTTACAAGTAATACATTTCTTGTTTTACAAACATTACTATGCATGCACATCAGTATTTTTCTTCTGTGTGTAAATAGGGCTGTGACGATACCATGGCAATATTCTTTCCATGGCAAAAATGAAAAAACACAAAGCAGAGCAATCTCTTGCAGGACATACAATACTGTGTGTTATAACTTGGAAAATAAATACATGTTATTTGGGATGACAACATAATGTTTGTTTCCAACAAGATGTTAAATCCGTTTCGTGTTTTGTTTCTTTGCCACGATACTAACGAGTACTGCGATACTGGTATCGCCTCAGCCCTAGTAAAATATCTAATCTACCTGCTACAGTGGCTGGTAGATAAAAAGGTTCGTTTAGGGCCCTGTCCACAACTCTAGCTAAAACGTTTTTTGTTTTCTTCCACAATAACTCTGCGTTTAAGGAAGTGGCACCACCATTGAAACATCTGAACCAAAGATTTTTAGAACTAGGATAGACCACAGCCTGTAGTTTCCAATGGGAACAAATGAGTCATAGTGGGCAGAACAAGCAAGGAGGTGGGCAGAGCCAAGCACAAGCTAGCGAGATTCTATTGGCGCGTTCTAGCGCACATTTGCATATTTCCGCGATGGAACACCTACTCTGTGAAGTGTGCGTGTGCAATAACTCCATTCGCCTTTGCACTCCTAAAAAACGCAATTTTAAAATCTTTGACAAAGGGTAAAGTCCACAAAAATTTTGTCCACTCTGTTCAAAACAGATTTTAGTTTTGGGAACAGAAAACTGCGTTGAGATCAAATGTTTCATTAATGAGAAAGTGTGCAGAATTTCAGCTAAAATCCCTCTCGTTCCATCTTCTCCCACTGCCGGCCACTGGTCTTCCAGTGAAATATCTGTCTCATTGTTCTCTGTCGGAACTGTTGAGGGATACGAACATGGGCGAGGGAACTGAACAGGGCAGGACTAAAGTTGGGGAAAGCTTTGGCAATGTAAACATATGTTTCCCATGCCAATAAAGCCCCTTGAATAGAAATGAAAGACGAACATTATTCATCGTATTTACCGTGTTCCAAGATGGCGTAGCAGTCGGCGTCTGTTTTGTTTGTCTTGTCCCGTGTATATATCGTTTTCTTTGTATATAATTCGTACATTTTTTATATTTTTTATTTCCAACTACGGACTGAACATACTCTCCTGCAACCCGCCTCACCCAATGTGGTATGGATCTACTATTTTTCATACTTTTGAACCGGAACCCACTTCAGCAGCTAGCCAGCTAACTAGCTACTAGCTAGTAGTCAGTTAACAGTGATGACCGCTAGTAGTGGTTAACTCAGACATCAGCCAGCCTCAGCCTGGCCAATTCCTGCCAGTCTGCACAGCGTGATATCAACCCAGAGCATATCGGACTGCTCTCCCTAATGTCAATATGCCTTGTCTATTGCTGTTTTGGTTAGTGATTTTTGTCTTACTTCACTGTAGAGCCTCCAGCCCTGCTCAATATGCCTTAGCTAGCCATTTTGTTCCACCCCCCACACATGCGGTTACCTCACCTAGCTTAAATGGTGCCTCTAGAGACAAAACCTCTCATCGTCACTCAATGCCTAGGTTTACCTCCACTGTACTCACATCCTACCATACCCTTGTCTGTACATTATGCCTTGAATCTATTCTTCCGCGCCCAGAAATCTGCTCCTTTTACGCTCTGTCCCGAACGCACTAGAAAACCAGTTCTTATAGCCTTTAGCCGTACCCTTATCCTACTCCTCCTCTGTTCCTCTGGTGATGTAGAGGCTAACCCAGGCCCTGCAGCCCCCAGCATCACTCCCATTCCCCAGGCGCTCTCATTTGTTGACTTCCGTAACCGTAAAAGCCTTGGTTTCATGCATGTTAACCTGTTAGGGATAGGGTGCAGTATTTACACGGCCGGATAAAAAACGTACCCGATTTAATCTGGTTATTACTACTGCCCAGAAACTAGAATATGCATATAATTATTGGCTTTGGATAGAAAACACCCTAAAGTTTCTAAAACTGTTTGAATGGTGTCTGTGAGTATAACAGAACTCATATGGCAGGCAAAAACCTGAGAAGATTCCAAACAGGAAGTACCCTCTCTGACCATGCCCTGGGCTTCTTGGCTCTGTTTATTGAACATTTAGGATCTTTGCTGTAACGTGACACTTCCTACGGCTCCCATAGGCTCTCAGAACCCGGGAAAAAGCTGAATGATGTAATTCCAGCCGCTGGCTGAAAAACTTTAGCGCCTTGGTTAAGTGGTCTATCAGAGGACAATGGGCTGAGGCGCGTGCACGAGTCGACTCCATGTTTTTCTTTTCTTTTGTCTTTGAACCTAAACACAGATTCCCGGTCGGAATATTATCGCTTTTTTATGAGAAAAATGGCATAAAGATTGATTTTAAACAGCGGTTGACATGCTTCGAAGTACGGTAATGGAATATTTAGAATTCTTTTGTCAAAAAAATGCGTTGTGCGCGTCACCCTTCTTTACCATTCGGATAGTGTCTTGAACGCACAAACAAAACAGAGGATATTTGAACATAACTATGGATTATTTTGAACCAAACCAACATTTGTTATTGAAGTAGAAGTCCTGGGAGTGCATTCTGACGAAGACAGCAAAGGTAATAACATTTTTCTTATAGTAAATCTGATTTTGGTGAGTGCTAAACTTGGTGGGTGTCTAAATAGCTAGCCCTGTGATGCCGGGCTATCTACTGAGAATATTGCAAAATGTGCTTTCACCGAAAAGCTATTTTAAAATCGGACATAGCGAGTGCATAGAGGAGTTCTGTATCTATAATTCTTAAAATAATTGTTATGTTTTTTGTGAACGTTTATCGTGAGTAATTTAGTAAATTCACCAGAAGTTTGCGGGGGGTATGCTAGTTCTGAACGTCACATGCTAATGTAAAAAGCTGGTTTTTGAAATAAATATGAACTTGATTGAACAAAACATGCATGTATTGTATAACATAATGTCCTAAGATTGTCATCTGATGAAGATCATCAAAGGTTAGTGCTGCATTTAGCTGTGGTTTGGGTTTATGTGACATTATATGCTAGCTTGAAAAATGGGTGTCTGATTATTTCTGGCTGGGTACTCTGCTGACATAATCTAATGTTTTGCTTTCGTTGTAAAGCCTTTTTGAAATCGGACAGTGTGATTAGATTAACGAGAGTCTTGTCTTTAAAATGGTGTAAAATAGTCATATGTTTGAGAAATTGAAGTAATAGCATTTCTAAGTTATTTGAATAACGCGCCACAGGATTCCACTGGCTGTTACGTAGGTGGGACGAAATCGTCCCACTGGCCCTAGAGAAGTTAACATTAGAAGCCTCCTCCCTAAGTTTGCTTTATTCACTGCTTTAGCACACGCCGCCAACCCGGATGTCCTAGCCATGTCTGAATCCTAGCTTAGGAAGGCCACCAAAAATCCTGAAATTTCCATCCCTAACTATAACATTTTCCGACAAGATAGAACTGCCAAAGGGGCGGAGTTGCAATCTACTGCAGAGATAGCATGCAAAGTTCTATTAGTCTCTATGGGGCTGCCACAGGGTTCAATTCTCGGGCCTCCTCTTTTCTCTGTATATATCAAGGATGTCGCTCTTGCTGCTGGTGATTCTCTGATCCACCTCTACGCAGACGACACCATTCTGTATACATCTGGCCCTTCTTTGGAAACTGTGCTAACAAACCTCCAAACAAGCTTCAACGCCATACAACACTTCTTCCGTGGCCTCCAACTGATTTTAATTGTTAGTAAAACTAAGTGCATGCTCTTCAACAGATTGCTGCCCGCACCCTCCCGCCCGACTAGCATCACTACTCTGGACGGTTCTGACCGAGAACATGTGGACAACTACAAATACCTAGGTGTCTGGTTAGACTGTAAACTCTCCTTCCAGACTTACATTAAGCATCTCCAATCCAAAATGAAATCTAGAATCGGCTTCCTATTTCGCAACAAAGCCTCCTTCACTCATGCTGCCAAACATACCCTTGTAAAACTGACTATCCTACCTATCCTTGACTTCGGCGATGTCATTTACAAAATATCCCCCAACCCTCTACTCAGCAAATTGGATGTAGTCTATCACAGTGCCATCCGTTTTGTCACCAAAGCCCCATACCCACCACTGCGACCTGTGTGCTCTCGTTGGCCGACCCACACTACATATTCATCGCCAAACTCACTGGCTCCAGGTCATCTATAAGTCATTGCTAGGTAAAGCCCCGCCTTATCTCAGCTCACTGGTCACCATAGCAACACCACCCGCACCACGTGCTCCAGCAGGTATATTTCACTGGTCATCCCCAAAGCCAACACTTCCTTTGGCCGCCTTTCCTTCCAGTTCTCTGCTGCCAATGACTGGAACGAATTGCAAAAAAATCGCTGAAGGTGGAGTCTTATATCTCCCTCTCTAACTTTAAGCATCAACTGTCAGAGCAGCTTACTGATCACTGTACCTGTACAGAGTCAATCTGTAAATAGCCCATCCAACTACCTCATCCCCATATTATTACTTACTGGGGTGCAAAAGAGCAAGGGGGTATGTCTACTTGCACATCTATCACTCCAGTGTTAATGCTAAATTGTAATTATTTCGTCTCTATGGCCTATTTATTGCCTACCTCCCTACATTTGCACACGCTGTACATAGATTTTTATATTTATTTTCTATTGTGTTATTGACTGTACGTTTGTTTATGTGTAACTCTGTGTTGTTTGATTTTTTTGCATTGCTTTGCTTTATCTTGGCAAGGTCGCAGTTGTAAATGAGAACTTGTTCTCAACTGGCCTACCTGGTTAAATAAAGGTGAAATAAAATAAAATAAAAATCCTCCACGATATCACAACTCACGTGACCAATCGAAGCTCACCATAGCTTCCAACCCATACTGGGGATCCCGAGTAGGAGTTGGAATTGTCAAAGACTCCAGGCACACTAGTCATAGACTGTTCTCTCTGCTACTACATGGCAAGTGGTACCGGAGCACCAAGTCTAGGTCCAAGAGGCTTCTAAAGAGCTTCTACCCCCAAGCCTTAAGACTCCTGAACATCTAATCAAATGGCTACCAAGACTATTTGCATTACACACCCCTCTCTTCTACGCTGCTGCAACTCTCTGTTATTAACTATGCATAAGTCACTTTAATAACTCTACCTACATGTACATATTACCTTGACACCGGTACCCCATGTATATAGCCCCGCTATTGTTATTTACTGCTGCTCTTTAATTATTTGTTATTCTTATGTCTTACAAAAAAATATTATTTTCTTAAAACTGCATTGTTGGTTAAGGGCTTGTAAGTAAGCATTTCACTGTAAGGTCTACACCTGTTGTATTTGGCACATGTGACAAATAAAATTTGATTTGAGTGGACAGCACTGCATCTCAGTGCTAGAGGCGCCACTACAGACCCTGGTTCGATTCCAGTCTATCACAACCCGACGTGATTGGTCCCATAGAGCGGCGCACAATTGGCCCAGCGTCGTTAGGGTTTGGCTGCTTGTATAGTGTACACGCCAGTCCCGTAAAGCATGGTGCTTGCAACGCCAGGGTTGTGGGTTCGATTCCCACGGGGGACCAGTATGAGGGGAATAAAAATTATGAAAAAGTATGCAGTCACTACTGTAAATCGCTCTGGAGAAGGGCGTCTGCTAAATGAGTAAAATGTAAACAGCCGGTAAGGGGTACATTTTGGATCATTCTCGTAAAAAAAAGAGGTGGACATACATGTAGCAGGGCATCTATTGCAAACATTGTGATTACGTAGTAGACTATAACTCACATTTCCAATGGCAAGAAGGGCTTTGTCAAAAAACAGGATCATCCCAAAGAAGAGGAAGAACACGCCAAAGCCTGTCAACCCCATCCCGATTTCTGTGGAGCCAAAACTAGAAGTCAATACATTTGTATTTATTATGGATCCCCATTAGCTGCTGCCAAAGCAGCAGCTACTCTTCCTGGGGTCCAGCAACATTAAGGCAGTTTCTACAATTTTAAAACATTACAATACATTCACAGATTTCACAACACACTGTACGTTTGTTGCCACACGACTGAACAGTAGTCAAGGTGCGACAAAACTAGGGCCTGTAGGACCTGCTGTTGATAGTGCTGTTAAGAGGCAGAGTATCGCTTTATTATAGACAGACTTCTCCCCATCTTAGCTACTACTGCATCAATATGTTTTGACCATGACAGTTGACCATGACAGTACTCCAAGCAGTTTAGTCATCTCAACTTGCTCAATTTCCACATTATTTATTACAAGATTTAGTTGAGGTTTAGGGTTTAGTGAGTGTTTTGTTCCAAATAGAATACTTTTAGTTTTAGGATATTTAGGGTGAACTTATTCCTTGCCACCTACTCTGAAACTAACTGCAGCTCTTGGTTGAGTGGTATGTTGTTAGTAAAAAATTGAAAAAAGCAAGGGGCCTAAACAGCTACCCTGGGGAATTCCTGATTCTAACTGGATTATATTTGATAGGCTTCCATTAAAGAACACCCTCTTGTGTTCTGTTAGACAAGTAACTCTTTATCCACATTAAAGCCATAACACATACGTTTTTCCAGCAGCAGGCTATGATCAATAATGTCAAAAGCTGCACTGAAGTCTAACAAGACAGCCCCCACAATCTATTTATCATCAATTTCTCTCAGCCAATCATCAGTAATTTGTGTAAGTGCCGTGCTTTTTGAGTGTCCTTCCCTATAAGCATGCTGAAATGTTGTTGTCAATTTGTTTACAGTAAAATAGCATTGTATCTGGTCAAACAATTTCTTCCAGAAGTTTACTAAATGCTGGTAACAGGCTGATTGGTCGGCTATTTGAGCCAGTAAAGGGGGCTTTACTATTCTTGGGTAGCGGAATGACTTTAGCTTCCCTCCAGGCCTGAGGGCACACGCTCTCTCCTAGGATTAAATTGAAGATGTGGCAAATAGGAGCGACAATATGATTGCTATTATCCTCAGTAATTTTCCATCTAGATTGTCAGACCCCGGTGGCTTGGCATTGTTGATAGACAACAATCATTTTTTCACCTCTTCCACACTGACTTTACGGAATTCAAAAGTACAATTCTTGTCTTTCATAATTTGGTTCCGATATACTTGGATGTGTAGTGTCAGTGTTTGTTGCTGGCATGTCATCCCTAAGTTTTATTATCTTACCAATGATAAAGTCATTAAAGTAGTTTGTAATATCAGTGGGCTTTGTGATGAATGAGCCATCTGATTTAATGAATGAAGGAGCCGAGTTGGCTTTTTTCCCAAAATTTTTATTTAAGGTGCCCCAAAGCTTTTGCTATCATTTTTTATATAATTGATCTTCGTTTCAGTGTAGTGTAGTTTATTTTTATTTAGTTTAGTCACATGATTTCTTAATTTGCAGTACATTTGCCAATCAGTTGGGCTGCCAGACTTAATTGCCATACCTTTTGCCTCATCCATCTCCACTATACAATTTTTCAATTCCTCATCAATCCAATGTGGATTTAACAGTTTTTACAGTCATTTTCTTAATGGGTGCTTATTAGTAACTGGAAAAAGTCATTTCATAAATGTGTTAAGTGCAGTGTCTGGTTGCTCCTCATTACACACCACAGACCAGCAAATATTCTTTACATCATCAACATATGAATCACTACAAAACTTCTTGTATGACCTCTTATGTATGCACACTATATTAGGCCCAGCCTTTGTAACTTTGATTTTCCTAGATATGGCTATTATATTGTGATGACTACACCCTATGGATTTGGATACTACTGCTTTAAAGCAAATATCTGTAGCGTTAGTAAAAATGTGATCAATACATGTTGATGATTTAATTCCTGTGCTGTTTGTAACTACCCCGGTAGTTTGACTTGCAGGCAGAGTTCAACGTTTTTTCCTGAGTGGGCAGCTTGATGATAGCCAGTCAATATTTTAATCGACAGAAAATATACTTCTCTGTTGATATCACATACATTATCAAGCATTTCACACATATTATCCAGATACTGACTGTTAGTACTTGGTGGTCTATAGCAGCTTCCCACAAGAATGGGCTTTAGGTGATGCAGATGAACCTGTAGCCATATTACTTCAACATTATTTAACATTAGATGGTCTCTAAGCTTTACAGGAATGTGGTTCTGAATATAGACAGCAACACCGCCTCCGTTGGTTGGCATTTCTCTCTTTTCTGTAGATGTTATAACCATGTATTGCTACCACTGTAGCAAAGGTATTACCTAAGTGAGTTTCAGAGATAGTCAGAATATGGATGTCATCTGTTACAAGCAAGTTGTTGACTTCATGGACCTTGTTTCTTAGGCTACATATGTTAATATGGGCTATTTTTAGCACTTTTCTGGGTTGCTTGATTGTTTTTAATGCTTTACTGGGAAGCTTATCAGAGGTAGACTTAATCATGTTATTTACATGTTATACATTCAAGTCTAACTAGCCACATTGTTTCCATTGACATTGATTGACACCTAAAGCATCCATCCATATACTCTCTCTTGTCTGCACATTCGTTACTTTATGAGCAGGAGTAGGTAGGTAACTAGCTATCGCCCATGATTTGACTAGCAGTGTAATAAGTTCATAATAGGTCGTTCATAAAACAGGGCGATGGGCCCAACTGGTCCCATTCATTCAACCTGGCTAGCTAGAAGGACTGCTCACAAAGAGAAGATACAACAACGCTTTAAACATGTCATTTATAAATGAAACGGTCTTACTCTGGGAATCCGTTAGAGAAATCATTTTGTCGGAAGTGTAGCGATTGGAAAATCACTTGTGCTCATTCAATAATCGTTAGACAGCGGTAGCTTGTTGAAGCAGAAGAAAAGCTGGCGCCACGTCTTCTTCGTGATTCATGCGGTCACGCACGCTCAAATGACACGTTCACGGGAAACAGTTCTGCGCGGTGCTGCGTAGAGCTTTAGTCGTGATAAAAAGTCAAGATATGGGGGGGATGTGTGTGTTGCTATTTGTGAACAGAGATCTGTATATAATGACGAGATGCCCATGTCTCCGCCCTAACAATTGGAGTCGTTGTCCCAAAGATGGGAAGGCAGGCGACAAGCTTAAGCTTAGTTCCAAGATAAACCCATATAAACACATTAGGTTTATTTTGGACAGATTATGGCGAGAGTGAACCCTCTCGCTTCGCCTCTTCCTCTCTGTTGTGAATATGTATTTTGTTACTATGTATCCTTAACCCCCAACAAAATTCTGCCTGGACTCAATACAACTGATTTATTTTAGCGTTGCATCGCCATCTTTATGGGAAATGTGGTTCTCTGCTTGAAAAATATAGCTACTACAACATCCATGCGTAGGCAATCCGGAAGAGTGCAACCGGTGACGTATTCAAGAAAATACTCGATTCGTTTTTTTAATAAATATTATTAGAGCAGAAAACCTCAGTGTTTACACAATGTCCGCATTAGGAGTACTCGTAGGTTATTTTCCCCCAATAACTGCAAACATGAATACCATTTTTGCAGTACTTCTTGTTTTCGTTGGGTGCTGCAGCAATGTTGTGTTTCTGGAAACGCTTGTAAGGTCAGTGATCAACTCTGAACTCCTCAACAACAACTATTGACAACTAGGCTACTAGCTTAGTTGAATGAGGTTAGCTGCATCTTTAGAATATTTATGCATTCTTTAAAGAACAAGTTTATATAAGCCTAGCTAAGATGCTGCAATGCTTAATATCCAATAATCTATTATTTAGGCTAGGATATTTCCTGATAATTAATGATATTCATGTACACTTTAATATATTTTTCCTACTCCCAGAGAGTTCCCAGGATGTGGCAACATTGTGACCTTCGCTCAATTTGCCTTCATTGCATTGGAGGGGTTCATCTTCGAGACGAACTTTGGAAGAAAGAAACCAGCCATCCCTATGAGGTAGGTAGCCTAATGCAGTGGTTCCCAAACTGTGGGGGGTGAAAGGGAAAGGGGGATACCTAGTCAGTTCTACAACTGAATGCTTTCAACTGAAATGTGTCATCTGCATTTAACCCAACCCCTCTGAATCAGAGAGGTGTGGGGGGACTGCCTTGATCAACATCCACGTCTTCGGCGCCTGGGGAATAGTGGCTTGACTGCCTTGCTCAGGGGCAGAATGACGGATTTTTACCCTGTCAGCTCTGGGATTCGATCCAGCAACCTTTCGGTTACTGGCCCCACACTCCTACCCGCCAGGCTACCTGGGATCGGCGGTTCCCCTCCTTTTTAAAGGAACTCAGTCCAGCATTAAATTTATTCTTGAAAGTTGTAATAGTAAAATGGACAAGGTGCAATTTCGAAATTGGGTAGTACATCACCAATTCCTCTTGTCATGTTAGTCTTTGCATACCTTGGAGAACTTTTCTCTTGACCTGTGTGCACCTACTTCGTAAACTTTCATTCATAGGCTAGTGTAACAGTATAGCTTCCGTCCCTCTCCTTGCCCCGAACCAGGGACCCTCTGCACACATCAACAACTGCCTCCCACGAGCATCGTTACCCATCGCTCCACAAAAGCCGCGGCCCTTGCAGAGCAAGGGGAACAACTACAGTCAAGGTCTCAGAGCGAGTGACGTCACCAATTGAAACGCTATAAGCGCAAACCCCGCTAACTAGGTAGTCATTTCACATCGGTTACACTCACCCAACTTTTGACCTCCTCCTTTTCCGCAGCAACCAGTGATCCGGGTCAACAGCATCAATGTAACAGTTTTGTTTCCGTCCCTCTCCTCGCCCATACCTGGGCTCGAACCAGGGACCCTCTGCACACAGACAACAGCCACCCTCGAAACATCGTTACCCACCGCTCCACAAAAGCCGCGGCCCTTGCAGAGCAAGGGGAGCAACTACTTCAAGGTCTCAGAGCGAGTGACGTCACCAATTGAAACGCTATTAGCGCGCACCCCGCTAACTAGCTAGCCATTTCACATCGGTTACACTAGGTTGTAGCAAACTCATGATGGGTACAGGGAAAATGTGAGTATCATGTAGTAGCCTAAACCTATTGATGTTACATTGAACTGGGTGAATGGAATATGAATGACAGTCATCCAATATGCTGTCATAGAAATAACGGCATGCTCATGAGAAAAGAAAATCGGCCTCCTCATAATAAACGGCACTGACCACCATTGTTGGAGAGCTATTTATAACTTGTCAGAAATGTCCAGATCAACTAGCCCATGTCAGCTAATGTTTTTTTATTGCGTTTTTTTAGCCCATAGATATTGTTGTCATTTTTTTGTCACTCAAATATCACATGAATACACATTAGACATGGAAAAATGTGTAGAATTGCAAGAAAATTTGCTTTAAAACGGCACAATTGTCTTTGCGCCCATGACAAAATGTGTAGAATTGCAGGAAGTAAGCTTAAACCTGCAAAAGAGGGGTGTGAACAGTTTGTGTCATGAACAGTGCTTGTGCCTGTAGAAATAGACGAGGCGCGTGCGCGGGGGGCACAGGGTATTCCCCAGTGCTGAAAAAGTTTGGGAACATCTGGCCTAATGTATGAGAATGTAGCTACAATGATGGAATTATTGAGCTGTCTGTCTGCTTGTCTGTCCGTCCGTCTGTCTCCCTGTCCTGTCAGGGATGAGGAGCACAGTTTTCATTTCAACCTTTTGTGTTTATTTCTTCTTAATAGCAACTATGTAATCATGGTGACCATGTTCTTCACAGTCAGTGTGATCAACAACTATGCTCTCAACTTCAACATCGCTATGCCTCTGCACATGATCTTCAGATCTGTAAGTCTACTGTTTATAAATGTTCTGATGGCTCTTAACTCTCAACATCTGATGCTTTTAGTACCACTTATTACCAACATCCAATAATATCCCTTCTTGATTGACAAATGCCTTGCTTATATCTTCACAGGGATCGTTAATAGCTAATATGATCCTGGGTATAATAATTCTGAAAAAAAGGTATCCCCTGCATAATTTCTCTTTACTTGGCAGTCTTACAAACCCTTACCATGTTATCACGTTACTGTTACTCTAGAGATGTTACTAATTAGTTAGCCAAATGAATAGGCTACTTTTGCCTTTCTGCCGCATGAGCTATAGCATCAGAGGAATGTATTGCTTCCTTTGTCACTATTTTGCATGACCATGATGGCTGCTGTTGAAATGCCTAAGATGTCTGGCCTGTTCTGGTTATAAGGAGGTTCTGAAACTATGTACAGCATCTTTTCCCTGCAGGTATTCAATGAGTAAATATCTCTCCGTAGCGATGGTGTCTCTGGGCATCTTCATATGCACCATCATGTCCGCCAAACAAGTGGTGAGCTCTTCATAATATTAACATGACTCTGTTCAACCACACACTTTGTTTCCATATAATGTGCACCGTGGGCTGCAGCCGCAATGTCTAGTAGCTGAGTTGTTACACGTGTTACAGTTATTACAATCTGCCACACGTATACAGTAGTCAGTACATATTTGTTCATATTGTACAGGGAAATCTTCAGTAGGTTTTTGGGCTGTTACATTTTCTGCTATTTAGTGACCTCTGTTATCCACTTTTCAGAATGTAGGTACTAAGGGCTCAGATGATCAAGGTGTATATGCCTTCCTGCACTGGCTGATAGGTAAGTCTTACATGGACTTTGGCTGTTCGGTGTGCATATAAGAGTGAGACATGGAGTCTTCTCAGCCAGATTTCTTTGTTCCTGAATGACTTGCATTTTTGTTAATAAGATCTTTGCCTTGCCTCGACTAGTTGGGACTATCTTTATCTGAGAACTGGACACTGATTGTTACTGTTGTTGACAAAGGGTGGACAATGGCTTGAAATAAGAGCACACAACTCTGACGATCACACAAACCCTGCATACGTATTTATAGGAAATTACGGGACTTGCAAGTCCTTAGTGCATAATCTACCCCATTCCCATTTTAACCTGACAATGATTAATGCAATCATTAATACAAGCTTAAGGCACAGACACACCGGTAGGATTGTAGAGTGTCTGCCAGCCGAGAGTACTTAGCACCTCTGAACAGAGTGCTGGCAGTCATTTGCAAACTGATTCTACATGTAGAAATGGGCAAAATGACTGCAGTCGGCAAGCAAACAAATGGCCCCTACTGTACAGACTGACAACCGACAACTCTCTCCCTCTCCCTGTATGGTTAAAGTATCCGTTTGTCAATCATGATACAACTGATTTTCTGTGTTTGTTGTTGTTCTTCTTCTAGGTATCGCCATGTTGACCTTTGCACTGCTCATGTCTGCGAGAATGGGCATTTTCCAGGAGACCCTATACAAGCAGTATGGCAAACACTCCAAGGAGGCTCTCTTCTATAATGTACGCGCCCACCCCAAAACTCCTGTATGCATTCCAAACCTGTCAGATGTTGTATACTTGAAAGGCAAAGTAACTCACAAAAGTAATTGTAATTTATCCCCTGACAATGGGGATATTAAGCTTTGCTTTTCTCACCAAAGGTAATGCTCCACCCTACAATTGTTGATCTATATTTGGTGCAAACCAAGTGTCTGCATTTTCAGTGTTGTGTGCACTGTGCATTGATAATAGGGTGTTTATATGTATACTTTACTCTATATATGTATCTTCTCTGCAGTTGTAATATGTTTGTCATTGCTCTCTCAGCACTGCTTGCCTCTGCCTGGATTCCTGCTTCTGTCCTCAGACATCTATAACCACTGTGTCCTCTTCAGTCAAAGCAGTGAGTCAAATACAGTCTTGTAGGAAAGTTTTGTATGAAAACATGTCAAAGTATCCTCCTCATTGCAACTCTACTCAAAGTTTCCAGGTTTTTCAGAAATCCCAGTTGAAGGATTAATTGGAAATTGCTTCACTAACCTCAATAATTTAAAGTTATGTCTGTTGGTGTCTTTGATAACCTGGTTCCAGATCTGTTTGTGCTGTCTTGGCAATAACCATAGGAGTTAGCAAGACAGCACAAACAGATCTGGGACCAGGCTAGTCTTTTCTCACTGATGTTATGAATGTTATGTTGAATTCATATTGTCCAGAGTTGGGCTGTAGCCTAAATTACATTTGTATTCCAGCTCCTGTAGAGGTTCCTGTGATTGGCCAGGCTGTGCCGGTGTTGTGGCTGTACCTACTGCTGAACGTCATCACACAGTATCCTTTACAATACTTTCACAGTGAATACTGTATTGTGTAGTTAGTACCGATTTTTCACCTTGTCGGCTCGGGTATTCGAACCAGCGACTACCTGCCTGCCGCCACGGTAAGGATTGGAAGTTGTCCATAGTTGTGCTGTTTTTCTTTCAGCTCCTTTAAAATCTTACTTTCACAGTAAACACTATGTGTAGTCACTGAACACAAATTGGCATGCTTGGAGGGGAATTCATCCCATTGGAAACAAATTAGACCAATCCAGAGTTTTCTTTACAACGCTGCTAACAAACACACTGTCACTGACGTCTCTGTCTACTAGAAAACTATGCACATTCACCTTACAAATTGCGATGCAAACACTCTCTCTCTCTCACTCACGTACACACACACATTTTAGACCAGTTTTGATTAAACATATACCATCATCCTCTACCAGTCCTTCACCCTCCTCAGATACGTGTGTATCCGCGGTGTCTTCATCCTGACCACAGAGTGTGCCTCTCTCACCGTAACCCTGGTGGTCACTCTGAGGAAGTTCATCAGCCTCATCATCTCCATCCTCTTCTTCAAGAATCCCTTCACCGCCTGGCACTGGGTGGGCACTGGAGTCGTCTTCCTGGGCACCCTGATCTACACGGAGGTCTGGACTAGCATCTGCACGGCGTTAAGAGGAAGTGAAAAGCTGAAGAAGAAAAAGACGTAGTAATATGCAGTAAAGAAGGCAGAGTGATACGCAGCACTTTCGTCAATTCCTTGCATCCTCTCTCTTTGCCTCCTTCTCAAAACGAATTGGAGAAGAGGGTCCACGGGAGGGGGGACCTGAAACCATCTCCTCCAATATGGTTGAGAAGGAGTAGAAGTGAGAGGATGCAGGAAATCACAGAAAGACAAATTGAGATAGAGCCAACGTGTAACGCCCTGGCCATAGAGAGAGGTTTTTTGTTCTTTATTTTGGTTAGGCCAGGGTGTTACATTGGGTGGGCGTTCTATGTTCTTTTTCTAGGTTTTTGTATTTCTGTGTTTTGGGCCGTGTGTGGCTGTAACGGCTGTCTTCTGAAATGAACCAAGGCGCAGCAGGTATGTGAATACTCATTTTTTAATTACCCAACAAAAGGAGTAAAGCATCCACAGGAAACAATAAACGTGACAGCAACAACAGTTTGCAGGCTAAAAAACGCAGTGCAAAACAACCACCCACAAACCCCAGTGACAAACAACTCCTACATATATGACTCCCAATCAGGAACAACGATTCCCAGCTGTTCCTGATCAGGAGTCACAAGACACACACAAGACTGCCACGTCCTGACCCCCAAACTACTACACCAGCTCCATCTGCTGGTCAGGACGTGACAGTGGCTCCCAATCAGGCACAGCTGAAGTTCGTTGTTTTTGATTGGGAGTCAGACATAAGGAGCATGTTTTCCCTTTGGGTTTTGTGGGTAATTGTATTTTGTTCGTGTGTTTTCCTAACAGAACTGTTTGCGCTCGTCTTTTGTTTATTTTTGTAGTGTTCTCTTTTTTTCATTAAAAGACTAATGATGAACACATCCTCCGCTGCGTATTGGTTCACCTTTTCAGACGATGACTTCTCTGTTTCATCTGACGACGAAGACAGCCGTTACACAACGTCACAAGAGAGTGCCTTTGGCTGCACTGTTGTGTGTGTGTGTATACATTTGTTGTGGGTGTGATTGCACACTGGAGCCTGTTTCCCCCCTCGCTCTCTACTGCAGTTGCAGTAGGAGCAGGTTGGTCTTTAATAGAATCATCATTAAAAAAATATGTTTTTTCCTATTGTTTTCATTGCTTGAACAATTACCTTAGAAAAAATGCCTTCCCCCTAGGTTTCTCACTTAACCCATTTTAAGGACATAACCTTGACAAAAACGACCTTGTTCACTGAATAAGTCAAGGCAAGATTTTTGCAAAACTGATTGTATGGAGATACCCTACTGTTTTGTTTGTTTGGTGAGCTGTATTTATTTAGGTGTTTTGCTAAATATGAGTTTTGCTGAGCTGTGAGTGAAGAGTATGTAATTGAACACCAGAAAAATGATTATACTGGTATATGGACAAAACATATTACTGTACTCTGTTCAGCATCATTTTACATTTACATTTTAGTCATTTAGCAGACACTCTTATCCAGAGCAACTTACAGTAGTGAATGCATACATTTCATACATTTTTTTTTTTCTGTGCTGGCCCCCCGTGGGAATTGAACCCACAACCCTGGTGTTGCAAACACCATGCTCTACCAACTGAGCTACAGGGAAGGCTTGAAATACTTAATGACAAAAAGTGAGTTCACCACCTCATCAATGTTATAAAAACTGATGTTAGTGAAACACAAGTTACAAGTATTATTTTCATGTATTCTGAATATGATACTTGCTCAGATTTTATTGTAGGAATATTTCCTCATGAGGATATTTGTCCTTTCAAAATAGTAATTGGCAGGTCCAGTAACTGTCTTGAAAAAAAAAAAAAAACATGCAAATGCCTTTTACTACACTCCAGAAACAATGCACCATTAATTCTCAACCTACTGAAATAAAATGTTCTACCCTATACATTTGCATTGTATTGCATAATATTTCTGTATGTATATTTTCATACAATGACCCACTTACAATTAAATGGAAAAATGGAAAATATTGTACTTACGTAATAGTTTCAGTGAAAATGAACAACAATGGAGAGCGGTCTTGTTCAAGACACCTTTTCTCAGCCAAAGGAAATTGCCTAAATTCAATACTCAGAGGGAAGGGCAGGGGTGTATTCATTACACCGATTCTGTTCTAAACGTTTTGCAACAAACCCTTTACTCCAAACAATGTTGAGTTCCGTTTTTAAACTGTCGTAGTTCAGTCGTGTCTCTTCCAAAAAAATAAGCGGCTGGAAGAAGGTGGAAGGAACACTGCTGACTTCACTCCACGTTAGAGCATGGAATAATTGATAGATGTGGAGTTTGTGCAGAACACTTAGCAGATTATTCCGATTGGAATGGCAACTCTTGTAAACCATACAATTAAAATGAACTACAACTTCCGTTTAAGAACCCAACAGCTTTTACGTCCACGTTGAAGAGTGTTAGGATTAAATGGTTTCTGTTACAAAACATATGAAACGTTTTGCAACATAATCGGCGTAATGAATACACCCCCAGGTACTTGCGGTTGTGTTTGAATGTGAGCTGTGACTGGGCCGTGTGATCCCGGTCCAAAGACCAATGTTATGGCTCAAGAATCTTCATAAACTATCATTTTAGGAACTCTGTACAGCAAGCATTGGGGGGGGCAACAAGAGCACCCACGTCTCGTATGAAGAGGGCATTAGGGTAAGTGTAAATTATTTTTCTGTGTTCCGTTTTATTTACTTAACAAATAAGGAACACTCAAAATGTGCACTGTCATAAGATGCCACCTTTCCAAGTCAGTTCGTCAAATTTCTGCCCTGGTCAAATGTAAGTGCTGTTATAGTGAAGTGGAAACATCTAGGAGCAACAACGGCTCAGCAGCGAAGTGGTATGTTACACAAGCTCACAGAAAGGGATCGCCGAGTGCTGAAGCTCGTATCGCGTAAAAATCACCTGTTCCAGACAAAGTTTTTTGAGTGTATATGGTAGGCATATTGGATTCCTAACATAGTGAAGTACCCAGAAATAGTCTTGAGTACTGGTCATAAGGGCAGTACACATCTGAAAAGCGTCTCATTTAAAATGTGTACATATACAGGTGATTAAACCACAATTGAATTGTAATGTGGCAGCCATATTGGATTTGGAGTCAAATCTAGGAGGGGGGCCCTAATTGCAAGAGTAGGGGCTAAATAAACTGAACAAAAATATAAACACAACATGTAAAGTATTGGTCCCATGTTTCATGAGCTGAAATAAAAGATCACAGAAATGTACTATATGCACAAAAAGCTTATTTCTCTAAAATGTTGCACACAAATTTGTTTACATCCCTGTTAGTGAGCATTTCTCCTTAGCCAAGATAATCCATCCACCTGACAGGTGTGATATATCAAGAACATGATTAAACAGCATGATCATTACACAGGTGCACCTTGTGCTGGGGACAATAAAAAGCCACTTTTAAAATGTGCAGTTTTGTCACACAACCGCCTCCAACGTCGTTTTAGATTAATTGGCAGGACATCCAACCGGCCTCATAACCGCAGACTAAGTGTAACCACACCAGCCCAGGACCTCCACATCCAGCTTCTTCACCTGCGGGATCGTCTGAGACCAGCCACCCGGACAGCTGATGAAACTGAGGAGGATTTCTGTCTGTAATAAAGGTATTTTGTGGGGAAAAACTCATTCTGACTGGCAGGGCCTGGTTCCCAAGTTGGTGGGCCTGGCTCCCCAGTGTATAAATAAAATCCACAGAGGAACCTTTGACTGGAAAAAAGTTTTCGGTGTCAGAGCCCACTTTCCTTAGAGTCAATTCCAGTAGCCATAACCAAGTCCGGCCCGCTCATTAGGTAGGATTATGCATCCGCCTATGGCGGCAGGTTGAAGAGGTCTGTATTTCCTGTGCTAAACCGACAAAGACGCGCCTCCAACAACACAAATCCTCATACAATTCTTCCCAAAAACAATTACATTTTCTCTCAACCAGTGGCATATGGGTTTTTTAGCTGTGCGCTGATGCCGCCCTGTGATAAGTAGTGCCCACTTTGTCAAAGGAAGGGGCGCAAAATATTTTGCTTGTCCATCCTCGGCGCGCCTCTCCAGGTTGCTGTTGGAGAGACTCATTGCTTCCGCGCTCCACCAGCGTTCCCTCAAAAATGATCTACCATAAATCATGTAGCAGATAAAGTATATGGTAGAAAGAGTTTGTGAGCTTTTCTGTAGCCTATAGGCTGGAGACAAAATGTATGACAATGTAATGAGAGTAGGGATGAGCCAAATTAGTCGACTGGTCCATTGTTTGGTCGTTAGGCTGTTGTTCAACTGAGACTGTTTTAGTCGAGCAGTAACAAACATATGTACAGTACCGTTCAAAATGTTGGGGTCACTTAGAAATGTCTTTGTTCCATGATCACATACATGAAATGAGTTGTAAAATGAATAGGAAATATAGTCAAGACGTTGACAAGGTTATAAATAATGATTTTTAATTGTGTCCTTCAAACTTTGCTTCGTCAAAGAATCCTCCATTTGCAGCAATTACAGGCTTGCAGACATTTGGCATGCTAGTTGTCAATTTGTTGAGGTAATCTGAAGAGATTTCACCCCATGCTTCCTGAAGCACCTTCCACAAATTGGATTGGTTTGATGGGCACTTCTTACATACCATACGGTCAAGCTGCTCCCACAACAGCTCAATAGGGTCGAGATCCGGTGACTGTGCTGGCCACTCCATTATAGACAGAATACCAGCTGACTGCTTCTTCCCTAAATAGTTCTTGCATAATTTGGAACTGTGCTTTGGGTCATTGTCCTGTTATAGGAGGAAATTGGATCCAATTAAGCACTGTCCACAGGGTATGGCATGGCATTGAAAAATGGAGTGATAGCCTTCCTTCTTCAAGACCCCTTTTACCCTGTACAAATCTCCCACTTTACCACCACCAAAGCACCCCCAGACCATCACATTGCCTCCACCATGCTTGACAGATGGTGTCAAGCACTCCTTCAGCATCTTTTAATTTTTCTGCATCTCACGAATGTTCATCTTTGTGATCCGAACACCTCAAACTTAGATAAGTCTGTCCATAACACTTTTTCCAATCTTCTTCCTCTGTTCAGTGTCTGTTCTTTTGCCCATCTTAATCTTTTCTTTTAATTGTCCAGTCTGAGATATGGCTTTTTCTTTGCAACTCTGCCTAGAAGGCCAGCATCCCAGAATCGCCTCTTCACTGTTGACATTGAGAGTGGTGTTTTGCGGGTACTATTTAATGAAGCTGCCATTTGAGGACTTGTGAGGTGTCTGTTTTTCAAACTAGACACTAATGTACTTGTCCTCTTGCTCAGTTGTGCACCGGGGCCTCCCACTCCTCTTTATTTTCTGGTTAGAGCCAGTTTGCGCTGTTCTGTGACGGGAGTAGTACACAGCGTTGTACGAGATCTTCAGTTTCTTGGCAATTTGTCGCATGGAATAGCCTTCATTTCTCGGAACAAGAATAGACTGACGAGTTTCAGAAGAAAGTAATTTGTTTCTGGCATTTTCAGCCTGTAATCGAACCCACAAATGCTGATGCTCCAGATACTCAACTAGTCTAAAGAAGGCCAGTTTTTTGCTTCTTTAATCAGAACAACAGTTTTCAGCTGTGCTAAAATAATTACAAAAGGATTTTCTAATGATCAATTAGCCTTTTAAAATTATAATCTTGGATTAGCTAACACAACATGCCATTGGAACACAGAAGTGATGGTTGCTGATAATGGGCCTCTGTACGCCTTTGTAGATATTCCATAAAAAAATCTGCTGTTTCCAGCTACACTAGTCAATTACAACATTAACAATGTCTACACTGTATTTCTGATCAATTTCATGTTATTTTAATGGACATAAAATGTGCTTTTCTTTCAAAAACAAGGACATTTCTAAGTGACCCCAAACTTTTGAACTGTAGTGTATATACACACGCACACACACACACACACACACACACACACACACACAGCCTCTGGAAGCTGTAGTTGTGCCTCCACCTGCTGATCCTGTAGTTGTTCCTCCAGTGGTTGAATCTGTAGTCCTGCCTACACCCATTGAACCTGCAACCCTTAACAGTCCAACAGCTGTTCTATTGCTGATGTGCCATGTGTTCCCCTCTTTAACAGAGTTGACAGTTCTTCAAAGTCACCACAGAGAACTTCAAGAAGGACAAACACGACGTTTGCAACACCTTCAAGTGAGTATCGTCGTTACACTTGGCTGTATGCTAATAAGGTTTTTATCACCTTTACTATTTAACCAGGTAGGTTATTGAAAACACATTCTGTTTGACAAAAACAAGCGTTCTGTGAGCTGTCTTCACTGGGCAGAATATGGTATGGTAGGATGTCTGTTGTCTCTCTCTGAGTCTCTGTCCATCCCTCTCCTCTTTCTCCCTCTATTCCCAGGTGTGTTGACATCAAGCCAGTGTGTGGTGACCAGCAGAGTCAGATCCTGAAGTGCTTCAGGGAAAACATAGGACAGACCCTCGCCTGCTCTGGCATCGCCAACCTTTACATGCAGTGTGTGGATAACCACAAGGTCTCACACGTCTTTTATCTCCTTCGCAGACAGACAGACAGACAGACAGACAGACAGACAGACAGACAGACAGACAGACATGTTCTTGTGAAATTTGTAGTCTGCTCATGTTCACGTTTTATTTTTGTTATTTTTAAACATATTTTCCTTCCCCTCACTCCATCTTTACTTCCTCTGTTCACTCTCATCCTTCATATTTTGAACAGCCATTTTAGTCAAGCCCTTTCTCCTCTTTGCTTTTCAGACTAAGTGCACTGGAGGGTAGAAGAGCCTTAATTTCCACCAATTGCATTACTGTTAAACCAAAGGGACAGGCACCATCAGCCATCAAGGCACACCAAAGCCAGTTGAACTGTACAGACACCAGGGCCACAGCAGCTGTTCCACCATTCCTTACTCCCATCCATGGTATCTGTATGAACTTGGCACAGGGTCAGAGGTAGAACGAGGAGACCATGTCTTGACCCAGTCCAGGCTATGACAGACCACTGGTACTGTCTTCGCTGGTACTGATGTCAAAGGATGTGGTAGATTGGGTCTGAAAGTGAAGGAAGTGCAGTTCAAATTGACAGTGCTACTACCACAGGAAACGGACAGTGTTACCATGACTACACTAACACAAGAAATAAAGCATAGCTGGTGCTTCAAACACATCTCATCCCTGACTGGACATAAACGCATCATATAATATATCCACCAATCGAAATAATGGGATTAATATTTTGCTATTTACAGCAGTAAGAAACATAAGGAATGGCCGCGTTGTGAAATATATTGTGCATCGTTTGTGGAGTTAATATGAACCTATGCCTTAATGTTCCATCAAAACATATTTCTGAATCATGGAGGGTGTGAAAGGGAGTTGTTCTGAGCTCAATAAATTGTTGTGAAACCCCTATCAGCCTTCAGATTTGAATGTATATCAGTTTAGTGATAAGAATGTGAAATGAAAAGAGAATGTTCGATTTACTTGGATAGCACTACGTGTGGACATGCTTCCCTTCCTATAGAACATTTACACAGTTGGATATGGAGAGCATAACAAGTCAACAACATACCCAAAGAGTACTTTATCTTTAAAACGGTTAGCATTTTAACTTTACCTGTGTGGAAATAGATCATCTTTTGATACCTGTCACTCTGTGTATAGGTTACTGCGCTCATGTTTTTTTGGCCATTGGATTGCGCACCATTTTGTAATACTGCAGCCTGAGATGGGGCGACCCGGGTGTACTGTATCTCAGAGGTGGCACCACAGGTCCCAGTGTGGTGTGGCGTAGAAAAATTCTAGTTTTTCCTAATCTGGTAACCTAACCAAGTAAAATGCTGAACCTTACACGGTATAACGTGATTCATCTGTTGTAAAATGGGCTATGATGGGACCAGAGTTTTTGGTTGAAAAAACTCCTGGAAAAACTCCTGGCCTTGGGGAGGATGAAAACCCTGTCAAACTGCAGCAACCTTATACTTGTTCATATGAATTATATTTTAAAACAGGACTAACGGGGTTTCCTATACATAGGCACATAGAAAGCAACATAATTTTACAATTAAACTCACAGGGCTGCACTTGCTTTATGCAGGTTTGCATTGTGTAGTCATGCCCTATGCAATTAACTGTGTGCCTCATTAAAAATGTATTCAGTCTGTCAGCTATTGTATTTATTGATTCATTCCAGTTAATCATTTTGGATTGGAAAAAGTCTAGGTAGCCTAGTCAGCCCAAATTTGAATATAAAACCAATTTGATCCCATTCACATTTCCTCACACACAAATGGGCTATAAATGCACACAATTACCACTTAATGTACCCTGGTCAAAAGGAAAAGGTGCATAGTAGACTCAGCCTGGTCTCATAAACGAGACATAACATAGCAAATGTAAATCCGGGACACTCGAATTAGCATGATATGTTACATTTGGTGTGGTTACATAAGCCAGATGGTTACTTAAGGCAAGTAGTGCAGTTGGTCGGGGTGGATGTGTGGGCGTATAACGCGTACGTCTAGCAACCCCAAGGTTGCGAGTTTGAATCTCATTAGGGACTTTAGCTAGTTAGCAACTTTTCAACTACCGTAATTTCCGGACTATTAAGCGCACCTGAATATAAGCCACACCCACTGAATTAAAAAAAAAAATATTATTTTGAACATAAATAAGCCGCACATGTCTATAAGCCGCAGGTGCCTACCGGTACATTGAAACAAATTAACTTTACACAGGCTTTAACGAAACACGGCTTGTAACAAAAATAAATAGGCTTTAACGAAACACGGCTTGTAACAAAAAATAAAAAATTAGCAGTAAGCTTTAGTTGTCTTTTTGCACTGAGTCAATTCCTCACGCTGCTGTTTCCAACGTCTTATCATCGACTCATTAAGACCAAGCTCCCGTGCAGCAGCTCTATTTCATTTTCCAACAGCCAGATCAATCGCCTTCAACTTGAAAGCTGCATCATATGCATTTCTCCGTGTCTTTGCCATGATGAGGGTGACAAAATGACTACCGTAATCAGAATGATGGGAAGTTTGAGAGCACTCGATTTAATCTAAACAGTAAAAAAAAAGTTGTTTGACCTTAACCCGTTCGGCAATTTCATTGGTCTAATGAAAGCTTCATGCCGCCAAAAAACTGAGCACGTCACAGAATGGTTTTTTTTTTTTTTTTTTAATTGAAAGCGGGAAAAATCCATATATTAGCCGCGTCATTGTTTAAGCCGTGGGGTTCAAAGCGTGGGAAAAAAGTTGCGGCTTATAGTCCGGAATATATGGTATTTATTTCCCCTAATTCCTTGACCACACCGACAGCGTCATTGCATTTTGGTACACCAAACTATGTTAATTCCCAATGGAGCGCTGCGTTTTCCTTGCAGCATTGCATTGCAAAGGCAGTTGCAGTGCATTCTGTGTGGTGCATACGTTGGATTTATTGTATGCATCAAATTGTATGCGTGACGGCTTGACAGAAATGGTAGCAGAAGGTGAATGTTGAACTTTTGTTGCACACATATCCAGATGATGCTGCGTACCATTTTGCTCAATGACGCTGTCGGTGTGATCAAGGTGTAACCCTAACCTTAACCCTTTTTATAATGCAAACGTCTAGCAACCTTTGCGAGTTTGAATCTCAACACAGACCTTAGCATTTTAGCTAATTAGCAACTTTTCAACGACTTGCTACTTTTTTTGCTGCTTTGTAACTACTTAGCATGTTAGCTAACCCTGACCTTAACCCTTTAACCTAACTCCTAAATATAACCCTAACCTCTAACCCCTAGCCTAGCTAACGTTAGCCAGTTAGCTAACGTTAGCCACCTAGCTAGATTTCGTAACATATACATTTAGCAAATTTGTGAGATATGGTACATTTAGTAAATTTGCAACATATTGCACGTTTGCTAAGTAGTTACTACTCAGTGTCTAGAAACACAAAGGTTGTGAGTTCGAATATCATCACAAACCACTTTAGGTAATTAGCAACTTTCAACTACTTAACTTTTTGCTGCTTTTTAACAAATTACCATATTAGCTAACCCTTCCCCTAACCTTAACCATTTTAGCTAATCCTTCCTCTAACCTTAACCCTTTAACCTAACTCCTAAACTTAACCCTAACCCCTAGGCTAGCTAACGTTAGCCACCTAGCTAGATTCGTAACGTATCATACGTTTTGCAATCTCGTAACATATTGTAAGTTTTGTAAATTCGTAACATATAATACGAATTGTAATTCATAACATAACACGTGAAATGGGTGATAGACAACCACAAATTAATGCATAGCCTACCATATGAAACGTAACACACACTACATATGTGGACACCTGCTAGTCGAACATCTCATTCCAAAATCATGGGCATTAATATGGAGTTGGTCCCTCCTTTTCTGCTGTATCAGTCTCTACTCTTCTGGGAACGCTTTCCACTAGATGAGCATTAGTGAGGTCGGGCAGTGATGTTGGGCAATTAGGCCTGGCTCACAGTCAGCATTCCAATCCATCCCAATGTTGTTCGATGGGGTTGAGTTAAGGGCTCTGTGCAGGCCAGTCAAGTTCTTATATACCGATCTCGACAAACCATTTCTGTATGGAACTTGCTTTGTGCATGGGGGCATTGTCATACTGAAACAGGAAGGGCCTGCCCCAAACTGTTGCCACAAAGTTGGAAGCACAGAATCATCTATAATGTCATTTTATGCTGTAGCATTAATATTTCCCTTCACTGGAACTAAGGGGCCTAGCCGGAACCATGAAAAACAGCCACAGACCAGTATTCCTCCTCCACCAAACTTTACAGTTAGCACTATACATTAGGGCAGGTAACGTTCTCCTGGCATCCGCCAAACCCAGATTCGTCCATCGGACTGCCAGATGGTAAATACCGGAGGAAAGTGGAGTGCTCGCCTTGAGCTTTGTGGGTTGTGCGTTACACCATGCCCAAATCGGACGCGAGTGCGCCATCGTGCGCAAATTGATTAAACATTTTATTTAGAAGTTGCTTCTATTTGTGACGCTGAACGTGATGCAAGTCCTGCCTCTCATCTCCTCATTGACTTTTAGAAGCATATACCCACGTGCCATCTCCTCATTGGTTATACCCACGTGGGTGATTGAAAGATGAACTGAGGTTGGTCGGTCGGTTGTGGTAATACACCTTATTATGAACGTTAGATGCCAATCACCATATAATGTCCAAAGAAGAAAAAGCTTGAAAGGAGGAGAGATGACTAGAAACGATTCAGTTGACTGTTTTATGTGTGGAATAATTGTGGAGTAGAGGACCTTGTGCATTTCAGGTAAAATAACTCAACATTTATATCCCAGGACAAATTTGCTAGCAACAGCAAGCTAGCTAAATAGGACAAATTAGCTAGCAACTGCACGCTAGCTAGCTAAATTGCCATAAATGTTTAATGCTTTTCGACCTGTCCCCAAATTAATATAATTGGTTCAGAGTTTGTTTTGATATTTCAACCTGCCTGTCATGATCATGTTTGCTGTGGTGGGACAAAATCAATTTGCGCACGATGGCGGACGCACGCGCGCGTCAGGTTTGGGCATGGTGTTATGTCCGGACCGCACGACCTGCGATTTTAGTGAATCTGATTGGTCAAGACACGCAAAGAGCCTGCAGCAGCACTCTGGTGTGAAGGACAGAGAAATTGTGGGTGAGATGACAAATCATAAAAAGAATGGTATAAAAAAAACAGCACTTTGCCTGCAAAACTAAGTCATGAGTGCCGCCTCGCAATTACGTTTTCCGGCGGCCATGCTGTAGACAACCTATGTGTTGCATTTCTACTCTGCCACTTGGAAGGTCGCTTTAAATTTTCAAAGAGAAGATGCAAGTTTTCACGATGGGCACAATGACAGAATATATAAGATAAAGCGAAGTGTCTGTCTATTGCTCGCGCCTCATCCGCCTGCGGGGAGACCTGACACCTGCACCCAAGCTTCGCACTTTGCTTTCGTTCTCGTTTAAAAGGAACATTATGCAAGTTTGCCTTTTCATATTTGAACCTGATGGCTGAATCATGGTGATGTAAGTCAAATTATTACAGTTATCCAGTTGGTTTATTATTTGATGCTGAAGTGCGGTGCATGTTTTCTTATAAGCACGTTGAAAGTAGGTTAATATGTTGTATTTTATTGTAGCTTCAACATCGGTGTTCCAACGATATGTTTGTTTGTTTGTTTTATTAAATTAACTATAAGAAAATTGTTCTAGACTATAGTGTGACTCGGGGAATTGACGCTGCGCCATGTTTTTCTTGCCAAGGGAGGGTGTTTTCATCCCTTGCCACACGGCTCTGACACTTGGGCATTGCCCAACGTCCGCATTCCCCATCATGTTGCGCAGATACAATTCCAGGGCTGAAGTACTCCGAATACCCGCAGCGAACGTTTTTATCTACACTATATATACAAAAGTATGTGGACACCCCTTCAAATGAGTGGATTCGGTTGTTGACAGGTGAATAAAATCGAGCACACCGCCATGCAATCTCCATAGCGAAACATTGGCAGTAGAATGGCCTTACTGAAGAGCTCAGTGACTTTCAATGTTGTACCGTCTTAAGATGCCAGCTCTCCAACAAGTAAGTTTGTCAAATTTCTGCCCAGCTAGAGCTGCCCCGGTCAACTGTAAGTGCTGTTATTGTGAAGTGGAAGCAACAACGGCTTAGCCGCGAAGTAGTAGGCCACACAAGCTCACAGAAAGGGACTGCCAAGTGCTGAAGCTCGTAGCGCGTAAAACTGTCTGTCTTCGGTTGCAACACTCACTACCAAGTTCCAGACGGCCTCTGGAAGCAACATCAGCACAAGAACTGTTTGTCCGCGCTTCATGACATGGGTTTCCATGGCCAAGCAGCCACACACTAAGATCACCATGCGCAATGCCAAGCGTCGGCTGTAAGGCACGCCTCCATTGGACTATGGAGCAGTGGAAATGCATTCTCTGGAGTGATGAATCACACTTCACCATCTGGCAGTCCAACGAACAAATCTGGGTTTGGCGGATGCCAGGAGGACACTACTTGCCCCGATGGGTTTGAGGTCAGTGCCCTGACCTCAACCCCATCAAACATATTTGGGATGAATTAGAA